>NW_026575131.1:2654000-3317500 GCF_905146905.1 Nyctereutes procyonoides | reverse complement strand
GGAACACTCAGAGGACTCGGTGTTCCCATAGAGATGTCTGCAGTGGAGGGACAAGGAAGGGGACTGGTGCCTTCCTCTGCAGGGGACTCTGGCTCCTGCAGTTTGCAAACATTAAGTAATCTTGGGTCTCATGACCAGAGTTGCCATCCTCTCTCAAGGCTGCCTAAAAGGGCCCCATGGCTGCCTGCCCTTCCAGCTGTCACTCTAACCAGCCGCCCTGCCCTGCCCACCTCATACCTGCTAGGCCCACAGCTGCGCCTTCCCCATTGTGAGGAGGGAAGTGCCAAGGCCAGGCTAGAACCTGGGACCCTTTGTGCCTCCAGCTTTCTTCCAAACCAGTGCTCGGAGGACTGGGGTGGGGGGTGAGCTAGCCTAAAAGAGCCCAGCCAGCCACTGTTCTTACCAGGGTATGGTCTTGGGCACCAGGGTATGGTCTCATCACTCCTGGCTGGTGTTTCAGAATCAGGAGATAAGGAATGGGGTTGTGTGTTCCTGCGAGGAAGGTTTTTTTGCGTACGAGAGGCTGGGCAAAGCCCCATCATCTTGGTGAGGTCCGTGTGGACTAGGGTGTCCCGTACTCAGATCTGGTTGTTGCCGTGGTGAAGTATAACTCAAACCTGCTTTTGGGAGCGACATCTTCCTAGAAACCTCTGTTCATACTTACTGTCTCATCGATGTCACCACTTTGGCAAAGCCTACCCTGAGTCCTGTGTCCTCCCCTCAGGGGTACTGTTGTTACCCTGAGCAGAACAACAGCCCATAGAGGCATAGGTGAGACGCCAGCCTTCAGGAATCCCCTCCTGCTCTCCGGGCCATTCAGCAGGGCTACCCCAGCACGTGCCAGCTTGAGAAGGCAGGGTACAGGCAGCCAAGTTCTCAGTGACTCTTCGAAGAACTATGTGTAGATGGCCTTCTGATCCAGCATGATTGCAATTCAAACTCAGCGAACATTCTGTAAGCATCTGCTCCTTGCCAGACCCTGTCACAGTGCCTCTCACATATATTATCCCATCTCATCTGCAAAACCACAGACCCATCCACTAATGTGTATGAAGGTTCTGGAAGCATAATATTAAAACAATGATGTCACCCCGACAGGCCAGCAAGAATGATTTGGAATGCTGCACCCTCCCACCTACCACCTGTGACAATTGCTTCAGTTCCTTGGGACCCAGGGCCTCACAGTTTGCCAGTTTTCATGCCCAGATGCTCCTAGGGAGGCATCCCTCTGGGAAGGGTTCTCAAGTAAGCAGAGTCCAGGCTGACCCACATAAATCCACGTTCCATATGTGGTGGGGATATAATGGCTTGGGCCTCACATGCTGCCTCTCTAGAAGGTAATCCTAGCCTGTGCTGTGTCCCATCCTGTTGGGATGACACAATCAAAACTGAATGCCCCAAGGCCAGAATGGTGGCTGAGGCATCTCATAGTCCGTAGTGCCGGGGGCTAATATAAGTTTTTGTTGTGCTCAACTGAGCTCGATCCAAACAAGAAACCAGCTGCCTTGGGAGGTGGTGAGTTCCCTTCACCGGAGGTAGGCAAATTGAGGCAGTAGAGAGGATTTGAATCAGTTGGTTTAGGCGCCCAAGAGCCAATGATTTTTTTTTTTAATTATTATCTGAGGGCTTGGTGAAAGCTATCAGGATGGTAATATAGGTTTGTAAAGTGCTACATGCCAGGGTGTTTTAATAAAGCCGGTTACCTGAGGGTATTCTGGGAATGTTACATTATTCAGCTCATCCAGATGCAGAGCTAGGACCAGCTTTTGGACTTAGCGGGCGGGTGGGGGGCGGGGGTGGGCACCGAGGATTTGGTATGAAGTGGAGCAATATGGAAAAAATTTTTTTTTTTTTTGCAATATGGAAATTGAACGTCTTATGGCAAATCCATGGGCAGCGCAGGGTCACTGTTGGTCACACTACCTTGGGAAGTTTGAGGGCAGAGAGCTGGACTCCCTGTTACTTTGAACAAGTCCCTTCCCCTTCCTGGGCCAAAGGAGTTTGGAAGAGACCAGAATACACTTTGGAAATTGTAACTGGCACCTGAAAGGGGTAGGAGTGGGAGTGGGGGGCAGGAGGGGCTGAAGCATGCAGATCCTGATACGGGGATCCTTTGGGTGGACTGGCTGAGGACCGGCCTGCCTCCAGGGCTGGGTTCAAACACCAGCTCTCAACTTCCCAGCTTCATGACCTGGGACATGCCACAAGACCTCCCTAAGCCTTAGCTTCCTACTCCTGAAGATGGGGGTGACAGTAGTGCCAGCCACCTAAGTGGCTGAGTATGAAAGTGATTCTGAGAAAATGTCAATGTCATATGGTTATTTTTCATTTTCTCCTTTGGGGGATATCACAGGAGCCACTAAGTATTTCTCGGGCCTCCAAGTCCAAATAGAATTGTCAGCCCCATTCATTTATTCATTCAGCAAATATTTATGGAGCATGTACTGTGATACCACAGGAGCAAAACAGACAAAAAAGCCCTTCCCTCCAGGAGCTTTTGTTCTAGTGTCCTGAGACCCGCAATGAATAAGTAAGCAAATAAAGAAAATTTCAGAGAGTGCTGAGTGCCAAACAGAATGAGTCTGCCCCTATTGGTGTTAAAGGTGATTGGCAATGGGAAAATTCTTTCAGTAGGAAGAGGAGAGAACTGTAGTTTGGGACCTAGATTCCAGTCCTGGCCCCAACTTGCTGTGCAGCCTTGGACAAGTTCTTTTCTGTCTCTGATCCTCCGCGCTTATCTCCAAAATGAGAAGGTAGGATGAGTCCTTTCAGCTCAGATGTCCCATGTGGCTGCAGTGGCCATTGTGTCGAGGTGTGGCAGGTTGTGGCAGGTGGCTCTGCAGTCACAGCTATCCCCGACCCATACCACATAACTGTGCCTATTTAAATGTGAAATGTAATCTGTCACACAGGAAAGTGGAAAGACATACATGCGGCAGCCTAAAGAAAAATTAGAGAAACAGACACGCGCCTACCACCTGGGTCCAGAGACTGAGCATTGCCAGAAGCACCCTCCTCCTGACCCCGCTTTCTGCTCATCCCCAACCATTACGCCTCAAAGATTCTCACCATTTTGACTTTTGTGATAATAATGCTCCTGTTCTTGCTCTTACCACCTAGCTGAACGACTCTTTACAGGGTTATTCTTTTCCTTCTCTCCGAGCTGTCTGTAAATAGACTCAGGCTGGAGGTATTTATTTGGGTCTGGCTTCTTTAGCTTGAAGTCACGGCCGTGGGGGCTCATCAGCCATAAGTAGCCGCGGTGAGTCTTTATTGCTGCTGTGGAGTATTCCCTCATAGAACTGGGGCTGCAGCTTATGTGTCCAGTCCACTGTGATGGACACGTGGGTGACTTTTAGTTTGGGTCTGTCGTCCTTGAACCTGTGTCCTACCGCGCATGGCATTCACTTCTCTAGCACATTACCTCTAACTGGGGCATAAAGGAGGCTGTGTGGTCATTTCCTCCTGCTCCGCTCCCTTCTCCCTGGCACCTTGTGTGATCAGCCTTTGCCATTGTTGCTCACCAGGCCGGCGTGGAATGGTTTCTCGCGGTGGTGTTAATTTGCAGTTCCCTGATTGCCAGTGAGGTTGGGCCATTTTTGTCCGTGTATTGGCCATTTGGACCTCCTCTTCGGTGAAGTGCCTGGTCCAGTCTTTTGTCCATCTTGGGCTCTCTTTTTATTTTCCTCTTGATCTGGGGGGATTCTTTAGGCATTTGAGACTTGAATCTTTGATCATTTGTATACATTATAAATATCTTGCCTTTTTTACTTTTTCTGGGGTCTTGGGGTGAACATCTTCATTTCAGAGTTTTTAATTTAAGCAGTCAAATTTTTCTTTTGCTTTATTTTTTTTAAGGTTTTATTTATTTGAGAGAGAGCACCAGTGGGGGGAGGGGCAGAGGGAGCCGCAGACTCCCCCTGCTGAGCAGGGGGCCCAACACTGGGCTGGATCCCAGGACCTTGGGATCATGACCTGAGCCAAAGGCAGACGCTTGCCTGACTGAGCCACCTAGGCGCTCCTGTCTTTCGCTTTATTATCAATGTTTTGTGTTTTAAGAAATCCTTTCGTCCTCTGTTGTCATGAATATTCTTCTGTATGTTTTACATCAGATCAGATCTTTAATCTACCTGAAGTTGGATCATATACGGTGTGAAATGAGGGTCCCATTCTGAGTGTGTGCGTGCATGCCCATACCCAGCACCGTTTGGTGACAGGCGTGCCCCTCCCACCTCCCGTGTACCCATATCTTTCTCGGGAAGGTGGAAGGCTGGGAGGGAGGAGCCCTGGACTGGAAGAGCCAGCAGGAGTGTGGCGATCCGGGACAGCCCCCCAGGGCAAGGTGGCTGGGCCGGCAGCCCTCCCCCACCAGAGCAGTAGCCACTCCTGCCAAACAGGTCTGTGGGGCTGTAAGTGTCACGTGTCCCACTGGCGCTGACTAGGGCTCTGGCGGATTAAGCAGGGGCTGAGGGCTTATGACCCACGCTGGCCACTGCACAGGCCAGGGAGGGGCCGAGGGAGCTCACCTACGTGGGCCGCAGAGGAGGCCCCAGAGGCCAGCGAGGCTGCGCTGTCTGCGGCAGGAGGCCCCCACCCAGGGCGCTGGACCAAGGTAAGGGAGGGCCAAGGTGATCCTGGCCGTGTCTTCCCCGCACAGCTCTGGCTTCCTCCATCTAGGAAATAAACATCCCCTCCTAAGCCCTGTGGGTCTGGGTCTGTTTGAGGCAGCGAGAGGTAGAAGGTGGAGGACCTGCCAAATCTCAGGCCACCACACAGACCCACTCCGGCCCACACACGCTCAGGCACCCTGCCCACCTGTCTCCCAAGGGACTCTGCAGCCTCTTCAGTGTCCAGGGTGCACCCACTAGATGGGAGGGGTCGCTGCCAACCTCCAGTTGACCCTCTGGGCCCCGCTGCCTTTCCCTGGGCGGTAGCCAGAACCTGGCCTGGCAGGACACAGCCTTATTGTTCGTGGAGTTACCAGGGCAGGGAAGGAGGGAGGAAGTGGGTACAGAACCAGCACCTTCTCTGCACCGCATACCTCCCCTTGGATATGCTTTCCTCCTCCCAAGCAAAACCCAGAAGACTCACCCATTTAATAGATGAGGAAACTGAGGCCCAGGGAGGGGCTGTGGTTCAGCAGGGGCTGGGGCTGAGAGTGGCCCTGCCCATATCTCAGCAGCCTCCCTCTGTGACCCTGGAAGTCACAGGCTCTGTTCCTGCCGCTGCCACCGCCACCCATGGACTCCCCTCAGATGCCTGACCAGGTGCATTCCCTCTGGAGCAGTGTCTCTGCTCCCCGGGGCTCTCTGAGAACTGTGGGTCCCTGGGAGGAAGTGGAGGCCAGGAGCAAGAACCAGCCCAAGCTAGTGGCTAGGACTTGGGCAGTGTCTCCTACTTTGTGTAGTGGGGGTGACAGTGATAGGGCCTGCCTCTTCAGGTCACTCTGAGGCCAAAATGGAACCGTGTTCCAATGGGCCATAAACATGGCCCAGCTCCCAGCAAGCACAGCTCATCTCAGCTTTTGTTTTATTTTACCGAGAAGGTCAATATCCAAGCTCCCTCTGTCCTCTGAAATTCTGAGCTCCTGGATGTTTCCTTTCTTCTGGGGCCTTTTATTTTTGGTTCTTTTCTATGGGTTTAATATTTGCTTAGGAAAACCTTTTATTTTTGGTTCATTTCTATGGGTTTAATATTTGCATCTGGAAAAACGTTCAACGTTGTAAGAATATACAATGAAAACTACATATGCCCCCACAGCCCCCACCCCCCCATTCAGAGCAAACATGAAGAGCATTTGGGGGTATCTGGTCAGAAACATTCAAGAGATAGATATGTGTGTGTATATTTATTCCCTGCACCGTATTTCATTTCACCATATTTTAAAGAAAACGTCCGGTAGCTTGCTCTGCCCCCATCTTGTGACTTCCCTCTGGGCCTTTAAATCCACCCACTCGGCTAGAGAGCCTGACTGCCTCCTCCCTCTGGAAGGCACACATATTTGTGGACGCTGACACCAGATTTTCCTCGTCAGCAGGACTCGAGGGAGGCTGTAGCCTGGCACAGGGCAAACAGGGGGATTGTTGAGTTGCAAAGAACGGTCCCTTGTGCCCAGTGAGGGCCCAAGTTGGAGACCAGTTCCCCCTCCTCCCCACTCCAGCAGAGCTGGGTCTGGAGCAAGGGTGGAGCCTGGGGACCTGGCGTGGGCCCAGCCCGACTGCCAGCTGGCCATTGGGTGACCTTGAGCCAGCCCTGACCTCCTCAGGGCTCCTGACTCAGTACAGAAAGCCCAGGATGTGCCGCAGCCTCTCCGAGAGGACTGGGGTCCATCTCCTCGAAGACCCAAGCAAGCCACATGTCACTCATCCCACCTGGGCTAACGCTCCTGATGCACTACCTTCCCATTAAGCTTTGATAGTACTCCATGAGGCAGCTTGAGTCCGTGCTAAATTTTGCTGATGTTTTCTCTGTGGGCCTTGTGATTTCTGGACCTGCCAGTGTCTTATCTCTGCCATGTAAATCTCCCAGAGGGCTTTTACTGGAGCTTTCCCTCTCCCAGGGTCTGAGAAAGGAAGGCAGCTGGTGGCTAACATGTGGCCACATGTCCTGCATGCATGACTATAAAGCCTTACCAGAAGACTCCCTGCCCTCTCGAAGGACGAGCAGGATCCACTGCTAGTGTCAGGAGGGCAGACAGGGACCGAGGGTCATAGTCACCCAGTGGGGCGGAGCTCCAGGCACTTCTAGTGTACAGATGTTCAGGTTGTGCACGGGTAAGAGCAAGGAAAGAATGCAGTCTTCCCAAGTGTGGGCCTAAGAGGCTGAGTCCACCAGAAGAGGGCGCCTTTTCCAGATTCTCACACACTCAGGAGCCCTGCATGCTGGTGGTAGAACCAGCCTTGAGCATGCTCACTAGCAAAGGAGAGATGCCTAGGTGTGGGTTCTCCTCCCCCCTTGCGCAGACCCAGCCACATGAAACCTCAGAGAGAGCTGGGCTATATGTCTGTGGCCTCAAGGGCCACAGAATGGCTTGACTCAAAACAGACCTGGGTTCACATGTCAGCTCTGGCTTTTCCTGGCTTTCTACTCCTGGTCAGGACATCTGTGCACAGACCCCCTACTTTATTGTCTACTAATATCCTCCACCCTGAGCTCAAGTATAAAACACTTTTATCTCTGTGTCTGGTCCCTTGAGAAATGAATGCTTTGTCTATGAAGGCATGTTAATTTTGGACGGGGACTCACGTGAACTAGACATAATTGACTTCATCCACAAACATTTCTCAAGCATCTAGTAGGTGCCAGGCACTGCACTGGAGCTGAAATAAGTGGTGAGTCCAGCAGGCGTGTTCCTTATCCTCACACAGCTGTCCAGCATAGGAGAGGGAAATGCTCCCATGAGCAACACCAACCAGGTGCTAGGAGGAATTTCCCAGGGGGGCCCGGGAGAAGGCCAGGCAAGGCCTCCCCAAAGGAGCTGAGGCATGAAGGTGGAATCAAGTTAAGTAGGTGAAAAGAGAGACGTGTGCTGGACAGAGGGACTAGCATTTGCAAAGGCCCAGGGGCAGGAGGCAGAGTAGGGAGGGCAGAGGCCAAATCTGCAGGGCCTTGCGGGCATAGCAAGAAGTTTGGTACTTATTTCTTAAGCAGTGAAGAGCCAGGGTTTGAATCAGGGCAATGATTTGTTGTTAGATTGAAATGTCAGTGAAAATGGGTTTGAGTCTTGCTCTGCTTCCTAACCCAGCTGCCCTCCTGTACAGCAAGGAGTGTTGGGGACGAGGGTGTCTTAGGTTGTTCAGGCAGGATGGGGGAGATTTGAATGAGGAAGCTTAGGTTGGAGTCCTGAAGCTGGCTCAAGCTGCCCCTCTCTATACCTGTCCCAGGGCGGGGGGTACCTGGCACGGGAGCTTTGTCCCCGCGCTGGAAAGGCCAGGCTGCAGTGCTCCTGAAGGGCGGCAGGTGGCGCCAGCCCTCCAGCGGTGGCAGGTGGACTAGACCAGTCAGGACCAGCCTAGTGAGAGGTGGGGTTGAGGCCACTCTGCTCAGCCACACTTACCCCCTGCTCCTCACCTGCACCGCACTCTGACACCCAGACTGCCAGTTTGGTGGCTCCAGCCCACAGCTGTCACCATCTCATCTCAGACAGCTGTGCCCTGAACTGTCTTTTTAAGCTGATCTTAATTTGCCACCAAACCCAGTCTGGGGGCCACTAGGTGAGCCCCTACTTTGCAGGGGAGTGCTGGGGTCCAGGTCTCTGCTCTGCAGCCTTGGCTAGTGAAATGCCAGTGATGAAGTGATAAAGCCCCAGCTTCACAAGGTGGGCAAGGGCGTCCACAAGTCATGTGTGTAAAGCACAGGACAAGCGCCCAACAGTTAGCGTAGCCAGGGCTGGACCCCCAGGAGGCCTTCAGAGCACTTACCCACCAACCGCCCTCCTCTCCCCCACCGCCATGCCTTGCACTGGAGTTAAAGCACAAGAGGAGCCAATATGGGTTGAATGAAGAAGTGCCCTTTCCATCAGAGGCTGCATCCCAGAGTGGGGACCCTCATGTCCTGGGCCATCCATTCGTATAAAGTCCCAGCTCCCCGTGTTCTGACGCGTGATCTTGCATCTTGTGCAAGTGCTTTGGTACTTCTGGGCCTCTGTACCCTTCTGTAAGATGTCAACTCTGCTCCCTATGGCTGGGAAGTTTGCCGAGACCCTGTGTGAGCCCCATGGAGCACCAGGTGCAGACTTGGGCACAGAATCGGTGCTCGGGGACATGACAGCTGCAGCTACTGCTGGTGCACCTGACTGTCCCAACCGCAGAACCTCACGTAGTCACTAAGGGAAGCCAAGGGGCAGGAGCTGGAGCCTTCATCACAAGGTAGTATTATCCAGACTGTCCAGTATTGTCCCAGACTGTCAGGGACAAATGGGAAGCAAGCCTGAGGGCCCTCCTGAGGGTGGGAGGTAGGATCCACTAGGGATGCCTCCCAAGAAGGAATGCCTGGTCCTTACTTGTGCCCGCAGGCAGGGCGGAGCCCATGAGAAGCCCACGATTGGGGGGGGGGGCGCCGCCACAAGATGCAGCCCACTGTGGGAGGGAACAGGAGGGATCTTGGGAATAGAAATGGTCTCAAGGAAGACAGCCAGGGGTGATGGGGGGGGGGGCCAAGCTCAGCACCCCCATTCCTGGCTTCCCGTCCCTATGCACGATGGAAATTACCCTTAACCAGGGCAATAATTACTGCGGACGGAGCTGACACATTGAACAAATTGTTGTGTGCTTATAATTACAAATTGCATTTCTAACACTCCAGGGGTTTCCAAACCTTGATATCTTTGCTATTAACACATAAATTATACTCATTTATGGAAATTGCGAGAGACCAAAATTGTCTGTGGGTTGTGTTGCATGAACGATGCTCATTATGGATCCACTCCAGGAGTCTGGGGCAGCCCCATCTGGGTCTCAGGGTTTACCCTTATTTCATGGAGTCATGTTCCCTTGCCAGCCCAAGGCCCCCTTGTCTCAGAGGCTCCTGGGCTTTTCCTGCGTGACCTACTGGTTGGAATCCCCGCTCTGCCACTCTCGGAGTGGCCTCAAGGTGTACCATTTAACCTCTCTGTGTCACGGTTTTCTTGTGGGCTGCATAACTCTCCACAGGATAGTGTGTGTCAAGCTGCAGGCACCGGTCCAGCATGCAGGTGGTGCTCCCTGGGGGCCTGACCTTCTCTCTTCACAGGGCAAGAGGTACAGAGTGGAATGGCGGCTGAGTCTTGTTCCCAGGAGTATAGGAAGACAGCCTTGACCTCCCCTCCACCTGCTACTGCCCGCCTGGTCCCTCCCCAGCCTCAGGTGGCAGTGAAGTCACTACATGCTTAAGGATATTTCTTGCTGAAAGAAGTATATTCTCAGATCCCTGTTACCCACTAAGCAGGTGGAAGTGTGAAACCCCGGCTGTGTGAAATGATTCCAGGTGAGCCCCAGACTCAGCATTCGGTGACAAGGACCTAAATCACATGGGGCCCAGAGGGTTGTGATTCTCCCCTCAGTGCTTTCGGCCTTTCCAATTACTTTAAGACCAAAATGTTGGTCGGTGCTGATATGTCTTTAGCACCTCTTTAGCACTCAAAAAAAGGCTTAACGGTATCTTATTTCTATAGGCATTATATAGTCACATGGTTCAACAGTTAAAGACATAAATATATACCCAAAGGTAACCACTGTCCAGAGATGTATTATGCATATGTATGTGTGTGTGTTTACTCCTCCCCCTTCCTTTTTTTACCCAAATATAGCATTCATCGCTTGACTTGTTTCACCGAGCAATGTATCTTACATCTCATTCCTTATCAGGATATAAAAAGCATCCTTCTGTTTTATGGCTGCGTTCTATATAACATGGATTCTCTGTGCTTGCTAATCTGTGTGTTAAACAAACCCAGAGCAGGCCTCTAGCACAGGCCTTCTGCTGATAATACAGGATCCAAGCAGGATTTTTTTTTTTTTTTTAGGATTTTATTTATTCACTTAATAGAGAACACACAAGCAGGGGGAGCAGCAGAGGGAGAGGGAGAAGCAGGCTCCCCGCTGAGCAGGGAACCTGATGTGGGGCTCGATCCCAAGACCCTGGGATCATGACTTGAGCCGAAGGCAGACCCTTCACCGACTGAGCCACCCAGGCGCCCTCCCTCCCAAAGCAGGATTTCATAACAGTGTTTTAGTTTGGGTGATTTGTTTTTATGGGAAAATTTAATTTATTCTCAATGAGACTTTATTATGATGAAGATTACTATTAGTGGAGAAGACATAGTTTCCCCGACAGAAAGAACAGTGTCAAGTAATTGGCACACATGTGCTATGTGGTCACTGGGAAGACCAACCTGAGGATAAATCCCGCCAGCAGAATTCTACCCCCTTCATCCTCTGGCCGATTCGCCACACTTCACACTCCATACATATGCTGAACCACGATTACATATTCCCAAGCTCATCAAGCCTTTGCCTATGCTGTTCCCTATACTTGGAGTGCCCTTCTCTTACTGGGCCACCCCGTGAATCTCCATTCATGCCACAGATCCCAAGATAGGCATCACCTCCTCCAGGAAGCCTTCCCTCAATGGCCATCCAGCCCCAGCTCATGGTCCAGACCCTAGGCAGGTGGCTCCCATACTGCCCTGATTGCCCTGGCCAGCTGCAAGATTTCCAAACCATGGCAGGCATCAGAACCACCCAGAGTGTGGGAATTTGCATTTGCAATGATACCCACCCGTGACCGTGACTGTTGCTGTCCCTGGGACCACCCTTTGAGAACCACTGGTGGAGAAGAAAGAACACAGGCTGAGTGTCAGCATGGGTAGCTGCTAACCCCAGCTCCATCATTTAGAGGTTGTGCATCTTTGGACAAATTACTTAGACTCTCTGGGCTTCAGGGCCTCCCTGATAAAATGGGATGCAGACCCATGTCGTAGCGCTGCTGTCGGGATTACATGAACTCGTGTGGGAACAGGGCTGGCACCGGTGGTTGTTTTTTTTTTGTTTTGTTTTAAGATTTTATTTATTTATTCATGAGAGACAGAGAAAGAGAGAGGCAGAGACACAGGCAGAGGGAGAGGGAGAGAAGCAGGCTCCATGCAGGGAGCCTGACGTGGGACTCGATCCCGGGTCTCCAGGATCACACCCCAGGCTGGAGGCGGCGCCAAACCGCTGGGCCACCCGGGCTGCCCTGGCACTGGTGGTTGTGATTTGCCTGCGTCCACCTTACCCATCAGCTTCTGAAGGCAGGGCCCACATCCCTTTGCTTCTGTATCCTCTGAGATACGCCAGCCAGTGCCCAGCACGTAATGGGTGGTAGTAAATGTTGGGGACAGTTGTGGAACACTCGTGAATGCACATGGTCTCAGTTAACAGGTTTGTTCAACCAGTGAATCAGACATCACATATATCCCGTGTCCATTAATTCGGAATCAACGGAGTCAAGTCAAGCTGGTTGCCGTCTTCCTTCCACTGGGATAAGAGAAGAGAAGGTGTTGTTTAAATCAATAACATAAAAAAAAATAAATAAAATAAATCAATAACATAAAGAAGATTGTGGAGGGCAATTTTTAACCCACTTAAGAGAGGCCGTTGTTATAGGAGTGGCATCCGTTTGCAAAACAGGTGTCCCTGGCACTTGTTATAAATGAACGTATCTATTCATTAAGAGAGAGGGCCGCTGGGGCCTTGGCTTGGCACCCCTTTGGTAGCTGTTCTGTGGTGTGAACACACTGCTCAAGAGTAAGCAAGCTACTTCCCCAATGGCCCCCTGGAATGCCACTCGTCTGAATCAGTGGGGACCAGATGGGATGTTCCGTAACAGAACGAGGCCTTGCAGATTTCCGTATTTCTTTCTCAGTTCCCTCACTTTACCATCCCTTTAAGATAGATGGGCCCCAGTTGAAGCAAAGCTACTAGGAAAGAAACCCAAATATGTCAAGGATGGTCATTTGCTTTGCCAAAGGGATGCATCTTTTTGATAAAATCTTTAGCTGCTGGCTCCTTTTAAGTACGGGGCACACACAGTGGGGGTGAAAATTGGTATTCTCGAAAGATGGTTTCCCCCAGCCCTTCCATAACCTATCTATGGTGTGAGTAGGGGCAGGGCATTGGCTTAAGTCAAATAAGACAAGGGTGAGAGGGGCGCCTGGGTGGCTCAATGGTTGAGCATCTGCCTTCGGCTCAGGTCATGATCCCGGGGTCTTAGGATGGAGTCCCATATTGGGCTCCCCGCAGGGAGGCTGTTTCTCCCTCTGCCTGTGTGTGTGTGTGTGTGTGTGTGTGTGTGTCTGTGTGTCTGTGTGTGTGTCTGTGTCTCTCATGAATAAATTTAAAAAAATTAAAAAGACAAGGGGAGTCAGAGGGGGGCCTGCTGTTCCCTTCTGGCTCACAGGTCTTGCCCCATCTGGATGCATGGTTGTCCCTGAATGAGAATGGCTCAGGTTCGACATGACTCACTCATTTATTGAGCATGTACTGTAGACCATACTGGGGGATGCAGTGGTAAACAAAGCCCCCCCCTTCACAGAGCTTCATTGCTGTGGAGGAGACAGACGGTAAATGAGTACACAAGCACTTAAGCAAGATAAATACAGGCCGTGAGACTTGGAAGGGGATGTGCTTTACCTGGGAGTGTCCCAGAAGGCCCCTCAGAGGAGGTGACAGCAAGTGGGCCACCGTCCATTGGAAACTGCATGTGCTGGGGGGTCTGGCTCTTTCCCAGACAGTAGGCCTGGGGGTGAGGCTTGGAACCGCAGAACTCAATTTGTCCCTGGTCGCCAGCTAGTTCAAGGGACCCTCTGAGTGTGAGCTCACCGCCCCCCGGGGGGGAGGGGGCTTGTTGCCGGAGGAAGGGAGAGGCCCAAGCCAGGGCCTGGTGCTGGGTATCTCACGAAGGTCTTTACAACAACCTCAGTGATATGAGTTGTTATTCATTCCCATTTTACAGAGAAGGAGACTGAGACTCAGAATGGCGATGCCCAAGATCACACTGCCAATAAGGGGACTGAGCTAGGAGTCTGACTCCATGACCAATGTGGGCAGCGGGCGGGGTAGGGTTGGAGCTGGATTTGCTTTTATTATTTCTATTTTATCAGTAGAGAAGGGAAACAGTCTTCTGCAGGGGACTTCTTGGAACTGGACTTTGAAGACCAAAGGGAACAGTGTTATAAGCATAGACTTAGGAATCAGACAGCTCTGGGTTCCAATCCTCACTTACTGGCTGTTTGCCTTTTAATTCCTTAGCCTTTCTGAGCCTCAGTTTCTTTTTCTGGCTGACCTGATGAGGATATAATAGTGGTATGTTCCTGAGAAGGCTTAAGTGAATGCTACATGTAAAGCATTTAGCACAGAGCCTGCATTCAGTAAGCACTTTGTGTAGCGGGGAGACAGGGTAGGTCTGGCTTCGTGGTTTCATTCATGGCCTGGGGGCCAAATGGACCTGGGCTCAAATCCCTATCATCCAGGCTCTAGGTATGTGGCCTTAAGTAAGTTACTTGACCTCTCCGAGCCACAGTATATCTGTAAAAGGAAGGTTGTTGAGAATTAAATGCAACCTCTTCTGCAAAGCGGCTGATCCAGAGTATGTGCCCTTGAGGGGTGACCGTGGCTGTCTAGAGAGGTAACAGCCTCCAAACTTAAGGAAGAGGCGATAGAGGCAGGGAGGTGGGAAAGGAGGCTCAGGAAGACCTATCTACTTGTCTGAGATCGCAAGATCGAACATCGGATATGGGGGAGCTAGGATATGACACCAATAGATGCCCCACGCTGTGAGCATGCCCGCCCTGTCAGGGCAATGGTGGAGCAGAGAGAGGGACTCTAAGTTCCGAAGGCCTCCTGTGCCCTGCCCTGGTGAGGCCATTGCAAGTGTTCCTGCCAAGCCCCACACCACTCCTGCAAGGAAGGTTTACAGGTGAACACATTGAGGCCCCAGGAAGCTAAGTGACTCACCCAAGGGCACACAGGGCGGGGGGTGGAGGGGCGCTGGGATGTGTGTCCAGGCCCCTGGCCACAGGGCTGCCTCTTCTACTTGGGGGAGATAGGGGCTCTGTCTCAGGTATAGACGCGCACAGAAGGTCAGACCTAAGGATCTGGCGGTGGCTTTCTTGTGCTACCAGCCAGGGAAAAGGGGGTTGACTTTGAGGGGTGAAGTGGGGTCACTTTTGATTGTATCCTAGGGCCGCCTGATGGGAAGTGTGATGCACTGTGTGATTTCAAGGGCAAGTGGGGCAGGGAGGGCGGGGGGAGTCAGGGAAGAGCCTTTCACTGATTGAAGGTAGCAGCTCAGATATTTGGTTCCAAATGTCTTCCTGATGTCGTCATGCCTCTTGGATCCTGCAAGAAGACCGGCAAATGGCCATTTCCCATCCACTTGAATAGATACCCATAACTCAAGTAGTGGCACTTAGAAGTCACAGGTCTGTTCTCCACCGGGCCTGCCCCCTAAGCCCCAGGGTGAGCAGCTCAGCTTACCTGGCTGGGCCCAGCAGAGGGGCCAGGATGTGTTGGAGGGTGCCCACAAATGGTCCAGACTGAGGAGGGATTGCCATAAGCACCTTCTGACCCATGGCTACAACCACCACCTTCCTTCATTTTTACAACAAACTATCATCTGCTATGTGGCAGGGATTGCAAGTGGACACTGGGGACCTAGAAACATGGGGTGCTCTGGGGATCCAGGCTAGGAGGACTTCTTGGAGGAGGTGATCATTCCTGACCATTTTTGTTGACATTGTCAGTCACTGGGCACCTGTCATGTGCTAGGCTTTTCAGAGCTCCTATAGAGCCACCTTGTGTTGGTAAGGGGTTTTGTTTCTCCTTGCATCTGACCCTGTGTCCTGACTATGTGGTTCTGTTACTGCAAACCCTCCCTCGGGATCCTTCCCATGCCCTCACAGCCTGTTTAATCCTCTTGTCAACTCTTGGCACAGTAGCAACTACATCTAATTTTTATTGTTCATTTAAAGACCACAGGAAAATAGCCTCCTTACACCTCAGACCACAATGGTTCCCTGACTCCGTGGTTTGCTTTGTCAGAGCAGTAGGGAAGGAGCTGCGGAAAGGAAGTCAGATGGCTAGTTCTTGGCGGTGCCCCAGATTTGGGAAAGCGCTCCCCTCTCTGTGGACCTCAGGCTCCTCACCCAATGGGCAGGCAGCACTGGGTCATGGTGACTCCTTCCAGCCCTAAAGTTTAGGATATGCTGACATTAAAGCCACTTTGATCTCACTCTCATGGTCTAGGTCTTGGCCAACACAAGTACCACTGAGTTTTCACAGTTGGGACTCAACTCTGCAGATGGCTAGTCACACGGAGCAGTGGCAGTGTCTGAGCCGCGCCACCAGGAGAGTGGATAGAGAGACATTGTCCCCACCTTTGAGGTGTCCACAGTCCAGGCGAGGGTTCCCCTTCTCACCTGGGGACAGAGCTCTGGAAGGGGCTTCAAAGAGAAGGTGACATTTGGGCTGAGTCTTAAAGGTTGAGTAGGAGGTTCCCTAGCAGATGAAGAAGGTAGCCCAAGAAGCAGGCACAAGCAAAGGGACTGGGGCAGAAAAGTGCACAGTGCATTCTGGGAGGAGCTATATCATAGCGATGGGAGCTGAGAGTGAGGTTGGAAAGGGACAGGGACTGAATGACAACCAAAGTAGTGCCTGAGCAGGGAAATGGCCATAGAGTCAAGTTCACAGTAAACAAACCTACACCACCTCTGGGCCACCCCCAGTCTCCCAAAGTAAGTGATCCCAAGGTCATTTACTTTACTTTGTTTAGTACAATTAGAGAAGTCTGTGATTTGCAAGCAGATTATGTGAAAAAATAGTTGAAATTTTAAAAGTAACTTGGCACTTAAGAGCAGCTTGATTTAGCCAGAAAAATTTCTCTTTGAGGGGACTGACTGGCTTCTCTGAGAGATCACTCTATACAAGTCTGCATTCTGCACAGCTGTCTCTGGTTTTTCACAGCATCCAACACTCACATGAGGAAGTTCTATCCTGTAGGGAACCGACACCTCACCCACATCCAGGCTGTATGCTGGCCTGTAGGTACTGTGGCCTGGGAGGCAGGATGCGTGGGCCAGTGTCACCGTTTCTAGTACACACCCCAGGGCACATCCCTTTATCACTCTGGGCCTCAGTTTCCCTGTCTGTAAAATGAGGGCTTGGACTATAGGGATGATCACAGAGCTCCCTCCGATGTCCAGCGTCCTGGCCATGCTGTAGGGCCGGTTGTTCAGTGTTATGAAGAGTGACAGATAAACGATCAACAGGCACTGAGGGGAGAGCCAAATGGGCTCCAGTTGATTTTCACGGCTGTCAGTTAAGACACAGCCTACTCAAAGGAAAAGGAACCCAGAGTGCCCCGAGAGGTGGCTTAAGTACCGTCTGGAATTTGGGGCCTTTGGGGACTGGCTCTGGGGGGCCTTGGAGTCTCTTACAAGATGCTAGAAGACTTCTGGTCCCGTGGGTTGCCATGATTTTATTGATTTCTTTATTGCACTGGCTTTGTTGTTGTTTTCTTAAGGTAATAGTCATTTAAAATTTTGAAAATTATAAAAGGGCATACAGTGAAAAGTCCTTTCTCCTTCCCAGCTGTGTCCCAGTAAGACTTCAGGTTTAGAGGACAGAGGCCCATCTCCAGGAATCTCTGGAAACCCCGCTTTCCCTTCCCAGAGGCAGCCATTGACATGTGTTTCTTGGATCTTCTTTAGGAAATAGTCTATGATCATATGATGCTCAATAAGTGCACTAGTGTTCTCTATGTTTTATTGTAAACATGTATCACAATTATCAGACTTTTTTTAAAAGATTTTATTTATTTATTCATGATAGACATAGAGAGAGAGAGAGAGAGGCAGAGACACAGGCAGAGGGAGAAGCAGGCTCCATGCTGGGAGCCTGACATGGGACTTGATCCCGGGACTCCAGGATCACGCCCTGGGCCAAAGGCAGGCGCTAAACTGCTGAGCCACCCAGGGATCCCCAATTATCAGACTTTTGATCACAGTGTCACATCTCATATCATTTTCTGTAAGTTATGTATGGTGCTGCCGCCATCTTGTTAACGTAGGACACCACTGATGAGTGTATCGTCGTTTACTTAACCAGTCCCCACCGAAGGACATTGTATGCCTCCTCCTTGTTGTGCTGTTACAAACAACTAATATCCTTGGACCTAAGTCTTTGCATACATGGACCAAGAGCTCCATAGGAGTCATTCCTAGCAGTGGGTTGTCCCATCATGTGGCCATCTTGTCTGAAGGTCACCTGGCCTAGACCTGTAGTTCTAATCACCACCTTCCCCAATGACGTTTGAATTCTGCTCTTCCAGGTCTTGTCCACAGTGGGCCTGTGCCAGGGCGCTGGAGGTCTGGCTGAACAGGCAGGGTAGCTGCTGCCAACATGAAACTCCTCAGAGGAGCGTCATTTATTTTAGGCTAGATGAACTTTTCTATGGAGGGCTAGATATAAATATTTTAGGCTTTGTAAGCCATATATCTCCATTGTAACTATTCAGCTTTGTTGTTGCAGCACCAAAGTATCTGTAGATGACACGTAAGTGAATGAGTGTGACTCTGTTCCAATAAAACTTAGTTTTAAAAAAGCAGGCAGTGGGCCAGATTTGACTCTCAGGCCAGATTTATTCAACTGCTGAGCACCTCTGTGTCCCAGGCACCATAGGAAGTGTGGGGGATGCTGTGTAGAAGGTTGCAGGCCTAACTCTGCCTTGGCAATAGCAGTACAGCTCTATGAGAGAGATGAGAGAGCAGGTAAGAGGAGTTAAACCCAAGAGTGTGTAAGAGGAGTTTCTGACGTGGCTGGTCAGGGCTTTCTGAGAAAACTTAAGTTGAAAGCTTAAGTCCAAAGTCTTAGCCATGAGCCAGGCACAACAGGACATTGGGGCTTTGGAAGTTTTGTATTGCTGGAGGTGTGGCATGTGTGGAGGGGGCACGATGAGTGGCAAGGGCTGGAGAGGTAAATGTCAGTCAGGGCACATAGGCCTGGAGGCCAGCTATGTGGAGGGGCTGGCCTTCATCCTGATGGCTCTAGAAGACCTATGAACGTCGGCCTTGGTGGGTGAGGCAGGGTTCATACACATCTGGTGGAAGACAGGAGGCTATCAGAAACGAGAGTGTGGATGAAGTTGGGTTATGACATGTGAAACAGGCCAAGACAAGCAACTCAGGACTGAAAACCAGGACCATGGTGGAACTAAACATTTCCATGTCTTTCTCAAATCCCATACACCTATATGCGGGCTCCTACTCATCTGTCAAGTCCCAGCCCAAAAGTCCCTTCATCTTTGGAACCTCTTAGGGTACAGAGTCACAGGCTTCTTCCTGAAGATCATCATAACATCATGTTGAGGGACACTGGTCACATCGGTGTCTCCCATGGAGGCCTCAGGCGATGGCTCGGAGTGAGCACTAATGAATGCTTGCAAATTAAACAGCAAATTGAATTCTCCAGGGCAGATGTGGTCCACGAGCCGCACTTTACAGTTGGCAAAACTGAGACTCAGGAGGCTCAGCAATCTGCCCAAATGGAACATGTAAGAATTCTGCTCCGTTTAGTCATTTAAGCAGAAAAATTGGCTTCTCTGTCTCTCCAGGCTGGAACTTTTTTGTTCGCCTCACAACTCCCTAAATTATTAATCTGCGAGGCAGTTAACTGAGCAGAAGCAAGAGGCACACTTTGAGGAGATAAAACAAAACAACAGAATTAAGAGGCGTTGGGTTTCCAGGGACTCCATCCTCTGGTATTCCAAACGCTAACAGGGAAATTCAACCCCCTTCTTCTAAATCCTCGCCAGAACAATGTCGCCAAGACCATCCTGGCAGGCGGCTAAGCTGCGGGCCTGGACAAGTGCCTGGAATTCTTGGAGAATCCAGGTCGTGAGGCTGTCGGCGGGAGTGTGTGTCTGGAGTGCTCCAGCAGCTGGGCTGGGGGAATTCTCTTGGCTCCATTTATTGCAGCCTATTTTTAGAGGGCTGTTCAAGCTGGGGTGGACAATTTCAACCCGATCCCCTCCTACTCCCACCCCCCTTCCAACCAGAATGCAGGTCATGGTAGCATAGCCCTCTGAGCAGTGTGTGTCAGAAGTCTTCTTCTGGAACCCTTGTGTGGAGGAGCTTTTGTCCATCCTCCTGATTCTTGCCTTCCTAGTGAGTATGAGGTGCTAACTCATGGTTGTTTTGATGTGCATTTCCCAGCTGACGAGTGATGATCCGCATCTTCTCATGCATTTATTGGCTGTTCATATATCTTCTCTGGAGAAGTGTCTGTTCAGATCCTTTGCCCACCTTTTTAATTGGGTTATTTGCCTTTTTGTTGTTGAGTTGGAAGAGTTCTTTACATAGCATGGATTGTAGACCCTTATCAGATATGTGATTTGCAAATATTTTCTCCTATTCTGAGTCTTTATTTATTTTTAATGTAGCAAAGACAACATCAGAAGCAAAGAGGAGAAATGTGGAGATGAGCAGTGAAGGGGCAGTGGATTCCTGCTAGCCCGTTGCCTGGGAACCCTGGTGCACTAAACTGGATCTAGGGACAGCCTCTTCCTGTGCTGCAAGCTGGACTAGCCCAGCCCTCTTCCTTCACCATCCCCCACCCAACCCCAGTTTCCATCTGGGAAAGCACTCTTCTTTAGGCTCTTTGCACCACCCCCTCCAAATGAAAGACTCGAAAAGGCACAAGACAATGTCCCTGCATTAGTGGTTTCCTACTTCTTCCTGACTCCTGCAGATGTGCCAGCTGCCTGGCCCTCCAGGAGATGGACCTGTAGGTGGTGCAGGTGGGGTTTTGATTGTGTCTATGTCCGCTTGATGTCTTCCAAACACATCTGGGCATTCCACAAGTGTGGGTGCTGGGCTCTGTGCCTGCCTTCATGAAGCCCAAGGACAGATAACAAATAAATATGCAGATTGAAAACAGCAAGCTGTGATTGCTTATAGTAGAAAGAGATGAGCAGCCTAGAAGAGGAGAAGGTGAAGGAAAACCTCTTAAAAGTTAACCCAGTTAGGGTGAACCTCAGTTTCCTCTTCTGGAAAATGGAGCCACTAATAGCTCCACCTATATCACAATGTTGTCTGGAGGACCAGATGTGGGTAAAGAGTTCTAATAGTGAATCAGGACTACTGTAAGCCAGCCATGGGGGTCTGAAAGTTGGCTCTGGGTGAAGGAAGGACAGGGGGTTGGGTGGGCTTAGGGAAAAAGGAGCTGCTTTCCTCACATCCTCACCCAAAAGTCTCCAAATGGGTGTCCCCAGCCTCAGGATGAAACCCAGTTTTTCCCCTGGGGCAGGAGCATCAGAGCCCCCGAGCCACACCATCCTGGGAGCAGAGGCCTCATTTTATAAACTGAGGCCAAAGTCGGGATTGGCAGATATTGGGACCACCAGCACAGTAGGCTATAGTTGGCTGGTGTGGGGTCTGTATTTGCCGTGCTTACACGTTGGGGAGGAAGACAGGTATACTTGGGGACTCTGTTTTGGAGGGAAGCCCTCCCAGAGAAGAGTCTAGCGGGCAGGTACCTGGGACGCTGCGTGCGGAGAGGCTCCCCACTCGGCTCTCCTGGCCCCGCCCCCGCGGGCAGCCCCGCCCCGCCCCGCCCCATCTGTGCCCCGCCCCGCGCGGCCCCGCCCCCGCGCTTCCCCACGAGGCTCCGCGCAGCCCCGCCCGCCGGGCGCAGTCCGGCCCCGCCCCCGCCCGCCCGGCCCCGCCCCCGCCCGCCCGGCCCCGCCCCCGCCCGGGCCACATTCCTCCGGCCGGGCCTCGCTCTGCGCCAGGCGGGCGCGCGGGCGGCGGCGGCGGCGGCGGCGGGGGGGCTTGACGGTCCTGGGGCTCGGACTTAGGGCCGGGAGCAGCGGGAGCCGGCGGGCGCTCGGCCGGGAGACCCGAGGTGGTCGCGTGGCGGGGGGCAGGTCTCCCGGAGGTCGGGTGTCTCCCCGGGGTCCGCCGCCCCGCGGGAGTCGGCGGCGCTTGGCGGGGCCTGGGTCCCGGGCGCCGGGCCCCGTCAGCTCCCGCCGCGGCCGCCATGTGGTGCCTGCACTGCAACTCGGAGCGGACCCAGTCCCTGCTGGAGCTGGAGCTTGACAGCGGGTAAGGGCCGGGTGGGGACGAGGCCGTGGGGGGGGGGGGGCTCCCGGGGGGCTCCCCAGGGGCTCGGGCGAGAGGGCCTCGAGGAGGGGGCAGGCGAGGAGGGTGCCCGCGGGTCTCCGCCGTTGCACTTGCGTGCAGTCCGTTGTGGGCGTGTGCGAGAGCGGGCGCCGTGCGGTCCTGCGGAGGTTTGTTGAAGCCTGCGGGGGCTGAGCCTAAGTGTGTGCCAGAGAGGCTGCGGGGATGGGTGTGCCGGAGTGCGTGAGACTGTCAGGATGTGTGCGAGTGCGTGTGTGTGCAGGAGGTGGAGCGTGGCTGGAACAGTCTGTGTGCAGCCAGACCTGGGACCTGAGAGGTGCTGTCAGGACGGGAGTGTGTGTGTGTGTGTGCATGCTCACTCCAGAGCGACTGCCGGGATGGGAGCTCACGTGTGACTGAGCTTCCGCGGGAGGCACTGCCGGGACTGGGTATCCGGTACCAGGCTGGTGCCAGTGGACTGGAGTTGGCGAGTTGCAGTGTGGCCGGCGGCCTCTGTGCTTGCGTCTGGTGGCAGGCGGGCTGAGCCTGCCGGTCTTCCTGTGGGCCTAGTTATGCGAGCCCCTAGGCCTGTATCCAGGCTTACATGTCCGCTCTGTCAGGGAGACCCTGGGCAAGTGTGTGGGGGGGACCAGGGATTGGTTCCAGGGCTGTGCACAGGTGGTCCAGGTGTGGTTGGGGGGAGGGGGTCACCCAGGAGTGCGCTGGGGATCCTGGAGCCTGAGGAGGCTGAGATCTGTGTGGCTGCTGCTGTTGTGTTGAGTGCCGCTGTGAGGGGTCTGCTGGTGGGATTGGATGTGTGTGGGTGTGTTTGTGTGGGCCTGGTGTGGTCAGGGATGGAGTCTTCAGTGGGGGGAATGAACTCGTGTCCCAGAGACCAACCCTTTTCTGCTTTGGGGCCTGTGGGTAGCTGCCTGAGTGTCCAAGGACCCGTATTTATGGACAGAGAGGGAGAGGGAGAGAGTGTGTATGTGCTGGGAATATCGATTTCCTTGCTCCGCTCGCCAGCACAGCTGCCCCCCCCCCGATCCGTCTGCAGGCCCCTTGGAGGAGCCAGGCTGAGGGGCGGACAGGATTTGTTGACAAGCTGACTTGGCTTGTGTCGGGGCCCCCCGAGGGTTGGGGGGAAGCCCACCTGCAGCCGTTTGATCTCTGAGTTCAAAAATTCTGCAGCGTGTGTCTGGCAGTTGCACTGAGAACACACATCTGTTCCCTTCTGCCCCCTCCTCGCCCCAGGGGTCTGGGATTCCGGGCCTGAGGCTCCGTGTGTGGTTGTGGGGGTGTGGTTCCCAAGAACCCATCGCTTCTTGTGTCTGGGGTGGAGGCTGGGCAAAGCTGCAGCTGCAGAGCCAGCTGTCTGGATTCAGTGGCATCAGTCCGAGACTGGGGGTCACGATATTCATATTGCACACATGCTACTGTCTTAGGCAGCTCTCTCACCCAGTATCGTATTTGCATTCCTGTCCTTGTGGTTCAGCATCCCCGTGTCGCAGGAGAGCAAACTGAGGTTGAGTGTAAAGTCTGGTCAGCACCAAAGCTCTGTGGTTTACTGAGTACCTGCTGTGAGCATTCCGTCTCTGGGCACTGGGGTCATAGCAGTGAGCAAAACTCAGAGTGTTTATCCTCCTGGGGCTGGCACGCCCTGCAGGCTACATCTCGCTACATCTCTTCCCCCACTCCCAGCTGAGAGGTTTCCCTGGTGCCCCTCCATTAGGACCTCTCCAGTATCACCCTTCCACCTGGGATGTCCATAAGTCATCACTTTCACATATTTCTCAGTCCTGCATCCCTTCTTTTTGGAAGACCTTCTTTGTATCCCATCTAAATCTTCTAGCGGCAGGGAACCCTGCTTGAGTCCTTTTGTTGTCAGGGTTGGTGATAAACAGCTGCTCCCCCAGTCCCAGAGCACAGACCAAGTGTCCTAGAGATCCAGAAGCCCCGCTCCGGCACAGGCCAAAGTTCATCCTTCAGCCTCAGAGCAGGTGGATTATGTTTGCTCCAGAGTGCCTGGTGTGCAGCTCCGAAGGAAGTGGGTTGGGGGGCCCAAGACTCACTTCCTGGGCCGTGGAAGCTTAGCCAGCAGCTCCTTGAGCTGGCTAGCTTGCCTTCCACCCAGACTCCTTCCAGCTGGCCCTCTCTCCCTCTCTAAACCCAGGAAGGACCCAGCATGCTCCAAAGATCTCAGGAGACCCCCAGTCTGTAACAGGTGCAGGACAGCCCCTCTAGGCACAGCCATGGCACCTAGTATTGGCAGCACCTTGATGCTTTGCTGTTGGAGACTCGCAGCAGCCCGGGGCTCTCCCTACCCTCCCGTTCTAAATGGGCATGTTAAGATAGGGAGTCCAGTGACCTGACCAGGATCTTACAAGGGGAGCCTGGAGTAGAACCCAGATTTTCTGCTGGAGGGCCTCTGGAGGGCCCCTGCCAGCCCTGCCAGGATTTTCAGGCTTTCACTCAAGGAAGTCGGACTATGAACTAGCTGTGCTAATATTTACACAGCTTCAGTTCAAAAACATGGACAGGACTGACAGCTGCACAGTCAAACAGTGTGATGACTGGACAAATAGGTGTTTCGGGAAGGGATTGAGTAGGGCTGCCCAGGCTCTGGGAGCTCTGGATATATGTGTGTGAGCACACCGGTATTATCTGGCCGGACTCTGCAACGAGGGATCTTGGTTTGCCAGGAGAATTGTGAGGCTAGAGGAGCTCAGAGCATCAGCAGAGAAGGGCTCAGGGAGGCAAACAGACTTCATTTCAAATCCCAGCTCAGCTTTGTGACATTATGAAAGTTACTACCTCCCTCTGAGCCTCGTTTCCCCCTGCATGGAAGTGAATGGTACCCTGCTTCACAGAGATGCTTGAGGATGCGTCTGACAGCCTCCGGTCCCAGCTGCGATTGTCCAGGTCAGCACTCTGCTCTTCCCACCGCCAGTGACCCGTGCGATTTTCTTCCTTCCCCTTTTGTAAATTTCCTCTGAATTGTGATGACGCAGGGAATGTCTGCCCAGTGGGCTTGCAGCAGGCCAGGGACCAGGGCCTGGGGAGAGCTCCGCAGAGGTGGCCCAGGTCCCCTGTGGAAGTGTGTGTGTTTGTGTGATGGGGGAGGATGCTTAGACGCTGGTGAATGTGATTCATCATTTGTCCTCAAAAGCAAATCATCATGACTTTAAAGGCCATTAAGGCTCTTGAAGAATTAATTGGTACAGCCTTAGAGAATCTGACTGCCCCCACTGCTCGAGCCACTGCCGAGGAGCAATGGACAGTGATTATGGTGGAAAACATGGCATGGTGCCACCTGGACCTGCCACTCTGCTGGCTGCTGTGGCTGTACCCCTAGATGAGCAAGTGCCCCTGTAAGCCCTGGCCTGTGTGCTCCATTGCCGGCCCCGCACAATGCCTGGCCATGTGGTAGGCACAGCCAGGCATCAGTGAGTGAATGCACCCATGAATGCATGCATGCTCTCCTGGGCTCGGGGGTGCTTTGTCCTTAGGGGAGATGTGTATGACCCAAAGGGCACCCGCTGTTGCACTTTCCTGTGTTCCTTTACTCACTCACTAGATACTGAGTACTTGCTTTGTGCCAGGCCCTGGGCTAGATGTAGAGGAACCAAGATTAATATTGTGAAACCGTGTATCACAGAACCCAGATAGGCCTTGGGGTCGCACAAAACCAACTCCGCCTCTTCCCAGCTATATGGCTTTGGTGATATGGCCTCCCCTGTCTGAGCCTTGATTTTTCTCATCCATGAAATGGGGCCAAGAAATACCTCCCTGGAGGGCATATGCAGCTTTTTCCCGTGACTCACACCTATTAGCTGCCCAACACATGGTAGCCAGTAACACCAGCATTATCGCCACCTCTTCTCTTGAGAAGTGACTAATTAAAGTGGTTCCTCATGGTTTTCTTTTTGCTGGTTTCTGGAGCTACATGGTTTTTTGGGAAATCTCTGTCCTGGAGGAGCCAAGGCATGGTCCTAGCTGCTCTGACTTGAATATCCCTTTATGCTTTATTTGAATGTAGCTGTGGCTTCCCTGCTTCTTGATGGAAAGGGTCATTCTTTCCATTTTACTTCCTTGCTTTGCGCCTTCCTAACATGGTGACAGTTTAATATGAAACGAAGGCCCAGATGTAGAACCATAGCAAGAGTCCCCTCCTTGTTTGGATGGGGAAACTATGACCACATTTGTTTTTTCCTCTTTGTTCAAAGGTCAGTGTAATAATAGTGATTGCAGTGGTTGCCATTCAGCTCTGTGCAAAGTACTTAATTCTCAAAGCAATCTGTGAGTAAGGGCTTCTGTCCTCATTTGGGGAACAGTTGGGGGGAAGCTTATGTGACTTGCCTAGGGTCTCTGGCCATTAAGTCTTGGAGCTAAGGGTTGAACTCAGTGGTCTGCCTTCTTCATAGCCAGGCTGTGCTTCCTCTGGGATTAAATAATCTTGAGCAAAATCTATCACCATCATAAATGGAGCCTTTTGTATCTTTCCCAAGCCATGGAACAGGTATCTGGTATCTCTTGGTATCAGCATCTCCAAAATGTTGCCAAACGTCCAAGACTCAGGCTGCTTTAAGGACCACCCTCTGGGCTCTCCTGGTGTCTTGCCAGACCCCAAAGACCCCAAGAGCTGCTAACCCAAACACTCTGGCTGGACTTGGAGACAGTTCCCTTTGGTCCAGAGCACTTTTCACATTCTGAGGGTAGTACACTTGCCCAAGGCCAGCCTTGGCATTGAACAGGGTCCTGGGGACCAAAACCACCTCTCCCCGGGCTCTCTGCAGGACCAGTGCAAATACCACCAGCATCCACATGGGGAAGGAAACCCAAGGCTAGGGCCTTTCACGTCATGAGGGGACACACATGAGTATGGGCTGCTGAACTTGCTCCCACAAGAGAGAGAAGAATGGTTAGTGCGCTGGAAAATTTGGAAGAGTCCCCAGCGAGGAGGCAGCCTCCTCATCCAGGTTCCCCAAAATGGCCTCTTTGCCTATGCCAGTCCAGGTCTGTCCACCAACAGGAATGCTTTCTCTCTAGTGACCGTTTTAAAAGACAGAAGCAAATGGTGTTTGCTTTTCTATTTCTGGCTGAGAGGCTGGGCTAGGTGGTGCAAGAATTAAATGCATTAGTACACGTGAGACATTTAAAACGGTGCCTTACTGTATTATAGTAAGTTCTCAATAAATGTTAATTATAATCACTGTCGTTATTAGTGTTCATTCTGATTATTCCTCAGCCTGGAAGGGTCTCTCCCTCCAGAGGCCTGGGCAGAGCTGGCGCTGATTTGCTGTTGGCACTCAGCCTTCCTAGAAGCCCTGGCATTGTCACTCCTCCCACCCCCTTTCTGGGCCTCAGTTCCCCATCTATGATGGGGGCAAGCTTCTTGATGCTTATGGTCATTTGCTGAGGGAGGCCGTTTGACCCAGGGTTAGAGAGGGAACAGACTCTGTGGCCAGCCTGGCCTGCCCATAGCCCTAACCTCAGCTCAGCTTCTCACACTCTCTGTGATCTCGGGCATATTTCTTGGGCTTTCTGTGCTTCAGTTTCCCCATTTGTAAACTGTGGGTGACAGTAGGAGCTCCTGGAGTTGTTATTAATCCACATAAAATGCTTAAAGGGCACACAGTTAACGACCTGAGAGGTGGTAGCTTTTAGCTGTGACATCAGGGCTGCCAAGTTGAACTATGCTAAAACAGGACCATGGTGCTTGTTCAGGGGAGATGTGTTGCTAGACAGGAATGCATCATCTCTCCTTGGCCACAGACGAGACCAGGGGTAAGAGTGAGAAGGAAGAAGAGAGGTGGTAATTGGGGGAGCCATGCGAGGATATAGTGCTACTCACGTGCCGGTGGTGGTGCCTGGGAGGGAGACCGGTCGTAGCCTTGGCAACAAGTGACTAAAGCCCGTAATCTTGTGCGTGTGCTTGTGGCCCACTAAGAGAGGATGATCCAAAGTGTTTTTGGAAATCACTTTGCCCATGGATTGGAAAAATTGCAAAGTAAGGGGATTTAGCTCTCAGCCAGAGTGAAGACTTCTAAGGACGGGCAAATGGCCTGCTGCCTGTAGGTGATGGTGAGTCCCCCTGAGGACACTGCAGGAATGGGGACATTGTGGCTGATGGTCCAGCCCTGGGGGCCCAAGACGGGGCAGAGTGGCAGTGCCTCTGGAGTTCTCGGCTCTGTTCTCAGCTTGGCCTCTCCTGAGCTCTGGTACTTGGGCAGCTCTGGCATCCTGGTCCTACCAGGGGCTGCTTCTGGTGCCTGATGGGGCTGAGAGCTCCCTAGCGCCTGGCCTCAGGACCCTCACTGCACAGTCTGGCCACCAGGCAAAGAGGCAGCTGTCTGTAGTGGAAAGACGGTGGCATCTGGGCCAGAGAAACTCAACCTGAGCCCAGTCCTGCCCTCTCTGAATGAGTGGCCTGGGCGAAGTGGCCACCTCTGTGAGCCTTCTCTGTCGAGTGGGGATCGTGGAGGGAGAGGCGGTTGTGGGTAGCATACACAACAGGTGCCTCATCCATGCTGGCAGAAGAGGGGAAAAGGGTTTAGCTGGCTTTGGGCAAAGCCACAACTGCTTTTGAGGAGTCCAGAGTAGGCACAGGTTTGATGCTGGAGCTGGAGCAGGCTACAGAACAAAGATGACGATATCAGACATGTGGGTGGCCTCTGAATTTTACACACACTTACCTTATTTGAACCTCCCCCAGAGACTTAGGACGTGGCTGGTATTATTCCCACTTTACAGACAAGGAGACTGAGGTAAAAATGAAAATAATGTCCGAACTTTGCAGAAAGTTGATTGGGTATTCTAGTTAATCTACCTTTCCTGCTCCCTGACACTGCTGAGGGGTAGGCTTGGGCCTTAGAACGGAGGGTGAAGTAGAGGCAGAAAAGTGGAGGAGTGTGAGAAAAGCTGCAGGACCCCACCGGGCCCCAGAGGTGCACTGTCGTTCGGCAGAACGGATGGAGGACCCTTGGAAGCCCTGCCAGTGGACCTTGAGCCCTGGCAGGCATATTTGCCAGCCCCCAGAGGTCATCTGGGATGCTTCTCCACAGAGATGACGAGAAAGAAAGGGCTAGAACAGGGCCGGGCCTGTAAGTAAATGTCATAATGCCAATTATCCCTATGGTTCTTATTAAGTGGTAGTGACTACAGTTGTCATTCCTGCTGTGACTTCCCTGTGTAGGCCCTGGATGGGACCGCGAAGTGCACTTAGTCCCGTGTGGCAGGGGGGTTGGAGAGGAAGCGTTTGGGGAAGCGGCTCTTTCCTCTGCTCTTACCAGAGAAGGAAGAGGAGGGGGAGGTGCAGCCATGCAAACTCCAATTCTCTGTTCCTTTGGGGCCACTGACTTTCCTAAGAGCCATAATTTAAATGAGCAGGGACTGAGATTTGGGTTTTGTTTTCCTACCTAGTTTAAAAAAAAAAAAAAAAAAGGAAAGAAAAGCCAAATGACCCGGGAAGGCCTTGATGTGGATAACAGATTCTTAGCACTATTTTGAACTTTTCATTATGGAATCTTTTAAACATAGACAGAAGTAGAGAGAATGGTATGATGACACTCACCCCACCCCCACCCCACCATGGGCAATTGTATTTCATTGCCCCAAGATTACTTCAAAGCACATACCAGATATTTTGATGTTTTTAGTTAGGGACCCGTCATGTGGAGATAGAGATGTCCAGTTGCCGGGGTGGGTTCCTGGGACAGAGCCGTAGAGTTCCTTAAACAGCTCTTGGCTGTGTTGGCCCAACTGAGGAAGCTGGAGCTGGTCCGGTTTCCCAGCCTTGAAGACCAGACGATGCCCACTCCACCCAGGGAAGTGTCTGCAGGTGGCCAGGGGAGGCCAGGCCTGTGCATCCCCATCAGACAGGGCTTTCCTGGGGGAAGGACTCACATCAGGTCAGGAGTGCTCAAGGTGCTTGCCTTCTTCATGCCTTGACTCCCTGGCAGGACTGGTGTTCTCTGCTGAGTGTCCCCACAGGCCCTCCTCTGCTCTCATTGCCCCTTGCCTGACCTGGTGGTATAGTCAGGCAGTGGCACCTGCCTTTGCCCCAAGGCAGGTTGGCTCCTCACCTCGCTTGGCCTCTGGACATAGTCTGAGTGTTCTTCTCTTGGCTTAAGAGACCAAGCCCCCCAACATTCCTCCCACCGCTGGGTCAGCACTGGGGTTCCCTAGGACTCTGCCAAGGCACTCTTTCCTTCCCTCCATGCGGTCTCTTCCATCCTACAGCTTCTAGTGGTGCTGCTTTTAGGGCCTGGCACATAACAGGTGCTCAGTAAATTTTAGTCACAATAGCTATATTAGTCACTCTAATACCCTAATATATTCTTAGGAATATATTACTATGCCTCATGTCTTACACAGTGCTTGGCACACAGAAGGCCCTCAACCAAATTTAGGTGAAAAACAGGCAGTGGGCCTGAGTCCCACCCCAGTCCTGCTCTGAGCAGTGACCACGCCCAGTCTGCTCACCCCTCGCCTTCCTCAGGTACGGATACTGGGGTTTGGGTCAGATGGTTCAGTGCCTGCTGTCTGAACAAAGGGTACCCTTTAAGGCTTCTTCCCTTCCCACCGTTGCATGCTCACAGCCATCTAGCCCCTCCTTTAGTCCCCAGGGCCCCCACGCACTGTGGGGGGGGGGCAACAGTCCTATATTGTGATAGTAACAACAGTTCCCCCAAGCACTTCTGGGTGGCAGGCCCCAGGCTGAAGATGCATGTCTGTGTTATCATTTGACTGCGAGGTAGATAATACCCCCATTTTAGGGCTGTGAAACGGAAGCACAGAGAGGCCAAGTGGCTTACCCAAGGTCACACAGCCTCTCTCCACCACATGCCAGACAGGCAGTCTGCAGAGGAGGGCTGTGTGCCCAAGCTGCAGGTGCCAGAGGTTGATAGGGCTGGCGGTCCCTACTCTGGGCCTTCATCCTTCCCTCAGGCCCTTTCTGCAGGCCTGCTCCAGCACAGTGTGCAGAGAGTAGACGATCAGGTGAAGGCGGCAGTGCTGCAGGTCCAGGTCTGGAGAGCGCAGAAGGAGTGGGGTGGGCAGACGGGGTGGGTGGGCTTTCCCTGCAGAGGGCAGAGCATGTGGAAGGTGGATGGGGGGGGTGAATTGCTTGGCCCCGTGCCTCAGTCAACCTGACCTTGTGTGGGTGTTGTGTGGGCCTCCAGAAGTTACCGGCCCCCTCTGTGTGTCAGCTTCTCCATCTGTGGAATGGGGAGAGGATCCCGCATCTGTCTCACATGCTTTGGTTATCTGGGACACCAAGAGTGAACCCTAATGTAAACTCTGGACTTGGGGTGATGCTGTGTCAGCATAAGTCTGCGGATTAACAAATGCACTGTGGCGTTGAGATTTGAAGAAGTTATAGGTGTGGAGGGAGCAGGGCACAGACAATATGCTAAATCTCTACTTTCCCCTTGGTTTTCCTGGGAACCTAAAACTGCTTTACAAAAAAACAATTTGTTTTAAAAAGTTGTTATAGGATGCTGGGAGTTCATTCTGGGTGAAGTGTTCAGGGCATCTGTTGTCGTTAACAGTATTCTTTGCACCATCATCAGTGCATTCAGTAACTCATTCATTCACTTCATACATGGTTTTTAACTCCTGAGGACACAGACACTAGAATGTGCCCCCCTGCTGGAGTGAGCTCACAGTTGGGCAAAAGTCCTGTGGGCTCTCATGGGCTCTGCTCCCTCTGCCACGGGGTACCGGGTGTCTCAAGGAAGGGAGCAATGCGAGAGAGCCAGTGCAGCGCAGACTGCCACCAGCCAGGAGTCACAGCACCATCCAGTTGCAGCATGGGAGTGGATGGGGTCAACAGGATGGACAGCAGGCTGGGAGGTGGGCAGGGAGCCTGTGGGTGGGGAGCATCGGCGCCATGCTCAGAGGTTTGGACCGCGACAAAGATTTGATGCCATAAAAGACTCAAACAATTTGCATTTTAGAAAGTGCTTTCTGGCAGTTGAGGATGAGTGAGTGCAGGGGGGCCCCCCCTTGAAGTGTGGGTCTGGGGTGGGACTTGGAGACCTGGGCCCAGGGTTATCTCAGGCCCCGAGAGGCCTGCACGCCTGACCCTGGCCAGCAGGGTGGCCTGGAGGCAATGAGACCGGCACGACGGGCATCTTCCTCCTCTCTGCCCACACTCTGTCCCAGAGCCAGCCTCCCCAGCCTGTGCCTCCCGCCCGGCACTCCTGGGGTGTCCCTGGGGCCCGGCCCAGCCCTGTCTGCTGGAGCCTGCCACAGAGAACTGCTTTATTTGAGTCCATTTTGCGCGTATGGAAATAACTAGAGGCCTCTGTATTTAATTTGGCTCAGCCAGGAAGATTTTTGGCTGTGTGTGTGTGTGTGTATGTGTGTGTGTGTTCTGAAAAATGTTTCCAAGTGAGCCCCAGGGTGGAAGCTCTGGTCGTCTTTATGCAGTCAAAACCACCAAGGACTGCCCTGGCTTAGCTGGGGGTGAGGGTCTGGCAGAGAGTGGGCTATAGGTAATGGCAAAAAACAAAAACAAAAAAACAGAAAGGGAAGAGAGTGATGCTATACACAGATGAGATCATGGTCAGGGAAGCTGTTTTGTAAACTTTGTTGCTTGAGGCCAGGTAAACAATGGGTAGGATGAAGGGGAAGGGGCTCCTGAAAGTAGATCCACAAGAGACATTTCTGGTTTCCCAAGCAGGAAGTGCCTAGTCTGGTGTTGGGCTACAGAACACCCATCCTGAGCCCCTCTTTTTGGCCTCAGCAATCTCAGCAAAGTCTCTCCATTGAGCCCTTCTCTGATCCACACTGTGTGGTCCACAGTAGAGACAGCCCCACGCGTCTACACAGGGGTTTGCAGTTGGCAAAGTGTGTCCCCTACCCCCACTTGAGTCCCACATTTCTGTTGTGCAAGTGGGGCAGGAATGACACCCACTGCAAAGATGAGAGCCGGAATCCGAGAGAGGTGAGGTCACTTGCCCCAGGTCACTCAGCCCAGAAGTGGGGACCTGGTCTTTTTGTTTGTTTGGTTGGTTTTTTCGGGGGACCTGATCTTGACCTGGTCTCAACCTGGTCTGATCTCCGCCCAGAGCTTCCCTCGCTCCCTTGGGGGCTTCTGGAGCCACAGGGGCATTGCTCCAGGTATAGAGACGGGCAGAGGGGGCTGCCGAGGGTGGGCAGGTCTGGGCTTCCAACCCCAGGAGACCACCTACGAGTCCAATTTGAGAATCAACACCAAGTATCAGATTCAGATTCCATCTTGACCGTATGGAACTGAGGAATGAGGACATCTGGGAAATCGGAGCTTGATGGCTGCGATGGCTGTGTGCTTTTGGATCATGACCATTGCAGTGGCATTACTGCTGTTGGGTCTTGTAAAAGTGAAACAGAGGATGCCGCAGAGCGGAAGGCATTGGTGTTCCCAGTAGTTATTCAAAGCTGTGGGAAATCTTGGATCCTGCCCCTCGGGACTTGGTGTTCTAAATCAGATTTCTTGGGAATGACTGAGCTCAGAGCTGCGGATCAGACTGCTGCTCTTTGCAAAGGGGCCTTGGTGAGTATCGCAAGAAAGTGCAAATGCCTTTGACAGGCAGGAAGTGCAGGAAGACGACATATGGGGGAGTGTGCAGGCAATAGGGAGTGGTGAGGACTGGGGCAGTGAAAGAGCCTGTGCCATCCAGGTGTGGCTATTCCCAGCTCTGTCATCCGGCCCATTATGGCCAGATCCTCAACTGTGCCTGACCCCAAAAGAAGTCGAAAAGTCTGGATTTTCATTATTAAAAAAAAAACAAACCTCTAGATGTTAACTCTTGGTGAGTTGTTGCAGTTTGGCGGGGGAAGGGGTTTGTTTATTTTTTTAAATACTCCTTGGGCCTGGGGCTGCTGATTTGGAGCTCTGCACTGAGACCTTGTGAGCCCCTTGCACAGAGGCCCTCTGTCTTCCAGATAGCTCTATGAAGTCTACGGTGTCCATATGAAGAGTGGCAGTGTGGGCACCGGGCCTCTCACCCAGTTGTCAGGGACAAGGCCCAAGGTCCCAGATGGGTGGGCCGCACCCCTGCCTTGGTCCTGGCCCGGATAGCACTGGCAAGAATAAAGGACTTTTCCATGGTCTATCTGTGGGTTTGACTGCAGGACTGGATTTCCTCTTGGTTTGGGCCTACCCTGGTTTGGTGCTCCAATCCCCAGAGATAGGGTAAGATCCCAGACAGCTTGAGGACATCTCTGGGACTAATGGTGATGCCACTATGAGCAGCCCTTCACCAAGCAGAGGCCCTGACGGGCCCGATGGCAGGATGCTCAGGCCCCTGCCCTCATGCAGAGCTTCATGGCTCCCCTCTGCCAGCTGGCATTCAGCCTAAGTAAAAGTGCACATTTGCCAACCTTTGGAGTGAGACTCTGCCCCTGCTTCCTGTCTGAGGCCCTGTCAGGGCTGGCCTGGCCCCACATGTCTCCCAGGGTTGTGGGAGGTGGGCCCAGGGGAGCTGAGCCAGGGTCCCCAAGGGGTGAGACTACGTGAGGCCCCCCGTTCCTTTGTACTCAGGGCCTGGAGAGCAGTATTCTGGGCGCAGGCAACATATCTGTGTCGTGAAGAAACTTGCTGGCTTCTGCAGCCGCTTAAGATTTCCAAGGCCCAGCTGCCAGGTGAGGGAGTTAGTGTGGACACAGATCCCTGTCGCGGCTGGGCCACGTGTCAGTGACCCAGCCAGGCCTCTCTCCGCTCGGGCCCTCAGTGCTCCTGCTTGCACATGACAGAGACGTGAGCTCTGCCCTTGAGGGGAGTGTAGAAGGGGGCCCAGGTGAAATGCCAGGGACAGTGGGATAAGGCAGGCGCTTCCCAGGGGATCTGAGAGGAAATCCACAGGGGTTCGGTCCTATGGCTCCTGATCCAGGGAGAAGGTAAGACAGCCATGTCTGGCACAGAGTTCCCTGTATTTGTTGAACGCATGAACAACTGAGAGATGCTGCTTCCCAGGTGTGTGTGGGCTCCTTAGTCACTGGCTGCATCACTCATTCATTCCTTTGTTCATTCATTTATTCACCCAACAAATACTGATATCTGCTTGCACCAAGCCCTTTTTGAGGCACTGGGGATGCCTGATAAGACACAGAAGCAGCACAAGCAGCCACACCCCCACCCTTCCAGAGCCTACTTTCACCCAGTCAGAGACGGACTTACAGATCACAACGAATAGAAATCAAGGCGGTCAGCAAGATGTGCTGTGAAGAGAACCAAGAGTTCAACATGACAGGCAGTGGTAGTGGCACCTATAGATCTAGAACACCTCTTTTCCTTCCCTTCTGCCAGGGTGACCCCTGCCCAACCCACCCCCCGTTTGCCATGCTCTGAGCTCTAGGGGACACCTGCACAGGCATCCACACACCACGAGGGCCCCCCCCCCGGCACCGTATTTATGCACAGCCAAGCCCCCAGAGTCATGATCATTCCCAAGTGATCTGCTCGCAGATTCACGGGGCGGCCCTCCAACCCCTCCCTGTCTCCAGGACCCTGAACTGTAATCTCCAAAGCCCACTCTGGTCCTCGAGGCTATTTTGATCAGAGTGACTCACTAGCAGAGCAGTAGGACAATACAGCCCATCTCCAGCAGGCAGGCAGGCAGACAGATGTTCTTTATGTTCAGGAGCGAGGTCTGGGCTGGGGAGACTGGAGCCATCACCTCCCCGGGGCTTGGAAAACATGTTGACAGGACAGGCCAAGGGCTTGGCTGCATGTGCTGGCTTCACGGGACAGCAGACTTTTCTCCCTCCCTCTGACTGTGCGCTAATGAGAACGAGCCCCAAGAATGCAGCCGAGGCCCCTCCTGGATAATTCTAATTTGGCAAGGCATTGGCCGTCTGCAGGGTTCCTTGCCGGACACCGTCTCAACTCCACCATGCCACCTCAAAGCAATGGCCTTCCCCTGACCCCAGGCAGGTGAGAAATTGAGACTCAGGGAAGCTGGGACGGGAGATCCTCCCCGTCACTCACACCATCACAGCTTTGGGATGGAAGGTGCCCGACAGTGCTGTGCAGGGTGCTCGGGACCAGAGGGCAGGGAGCAGGGCCTCGTGAAATGGCCCCCTTCCTTCCTGCTGTGCTCGAGCAGCCTAAGAAGATCCCACCATGCCTGCCTTTCCTCGTGCCGCCTGCCCACCCCGCCAGGAGCCGCTGACAAGCTGGGGGAATGCTGGATGTTGGTTCAGTTAGCATAGCTCTAAAAATAGCCTCCTGCTTTGAGAAATTCATTGTTCATAGTCCTATATTTTTGTACGTATATAAAAGCCACTTCTGGAGGTCTCGGTGCTGGCTAATTAGAGATAATGCTGTGGCGGGGAGGGGCTTCTGGGCCAGATCTTGGCGGCCTCAGCAAGGCAGGCCTCAGCAGGGCAGGCCTCGGGGTGGCAAGTTAGCAGGAGGGGGTTTGGTCAGGGCCCTCCCCCTGGATGTCAGAGGGCAGTCAGCAGAGAGGCAGCTGGGCACCCATGGCAGGGTTTCTCTGGGAGCAGCTGTTCTAGACTCAGGGGCCACTTGAGATGTCTGAGTGTCGCAGAAGCCAAGAGACGTGGGGATGGAGAGCAGGGCTCAGTAGTAGGGGCTGTGGGTTCCTGAAATTGGCCCTGCCTAAGCCCCAGCTTACTGGTGGGAGGGGTCAGGCAAGCCCCTACCCCCGGCTGCCCACTGACCCTCAGGGAACAGTGAGGCCCCAGAGGAGGGGCCCCAGCTGGCCACATCCTCTCCTGCCAGCCTGAATCTCCATGACCCCAGCCCGTGCCCAGTGCCCTTTCCTTCTGGTAGCTCCTCCCATGGTGCCCCTCTTCTGTCACCATTCGGATGTGCCCAGGTCTGTCTCAGCTTTAAAACCAGTGTTCCTTGCAGCCCCCAACCCCTTTCAGCTCCCATCCCAATCCTGCTGTCTTCTCGGCCATCATCCTTGAATGCTTCTTCTGTGCCAGGCCCTTTCCTCAACCTGCCACAGCCTGATTTCTGGCCCCGCCTTGTGCCAACCTTGTGTCGTCGTGTCCCTCCTCTCTGCTGCTTCAGCTTCTCAGTGGTTCTGGCCTCCCCAACTTGGCATCAGGACCCTGAGGACTCCTGCCCTTCCCCTCATCCCTCCCCCAGGCGTCTTCACCTAGCTGCAGACCGTGCCCCAGGCACCACCACCAGGATGCTCCTTCCATCCTCCCTGCTCACTCTGCCTGCAAGTGCTGGTCCTTCCTGCCCCCTCCCCCCGCCCCCACCCCACACATGCCAAGCTGAGCTGCTCCATCCCTTGTGTACACTGTGGACACCCACCACCACCCGCTCCGCTCCACCCCTTACTGCCACACGGCGCTCCTCCTCAGGTCCTGGCTGAGGGCACAGGCCTCCCAGGAAGCCTCCCCCCCCTGGCAGCAGGACACAGGCTCTGCTCACCATCCTGCAGCACCAGACCCTTCCTCCGTTGCTGCCCTGAACACAAGCCATCATTAATCACTTGTATCCTGCAGTGTGCGCACGAGGACAGGGCTATGTCTGTTTGTTCACTGCCACACTCACCGTGCCCAGCAGGGGCCTGGCCCCTGGTTTGCATTCAGTACATGTTCACTGAATTAAGTAACAGCGTCTTATGTTTTAACAGAACCTAGTTCCCTATTCCAGTGGGGAAGCCCCAGTTCTCAGGCCTGACATCCAGACAGTGACCTCCCCCATGTACAGGGGTGTGGTGGTGCCGTGGAGCGCTACAGAGAGAAATGAAGCAGGGAAGCATAAGGGAGGGCCAGGATCAAGGTGTGGCTTTTAAATGAGGCAAGATGTAAAAGGTGAGGGAGGAAACCAGGTAGACATTTGAGAGAAGAGACACGGGCAAAGGGAAAGGCGTGTGCAAATGTCCTGAGGTAGGAGTGTGCCAGGAGGAAAGAGTAACAGTGGGGCTGGGGTGTGGTGCCCAAGGGAGCATGGAGGAGGGGGTAGCAGGAAGAATAGGCTTCTGGGTCACTCTGAGGATTTGGGCTCTAAATCCCAGTGAGGGAGGAGCAGAGGACAGACTTGATCAGAGTTGTGTTTTAATAGGATCCCAGCTGCTGCATGGAAAAGGGCGGAATGGTGCAGTGGGGAGGCCAGGGGAGCCCCAGAGAGAGACTGTGGCAGCGACACGGGGAACAGATGAGGGCAATGCAAACCAGGCTGTGGCAGGGGGCAGGCCAACTGGTCAGATGCCTCTGTTTTGAAGGTGGAGCGGCTAGATTTGCTGACAGATGGGAAGTAGGGACTTGCCAGGAGCTACTCTCAAAGTTTTGGCTCCAGCAGCTGGAAGGATAGAGTTGCTCTCAGCTGAGGTTGGGGGAGCACAGGAGCTCCGTTTTGAGCCTGCCTTTGAGAGGTCTACTAGTCATCGAAGGGGTAGTGCTGGGCAGTTGGACATTGGGTTTATTTGGTGCTCTTGTGACTCCCGTATTTCCTCATTAAAGCAAATTTGGTAACTAGTTAAAGCAAGAACCCACTTGACTCCCCTCCCCACTCCCACCCAGCCCTTCTGGGGTGCTTCTTGGGTTGTCCAGAAAGCCCATCACCTCCCTCAATTTAGATATGGTGCTCCTGGTTAACCTGCCAGAAGTCATGTTGAGCATGTGTGCCTCATGTGGACTCGCACCTTGAATCTTTTCAGTTCCTGCAAGGGCTCCAGCCTTCCCCGGCCCCTCCATCCCAGGCTTTGGCAGTGTCTGGAGGCTCTGAGCATGGGGCTCAACATCTGTGCCTGCATGCGTGCCTCCCTGGACTCATTCTCATGGCCTCTCCTAGAACTTCCACTGACTGCAGGCTAGGAGCACATCCCTTCCAGGTCACCGCTCCTCCTGAGGACCCTTTCTTCTGGATCCCGTTCGTCCCAAACCTGCCCCCCAGGGGAGACACCCCGCATTGCCAGGCCTCGGTCTAGGTGGTGCCCAGCAACTCACCCCAGGAGGGACAGAACTTTGGAGTGTTCCTGGGAGTTCATAAGCCTCCTCGGTCACTAGCCAGGCATCTGTCTTCCCAAGAACCACTTACCAGGTGTGGTCCAGCCTGTAAGGCTTTAGGCATCTGGGGAGCTGCTGCCTTTCCTGACGAGGGAAGAGGGTGCGGATAGCCTGCTTATTTAGGAATAGCATCCCTAATTTCCCTCTAGAGGTCTTCTCTATCCCCTTCTTGCTGGGCCATACCGGCTGTGTGTCCCTTTATACATCCACTCTTCCCTTGCAGTGCACCCTTCTGTGTCTTTGTACTCTGCTCCTTGCAGCCAGGCCAGCCCTTGGGCTACCTCCTGGCCCGGGGACTCTGGTGGGAAGGACTAGGGGAAGGTCACACAGCTGAGTCGGGCTCTGCCCCAAGCTCTGCAATCTTGGGCAAGCCACAAATCCTGAGTCTCCTCAATGGGATCATTGCAGGGATTAAATACGTGGATGTGGTTTGTGCAAGGGCTCCCATGTGGCACGGTGGCTGAGTATACTTGAGTGGTGACGCACCCTGAGCCACAGCAGTCCCAGAAGGCTGGTTTTCTAGACCCCACTGAAATACCTGCACTACCCCCTAAAATAGCCCCTTCCCCGGTAGCTGAACTGCTAAAAACCTCTACTTCCCTAAAGCTCCCAGGCTGCCTTCACCCTGCCTCTGGTTCCACAGACCTGCCTGCCTCCATTGCCCTAGGATGAGGCCCTGCGGAGGCAGCCCCCGAGGCTGCGTTTCTCCTGCTGAACCTTCCCTCCTCTTGCTCAGAGGACATTGACTCCTTTTCCTTCCCACCCTCACCTCCTCCCCAGGCCCTGCCCTAGTCTGTCTGCATCCCTACCTGAGGACCTGGAACAGAGCAAAACTGTCCCCTTCCCTGGCCCAGGTGATAGACATCAGTTAATATGGCCTGCAGCAAAGAACTGAAGCCCCACAGCTGTGCATATGAGAGCTGGGAATTAATTGTCCCTGCTCTGTCTAGACTCCCTTTCTGGAAATCAGAAACCCTGAAAGCGGAGTGTAGGGGAGGCCACAGGGCCTGGAGGCATGAGGGGTGTCCATATTTCAGAGGCTATTTGGCTCTGGCCCATGCAGACTGCCAGCAATCAGTGTGGATCAAGGCTCTGGACCCCCAGTGTGTCAACTGCATGCTTTTCCTCTAGGCAGCTGGGTAGCCGAGACATCCACTTGGGGTCAAGTCCCAGCCCTGCTTTCCTGCACAGGTGACCTTGGACCGATAACTTCACTGAGCCCCAAGCTCTGAGGGCACAGCTCCCTCCCTCCTAGCTCCCAGGGATGGTAGTTGGGCTATAGGCCACGTTTAAGCACTCAACACAGCACCTGTACCCAACAGATTTACAAAGGAGGGTTACTGCTGCTAACCTACCTGGTGTGTGCGAGTGACTAAGTCGCATAAACACAGTGAGTAAATGTGCAGGCTCAAGCCACGATGCCGGAGTTCTAGCCCTAGAACCTTGGGGTTAAGTAACCTCCTCTCGGAGCCTGTAGGGTGGTTTATAGGACTCAGTGAGTTATGTATGACACTTAGAAGACTGCTGAGCTCTATAGACATTAGCTGGTACCACCATCGGCCTCATTGATGTTAGGGTGAATAGCCAGCCCCCTAACAGAGGGTCCCTGCTTCCCCCGTGCCCCCTTGTCTCTTCCTCTAACTTTTTTCTTGAGGTCATTCATGACTTCACAGGCCATAATAAGAGACATCCATGGCCCGAGTGGCTGAGGCCCCCTGGCCCTAACTCACTCCCCAGCTAGAGTCAGGACGTGGCATCTGGGCCATGGGGCCCAGGGCCCTTTCTGGGACTCTCCTACCCTCCCCAGGGTGTCATCACCAGTGACTATGGCCCATGGCCGGAGGCGGCCGTCCTCACAGAGAGAGGCCCTGTAGCAGACAGGTGGGTGACCCTGGCTTGCACACTGGGCCTGTCTGCCCCCAACCTCTAGCTGCCTGGACTTGTGGGTTGGGCCCTGTCAGTCAAGAAATAACCGGAGACAGCAATTAGAAAGTGCCTTTTATGAGCCAAGCAGTCTTTTAAGGACTTCATCTGTGTCCTTAAAATCTGGGGAGCTGCTGCCCTGCCGCTGTAAGAGTTGTGTGAACTCTCATAGCGGTTGCATGAAGTCGGGACTCTGCCTCCATTATACAGGAAGGGAAACTGAAGCACAGAAGTGTTCCTGCCCCTGGTCACACAGCTGGTGAGCAGCAGAACCCAGGCTGCAGCAAGGAGCCCATCCAGCCCTTCAACTTGGCAGAAAGGCACAGGGGTGTTGCCGGGGAAGAGGGGAACTTTTCAAAATGTGTTCTCTCCCTTCTTAAGTGCTTCTCATTGTCCTCAGGCAGTCAGGCACTCTGGGGGCCGTTCTGCAGTGATCCAGCCATTTCCCCACATAAAAATCACACCCGCCAGCCTCCCCTAAAGGAAGGCATGTTGGGAAAACCAGAGAAGGGGAGGAGGAGAAGGCTGGAGTCACTTTCCAGAGACTCAGGGCTCCATGTCCCTGGGCCAGCAGGGGAGGGCAGGGGACACATCCACGTGTAGTTCCAGCTATCACCTGGATAGCCGCGCTGGGCCAGGCCCACCTTTGGAGCCCCGTTGGGCGCATGGGGTGCTTATTCTCCGGAAGGAGCCAGTCTCGGGTCCTTGTGTATGCTGGAGGCCAGGGCTTTCAGCAAGCAAGCCCTCATGAAGCAGGACTCCCGGTGGGCTGGGGAGACCCCACACTCTTTCTCTAGATAATTACACTGTGACAGCATGGGAATGGGGGCTGCACGGCACTGGGGCTGGCCATGTGCAGGAAGCAGGATTTGAGCTGGGACCAGGGTGTGGTCCCCCAGAGGTGGAGAAATACAAGTGAAGGGCAGTGGGGAGGCCCAGGGTGGGGGTACAGATCCAGACGGTCCATAGCGGCTTCTAGCCAGTGTAGGAGTCCTTTGCTGTATTTCAGACAGGTGTCTGACTTGCTACAGCTTGCACACCTCCAGTGACAGAGACCTCAGCACCTCCTTAGCAGCCCTCACCACGTGAGAGCACGCTTTCTCTCGTTGGGTGACCTTGGTCATAGTTCCGTCCAGGGAGATCTGCTCCATCCTCCTCTTTCCAGCCTGCCAGAGGCTTGATGATAGTCATCATCTCTCCCTTCTGGCTGCTTTTCTCCTAGCCAACCAGTCCAAGCTTTTGGTGAGAGGTGGTTTCCAGACCTGGACGTTTATTTCTGGCATACTGTAATTTGGGGTTGGCAAGTAGAGTTCATGCCAGGCGCCTGCTGGGGTCAGTCACGTGGAGCACTGTGTTGGAAGATCTTCAGGAGGGAGTCTGTGATCAATTAGCAATGTCTACCATAGGCAGACGAAAGTGGGGCAATCCAAGTGGCCCAGGTTTGTGATCTGCACTCTGAGGCTCTAGACTGTCAGGGCAGCACCCAGACGTGGTCCTCTGTGATCTGACACCTGTAGCAGACCGCAGGGCTGTGTTCACTTCTGGCTTTGTATTAATTCATGTCAGTGACTGGCTTCCCAGCTGCATCACAGCATCAGCTCATGTTAAACTTATGGTCAGCCAAAAAAATCTTGTCTTTTTTGAAAGAACAGTCATCAAACCGATCTTCCCCCAAGCTTGACATTGTTTCCATTATATGGCATATAAGTAATTTAAGTCAATCCCTGTTGACGGGCATTTAGATTATTTCCAAATGTTTATAATTAGAAACAATACTGCAGTGAAATTCCTTGTATTTACCTCTCTGCAGATTGGCACGTTTCCTTAGCGTGAATATCCAGAAGAGGGATTACTAGACCAGGAGCATCTTCTGAGAGTGCTGGGCAGTAGCCACCTAACTGTCGTAGAATGTTCCAGAGACTCTAAACTGTCAGAGCCTGTCAGGCACTTGGAACAGGTGTCTACCCACTCCCTGATTTGCATATGGCCCAGGCGGCTGCGAGAGATCACGAATGCCATTGTCTAGTGTAGGACCCACCACAGAGTCTTCGGGCCTGGCTGATGGACACAGGTTGTGGAGGAAGCTTCCCCAAGGGAGCTGACCCAGGTGATGAGACATTGAGCTCCGGTTGGGAAATCACTGTGGTGAAGACGCAGCATTAAGGTGGGCTGCTGGTTGTGGGAAGCTCGGGTGGCAGCATGGGGGATGGGAAAGACCTGGGCTGGGCCTGCTGGTTCCCTGACCCCCAAATCCCTGCTGGGTCAGGCATTGGACATCATATAAAGCAGAGGCCTATGGGGTGTGTGATCTACTGTGAGGAGGGGGAAGAGGACTGTCCTGTTCACACTCGGCCAGGAAGGAACTAGGCGCAGAGCTGAGTACTAACTGGGACGAGGGCCTTGGGTTTCTGGCTGTTGCTGCAAGTGTAGCATCGTTATGGGCTCTCCTGGAGCACCTTCCAAACCAAGTGGATTTGATAACTGTTTCTGGCTAGTACTCTGAAAAAGTTGAACCAACTTAGACTATCACTCCCCATACTTATCAACACTGGGCATTTTCACTTGAAAAAAATGATCTTTCTGTTAACCAGTTTGGCTCAAATGAAGAAAAGATTTTCTTTTCATGTCTCATAGTATGTAGTTTCTGATTATTCTCTGGCTCAAGGTGGGTTCCTAAGCTCCATACAAGCATTCATGCTGTGCTTTCTTTTGTCCACTCGTGTATTACAGGGCAGTGTTCATTGTGGGGCAGTAGGATGGCCTGGCCACTTCTCTGATCAGGGTGGTCTGAGGTTGGTTGTGATTTGGTGGGGCACAAGGGCAGCCTCATTGTACACATCAAGGGGATACCATTCACATAGATTCCTCATTGTACACATCAAGGGGATACCGTTCACGTAGATTCAATAGGACTTGGTGACAGATTACATGGGGCAGGGGTGCGAGCTGGCTGCAGGGGAGGTACTGAAGTGGTGACACCCAGGATCTTGGCTTTGGTCACTGCGTGACGATGGAGAAAGATCATGAGTTTGGTTTGGGGTACCTAGGAGGTCTGGCAAGGATGATGTAAAAAAACAAAACAAACCAAAACAAAACTGTTCCAGGACCCAGCACACAGCAGGAATGGGGGAGATGCCTTTACTTATTTGGCAAGTATTTACTTAGCACTGTTAGCTGGGCACAGGTGGTGGCCCTTGGGGAACATCAGTAAGAGAAGTTACCTCCACCCTGGTAAAGCTTATCTACTGATATGGGAGATAGACAACAAAGCAAAAAACACACTATATATGTTATGTGTTTTGAAGTGGTGATCATCATCAAAGATTTAAAAAAAGAAAGCAAAGAAAGAGACAGGATTCCTGGTGGGGAGGGAGCTGTGATTTTAAATCTGGTGATAGCAGAGATCTGGGGAAGAGTGTTCCAGACAGAAAGAACAGCCAGTGCAAAGGCCCTGAGGCAGGAGCATGGCTGATTCCTTTGAGCAGAGAGAAAGGAAGCCAGTGAGTCAGGAAGTCAGAATGAGCCAAGGGGGTAAGGAGCCAAGATGAGAGCAGCTGAGGTCAGGCATTCAAGGACATTGCAAGGACAGCTCCTTCTAAGCATGAAGGGACCAGGGATGGCACTTGATCTTATGTTTTATCTGAGTCACTGCAGCAGCCGTGGGGAAGAGTAGGGGGACCACTGCTATTGTGAGGCTGTTGTGATAATCCAGGGAGCAATGATGGTGACCTGGACCATCTGCTGAGAAGTGGGCAGAGCCTAGGTGTGTGTGGAAGTTAGGGTTGATGGGGGAGAGGAGGTGGGAGTTGGAATTATGGTGAGTACAAAGGCTGCAGGTGACTGTCAGACCCCTTCCCTTAGCTATAAGGTAAGGCTTGGCCCTCACTCCCTAGCATGTTCTAGAACCTGCTGGCTTAAGACAGTTGGGAGTCAGGTAATGCCCAGAGCAAGAATCCTGGACTGGCACAGCCCCAGAAAGTGCTTGCCTCCCACCAGCCACCTACATCCCTGTCATGTCACAACCCACACTGACATACTGCCTGTGAGTGACCCCAACCTTCGGGGCAGCCGGGCGCTTCCCCACTACCAAGCAACATACTGCCCTTGAGTCCAGTAGTTTGTCACCTTCTTCTCTTTCCTCAGTCCCTTCTGTCCCAAACCACAGCTCCCAGAGAATGATGACAGCCTCTCCAGTTCACAGAATGACCCCTGCCCCATCTCCACCGCTGTCAGAAAGAAAGTTCCTTTGCCTGATCATGGTAGCTTTGAGGCCCAGTGAGCGAGGCCTAGGTGTAAAGGGCTGAATCTTCCAGACATGAGAGGTGGACGCTGCTTCTTTACCCTGGGGCATGTCAGGGCAGCATGGTGACCTGCCCACCACTCCCTGCAAAGCCACCACAAGGCATGGAGGGGCTTTCTGCTCCGTGCCGTGCAGGCATGGAGACTGCCCCTTGGGCTCCCTGTGTGTCTGTAAACCGGGCTTATGAAACTATTTAAAAACCTTCTGAGCAGAGCCCCAGCTGCTTGTCTTCAAGGATGAGATTTTGTTTCCTGTCAGCCTCTTGCTTAGAAAAACAGACTCTGCCCCTGACTAAAGCATTTCCAGTATGGGGGATGTGTGTGTGGAAATACCTCCTTGTGAGATGCTCACAGACCACACAGAAAAGGTGAGGCAGGGAGGCATGTGGAGCCAGAGCAAAGGCAAAGGCCTTGGGTCCCCTGTCCATAGATGGGGCTTGCTCCTCCCTAAGTTTGGGATCAACCGCCTACAGGTCTGACAGGGGGATTCCCTCTCTCTTCCGTACAACTACTGATTAAGCGACCAAGTGTTTATTGTGAAATGCTATTCAAAAGTTTATCAAAAGAATGGGAAAATGTTAAGTTCTGCTGGTGTTCCCCCACCACCACCCCTATCACATAGACCCAGGGCCCAAAGGATAACTGCTCCTGAGTAACCGTGATGTCAGAAGAGTCTTGAAGGGTGGTATTCTCTGATACCTTAAAAGCATCTAGTCCATCCCATGTGGATAATGGACAGGGAGACAGGCCTTTAAATGGGTGACCCACCCTGATTCACAACCAAATCAAGGCAAAGCACCCAGAGCTCTTCCCCAAGGAAAGACCTTTGTCATACTTTAGCGTCTGGAGAGCAGGATGGGATGGCCTTTGTCACAGGACACCCACTGCATGTCCTTGGAGGCCAGATCCAGTTGGTGGTGCGGAAGTCCTGTACTATTCTTGAACTACTAGTTGGAAAGCAAGTGCAGGGATTTGCAGCCTATCCCTGGCTCGGGGCAGAATTGGAACTAAAGGGCAGGCTACTTCCCTCTGCCCCCACTGTGAGTCTGTCTCCCCCAGGAGTCAGTGAACAGTCACATTTTATACTCAACAGAGCAGCCCTGCCAGGCCTCAGGACGTGACAGTGGAAGCCAAGCTGAGCAGGGGGTAGACCAGTTGGCCCTACAGCTGTCGTATGCAGGGTATTCCCACTGGCCTGAAGACAGGACCATTGAGGAAGGACCGCAGCCTGGGAAGGGATGCTGTGTTCCCTTCTCTCTGCTGGAGCCCTTCCAGAGAGACCCCTGCCCTGGCCCCAGAAATCAGAGAGTCTGTGAAGTTGAGTGATATCCTGCAGGGGCAGGGAAATGGCAAGGCTTGACCAGAGAGGCTACTAGAAGCCATGTGATAAACTACCTTGCCTCACTGCCCTGTACTAAAAAGCAGTCTGCAGCAGGAACCAGTGTTTGTTCTCTGAGTTCCCGAGGTGGGATGAGTAAGCCAGCCAATCCCTCTCTGTCCCCCCAGTCTGGCTGTTGGGACGTTGAGAGGGACGTATCTGCATCTTGAGAACAAGGGGCAGCAAGGTAGAGGAGTGTGGGTGCACCCACCACCCCCCGCCCCCGGCCTGGAGTCCCACCAAGTTGGGCTTTGATCTTAGCTCACCTGCTCCCTACCTGTGGGACCACAGGTCCCTGTACTTCTATAGGCCTTAGCTTTCCCACCTGGAAAAGGGGAATTAATTCTTTCTCTGCAGACTGGCTTTAAGTTTTAGAAAAATGTATGTATAACCCCGTTCATTCCCAAGCCTGCCATAACAAGGACCACAGTCCGGGTGGCCTCAGTAACAGACAGTTGTCTTCTCACTGTTCTGGAGGCTCGAAGTCTGATATCAGACCTTCTCACGTAGGAGACGGACAGTAGGCAAAATCAACCAGCAAAGTGTGTCGAATGCCAGGGGGCAGTGGTGAGGACACTGTGGGGCTGCCTCTTGTCCCTGGCTCCCTGTCGGACTCTGGGGTCTGGGCTCGCACTCAAAGGAGACCTCTGTCATCTCTCTGTCCCCTGCAGCGTGGAGGGCGAGGCCCCCAGCAGCGAGACTGGCACATCGCTGGACAGTCCATCGGCCTACCACCAGGGCCCCCTGGCACCGGCCTCCAGCCTGAGCCCCGACCGCTACGACCACACATCGGTGGGCGCCTATGGGCTGTACTCAGGGCCACCAGGGCAGCAGCAGCGCACGCGGAGACCCAAACTGCAGCACTCGACCTCCATCCTGCGCAAGCAGGCCGAGGAGGAGGCCATCAAGCGCTCGCGGTCCCTCTCTGAGAGCTATGAGCTCTCCTCCGACCTGCAGGACAAGCAGGTAGGCAGGGCCCACCACATGGGGACGGGGACAGGAACAGGTTCCCCGGCCGCTCTGGCTGGAGACCAGTGCCCGGCCCTTTGCTGGGGTTGCCTTCAGTCCTTGTAGCCATGCATGAGGGCTAGGTAGCCAAAAAATGAAGTGTCTGAGGTCCCAGGAGACGCCTGAGCCTTTAGGTAGGCCTCAGGAGGAGTCCCCAGAGAGAAGGGCAGGAGATCAGTTTACAACATAAATAGCACATGCTCCGAAAAGAACACCAACCCATCCACAGCCAGCGGGGCGAGGTTGCTTATTATATCCCCTTTGGTTTACAGTTCTGTGTTCTCGTGGGAAACAGCCTCACTGAAAGCTCGCTTCCTCCAGCAGGGGCCTTGGCCCAGACCCACCATGGGGTTGGCACCTGTGTGCAGAGCAAGGAGGGTGCACGGCCTGCCCGCTTGGTCGGGCTCCAGGGAGGACTATAGATAGCCTCTTGGGTTTGAGAGGAGAGGCCTGTCCCAGCTGCATGGTGGGAGAAGGCGGAGGGAATGGGTGATCACTGGGCAGGGGGTAGAGAGCTCTCACCTCACAAGTGCAGGCACAGAGTAGGCAATTTAATAACTCTAGTGTGAAACTGGTGGCGAGGTTCAGGCTTCGGGAGAACCTTGGGCCGTGGCCAGCAGCTGTGCGCATATGTAGGGCCAGGTTTATCTGTCCAGCTTCCCCCAGCTCCTGGGCCCTGGCTGAGCTTTGGGCCATCTCCTCATGAGTCCTGGGTGGTCACATCCACCCCTCGCCTTGCTGCCCTCTGTTTGCTCCCCAGTCTTCCTTTTTGTCTTTTGTGGAGCAGCAGAGGTCTGAGCCTGGAGTGGCACCTGACTTCTAGGAGCAGTGCTGTACTGCCCAGGGCGGATCTCCCCACCCCCCTGCCTCGCCCCGACAGGGTCCCCTACCACCCCCTCCTCTCCCTGCTACCCATCTCAGCCCTGATTCTCTCCATCCTTCCGCAGGTGGCCCCTTGTCAGGCTGTGGGAGCAGATACCCACCCCCTGCCCCCTGCGGCACCGGCCCCGTTGCCAGGCCCATAGCAGGGGAGGACTACCTCTGTGCCATTGATGACTAACACCCAGATCCAAAGTGGATCAGAAGCAGTTGATAGTAAAAGATCTCCAGCAGAACCACTGAAACAGAAGTGAGGAAGTTTAAGCCTTAGCAGAGGCCTGTGGAGATAATCATCTGCTTCATGTGGCCTTACCGTGGCCACAGCTGTTCGTTTTCAGCTGGCGCATATTAACCAATTGCCCACTGTGTGCCAGACACAGTGCTGGGTTCTGGGAAGTCAGCAGGGGACAGGGTGAGGCCACAGCTCTTGAGCTGACACTTTGGCCCAGGAGGTGGGCCAACAAGTTAGCAATAAAGACCGTTTAATTCCTGAGTGTGATACAAACTCCGGAGTTGATGAAATAGGGGCAAGAAGTGGTGAGACTGCAGGAAGTGACAGCACTGGATAAGGACGCTGGGGAAGGCCTCCTTGAGGTGCCATTAGAACTGAGTGTTTAGGGAAGGGGCCTTCCAGGAGGCAGTAGCCCCAGGTGCAAGAGTAGGACGAGGACAGAGTACATGGGAACTGCCAGATGAAAGTGAGGTGCACAGTTCCACGAGGTGGTAATGCCAAGTCCCGTTGAGTGAGGGGAGGAGCCCTTCTGCACCTTCTGGCAGCTTCCTATCAATGGGCCCAGGAGTCCTGAGTCATTGGAAGGTGGCAGTGTGCTCTGTGCAAGGGTGTTCCTCTCTGTTCCCTATCCCTCCCCCGTTGTTGAGAAGTCTCCTTTTAAGAGAGAGTGAGAGCTCAGGGTCAGCCCCACATCACCTCATTTCCCAGACCCTCTGTCTTCTGAGACGTGGGGATCCTGGAGCCCCTCTGCAGACCAGATGTCTTGTGAGTACTGGGTGGGGGTGACATGCAGCAGGTGAGCACATGCTCACCTGGATTGGATTCCCTCCCCTGCACCCGAGTAAACTTTCAGATGGTGTTTTGGGTCAGTTGTGGCCCAGAAGGAAGAATGACCATGGTGAGTCTGTGGGGATGGCTCAGGGCAGGCCTGGGGCAGCTTGTGTCCTCCAGGGAAGCCCAGGAAGGAGGGACTGAGAAGGGCTTTGATGACAACACAGAGCCCATTCCTGCCTTTCCAGAGTCCCCCCTCTCCCCTCCTCACCCCTCCCCCAGATCTGGGGAGCCAGACTCAGGCAAACAGAGGGTTGCTTTTTGGTTTTCTAGGTCCAAAGTCAGCAGAAGAGAAAGAGGCCTGAAGTGAGCCCTGGGCCTAAGCCAGTGGCCCTGGTGCCACGACCCCACCGCCAAAGGTGACATGAGGGGGCCAGGCTACTGGCAGAGAAGGGCAGAGAAGAGATGGCTTCCCAGAGCTCAGCCTTGGGCCCTTTATCAGCCCCGTTGGCTTCCAGAGCTCCACTCAAAACCCCAAAAAAACAAAGTCTGCTTACAGATGTGGAAGTGAGGTCATCTCTTTGGATGGTGTTCAGTAACTTCAGGGCAAGAGAAAAAACAGACCCACCCTGGCTGACTCTGGGCCCAGAAAGTGGTTTTGATCCACCCCACCCCCTCACACACACTAGCTGCTCTTCCCATGAGGGGAGCCACTCTGGCCAGCTTGCTGCTCCCTCTCCTGCAGGCCCCAGAGAGTTGGCACGTTCAGCGCCTGGGGGGACCTGGCATCCCTGAGATGAGTGGCCTCCCAGAGCCGGGAAGCAAGGGGACCAGAATCTGTACTGGGATGTGTGGGGCTCCAAGCTGTGTACCCATCACCCCGTGGTGCCCCTGAGCGACTCTCTCACCCTTCACTCGGGCTGGAGCTTGGATTTGCTCAGCGTCCTTTTGGTTTTATTTCAGTTTAGGTATATGTGTCTGTTCTGGACAAACTCTTTGCTCCTTGAGGTCATGGACCTTATCCCTCTCTGCTACCAGCTCTTGGGTGCTCCCTGGCTCAGACTATGTAGGTAAGATCTAGACAAGCAGGGTGTGGTGCTCTGCCTCCCTGGCACAAGTGTGCCTTACTCCTGAGGACCTTAGACTTCTCTTGACCCCACACTAGGTGCCCCCTCTGCCCAATACCCCAGAGCCCTAGATCAGTGGAGAAGCCAGCTCCTTATCTTGAATTTTCTTTGATTCCTGGGGAGCAGGCTTCTACTTTATGGGCATGTTTTCACTCAGGAACGAGGCTTGGGGAGCACCCCTTGGGGTTGTCCTAGGTCACTGAGGGCAGGCATGAGCCTCAGGGTCTCAGGAGGCTTGTGTGTCACACAGGGGAGTCCCAGGCCATGCCACCTGCCTGCAACCCTGCCCCATCTCTCTGCCTCATCAGGACCTGTGGTTCCAGAGTGAGTGCTTGCTCTGGAGTCTGGAGGCCTCCAGCTGTGTGCTGGGTCTCTTCCTGGGCCTCAATTTCCTTATCTGTCCAGTGCAGGTAGCTGGGGACCCCATAAACTAAACACCTTCCAGGAATGCAGCTGAGGGTCTTTTAGCCCCAGCTGGCCCTGTGCTCGGCATGTGCTAATAAACTTTTGCATCTGTCTCATCAGAGGCTCACCATGGTCCGACAAGGTAGGCCTGATGAGGAAACAGGAAGTGTACGGCTCCAAGGCTTGCTCAGAGTAGCATAGCTAATGAGGGGTAGGCCCTGGATGAGAGCCCAGGCATCTGGCCTTGAAGCTGCCCCCCGCCCAGTAAGGTGATTCTCTCAGGCCTCCCCAAAACTCAGCGACATACCACACCCCCACACCCCGCCCAGCTGACAAGAGGCTATGGCCAATGCTGTGAAGACGAAATGAGTCCAGAAGCCTGCAGCAGTGCTCAGCACCCAGGATCTCACTGAAATCTTTGGCAGGCCTCTTAACCTGCTCGGGTGTCAGGTACCTCCTCTCTGGAGGGGCTACCTCCACCTCTTCCAGCATCTCCCATGTTTCATTAAACCACAGGCCACAAGATGCACTAGAGCCAAAGGCTTCTGTGGCCAGAGAAGTTTGGGAGGGGGGTCTGGGAAATCCTGCAGATAACATTCTTACTTTTACCTCTACATGGGGCTTCTCCATCTTATTTGACCCGGGAAACCCCTATTTTGCACAACCTTGCAAGGTTGTCATGGCCAGCTTTGGGATGTGCTGAGGCCTTCCCAAACAGGGCCACTGTGGGGCTGGGCGCAGGCACGCGCGTAGGTGGGCATGGTGCTGCACCAGCACGTTGGCTGCACTCACTGTCCTGTCCCTCCCACCAGGTGGAGATGCTAGAACGCAAGTATGGGGGCCGCCTCGTGACCCGCCATGCGGCCCGCACCATCCAGACGGCCTTCCGCCAGTACCAGATGAACAAGAACTTCGAGCGCCTGCGCAGCTCCATGTCAGAGAACCGCATGTCGCGCCGCATCGTGCTGTCCAACATGAGGATGCAGTTCTCCTTCGAGGGGCCAGAGAAGGTGCACAGCTCCTACTTCGAAGGGAAGCAGGTGTCTGTAACCGATGACGGCTCTCAGCTGGGGGCCCTGGTGCCAGCGGAGTGTGGCGACCTGGGCGAGCCACCCACCCTCAAGTCCCCTGCCCCGTCCAGCGACTTTGCGGACGCCATCACGGAGCTGGAGGATGCCTTCTCGCGGCAGGTGAAGTCGCTGGCTGAGTCCATCGATGACGCCCTCAACTGCCGCAGCCTGCACACCGAGGAGGCCCCAGCCCCCGACGCGGGGCGGGCCCGGGATGCCGAGCCCAAGCCAGCCCTGCACGGTGTGGACCACAATAAGCTGGACGAGATGACGGCCTCGTACAGCGATGTCACCCTATACATCGATGAGGAGGAGCTTTCGCCACCCCTGCCCCTCGCGCAGGCGGGGCACCGGCCACCCAGCACCGAGTCAGAGCTGCGGCTGCGGACCGGGGGCGCTGTGCAGGACTACTGGGCACTGGCTCACAAGGACAACAAGGGGGACACGGACACGAGCTGCCGGAGCACACCGTCGCTCGAGCGGCAGGAGCAGCGGCTGCGGGTGGAGCACCTCCCGCTGCTTACCATCGAGCCGCCCAGCGACAGCTCCGTGGACCTCAGTGACCGCTCGGACCGCGGCTCGCTCAAGAGGCAGGGCGCCTATGAACGCAGCCTGGGCGGGCCGCAGGGCAGCCCCAAGCACGGCCCCCTGGGCGGGCCCCCCAAGGGCCTTCCCCGGGAGGAGCCCGAGCTGCGGCCCCGGCCCCCCCGACCCCTGGACAGCCACCTGGCCATCAACGGCTCAGCCAATAGGCAGAGCAAGTCCGAGTCTGACTACTCAGATGGCGACAATGACAGCATCAACAGCACGTCCAATTCCAACGACACCATCAACTGCAGCTCTGAGTCGTCGTCCCGCGACAGCCTACGGGAACAGACGCTCAGCAAGCAGACCTACCACAAGGAGACCCGCAACAGCTGGGACTCACCCGCCTTCAGCAACGATGTCATCCGCAAGAGGCACTACCGCATCGGCCTCAACCTCTTCAACAAGTGAGTGCCTGCTGGCCCCATGGGAAAGAGCAGGGCAGGCCTTGCTCTCATGCTCCAGGGCCTTTGCACGCACCAAGGGTTTAAAAGAGTGTGTGTGAGGGTGTGACGCTGCGCCAACAGGGCCCCTAGCAGTAGCTGGCACACCGATGCCATCATAGCAGAGACTGGAGCCTGGTGAGTGGTGTGCCTGCCAAGGGCCCCATTGTGGGGAGAACAGAGGCTTATGAGCTGGGCAGCAGCCAAGTGAAGTATTTCTCTGTGACAAAGCAGGAACAGGAGTTTAGGGCTCTGTCAGCACCTAGACCCGTACCCAGCACACAGTAGCTTCTCAAGAAACATGAATGTGAAGGCTGCCGTGCTGTGTAACATGCCTGGCCATGAACACCAGGCTCGGGGTTTTGGACTGGATTTGGTGGATGATGAGCGGCATGAAGGCCTTTGGGAAGGAGGTAATGGGGCCCACATGTGAGCAAGATCTCTCAGGGCAGGTGCAGGCTAGGCTCAGAGGCACGCATGGGGGAAGCAGGACACAGATAAACCTGGTGCTAACAGAAATCTCAGCAAGGTCCTTCGGGAGGTGTGTGAATTGGGTCTTGTTGAGTGGCCACTACCCACCAGGAGTTCTAGAAAGGTGCTGTGGGGGCAGTCCTGACAGCAGATTTAAGGAGGGAGACTGGTATTTAAAGCAGGCTATTCTTAGCACTGCCAAAAATAGCAAGGGAAGGGGAGGAGAGCTGAGCACTCCCTTGGAAGGGACGCTGGAAGGCTCTGGTTATTAAACCTTATATTTCACATCATTTCCATTGATGGGGCCTCTGGGATTAGAGGTTCATCAGACGTCAGCCTGGCACTGACTCCTCCAAGGTTGGGGGCATGGCCAGACTGCCTGGTGGTCACTGACACATCCGCTACCCTTCCCTGCTCCCTGCTTCCTCTTCTAGATGGAGGGAGACTTGGGGGCACTTTTGAGCCATCCCTGGTACAAATGGAAGTGCTGTGCTGTCTCAGGGATTCAGAGAGGCCTGTCCCAGAGGATGGGTATAGGGAACAGGACATTTACCTGGGAGCAGCGAGGGGACTCTGGGTCACGAGGCTCCTCACTTAGCTAAGAACTAAGAGTCTCAAACACCTCGCATCTGCCCAGGTGCTCTCTCCTGAGACTCCCATCAGCCCATGGTTCATGGCAGGATGGACAGCCTCACCACTGCAGGAGCTGTGGCCAGAGCAGCATGCTAGCAGGAAGGGCCATCTCCTGCTGAGACCATCCTGAGCTCTGTCCCAAAAGTCTGTTGCCTTCACCTGCTTCTGGGCACAGCCAGCTCCCGAGTCATCTGAGACCCAGGGCAATGCTCTCCTGGGGCGGGGGCTGAAATGACCCAGGAGCTCCCATAGTGTCCAGGCCTACCTTGTCCCTTTCAGTCTCCAGGGACATCCTGATGTGGGGGTCCCAGCTGTGTCGACGGGGAGGCCAAAAAAAAACAGTCCCTGAGCCAACCAGTGTTGGTCCGTGTAGATTCTCTCTAGCTCTGTTTTTAGTTATGTGCGCCGTGCCTGCATACGTTCCCAGGGAAGATGAAAGCCTTCCAGTTAGGATAACACTCCCCATTTGGCTCTTGTCATTTTGGAACCTCTCCTCCCGGATCTTTATTCTGAGCATGTGTGCACTTTTAGGAACTGCAGACAGCCGTGGTTCCAAGCACCGCCCCAGGGCCAGACTGCCCGGGCTCACACCCTGACCTTTGGTCTGTGCAGTGGGGCTGAGCCCAATAGTGTCCACCCCACAGGGTGTGAGATGTAAGTAAGCACATATATGAAGTGCTGGGAGCAGCACCTGGCACCAAATATGTCCTTCCCGAGTGTTGGCTGCTGGTGCTGGGGCCTGGGGTTATGGACATCATCTTGCTGGGATGTCACTGCCTGGCTTGCTGTTGGAGATCTATCTCCCACATCGCTGTGCACGAGTCACTCCCTCCCGCCTGCTGCTGTGTAGTGGTCGCTGGTGTGGCTATCCATGGTATTGATCTGGCCACTTGCTTCCAAACCTCTTCAGAATTACCGACCACAGATGACAAGGAGTGTGGATCTCTCCTTTACATACACTCCAAGAGAGTCCATTAGGGAAACTGGCTGAAAGTGGAATCATGAAGGCTTAGGTAGGCACGTTTTTCATGGAAAACTTAGTCTTTAAACGGGGGCTCTACCCATTTCCCCTCCGTGCAGCTGGATCTGAGAGGTCTTTCTCCCACGTGCTTGGCCATACTCGGTGTTATCTCCCCATTCCCCATCAAAGAGTAGAAATAGTTGTCTCTTGGTCATTTTAGTTTGTTTCCCAACTTCTAAAATGGAGTGGTGGAGCACCTACATGAGTCTTTTTTTTCTTTTTTAAGTAATCTCTCCACCCAACATGGGGCTAGAACTTGTAACCTTTAAATCAGGAGTCACAGGCTTTACTGACTGAGCAAGCCCAGTGCCCTCAGTTCATTTTCTTTACTCATTTTTCTCTTGGGTTATTTGTCATGTTGATTTACTAGTAGTACTTTGTCTTAGATACCGATCCTTTGTAATTGCAAACATTTTCTTTCTCTTTTTAAAAATTTTTTCGTTCCAGATATAATTCACAATACATACCATAAAATTCACCCTCATGAAGTGTACAGTTCAGCAGTTCTCAGATATACATCTTTTAACTTTGTGCTCTTTCACCTAACAAAAGTTTTTTCTAACTTTCTGTGTTTTCTAAATTGGGATAATTGCCATATAACATCAGTTTCAGATGTATAGTGTAATGATCCCATTTTTATGCATATCGCAAAGTAAATAAATTGTTACCATCCCTCACCACACATAGTTACAAATATTTTTTTATCTTGTGATGAGAACTTTTAAGGTCTACTGTCTTGGCAACTTTCAAGTATATAATCTGGTACCATTAAGCACAGTCATCATGCCGTTACAGGAAGCTTTTAATTTTAATTAGCTAAATTAATCAGTATTTTCTTGTTTAGTTTCTTTGGCTTTTCATGTTTTGTCTTAAGGGGCTCTGCCCATGGGGCCACCTGGGTGGCTCAGTCAGTTAAGCATCCAACTCTTGATCTCAGCTCAGGCCTTGATCTCAGGGTCATGAGTTCAAGCCCTGCACTGGGCTCCACGCTGGGCATGGAGGCTACTTAAAAATAATAATGATAAATAGTAATGGTAATAATTAAAAGGGGCTCTGCCTCAAATCATAATAATAAAAATTAAAAGAAGTTCTGCCCCAATCATATAGATAGTTTTAAAATATTTTCTTTAGTATATTTGCATGCTCTTTAGGACTTTAAGCTGAAATTTGTTTTGGAGAACCATACAAGGTGAGGGATCCAACTTTTATCATTCTGTAGAGATTAGCCAGTTATTTCCAGTTTATTCACCAGCCTGTCCTTTCTTCATTGACTAGAGGTTCCATCTAATTCCTACATGAATTGGATGTTTTCATTCATTCAGCAGATATTTATTGCTGAATAAAACTGCCATGCACCAGGCAGTGTTTAGGCACCTGGGGACAGGTCAGTGAACAGAACGAAGACCCTTGAGAAGCTCCACGTTAACGGTTAGAGGGCCCCATTCCTCCATGAGCATCAGACTTGGGGTTTCATGGGTTTTCTTATTAGGGCAAAACTTTTGTTCTTTTAAAAAAAACCGTCTCAGCTGTTTTTGATGGGTTTTCTTCACATGAATTTTGGGAATAAGCTCATTAAGACCCATGAGCAATCCTGGCGGGCTTTTCTTGGCTATTGCCTTCAGCTCAGAGAATAAGTTAGGGTCACCTGTGCCATTAGGGCGTTGTGGTCCAGCCACAGGTGGTGCCTGAAATTAAAGCTAACTAAAGTTTAACACTAATCCCGGTCCTCTGGCATGCTAGCCATGGTGCAGGTGCTCACTGGCCACATGCAGCCTCCATGCCAACAGCACAGATCAAGAACAGTCGGGTCGCCATAGAACATGCTTGTGGATAGCGCTGGTCTAGAGTATGGAGGGACAGTCAGCAGCAAGTCTGGCTCCCTGTGGGGTGTGGGGCAGAGCGGTTGTGGCTGGCCCCCAGTGGCAGGAGCCAGTGGACTCTGTGTGAAACTTGCCCCTGCCCTCCAGGGAGGCTCCAGGGCTGTAAGAGTGTGTTACAGAGCACCAGGCTTCCTCCCTCCCGGCTCAGCCTTCACCACCTCCCTCCCCAGCCCCCTACCCTTGCCCACATACCCCCCCCAACACCTGCCTCTTGGGCCCACCCAGCCTCGAAGAGAGCGCTCAGTTCCCAGCCCCTCCCAGTAGTAAGCTTCCCCCGACACAGACCTCAGCCCCCCTCAGAAGGATACATGGAGGATCTGAATGATGCACCCAAAGTGGGCAAGGGAGTCCGTGAGTGGGAAGGAAAATCAAAACAAGAGACCTGAGAATGGAGGCAGGTCGGCAGGGAGGGGCATCCCTGGGGCCACCTGCCATTCACAAGCCCCGGAGGCAGCATGGGGGTCCAGGAGCTAGAGGCAGGAGGGTTTCAGCCCCAGTCCTGCCACACATCAGCTGCAGCGACTTGGCGACTCCTTGCACTCTCTGAGCCTCACCGGCTACACCTGGAAGATGGAGACGAGGTTCCTGTCTCCTGGGGCTTGACAAGGATTAGAGGTAGTGGGACCAAGAGCCTTGCCTGGAGCCCACCATCAAGGAGGTGCTTATGGGTGGCAGCTGGGCCTGCTGTGCCCAGAGCAAAGGGGGAAGGGGCTTCCAGGAGCTCAGGCTGTAGGAGGACCCCGCAGGTAGTTTGGTGCAGAGCAGTCAGTGGCTCATGCACTTAGTGTATGCTGGGCACTGCCCTATAAGCCTGTCATGCTGTAAATCCTGTCTACCTTCTGGGGGTAGGGACTCTTACCCCCCTGTATGGATGGGTGGGCTGAGGTCCCAAGAGGGTCACCTGTCTGAGGTCACACAGCCAGTGGGTGGGCAGGCTGGAACTAACACCACCCCACCCAGCTTCTGAACACAGCCACTTAAAATCCGGCATGGGACCTGCCACTACACATGCACCCCATCGGCTCACTAGGCTGCAGATGTGAACTGAGAGTTCAGGAGGCAAAGCCACACCAGTCATGGGAGGCCACTCAGCCCTGGAGCAGTGGTCCTTGGGCCACCAGAGCAGCAGGAGCTGGGGTCAGTCCCCCCGTAGCCCCAATGGGGTCTCATGTACCTGTGTTCCCACACACGTGCTCAGGGATACAGGCCTTGCTGTGTCAGCCTCCTCTCTTTCATGCCCCTCTCACTCTGGCAAGAGCCCAGGTGACTAGAGCCCAGGCAAGTTTTGTCCCAAGTGGATGTGGCCAGAGCTCCCTCACCTCTGGCAGAATATTCTAATCCCCAGAACTGCCCTGTGATGAAATGGGTACCCGAGTGATTACCTCGAGTCTGAGGAGCATGTAAGTTAGGGCCTCAGCAACCACTTGGCATGATGGTGCGCTAGGACTCTTCCTTGGGGTAGGAGCTGTTCAAAGGGGAGCATCTGAGGTCCCTTCCAGCCCAGGGAAGCACGCCTCCCCTCCACTCAGTGCCCAGCTGCTGGGGCCTGCCAGGTGCCACCCTGCCTGTTCCTTTCTGTAAGCCACTGTCCACTGGAGCTGCTGCAGGAGGAAGGTGGAGAGCCCTGGTGTGAGCCTGGAGTGCTCTGAGATTTCACCTTCCTGCATTCCTGGGCGGTCAGCTGCTTTCTACCTGAGTGGGAAGCAGGCTCAGAGGCTGCAGAGCTGGGCCAGCCTCTCTCAGTGAGCAGTAGAGCTGGGCTGGTGGTGGTGGTGGTGGTCTCCAGATCTGCTAGCCCCAACTCCGTGCTCCTCACGTGTGGCATATTTCTTGTTGATTAATGAAAATGCCAACGACAACAGCCAGCCCATATAAACATACCAGGTCTCAGGCGCTGTACGGAATGCTTCATGTGTGTCACCTCACTGAATCCTCACAGTGACCCTGTGACACTTGACTCTAGGGGGCCAGAGCTCGGAGAGGTCAGGTGCTAGTTCGAGGCCACAGAGCCAGACATGCTGGCTCCAGGGTTCCGGGGAGCTGTTCACCGTTGCTGGGAGTGCTGACACTTTAAAGATCGGCTCTCTTAGGAGCACTTTGAGTTACTAAGAAGGAGGCTGGGTCCGCATTCCCCTGGACATGAGCTACCCAGCCAGCCTGTGGTCCTCACTGCCCTCAGCCCTGGGGGTCCCTAGCCATGTCCTGGGTCTGGGGTGGCTGGTGCTGAGTCTCTCAGGGAAGAAGACAGTGCCAAGACAGGCCCCGCAGGGCATACAGCCATGATGGAGGGTGATTCCTCCGCCTTCTCTCTGTAGTAAGGGTAAGCCCTGTTCAGCTTGGGCTCCAGCATCAGGAAGAGCTTTGTAAAAATCAGAGCTACATGAAATACAGTCTGTAGAGGTGGTGAGTTCGCTGGCGCTGGAAGTATGTGAGCAGATGGAAGGTGACCACTTATTTGTAGGATGCTGGGAGCACTTGAGCCTGGATTGCCTAATTGAAGGGGGCTTCCAGGCATGCAGGGGTTGTCCAAGTACCGAAGGTGATGAGTCCCTCCCCCTGTGGTCAGCTGAGACCAGTTATGAGGACGGCTCAGCCTCCTGACCACTGAGGCTCCTCGGGCACCGGAGGTAAGCAGACCCTGTGTCAGCCTCTGTTAAACAGGGCCTTCTCCGTTGCAAGTGACAGGAACCCGGTCAGACTGGTTTAAGCAGAGGCCTTATTGGTCTTGGACCTGAAAAGCCACTGGGTGCCTCCAGGCCCTTCTGCGTGGAGTCCTGGCCTGCCAGTGCCGCACCAGAGCAGGAGGTCTGCCAGCTGTCCCAGGCTCACGGTCCAGCCTCACGGCAGCCTCAGCAGGAACAGAGTCTCCCCTATCATCCGCCCCCAGTGCTTGCTCCACAGTGCTCATTGTGGTCAGCAGGATTCGGGGCTCCAACTGGCCAGGCTGGGAGTAAGGTCAGCCCATGGGGTCAGAGGGACAGAACGGGTGGCGTAGGAAATCCGGAGGCCAGCTAGATGCGGGGTAGGGAGGTGCGGACGGCCGCCCACTTGCATGTCTCTTTGGCTGCTCAGGCAGCTAGAAAGGACGGGAGAAGCCCATGGCTGGCCCTGTAGACCCCTGCTGGGAAAAGCATTCAAGTTTGGGTGATCTGTAAGCATGGTGCCTGCCTTGTAACCGCCACTCTGCAAGCTCGGTGTCAATACTGACTGCTCACAGCCCGGAGACAGGAGGCACATGTGAGACATGCCACTGGTGTGGTGTGCGTGTGCTCGCCTGTCACGGCCAAGTCTGATTCAGCAGCTGACGTGGAAGAAAGCCAGGCCCACCTTGCGATGGACAGCAGAGCCAAGCCGTGGATTCTTCTGCTCCAGCCTGTCCTGCCGACACCTCTTGAGGACCCTTGAAGGGGGTGGGGGGCACAGAATACAGGAGCAGGTCAGGTATGGGTGCCACAGGTGTCCCCCTCGGCACCTGCTGACACTGGGCCCTTAGAGAAGTAAGCTGGTCAGGCTGGATGTTTGGCCGCAGTGATGGTGAGGGCAGAGTGAAACTCTGGGGGGCTTCTTGGAGCAGCAGAGTGGGTTGGAACTACCAGCGTGCTTTCTCTCGCCTGGCAACCCAGAGCCAAGGTATCTGACCGTTCTGTGCCCTCTTTCAGTCATGAGTCAGATACGGCTTTTGTGTTGATCATTCTCTCTAGCAGGGTCCCTCTTCCTGGCTCCTGGTTCAATGCCACTTCCCCAGGGAGGCCTTCCTTAATCATCCCTCCCACCCCTTCCAGCCCAAGTCCACACACCTTCTCCAGGTCACCATGGCACCACTTTGGTTTTGTTCTGCTTGTTGCTGGGCCTCCTCTTACATCATACACCAACAGTATTTTTGGAGGGCTTAGAGGCATTAACCCATTTAACCTTCACAGTTCCTCTGCTGTGTGCACCGTGGCTGTGTCCATTATATGAATGGGGAAGCTGAGGCACAGAGATATTAAGTATCTTGCCCCAGGTCACCCAGCTAGTAAGAGTCTGGGTTTGAGGGAAGTCTGGTGGGGAGGTGGGGGGCTCCAGTGTGCTGACACAACACAGGTTAATTTCTGTCATATTGCCATCCGTTACTGGTTAGCCAGGGACTGCTCATCAGGTCTCTCAGGTACAGGACAGCAGGGGCATCCTTTCGATGTGGACTCCCTGGTCCCTATGGCAGAGGAAGGTGCCAGAAGGGATCACGCAGTTCCCATAGGAAGTGCCATGCATCACTTCTCTCACAGTGCATTGGCCACAGTATACCACATAGCCCCCTAAAGGCCACGAGGGGAGGTGGGCAGCACTGATAATTCATCCCCTTGCGTCCCATCACCCTGCAAGTCACCGTGTGGGACACTTAGCAGGATATATGGGCACAAGCCCCTTTGGTCAGCATGGAGCTCTGTAAAGGAACAGGTGAATCTAGGACCACTGCTTGGCAGAGCCCCCAGGAGCACACTTGGGTTTTCACTGCATTGTCGAGGTGGCCGGGACCAGCAAGGACCTGACAGGTAGGGAACTCGCGTTATCGCTGTCCAGTGCACTGGCTGTGTGCCGCCAGGAGGTCCCTGAAGGCCAGGCCATCCAGACACTTCCTTTGACCATTGTGCTCATCCTGACCCTGGAACTCCCTGCCTGGCCCACTCCGCCGACCCCAGCTCCTTACCTGTGCCTCCTGCCACCACACCTTTCCTCTCAGTTGCTCAATGAGCTCCTGGTCACTGGTCAAGGCCCAGTGAGTTCAGATTCCTTTCTCCTGGGACATCGCTGTGAAACTTGCCGGGTGGAACCAGTCCCTCCCACATTTGGTTCAGACTAGGAGCTGGAGCCATCAGGTTCAAACTCGGATCCACCAGCAAATACTATCATCTCTACCCTCAAGCTGTGTTCTAAAACCAGCTGCTGCTCCCCACCTCCTGCCCTGTAGCATGGAATGCTTGTAGGGAAGTCCTAGCTGGGCTCCCGCTTCAGATCTAGCCTTGCTCTTCACAGAGCAGCCAGTGGGAGCTTCTTCAGCCTGGACATCGGGTCCCATCACTGCCCTGATCATTAACACACTGGGGCTTCTCGTCCCACTCAGGGGAATACCAGATTCCCCCTGTGGCCTGCAGAACTCTGTGGGTTCCAGCCTGCCCACCCTGCTGCTATGCTATCCTGTCCCAGGGCTCCTACTCTCAGCCACCCTGGAGCAGCTTTCTGGCCCTGGATCCTGCAAAACCCTTTGTCACCTCAGGGCCTTTGCATTTACTTTTGCCTCCATCCAGGAAGCTCCCTAATGACTTAGGTCACTGCCCAGTGTCACCTGCTCAGAGAAGGCCCTGAAGGCACCTGCAGGAACCCCTCCCTGTGCCCTCCAGCCATCATTTAGTCCCTTTGTCCTTTAGACCAAGGATTAGAGCCTACCATTGTGGGGTGTTTCTTGACCAGCCTCGCTCACTGCTGTCATCCTGAGCAGTACCTAGCAAAAAGTAGGCTCTGGGTACTTAATCTGTGAGGAATCCGCATTCTCATGACCTCTTGTAAGACTCTCCTTCCTGCAGTGTGTTCCACTCTCCTGCTGCCTTCTGCTCCTCCCAGGTGGAGGAGCCCATATCCTAGAAGCCTGAGATGCTGTGCAACATTGGTGTATCAACACAGAAGGGGGCAGAGTGGGGAGGTCAGCCAGCCCCACCAGGGAAGCAAGCTAGGACTGGATCGGGGCCCCATATTTGGGCCTCAAGGGACCAGGGGGGCCCAGGCTGTGGGTGGCTGACGCAGGATGCCTGAGCAGAGAGGTCCAGCCCAGCTCTCCAGTCATTGCCGCACAGGAGCACAGGCCCAGGAGGGTCAGATGGCCTGATTTTCCAAGAGAAGCCAGAAATCTGGATTCTGGATTGAGCTTTCCCAACTTCTACATGTTGGCAACTCACTAGAATTCCTTCCGCTAATGTTGTGTAGGCTAAGGAAAAGATGTCTGCAGGTTGGCTGTGGTGACCCCTGACCTAGAAGTTGAGGAAGAGGAGAGTGGGCATGTGGGGGTTGGCATGGAGCAGGGCAGTGAGGGAGCATGAGCAGCTGAGTGGCTGGAGAGGCTGGGGCAGGAGCAGTTCTTGGGGTGTGTGGCAGGGGTCGGGGAGCAGTGCTCTGTCCCCACATCCATGCCAGGGCCCAGCTGGCCGGCCACCACTTCCTGCCAAACTCCTGAAGGTGATGTTAGGGTGTGTGGTCATCCTGGGGTAAAAATAGTAAGGTCACCTTGCAGCAGGAAGTCTGCTTTTGCTTGCAGGTAGGAATATAGCATGTACTGGACGCTGCTGTCAGGAGCCCCATACTTTGTGGGGCAGGTGGATCTGCTCTTGCCCCCAGGCTTCTAGGGAATAGCAGAACACCGATCTCTACCTGCTGGGGCAAGTGGTAGGGCCCAGCTCCCAGTTAGTGGGTGACCTCGCACACCCCCACCCCCTACACCCCTGTGCAGGCCCGGCTGAGGCTCTGGGGTCATCGGACACCCACGTTCCAAGGGTCACACATACGGCCCCCTCACACCATGCTGTGAGGTCAGCCAAGCCTGTGTTGTACCACATGGATCAGCAGGAGGACAGAGGCCCAGAGGGAGGAAGAGGCCAGCCTGGGCCCCCTGCTGGGCCTCTGAGGGGGCCTCCCTCCACCACAGCCCCCTCTCCCCTGGGGCCCCATGGCTCCCAGTGCAGGTGAACTTACTTAGCCCTGTGGGGCCAGCCCAGCCCTTCCTAGAAACCCTGTTTGCCCAGGAAGGATCAATGGAGCACTTTCACTTCCTCTCCTAGAAATTGGAGCTAGTCGTAAGAACCTTCCATGGTGCTTAGCGCATGCAGCATACCAGGCACCTGACTGTCAGGAAGTATAACAAAGGTACTTGAGGCTGCTGGCAAGGTTACATGGCTGTCAGGCCTCTCAACGGCCCAGGTAACAGGAGTGCTGACCCCAGGAGGAGTGTGAGAAGATATGCATATAGGGTGCTTAGACAGTGTGCTCAGAGTCAGCACTCAGCATGTGTTAGAGACCATTTACTGTTGGGGGGCAGGGGACAGGCCAGGACCTGCAGGGCAAGGTGTTCCCATCTGCCTGGCAGTGACTTCTACAGAGAGGGGCTTTTGGGGCACTGCAGAGCAGTAGGGGGAGCAGGTCCCTGCTCCAGCACCCGTGGCCACGCTCCTGTGGATGGCCCAGTTCTAGGCACTATGCCTGGAGCTGGATCTGAGCAGTTCTGGGTTCCCTGTATTACGGACTCCAGCAGTACAGAGCGAGGTACCCTGAGTACCCAGGGAGGAGGGCAAGCCGGGAGGGGGTGGGGCAGCCAGGGCTGAGCCTGTCTCTCGTCCCACCCCTAGGAAGCCTGAGAAGGGCGTCCAGTACCTCATCGAGCGCGGCTTTGTGCCTGACACTCCAGTGGGGGTGGCCCACTTCTTGCTGCAGCGCAAGGGCCTCAGCAGGCAGATGATCGGCGAGTTCCTGGGCAACCGGCAGAAACAATTCAACCGAGATGTGCTTGAGTGAGTTCTGGGGCTGGGGTTTGGGGACGTGGACCTGCACACAAGCAGTGTCAGGCTCACCCCGCCTGCTGGAACATAGACCAAGTCCTCACTGTCTGCAGAAAACCAGGTTTCCAGTTCCCTGGGAACTGTTGACAGTTTGGAGAAGCCCTGCCTGTACCCCAAATCTCTCCATCCCTTCTTGAGACTGCCCTAAGTAGAAAGGACCCCATGCTTGGATCTTTGGGTTTATAAAGCAGTCGCTGTGTATGGGCCCTGCATTGTCCTCAAATACATGGAGTGAGTGTCACATCTTACTAAGTCTCTTTCACAGATGAGCCAAAGCTGCAGGACAGGACCAAATAGGGTGGCTCAAGACTTGGGGGAAGCATCTCCAGGCCCGTTGTTGAGGATTTTTCTGACCAGGCAGCTACACACTGAGACATATGCTGGGAGCAGAAATCAGAGTGGGGTAAAGAGCAAACCACTAGTAACAAGAGCAGTGCCTTGCATCCGTCCAGCCCTGCCTCCTGGGATGAATGAAAAAAGCCAAGGGGGTGGGCAGCGGGCCTCCTGGGGCCAGGCGTCTCTGCCATAAGGAAGAGCCTAGCCACGTGTGTGCTCACCACATCTGCTTTCCTGGGAGGAGGCAGGCAGCTGCCTGGGCCTCTTTTACAGGTGAGGAAACCCAGGCTCAGGAATGGGCTGGCCTGGGTGCTCCCCACCCCCACACATGGGGGCTCATATACACACGTATGTACCATTTAGTCACACACCCACCTGCACACACAGGCACAGGCACAGACACACAGGACACAGGGAGCCGGGGCCTTTGGCAGCAGCTGGCTGTAGCTAGCACCCAGCAGGATGGCATCTGTGCCCTTCCTTGGCCAGGCACACCCACCCGGACTGTTTTCTCCCTGCTTGCCATTTCTGTTCCAGCCCTCATTGGGAAAAGCCTGCTGCATTGTTAGCATGGTTAGTGCCCCTCTCCGCCTTAGAAACCAGCCTCAGGAAACAGTTCAGGGGAAAGTAGATGAGGCCTTTTATGAATTGGGCCTAAGACCATCTTGAGCCAGCCCCCCACCCCCTGCAGCCATTCCTGCACTTCCCCCCACACCCCCCACCCCAGATTCCCCACCCTACCCCCCAAACTAACTGCTCTAGGAAATCCGTGCATTGTTCTCCCCTATCAGAAAATAGCAGCCTCAGGAAGTAGCAGTCCTAACTCCACCCCCAACCCCCAGCCCCGACCCTCTACACCAGGCATCCAGCTCAGATGCTAGTCAGCAAAATACCCTGTGTGGCCCCGGCCCTCCCCCACCTGCTCTGCAGCAGCCTTGAAGGATGGTGCCCCCAGGGCCATGAGCACTCAGAGAAGGCCAAGGGCACACTACAGCCTGTTTATGCCAAAGCCCATCACACCCAGCAGAAGGAGGGCCCTGACAGGATTAGGCCCCCCATGACTGAGGCCTCTGCAACCCCCACCAGGGGTGGCCATGGCTTTGTTACAAATAGATACACTGGACACCATGGCCCTCTGAGTGGTCCCTGGTGCAGACCCCACCTTCTTTGTTCAAGGGTCAGGATCAGAGAGGACAGAGCATGTTATACTGGAGGGTAGTGCTAGGACAAGTGGCACCAAACAAAACCCAGTTACCAGCCGCTCCTGCGAGCTCCACTTCCCTTGGCGGATTAGCAGATGAGGCTGGCACAGGTCCTCCAAGGTGCCCCTGGAAGGACACCCGGCAAAACCCAGGCACCTCTCCCCAGACCCTTGACGTGGGAAAATGGGCTCAGTGCACAGTCACTGGCTGGCAAGTTAGCGGCCAGCCTCCACATCCTCCTGGAGAAGATGGGAGTATGCTCCTGGCATCCCTCACAAATGAGGGATGTCTGAGAAGCCCGAGAAGACTCAGCAGTAATGTCCTGTTGTGTGCTCTGTGTAACGTGCACACTGAGCGCCATCTATTTCTGCTCCGAGGGCCTTTCTCAGGAGCAGCCATATACTCTGGCCCCTCTGTAGATAATTACACACAGAGATACAAGCACCAATGTTTTCCTATGGTTTCAGGGGGTCTGTGGACTCCCCAGAAGCACAGGGGTCTTTGGGCTGTAATCTGGAGTGTTGACTGGTTGGAGGAAGCCAGGCGGAGGAACCCTTCTGGATCCCCTGGCTCTGGGCAGCTCACGGCCTGCCCTGCACTGACTCCCTGTATGCTCTGCCCTCGACAGGAAGGGCGGCAGAGGCTGTGCAGGCAGCAGACCCTGATGCAGCCTTGGTGTCTCGTTTCAGCTGCGTGGTGGATGAGATGGATTTCTCCGCCATGGAATTAGATGAAGCTCTCAGGAAGTTCCAGGCACACATCCGGGTCCAAGGGGAGGCTCAGAAGGTGGAGCGGCTCATCGAGGCTTTCAGGTTGGGGTCAGGGCAGGGCATGGGTGGGTGTCGGGAAGAGGATGGTTCCTGGCTCTGAGGCCCACGGCTTGGGGCCCAAACACCCCCTTTACCCCTGTCCCCTAAGCAGGGTCAGGTGGCCCTGAACGTGCCTGGGGAATGAGGCAGTAGCCCCTTCTGTGTGCCAGGTGCTGTGCTGGTTATCTCTAGAACCACACTTGGACAGTCTGTGTTCCTGCAGGTCCTCGTGAGCATCACTCATTCATGAGTCTGTGTCGTCATTGTCTGCCTGTCTCACATAGTGACTCAGCACAAGCTACACAGCCAGATGGCCTGGCTCTAACACCCACTCCACCACTTCCTAGCTGTGTGACTTTTCCCTGGTTACTTAACCTCTCTGTGCCTCATGTCCTTGCCTATAGAGTGGGGAAAAACAGAAGCCCCTACCTTAGACAGAGTGGAAGGACTGAACCACTTTGAACGTCTGGGTACACTTAGCCTAGCACCTGGTACAGCAGAGAGCCCACAGTCAAGGCCGACTGCCACCCCACACTCATTCATCCCAGGAGTGTGTGCACAGTGTCTGGGTAGGATCCTCTGTGCCCATGCTAGGTGGGGGAGACACGAGTCAGCCACTGACCCAGCCTTCGGGGCCCAGCGCCAGTGGTAGGACAAAGGTGGAGAAGGAGAACACAACAGGAGGATGACTCTGGGGCCCTAGGAGGGGGTTGCTCAGGCAGTTGCAGGAGGGCTTCCTGGAGGTGGTGGCACTAATGGAGAAGACAGGATTGAAGCCCGTGTTTTCTGAGCTCCGACGCTACTGCCTTAGTCATGGGCCTGCACAGTTCCTCTTCTCTGGTCTGTGCCTCTCATCCACCCCGCTCCCTGAGCCAGGCTCCTTTCATCTCAGGGTCCCTGGTAGCGGGTCCAACACCTACCATCACATCCCTGTTCCAGGCAGGTGAGGAGAGTATAGCCTTAAAGCTGCCCACATCTTACCTGCCCATATCCCAGTGGCCAGAATTTAGCCACCTCCTGGGCTGCATCCAGTTCCCAGGGAGATGGAGAAACATGGTCGTCTCCCTCAGCAGCCATCGCCAGCCAGAGTACAGGTTGTTGAGGTATAACCAGTGTAAGGAGGAGCAGGTGTCACCCCCATTTACCAGATGTGCAAACTGAGGCTCCTGCCCAACCGACATGGTCCTGACCCTGCTCCCTCTCCCGGCCTACAGCCAGCGCTACTGCATCTGCAACCCTGGGGTGGTTCGACAATTCCGGAACCCAGACACCATTTTTATCCTGGCATTTGCCATCATCCTGCTCAACACAGACATGTACAGCCCCAACGTCAAACCAGAGCGGAAGATGAAGCTGGAGGACTTCGTCAAGAACCTGCGAGGTGAGCTGGCCCGGGCTCTGGGCTCTGGCGTACAGCCGTCCCTCGGACGCTCTCTGAGCACGCACCCAGCCAGGCATGGGGCAGAGCCAAGGGGCCAGGCTCTGGTGCACCCAGTCCTTGCCACAGGTGCCCGGGGTGAGCCTTGGTTCCATGGACACCGCATCAATTACCCTAAAGGGTGCTTACCGCTGTCACAGGCAGTGACACACACACCTGGGTCTCATGGTGCCAGGAACCTCACACGTGGCAGAGGTGACCTTTTCAGCATGTTCTGGAAGGCTATGTGGGGGTTCGATAGATGGAGGTGGGGGACAGGGGGCCAGGCCCGAGAAAGCTTAGGCCAGCACGGGGGCCCGGTACGGTCCACAGAGGCTGGATCGGGGGAGGTGAGGGAGCACAGTCTGGAGCCCAGGCACTGGGCGTCCCTGGCAGGCAGAGCCAGGCCGAGGGGCTGGCACACACCCTCCCTGTCACTGAGTTGCCCCTCCCTACCCTCGATACTCCTCGCGAAGCTGACTTGTCTTCGTATGTATGTGTTTTAGAGAAACTTTATATCACACTATAAACAGGAAGCCCGTATCATTTGCCACACTTAGGCAGTCACTCTAGAACTCAGCGGATGAAAGCACCAGAGCTGGTTCTGGCTGGGCCCCAAGGCTGAGGCGCGTGGCCCGTGTTTGACGGGTGCTAAGGTGGACAGTGAGAAGGGAGGCTTCCTGGGGTCATTATGGAGAAAAGGAGTTGGAAAGGGGACAGCTGTCTCCCAGGTGGCACTGTCTTAGCTGATAGCATGTCCTCGTGTACCTGAGTCCCTGGGAGGAAGAGGAGGACTGTGTCCCTCTCTTTGGGGGAAGATCAGCTACAGCAGGCTGAGGTCCTCTTAGAAAAGGGTGTGGGGTACAGGTATACATATATAAATATATGTAAATATACATGTACACACATACGTGAGGAAGAAGGTGGGGAGGGGCAGAGGAAGAGAGAGAGAGAGAACCTCAGCCAGGCTCTGCGCCCAGCATGGAACCCGAAGTGGGGCCCCATCTCAACAACCCCGAGATCATGACCTGAGCCAAAATCAAGAGTCCAATGCTGAACCCACTGAGCCACTGAGGCGCCCCAAGGGTGTCATATTTTTTAAAAAAGAAAAAAGCTGGTTTGAATCAGGTCCAACTTTGTGAACTTGCTGAGCCATTTAAATGTACTCTTCTTGTCCTTTTTACCCCCCGTAAAAGCCCCTGTTCCGTCATCCCGTCTCCTGGGACAGGATGAGCACCCCCCACCCCCACCCCTGCCCGGGCTTGAACTGTCTTAGCACGCCCCCTGGCGGTGGGCACCCCTGCACCAAGCCGGCTAATGGGATGCCCACCCAGAGGTGGCTGGGCTGCCCCCGTTTCCCAGCTGGGCTCCAGGACCTGAGCCATCAGGGAAGCCGAGGGGCCAGGGCTTGGTTCAGACCACTCAGACGATGGCCATTCCCTGCACTGAGCACTCATGGTGTGTGGCCCTCTGCTAGATCTGAGGGGCGCTGTGGGCTACAAGAAATAAGGAGTCTGGGAACTTCCTTAATGGAAATCAGTACCAGAGCACGAGAGCACAACCAACAGATGCTTTGGTGGGGCAAGGATGTGCACTCCTCTGTCAGCCCTATAGACTTCTTTCCTTGCAGGGCTGAGCCTGACTGGTTTTCCCAGAGTCCTGTGTGGGCCTAGCGTACAGAAAGCAGGCTATGTAGTACATGCTGTTGACGACCCCAGGGGAGTTTAAAGGTCTCTGTGACTTGACTGTGATTTTTTTTCTGCCTGTAAACCTCACCCCCATAATTGGGACCCTTCCTGTATGGGGAGCAACAGGAGGAGCCAGAGTGATTAGCCCAGAGGGAAGAAGGCTCCCGGAAGGATGGGGTTGCTGGGTCAGGTCCTGCCAGTCAGCTACCCTCATATCCCCGCGGTCTGCAGGGCGTTCTCATCCCACTTCTCGGGGGAGCGAGCTGCTGGTTCCATCTCCCAAGCCTGGGCCATTCCCACCAAATCCCATCTTTTCCATCCAGGAACCGGGGAGCATTCTGTTCCATCTTCCTTGTGTTCAGAAAGGTAACCAAGGCAGAGAGGGAGGGGATTCACCCAAGATCACACAGCAAGTGCATGTCAGAGGGGGCAGGACTCTGGTCTCCCAAAGCCCACCTGGTGCTCTGCCCTGGGAAGACATCCAGCTTGTTCTTTGTAGAGGAAACCTTCCCCCCAACACACACTGGACACATTTTCTCTGGAATTGTTCACTCTGGTTCTCCTGGTAGGTCCAGCACCAGGAGTATCTCTGGGGGTTGGAAGGCGGGTGGGAGGGGAATTGCTCACCAGCACGAAAGTCAGATCAATGCTTTAATTTTATTGACAATCTGTTTTTACATTCTTTATTTTTTTAAGATTTTATTTATTCATTCATGAGTGACACAGAAAGAGAGAGGCAGAGAGAGAAGCAGGCTCCATGCAGGAAGCCTGATGTGGGACTCGATCCTGGGACTCCAGGACCATGCCCTGGGCCAAAGGCAGGCACTAAATTGCTGAGCCACCCAGGGATCCCCTGTTTTTAAATTCTTTAGACTGATTTTTGAATGGGTATTATCCTCACATAGTTTAAAAAAAAAAAAAGTAATATACCCAAGCAATCAGATTCCGTGGTATTTACCCAAAGGAGTTGAAAACGTATGTCCACACAAAAACCTGCACATGGATATTTATAGCAGCTTTTTTCATAGTTGCCAAAACTTGGAAGCAACCAAGGTGTCCTTCGGTAGATGAATGGATACATAAACTGTCTCATCCAGACAACGGAATGTTATTCAGCGTTAAAAAGAAATGAGCTACCAAACCGTGAGAAGACTGAAGGAAACTTAAATGCATATTACTCAGTAAAAGAAGCCAGATTGAAGAGACCACTGCTGTATGATTCCAACTATATGACATTCCAGAAAAGGCAAAACTATGGAGATATCAAAGATCAGTGGTTGCGGGGGTGGTAGGATTGGTGGAGGGATGAGTTAGGTAGAGCCCAGAGGGGTTTTAGGTCAGTGACTCCATCTGACTCCACCATGGTGGACATGTGCCATTAATCATTTATTATCGAATGTACAACACCAAGAGTGAATCCAGTGTCAGCTATGGACTTTGAGTGAATGGCGTGTCAGTGTAGTTTCACTGATCATAACAAATCTTGGTGCAGGAGGTTAGTGGGGGTGGAGGGGCAGGTGTCATGGAGAAATCTCTGTACTTTTCCCTCAATTTTGCTGTGAACTTAACTGCTCTAAGCAACAGTTGTAGAAAATAGTCCGTTTAAAAAAAAAAGTAGTCAAGGTCTGTAGCAGAGGCCTCCCATCCGTCCCCGTGTGTCCGGGCTGTTCAGTCCCTGGCACCTCCCAGAGCTCCTCTGCTCACACAAGTACAAACGTGCATGACTGCTTTTCCTCCCTGTTTTGCACCTCGCTTTTCTCATTTAACAAATCTAAGAGAGGGCAGCCCCAGTGGCACAGCAGTTTAGCGCTGCCTGCAGCCCAGGGTGTGATCCTGGAGACCCAGGATCGAGTCCCACGTCAGGCTCCCTGCATGGAGCCTGCTTCTCCCTCTGCCTGTGTGTGTCTCTGCCTCTCTCTCTGTGTGTCTCTCATGAAAAAATAAAATCTTTATTAAAAAAAAAAATCCAAGAGAAAGTTCTCGTGTCGGTTCCCTATGGCCTTGCTCATTTTCTGGGCGGGTGTGTAGTATTCCATTGCACTCCTATGGGGCAATGGGTTAACCAGTCCCCTACTGACGGGTAAATGGGTGAGATCCAGCCTTCCGCTATTTGGAAACCATGCTGCAATGAGTCACCTCATTTGCATACCATGTCCCGTGGGACAAATTCCCCCAAATGCAGTCCGTGGCCCAGAGGGGATTTGAGTTTATAATTGTGCCAGGCAGTGGCAAGTGGCCCAGTGCAAGGGCTGAACCATGTCCGTGTCCCACCAGCAGTGTGTGAGGCCCCTTCCCACAGCCTTGCCAGTTCCCAAACCCCAGGATTTTTCCCTGCCTGCAGTCTGAGGGCTGGGGTGGGTTTGCATTTCTCTCATGAGTGGACTGGGTTTTCCTCAGCAGTTTTTTCGAGGCATAGCAGAAAGGATACGTGCCTGCTGTCAGAGCAGCCTGAGTTCAAGGCTGGGCTTCTGGGCCCCTGGCTTCCACACAAGTGATGTGGGCCAACGGCTGGCAGCACTGCTCAGGTGCATTGAATTCTCACTTTCTGGGAAACACCAGGGCTGCTCTGGCTTCCTCACAAGATCTCTGGGAAGTCACCTCTGATCTTGGTGGCCTGCTTCAGAGAGGACCTCCAGCTAGGAGACTTGGTCACAGAGCTAGTAAGGGGCGAAGCAAGAACTCAGCCCAAGGTCTTTTAGCAAGCTGATGTTTATAAAGCTCTCGGAGCACCGCCAGAAGGAGGTACAGCCCTCTGCGTGCTAGTCTGGGTGGCTGTGCTAGCCTGGTCCCCTTGGAAGGATTCTGAGACATTTTGTAATCGACTGAAGACTTTCCATGGCTGTGGGTCCAGAAGTCTTTGGTTCCACCGAGGACTGGGGAAAGGCATCAATACTCTGACTGGGTTTAGAAACTGGCAAATGGGGGGCGAGCCTGGGGCCCAAAGCTGAGTGGTGCCACAGCCACCCAGATCCTGGGCCACCCTGACACCTAGCTGCTGTCCCCTGCCCAGGTGTGGACGATGGCGAGGACATCCCCCGGGAGATGCTGATTGGCATCTACGAGCGCATTCGCAAGCGGGAGCTGAAGACCAATGAGGACCATGTGTCCCAGGTGCAGAAGGTGGAGAAGCTCATTGTGGGGAAGAAGCCGGTATGTGGTGCCCCCGCATCCTTGGCTCCCTCACTCCCACCCGCCCCTGCTCCATGTAACACCAGGCCTACTTCAGTGGCTTCAGCTCCGGGCAGTGGCCCTGATGCCATTTGGAACTCGGCTCCTTAGGGGTGGGGGGGTTACTTTAGGTTTCAGGTGGCTCCAGCTATTTGGGATAACAACTATTGGCTCTGGGTTGTATTTTAAGAGAGCCTGAGGCTCTTAAGAAACCAATGGCCAAAGTCATGCAGGGTTTCCCTGGTGGACCACCTTCATTGTGCCCTGAGGGCTCTGGCCGCCAGAACGTCTCCCCAGCTACGTGTGTGGTGTGTCTGGACAGAGGATATGGAACATGCCCCAGGGCAAGTGCTCACCTACCTGGATATCATCCCATTAGCTCTCTCCAGGCCCAGGCACAGTTTTTGGATTAATATCTTTTTTTGTTTAATGTTTCCTGCATAGATTGGATCCCTGCACCATGGGCTTGGCTGTGTGAGTATCCTTCTGCTTTTACATTCTGGCTGATACCCACCCCACCCCACCCCCGGAGCAGGGTGAGGGACGGGGGCGGGGAGGGGGGTCCTTTGTTCACATCTCTGCATCCCCTAGCTCCCAGATCCACCGTCCTAACTGTTTGAATTAATTTCTGGAGCGATGGGAAATTTGATTTTCATAATTATCCCAGCCTCAGATCTCTGCAGGCCCAGAGACGGCGGCCACATGGGGAGGGTTGTGCTGTCAGGCCAGAGCAGTCTTCTTCTCTCTCATCTGGACCCAGCTGAACGCTGAGGCCAACGCTTGTCCTCAGACCCCGAGGCCCTGTGCCTGAAGCAGACCATCCCTCCCACCTCGCCCACGCTCTGCCCACCCCCGTCCCCCGACACTTCACTGCCATGGCCTCAAGCAAGTTTTCCTGCTCACCCCAGGAGTGCCTGGACCCAGGACTAGCCTGGCAGTCACCTGGCATGTTCATGTGTCTGTCTTTACCTCTCCCCAGGCAGCCGTGTGCTGTGAGAGTCAGCGTCACAAACCTGTCTGCCCCCCCCTTCCCATCTTTCCCTAAGGAGAGACCGCTGGATACCACTGTGACATCCTCACCCACCTCTCTGGCCCCACCTCCCACCGTCCTCTCCCCTTCACGCTTTTGCTCTGAACAGTGCCTTTCCCCGAGCATACTAGCCTGGGCCCAGTGCTCCCTCCCCTCTTGTCTCCCTGATGTGCTAAGCCAGGGCATCCCTCCACCAGGACACCTGTCGCAGAGTAAACCCTCCCTGCCATCACACGACCTGGCACATCCTGGCCCTTTACTAACTTGCTGTCTCTTGTGTGATCCTGGGTGCTCTCACAGCCACAGCTGGGCCTCCCTAACGGCTTGTCACCACAAGCACTTAGACACCATACAGGTTGCACCTGGCCTTGAGAGTGGCTTGGGCTTCGGCAGGGTTGGGGCTCACATGAACCCATGCCTCCCATGAGTTCGGGGTCTCAGACAGGGTTTTTCAGACATCAGAACCGTCAAGATTCTCTAGGAACAGCCCGGAATCCGCTCCCAGCTCTGCACCTTCCCACTTGTGTGGCTGAGACAAGCTGCTCAACCACTCTGTGCCTCAATTTCCTCGTCTAGAGTAGACACACTCTTGGAGAAACCTTTGCAGAGACTACCAGGCTAACGTCTGTGACGGACACTTGGTGGGGACCCAGAGATCATGAATTTCTCAGTGAGGGTGGAGGAGCTCCCATATGAGTGTGGTACTCTAAGAAGTCTGGACCTGTCTGCAGGAAAGGAAAGGAAGCATCATAAGAAGCAGGGGCATGTTCCACGGCCTTTCAGGAGAGCTCCTGAACAAGAGTGGGGGAAGATTGCTGAGTCCAAACATGTCTGCTCTGCTGTGCACAGTTGGCAGGAGAGGGCGTTTTCAAATGCCAGGCCCACAGGCTGGGGGTTGAGTCTGCAGGCTGGACTCACGTGCGACCCGGGCTCTAGCAGAGGGGCAGGGGGCTGACGGCAGTGCTTCCCACCCCACACAGGTGCTCTCTCTGCCCCACCGGAGACTGGTCTGCTACTGCCGGCTCTTCGAGGTTCCAGACCCAAATAAGCCCCAGAAACTCGGACTGCACCAGCGAGAAATCTTCCTCTTTAACGACCTGCTGGTGGTATGTGGTTCCCCACAGCGTGCCGTGGCTGGGAGCGTGGCTCAGGCAGCCTTGACCTGCAGCTCTGCTCCCCGTGAGGTCGTGTCTGCCTGCACTCGGGGAGAGGCACATGCGTGGGTGGGGTGCAGGCGATGGTGAAGTGAGCCCTGTGGTCTTTGGGTTAGAGGAGGGAGAGTCAAACTCACAGTGCTGCCAATGGAAATAGGGCTTCAATGGCTTATGTAAAAGTCCAGAAGGGGATCTGGGCCTTCAGCCCCGACTCTTTCTAAAGGCTTAAACTGAGTCAGCAGGACTCCTTGTGAGGCTGTCTCTAGGCTGTGTGGGCCCCCTTCTCTTGGCAGCCTCTGTCCAAGAAGGGAATGTCAGCCTTGGCAGCTGCAGGCTGACTCCTGCCCCCCTCCCTTGCATCCCGGCCTCCAGTGGGATTCTCTTCATAGGAGTCTGAGCACAGGTCTCACTGCTTCCCAGGGCTGTGCCTAAGCCACTCAGGGGGTCCAGGCAGGTGCGGTGCTGTCTCATTGGCTAAACCTGGGTCACCACTCACTTCACAAGACTTCTGAAAATGGCAGACAGGCAGTTCCCCAAAGGGAAACTGAGGAAATCTTTCCCAGAAAAAGGTGGCATGGATGCCTAGCCACTCGGGCTAACGGTGCCCCTGCAGACAGCAGGGAGAACCTATTCTCTGGGTGTCTGTCCCCCACGCCACACGTGTCTTGCTAGAGGTCTTTGTCCCTCATCCCTACCTGCTTGAGGACTAGCTGCTCCTCTCTGATTACTGAAGTTGGAATCTGGACCTGTGGTTTTCTTTGTTAAGAGTCCCTGACCTCAAGCAAGTTACTTCAAACTTCTGAGCCTCTGTTTCCTCCTCCAGAACTAATCTTTCTGGCAGTTCCAGGGCTTGGGTGGGTCCTGTGCTTGTCACGTCTTTGCTAGTTTGAGGCTTCACTGCCAGCCAGGATAACACCTAGGACTTGTAGAAACAGAAGTCAGCATCCATGTCAGGATATGCATGGGCATGCAGCCCTCTCCAGCTGCCCCAGAGGCCTCCTGACCTGCATCCCCGGCCTCTGGATTGCTGAAAGTGTTCTGATACTGGGCCCATTTAGAATCCAGAGCTCCCAGAGCTGCCCCTGGGCAGTGCAGACGATGTGACTCAGCCTCTGTCTCTGGCTACCCCCAGGTTACCAAGATCTTCCAGAAAAAGAAGAACTCCGTGACATACAGCTTCCGACAGTCCTTCTCCCTGTACGGCATGCAGGTCCTGCTCTTTGAGAACCAGTGTAAGTCTGTGCTGGGGGCCTGCCACGGCCTGGCCACGAGCATGTGCACTGGAGCACTCGTCCACACATGGCCGTGTGCCAGGTGACAGGAGCCAGTGTGGCAGCTCTCACCTTGTAGTCAGGAAGTGCTGCACTCCCCAGTGACCTCCCCTTCTGCCTGGTTCCCCTAGGACATCATCCCGGGGTGGCTCTCCCTCACATGCTCTTATTCCCAGCCTATCAGCTGAGAGCAGCAATAACTGGGGAGAATTTAATAACATTGTACATGATGGTTATCACATTTACTTTTTCTGCTCCATCTTACAGGTGGTAAGATTTCTTAATTTAGGGCAGCGTGAATTTATGTCAATAAAATGTTGCCAGGAAAGTGTTGAGTAAATGTTGTAGGTGAAAAAAAAAATGTTGTAGGTGATATGCACACCTAAGCAAGCAAACAGGTGAAGGTTATGCCTTTGGGGCTGCAGAGGACACGATCTCAGCCCTGAGTGGAGAGCCTGGGCTCAGATGCTGCTCTGGCTCCTAACAGCTGTGTGACGTGGCTATGTAGTGTCTCCGGGCTGCACTCTCTTTGTCTATGAAGTTGGGATGATGGCAGTGCCCACCTTGTAGACTTGGGTGAGTCCGTGCACATGAAGTGCTTAGAACAGCTCCTGAAACAGGAAGCACTTGGCCAAGATTTATTCTGAGGTGCTGTTGGAAAGTTCCTTTGGGTATGGGCCTGGGCTGCTGGAAGCCCTGGCTCTCACAGGGAGGCCACCTCCTCTGGCCCAGGCAGGTGGGCTGTCCTGTCACAGGGTTGTGGGAAGGACAGGGAGCCTGGGGATGTCGTGGGTGGGGAGCTGACACCCCCCCCCCCGACTTTTTCTTTTGACCGGATTCTTCTCCAAAACCCAAGCCTTTCCCCTTTCCTCTCTCTCTCTCCCTGTCACATCCGTGTTGGAGGCCCCTGCGTTGCAGGCTGAGCCAGACTCCTGAGATGGGGATAGGGATTGGGTCCTGCTGCCCTGCGGTTCTGAACTGCTCTGGGGGAGGCCTGCCCCAGTGGAGTGTCATGGTGTCTCCCACAGTGGGGAAGCCCTTGTCCTCTCCCACAGGTCCCATCTGATCAGCTTTCCATCGACAGATTGAGCAAGTAGCAGGGACCTGTGGCTGGGCCATCCCAAACCATGGGTCCTGAAGGCTTGGGGCTCCTTGCCACGAGGAGCCCAGGATGCCAACCCCATCGTCTCCCCGTCTCCTGCTGCTCTGTCTGCTATCCCTCAGGCCAGAAGGTTTCCACCAGGTGGCCCTAGGGAGGGTGGTGGCACCCCACATCATCCTGACCAGCAGGTCCCCTCTGGAAGAGGCTGTGGTAGTGATGCTCACAGCAGTGGACCCCACCAGGCTGAATCCTCAGGCACAAGCTGTGCCATCATCATTTTTAGATTCCCAGGGCTTAGCCCTCAGTCCTGGACACAAGGGGCTGGCAAGAGCCCCAGAACTGACACTGACATTTCTGTGGGATCTGCCTTCATACCAGGGATCTCAAAGTGGTAGCTGTGGGCCAGTCCCAGCTCAGTTATGTTATATTCATTCCATTTATAGATTTGTTTTAACTCATCAAGCTGATACTTAAATCTTCCTATCAAATTTTTAATTATTTATAACTTCTCTTAAAAACTGAGGTTTGGCATTGCCAGGCCCACATTCCCATGTGGTGGTCTCGGACTGCACGCCCCTCTCCCCACTCACTCGGTTGCTCGGTCTCATGTGGTTTGCTTCCTGCATTTAAGGAACATGTTCAAGCTTCCAAGTATTTGAGTTCCCAGCCTTGACTGAGGTCTGAGCCAAAGTGGGATTGGTGTCTGAGCCAAGAACCTGCAAACACCCAGTGGCTGATGCTTAATTCCCACTGAGGAGAGAGGTACTCCAGGGGACCAAAGCCACAGAGACCCTATAAGCTTAGAAGTGGCACCAGGCAGGTCTGTGCAGAATGACGCTGCCCTCAGCATAGAGTGCATTGGGCATGGTGCGCCCATGACGTGCCCAAGGGAACTGAGGGTCTGGAGGCCATTTGGCAGAGAGCAGAGCTCAGTATACCTTCGGAATTGTCCAAGATGACCAGATAAAACTCCCCACCCAGCACAGCACACCATTTCCGACTCCTCCTGGACTCTACCCCTGGCTACTCTCCAACCTTCAGGCAGTGACCAAGGATCTTGAATGGAACGGTCCAGGCTCCATGACCTCCAGGTCAAGGAAAAATGGGGTCCTTGGCCTCCACTCAGATCAGCCACATCTGTCTCCGACTTATAGGCAGGACAACACAGACCCAAGTTGGGAGGTGAGGATTTCCCAGCAGTCCCTGTGGTCTCCTCTGTGGATGTTTTGCCTTCCTGGCTAGACACGTCTGCTGGGAGCCTGGTTCCCAGACTTCTTAATATTTTCTTGACCAGAAGAGAGATTGCAGAGATCACACAGGGACCCATGGATTCTTCTCTTTTCCTTCTTTGCAGACTACCCCAATGGCATCCGGCTCACATCTGCTGTCCCCGGAGCTGACATCAAAGTGTTAATAAACTTTAATGCTCCCAATCCTCAAGACCGAAAAAAGTTCACTGATGACCTGCGGGAATCCATTGCGGAAGTGCAGGAGATGGAGAAGCACAGGATAGAGTGTAAGTGGCAGGCCCTGTGTACCAGAAGAGCCAGTAGCCCCCACCTCTGTGGGTCCAGAGAGATGAGGTGCCCTGGCCTTGCCTGTCCTTCCCACAACCCTGTGACAGGACAGCCCACCTGCCTGGGCCAGAGGAGGTGGCCTCCCTGGGAGAGCCAGGGCTTCCAGCAGCCCAGGCCCATCCTGCTATGGGACCACATGGCATACCCTGCAAGGGCCCTGGTTTCCCAGCTGTCCCAGATAGAAGAGTTCCCAGGTTCTGGAGCTGAGCTCTTTGCACTTGGGTGTGGTTATTATTTGTTTGTGTTCCATATCAGAGCCCAACTGACGGAGAAGGTCACAGCCGAGCTCTTCCCCTGGGTTCCATCCAAGCTGGTTATAATCCTTTCCTCTCCTGGTTCCAGGCCTCGCTCCCTGGAGACAGTGGCTGTGCCCACCTCTGGCCCCCATCCAGGGCAAGGCCAGGTTACCCCTTGCTCATCTCAGACACAGACCAGTCTCCCTTGTCAGCCCTCGAGCCTACAAAGCGACGGTGTTTCCTGCAGACCCAAGGCCCGCGCCTCTCCAGCCTCCCTTCCAGGGTTTCCTCCTGACTCCCTTTTGTGAAAGACAGCATTGATACCCCCCTCTTTCCTAAGGCAGCCCATGGCAGGCAGATGGCAGCTGGGTGCGATGCCAAGCCTGCATGCAGGGCCCTGGTCCCTTGCCCACCCTGGGCCGTGCTCTGCTCACCGGCCCTTCACTCCATCTGTTTCAGCTGAGCTTGAGAAGCAGAAGGGCGTCGTGCGGCCCAGCATGTCCCAGTGCTCCAGCCTCAAAAAGGAGTCGGGCAACGGGACACTGAGCCGGGCCTGCCTGGATGACAGCTATGCAGGCGGTGAGGGCCTCAAGCGCAGCGCCCTCAGCAGCTCCTTGAGGGACCTCTCAGAAGCGGGTAAGAGCCGGGCCGGGCCTCCCTTTCTAGCCCAGCGCATGCAGGACTCAGACCAGGCAGCGGGGCACACGTCGTGCGCCAGGAAGGCACGGCGGTGGCGGCCGGCGGCAGCCATCCCCAAACCGTAGTGACATCTGACCACGCAGAGCGGGTGTCCCCTGAAGGCCTAAGGAAGCAGGACCCACTCATTAAGGCAGAGCAGCCAGGAGGTTACCCCCACTCTCCCTTTCTTCTTCTAGGGGTTCCGTTTATTCTTTTATTTATTTTCTGGAAACTGCTCTCACACAGAGCGAGCCAGGCCCCGCTGATGGATGTGTCCCTTGTCCTCTGTGCTGCCGCGTCCCTGTGTTTTATGCTGATGAATGAAATAGAGTGAAGCCCTCTAAACTGTGTCTGGAAACCCCCTGTCCCGCTGTCCCTGGTCTTGCTTCCCTCATAGAGGCCTCCCTTCCTGGGGAACCCAGGCCCCCCCATCCAGCCCGGAGGCAGTGGCCACAGCTGCCCTGGGGTGTCAGGGGAAACCCCCAGCAGAACTGTGATTTTTGTTGCTGTTTCTTTGTTTCTGTGTGTGTTTATTTGCTGCCAGCCTCTTAACCCCCAAGCAAGCAGCATCTTTCAAGCCTCCCAGATTTCCCAGGGCAGGGGGTGCGTCTAGAGCATCAGGGAGCTTCTACGGACAGCCCTCACCCAGCCAGGTCCTCTGATCTGGGGCCAGCCGCCCCTGAGTGTTGCTCCGGCCTGCTTTGCCTGCAGTGCTGTCAGAGGAGCTGTGGAGTGACGTCTGCCTGCCCCCCACATCACATCCAACCAGGCAGCTTCTCCAGGGAGCAGGCTTGGGCTACAGTGGAACAGAGGTTGCAGGATGTTGGCACACAGAGGCACACAGCTATGCCAGCCCTGTAGGCCCTACCTGCCTTGAGGCCCTGGGTATCCCAGCTTTAGGAGCCTGATGAGAGGCCCTGGTTTGTTGGAGAAGACCCTCTCAGGCCGAGACCAGCACCCTCCCCTCCCAGGGGCTCACCCACCCCACCCCACCCCACCCCAGACATCACCACATGTGGCCACCTCTGGGCCCCACTACAAGAGCCTGCTCAGGACTCCATCCCATACCTGCCCTCCAGCAGTGCTGCCTCCCTTTGGCTTATTCATTTCCCAGAAATTTTTTCTCATTTTTTTTCATTCTTTTTTTTTTTTAAGTTGGATTTTTTCCTTTGCTTTGTCTTGTCATTTTTTTTTTCCATAGTAAAAATCAGAAATCCATTGCCCGCATGAGGGTTAATCCAGAGTTTCTCAACCCCAGCACTATTGACATCGAGTGCTGTGGGGGCTGTTCTGCCCCCTGCAGTTTGTTTAGCAGCATCCCTGGCCTCTACCGATGACATGCCAGGAATACCTCCCCTGGTCAGTGATGTCTCCAGAAATTTCCAATTGTCCTCGGGGGGGTCAAGGGAGACAGCAAAAAAAAAAAAAAAAATCACCCCTTGTTGGCAAAACTGACCCTGGTTGAGAACCACTGGTTTTCCCTATAGCTTGTTAAACCCAGCTAAACATGACTGGACTGCTCTGGGCCTCTGCAGGCTGGGTGCTGGGGCCTCTGTTTGAGTTTGTGCAGTAAGACAAGTGTTGGCCTCTCTGTTCCTTGATGTAGCACCTAGAGGGCTGAGGGGTCTTGTGCAGCCGCTCAGATAACAGTGGCTCTGTCAAAACTGAGGCTCCCAACATGGCCTCGATGGCCTTCATGGCCGAGCTCCTGGGAGTCAGATAGAGCCACATGCCCAGGCCCATGGCCACAGGAGAGACAGAGCTCTGAGGTTTGGCTGCTTTCCATTTATTGTTACTGTTGCCATCATCATTTGGGCATTCTGAGCTCAGAAAAACTCTAGGGATGAAGTCTTCCTGGGAGACAATGAAAAGAATCCCCAGGGAAGAAAGCCCCCTCTACCCAGGAAGCTTGGTGGCCAAGGCAAGGGGTGTTTGAGAAAGCTGCCACGGCCCCAGAATAGGAATGGGCCACCTGTGATCTCCAGAGGGAGACTGGCCAGGGTCGACATCCAGCCTGGAAGATGCTGGGCTCAGCGGCTGGAGATGGAATTCTATGCTCTGGACTGGGTCAGGGTACAGCTTTCCAGAGGCAGCGTCACTCCACCCAGTGTGGCCCTCACCAAGATAAGCTTGTGGAGAAGAGACCAGGCCTCAGGGCACCTCCTTCCCTCAGAAAAGCTAGCACTCAGTGGTTGGCATGTCACCATTCCAAGAGCAGCTACCCTGGATCTGTGATCACACATCATTCCAGGAGACCACACATCTCAGACATTGACCTTGGAGACCCAAGAGACAGCTACAGTTTGGCACACTAGGAGGCCTCCAGGAACCCTCCCCTGCCCACCCCCACGCCACCCCCCACCCCACCCCCGCCAGGATCCCCTGCTGTTCTGAGAGGTAGAGGGAGGGGTCCAAGCTGTGAAGCCTCTCCCAACACTCTCCATGTGGTCTTCCTTTGCCTGGGAACTGTGTTCGTTTCAGTGGCACCAAACGCCCTGCTGACCTGAGACCAAGGACCTGTAAGGACCAGGGACACAGATGTGACTGGGCCTTATCCCCTGGCGCAGATCAATCAAGTCATGGTGGACGCTAACCCTAAGCGCCCCACCTCCTCCTGCCCTTCCCGATCAAACTACTCTACACCAGTCTCCGGAGAGAGGATGTCTCCCAGAAGCCAATAGGACCCGCCTGCCCCTGTCATTGCTCCAGGTCTTAGCCAGAGACCTGCCATGTCCTGTACCAAGGCAGCCCTCTCAGGGGAGAGTTGGCAGCTCCTGCCGCTGGCCAGTGTCCAAAGCAGCACCTGCTCGGCCCCCAGCACTGTTAAGGGCCACAGAGTGAGACCCTGGGTCAAGAGAGCCCTTGCTGCCTCCTGTGCTGACACTGAGAAGCAGGGGAAGGCTGTAAAGAGCCGTGCTGGGAGCCCTTTCCAGACATGGTTCCTGATCCTGCCCCTGGTTGGCCTGGCAGTGCCTGATCTGGTTCTGGGAGAGGCACTGGATGGGGGCTCACCTGTGGCTAGTGCAAGATCCCCAGAGGGAGTGTACCTGGAGACAGAGCGCAGGTGAGGGATAGCCTGGGTGCATGGGCAAGAGCCACCATTCTGGCATGCTTCACCTCCATTAGTACGTGGGGTGTGCCTGCGTGTGCATACCCAGACACGGGTCTGCAGTCAGCAGGTGCCTGTGAGAAGGGGCTCTGGGACTGGACTGCAGAGCGCTCCTATAGGGATACCCCACATCTCCTGCTGATTTGAGAAGTTGAAAAGATGAATTCTAAGAGACTTAACATCACTCAAAGACATCCAAGATAAAGCTGTCCTAAGTCATGCCCACATGGGGCAGAGGGAGGAGCAAGAGGAAGGGAGTTTTGCTCCACTGGGAGAAGCAGGCCAGCCAGACAACACTGCTGGGCACTGGCAGGGGGTGGGGGCTGGAAGGATGGGGTAGGCAACTGGCCTTCCTCTGTCTCTGGCTTTCAGTCAAGGGAGTCCTCTAAACTGACTTTAAAACCCCAGAGACAGCAGAGACCTGACTATCAGCATTTCTGCATGGTGCCACGATCTCCTGAGTGTCTGATGCTCATGTCCAGCCCACTTGGAGGAAGGGGCATGCCCATTTTACAGATATTGAAACTGAGGTAAAGAATCGAAGGAGCAAAAAAAAAAAAAAAGAATCGAAGGAGCACCAGGTGGGGCCACCTCTCCAGCCAAAGAGCCTCCTCCTGCTCCATGAGACAAAAAGCAGGAAGGAAGAAGGTCAGCCCCTCTTCTCACACCAGCTGAAAGATATGTGACGTTCATTTTTCTTCCAGCTGGGAATAAGGGCCGGGTCCTATTTGATTCTCCATGGACCTCAGCAATTGGTGGAAAACAGTCTTGCCCTAATCTATGTGGCCCTGTCCTGAGCGAGCACTGAGGCCCTCTTACACGTGCCAGAGTCAAGCAAGGCTCCCAGCTGGACTCAGGTTTGGAGGTTGACAGGCAAAGCAAAGGGACCGGATGTTCCCGCGCATCTGCTGTGGTATGTCCAGGATCAAGGCTCTGTCCCAGGCACACTCCAGTACATTCAGATGCCAGATGAGGCCTGAAGGACCCTCAGACGATGCTCTCCACCCAGCACAGGACTAGGGTGTAGGCCTCAGAGAGGCAGGTAGCAGGCTGCTAGGCTTGGCCCGGGTTCAGCTCAGAAGGTAGTGCGGCCAAGCTTCCGAGCCCCAGAGGTGAACAGGCAGACCTGGGTGTGAATCCTGCTTGCTGTGGCAACTGGGCCAGTCAGCCCACCAAGCAGAGCATGTGTCTCTTCCTTGGCATGGACACCTGTCCTGCACTGCTACGGGCTTGATACAGAGAACGACCGTGCTCGGCTCATGGCCAGGGCTGCCTGGATGGAAGATTATAGGACGTCAAGTGGGAGGCCCCTTCTCTGTTCTCTCTTCCCATCTGCTTTCCTGAGAGGTGGTCAGAGACTGGCCCCCGAAGCTTGGGCACCCATTATTCCGGCCATCCTGGATGTCCTGCAGAAATCCATGGAGATGGCTTCTTGAGGGACTGTGGAGGCCAGCACTCACCCTGGGCATCCAGAACCTAGAAGAAGACACAGCTGTCCTCTCACATAGTCAATGTATATTGAGTGCCTACTGTGTGCCATGTGCTGGGGATATTAAAAAGCCATTGGTAGGGAGCACACACAGCCGAGGGAATGCTTATAGCATCCAGGGGGATGGTGCCCACAGAAGGGAAGCAGGACCCTGGGCCCTCTGACCCTGACCCTGGCCAGGGCACTGCACAAACCAAACAACAGTCTCCAGAGGCACCAGCACATTTGAGCTACCCAGGAGGAAAAGACAGGACGCCAAGTCGAGTCTCCTCCTAACCATCAACCCCACCCTGCCTGCGAGGGGGGACATGTATATGTATGCATATGCATATACATACGTATATGAAATCCACGGACAGTCAGGGCTGTGCAGGACCACATTTTGTTTGTTTTGAGCCATCAGAGAAGCTGCCCCTGTCCCGTCGTCCCCCGTTGGCAGGTGGCTGGGCTAGCCCTACCTGTGCGCGCGCCTCAGCCCACCTGGAGGCACCCCCTCCCCCCAACAGACTGCTAGTCTAGGAGAAGAGGTATAAAGCCGGGGCTTGTTGAAGGAGATTTTTTTTTCTTTAAACCCCACCCTCCCTTTTCTTTTCTTTTCTTTTTTTTTTTTTTTTTTTTTTTAATACTTGTTACTGCCCTGCCGCCGGCTTCCCTGCGGAGCCCGCCCTCCGACCCTCACCTGGGTCCGCGGTGGCACTGTGGCGGCGGCGGCGGCGGCTCAGGGCCAGGCAGGCGGCGGCCCGGCCTCGTGTCCGTGTCTAACCTCTGGTATTGCATGTTCTGGGCAGGGAAGCGAGGGCGTCGCAGCAGTGCGGGATCGCTAGAGAGCAATGTGGAAGTAAGTAGGAAGCGCCTACGTCCAGCTGGCTGTCGTGTGTTGCCTCCCCAATCCTCGGTTTATATCTGTTGTCTTTTCCCCCCGTTTTTGTTTTGTTTTGCTCCCCCCCCTCGCCGCACAGAGGCGCAGACACGCCCGGCCCCCATGCCTGCCTCAGCCCGGTGCATGCCAGCTTCTCCTGCCTACATCACCTGTGCCTCTCACCGCTTGTTGGGGCGGGGTCCGGGGGGGTGGTTCTGGATGGATTCTGTGTTTTAGTTCCCGCTTAACCCTGCTCCCCCCACCCCACCGTGGCCCCGAGCATGGTTAACATCCGGCTTCCCGGCACCCCCCACCCCCGCCGCCCCGGGGTCCCGACCTGCCGGCGTTGCTCCTGGGCGGGAGGCACCGCCGCCAGGCGCCCATGCACCCTCCACCTGTGCTGTCCGGGGTGGTTTTGCCGATCTCTTGACTTCCATGCTCCGCCATCCCCATCGCTTCCTTCCTGGAATTTCGATTGCTGTGTGTCTGCAGTCAGGGCACCATGGACTTGCTTAGCTAGCTCGGGGGAGGAGAGCCATGAGAGAAAGAAACTTCGGTGTGGATTTCATGAGATTTCATTCATCTTCCAACCATCTCTATATATTACTGTTCACATCTTAACCTCAGCTTGCAGACCTTTTTGTTTCCTTCTTTTTCCTTGTTTGGTTTGCAGTAGGTAGCTGCAGTGAAATGCCTAGGCACCCCCCACCCACCCACCCAGGATGAGGTTCCCCAAGCCCCTCCTGTCCCTACCAGCAGCTTCCCGAAAGACCTTGGAGCCCACACAGGCAGAGAAAATGCCCTCGCACCGCAGAGAGGATCCAGGAGAGCATAGGGTGCAGTTTCAGCAGGAAGGGGGTTGTTCTTCATGCTCACCAGCCCACCCCACTCCACTCAGCACATGCCGCGCACAGGCACCCCCAGGCCAATCGTTCTGATCCGAAAGTTCAGACCGCCTTCCGTGTCAGGACGAGAGCAGAAGTCACACTTGTGCTGCTGCTGCTGCTGCAACCAGACAGACAGGAGGGTCCCTCATCCTGTGTCCCACCTCCCACTTCTCTCAGTGGAAAGCCACTTCTGGGTCCCGGCGGCCCCCCCAGTAGCATGAGCAGGGGTGACGCTGACTCAGCCTCACCCAGCCCCGCCCTCTGCAGCCAGTGAGTTGAACTAAGGCTTAGCAGTCAGTGGGTGAACTTTTTACATTAAAAAAAAAAAAAAAAAAAGAATCATTCTGACATAAGTACTTTAAGATCTTTTAATTTTGATTTCTATGAATTTCCTTTTTAGGGGTCCATCATTAGCAGTCCTCACATGCGCCGGAGAGCTACATCAACACGAGAGTGTCCATCTCGCCCACACCAGACTATGCCTAATTCATCCTCCCTCCTGGGCTCCTTATTTGGGAGTAAGAGAGGGAAGCCCCCTCCCCAGGCCCACCCGCCCTCAGCCGCTCCCCAGCTGCCCCCCCACCCACCAGGCCTGCCCCACCCACAGCACTCCATGGCCAGCCACCACCAGGGGCCTGTGGAGGGCCTGCCGCAGGTGCATGGGCACCACACCCAGTACTGCCACATGCAGCAGAACCCGCCCCCCTACCACCACCACCACCACTACCATCCCCCCCAGCACATCCAGCATGCACACCAGTACCACCACGGTCCCCACGGGGGGCATCCACCCTATGGGGCCCATGTGCACAGCCACCCACCGCTGCCCTCGGCCCATGCTGGCCACCCGGGCCACCCGGGCCACGCAGCGCACCACCACGGGCAGCCCCCCGCCCCGCCGCCCCCCACCAGCAGCAAGGCCAAACCCAGCGGCATCAGCACAATTGTGTAGACAGCCTGGGTGGGGTCCCAGACTCCCTGGACAACTGCACACCACACAGAGTCCTGCCCAGGGGCGGCCAGCCTCAGACCAGACCCAGGGCACTTCTGTTTCCATCTCTCCCCTCCGCTCCCCACGGCCTGGATGGAGCCCCCTGAGCCCACGGGGCTTGTGTTGTAGGGAACAGAGCTCCTGCTCTCACTTAGCATGGGCGTCCCGGGTTCCATCCACTTCAACCCCAGGGGTGGGCCTCGGCCACCATCAGCCTTGAAAACGGTGCCACTGGCCACGTAGATGTTGAACTGCCCCCCCCAACCCCAAAGCAGCCCTCAGCTCTGCTCCCTAAATGTACACGCAGATGAAAACCCAGCCTAGGAAAAGAAGAAACGAGACACAAAAACCAGAGACAGAACAAAACAAAACAAAAACCCAAAACTTGCTGCATTTATTGCTCTTTTATTGACAATGGGCAAAAAATTAAGTAGACCTGATATGGTTGATGAAAATAACGTAAGTAAACTTTATATAATATAAATATATAAATATATAAATATATATATATATATACTGTATAGGTAGTATTTGTGTGTGAAAGGAGACGTCTCAGTCCGCAAAATTAGCAATATAGACTTTACAAGGAGCTCCACTTACCTGATAGGAAGACAGTACCTTACATGAATGTGTGAGAGAGTAAACCAAAAACGTAAATGCTAGGAACAAATTCAGATACTTCCATATTTTCATAAAAAGAAGAGAAGTCCCTCCAGGACTGGCTAAGATCTTTACACGATCATTACTAACTGTGCCAAGTAACATAGCATCTAACTGTTTAAAAAGTCCAATATTGCTTTGTATAAATCCTTATTTTATTAACAGAAAACTATCATAAGTAATCAGTATTATAACTGCTCTGTTATTTCAGGTAAGCAAATAGATAAAAATGCAGTAAACTCTACAGTAGCAACTCGGGACAACTAGTTAGGAACTGGTTGTCTGAGGATATTGGTTACACAGATTCTTAGACACTTTAATGGCTGCGATAACTGTGAATTTCCATGATCCATATTTCTTTTATATGCATATGATTTAATGCACACTCATTCTGAGCCCCTCCGAGGGGGGCACCCATCCACGGCAGAAGCGTTCATCTCCAACATGAAAACGGCCAGCTCCCATCCTCGTCTCCCCAACACCATAACTTACTCATCCTGTCTCCAACCGCAACAGGCACAAGCCCCTGAGCGAGTTCCCACCAGGAACTGCTCCGAACCCCAAGGCTGGTTCTAGCATGTAGCAACCCAGGGCGGTGTGTGTGTTTTCCATTTTGTTTTCTGAGCGGTAGCCGTGATCATCGTGATTCCATGTGGCCATGTGCTAGCACAACCCCCCGTGTCATCACCGTGGCCCCCGTGACCCCGGCTGACAAGTGCTGGCCCTCGCCAGCGAAGCACCCCCCCCCGCCCCCCCGCTGCCTTCTCATGGTCCAGTTAGCTGCCAGGGCATCACATGACTCTCAGCTGTGCTCTTGTCGCTTCCGTGTTGTGGTGACACCATCCGCTGCCCCGGGGCCGGGCGCCTCACGCGTCCGGTTCTGTGACTGAGTCACCCACGGGCCGTACTTTGTAGTTTCAGCCTTTCGAGCCACTGCAGCCGCCTGTGCTGTGCTCCTAAGCCGTGGGACCCGAGGACTGCCCCACGGCCCCTGCCCCGGCGGAGAGCCCTTTCAGAAAGGGCGAAGCTAGTTGCAGGACTCTGCAGGCCCGGGGCTCCGTGCTCCGTGGACGGCGTGGCGCGCCGTGGCCAGATGGCGGCGAGAGACCGAGGGGAACCCACCTGGCGGGCGGCGGGGGTGGGGGCGGGGGGCCTGCCGGTTCCCTCCCCACCCACCCCGTTGTCACATCATCCAGGCCACCATACCAGCAAATCTGCAAACCGAGCACTTTGTTAACCTCCACAGAGAGCAAATACAGCGATCTAGAGTTTAGCCTTTTTTTTTTTTTTTTTAAAGAAGTGTGACTTTAACCTGCCCACCTTTATCTTCCCATCGGTGTCGTGTTTCTCTCCCGGGCACCTGCCTGGCAGGAGAGAAGTGAAAAAGCACGGGTGTGTCTGATGTGGTCCAAGCCAGGCTGGTGGGAGGCTCCCCACTTCCGCCAGCCGGTAAATTTCTTTGGTTTTCCCGGCAGAGTCAGGCTCCCCGAGGCATTCTCTGTCTTGCAGTTTAAAGGATGTTGTTGTTACCAGGATAAGCCAAATTGTACTGCATGCCATCTGGCGTCAGTCGTGCAAGGGCACACTCTATGTCTTGTGTATTTGCAAACTATATCAGTGTTACTGTTGACAAATAGTTGAAGTAAAGTGATAACATATGAAATATGTCGGCTTTTCTTCACCCTCTGTACCAATAGTAGAGTCTCACTGTAAACTCAAGGTTGTTCCAGAAAAGATAGGCTGTTTGGCACCAGATTGCCCTTTCCGAAGGGACAACTGCACATGCAAAAGAACAGACGGCAAAGCCGATGGCAGGCAGTGGGGCTCTGTTCCCTGCCGTCCTTCGTGCCCCGCAGACCACTTAGAATCCCCATCTCCAGAGCTGCCGTCTGTGTGTCCTGAAGCTTTGTCCCGCCATCATGGGGCTGGGTCTAGCGAAAGGAGGTTTCTTGAACAAATTCTGTTTCTCCCCATGTTTCCAGCTTCACTGAGTGTGTTGGGCTCAGGTCAGTGAGGTTTCCTCATACTTTGTGTTAAATTTACAAACATCATGGGAGGGGTTTCCAGAAGGTACATTGTTCCATTAAGGGAGCTGGAGCCACACTGCCCAAATCTCATGTTTTGGGCACCAAAAGCTTCAAACCAATTGCTGTACCCCTCCCCCCCAACCCCTGTGTTGCTTTCATGGGACTGTTCTTTCTAAACCCCAGCCTGCCACAGTGTCACAGCTGTGGGGGCCCGTCGTCACCCCCCAACCCCACCCCACCTCCCCTGACCCCTCCAGCCCCCCATAGGCGGCAGTAGGCTGAGCACCACAGGATGTCTGTGTCAGCCCTCACCACTGTCAGGATACACTTGGGACGCTTTTCTTAAGTCGCACAAATTGTGCCTAACAGTAATTTCTGACAGGAGTAGGAGACCCGTGAGGAAGCGGCTGATAGCATCACAGAAATCTTTTCTGGGACAACAATTAAATCATGTATTTGTAATTTTTTTTTAAGTTTACAAATGAATTGTACAACAATGTAAAAATAAAGTTCATCCTAATATGATGTGCACATCTTGCTTAAAAATGTCTTCAGTCACCCAGTATAGAGCGATTTTTCCATCACGCGCTGCATGCAGCAGAAGCCTCTTGTTTTTTCTTCACAATGATCTGAAAAGACAGCAGATACTTAAACATGACCCTAGGTGTTGACTCAGCATTCCCTATAAAGCTGTGTCTCTACAGGTAAGCATGCATCTTACAGTTTCGTTGTAAACAATCATCACCCTTCCTGCCTGAAAACTGAGTAATTTTGTAAAGTGTCTTCAATAACAACAATAACCAAGGAAGAAGCTGACGAAACCAATCGGTGTGAAGTGGGGGTGGGGGAGAGGGCCAGACGGGAGGAGCTGTGTACCTCTTACCCACACCGCACACATGTTAGTGTAACTGTGGCCACATCGAGGTCTTGCGCCAGGACCCTTCTCCTCCTGGGAACTGTCGTTCACCTTCTAGTTGCTTTAAACAAGTAGCATCAGGTCTTGAATGCAGACCGTGCAAAGACTTCCAAGAGATACCTCGCTCATGAGAGGCCCGGCACCCGCTGTGTAACTTTGGGCAGAAAAGGAGTGCTTTTGTTTTAATATGCATTCTGTTTGTGAGTAGTAACAGACTCTATTGATGTAAAACCATAGCTGTGATCATGTGGAGAAATCAAATAAATCCTTTAAAACTCTCGGGTTTTTACTTTCTCTGAAAAGTCCAGCTGTTTCCCTATTGAGCGGACACAGAGAGCGCTCCAGCTAACCACTTTGGCCTGTCCTTGTCATGACTGCTAGGGCCAGTAGCTCTCCTGGAAGACGTGGGACTCGTTTTAATCGAGGGCGCTGATATTAGACTCAAAACTATATATCCCAGTGTCAGCTTAGATGGAAGGTTTCAAAGATATAATTTCTAGCAGCTTTCAATACATTTGAATGGTTCCATTGAGTTAGGAGCTGGCTCCTTTGGAGTGTTGAGGTGAACTGGGAATGCCATGGGGGGAGCAAGCCCCCAAATGATAGAGGAGAGATTATTTTATGAGGTCCAGGCAGACCATTTTCCCACTCGATGGTTAATGCGATGTGCAAAAACCAGGAAGGTGACTTCTGCTTCACCTGCGAGAACAAGATTGGCTTGTGTGATTTCTCCTTTCCTGGAACCAAATTCAGCTCCAGAGAATACGGCCTTGAAATTTCCACTTCATACCTTAAAATGAAGTATAACTGGTAGATCTAATTTGTGGAAAACAAGGTTAACTTTACTGACCACAGTTAGCTGTGGCCCACACCTCATAGAGAAGTGACTTGTGATCAAAAGATATTCTCAGACTTCTGCAACCATGGCCATCCCTTTTCCCGGCTACCCCAAGGCTCTTCGGGAGGTGAAGCCGGTTATTGAAATTCCCTGAAACACTTAGCTGCAGTTTTGTGTCTGATGCCATGATGCACACATGGGGCTGCACTCGCCAGCCACTTGGTGCAATGAGCTGCTAAGCCTGTGCTTGGAAGTGATGATTCTCCGGGGTTTGCATTTGTCTCCTGCACCAGACTGTGAGTGCCTTGGGGATGAGGGCTGCACTTGATCCACTTCACTGTGTCTGGAGACCAACACAGGACCAGTCTCGTCAAAATGCAAAATGAGCTGATGGTTGGAAGGGAGAATGGGAGGGCACAGCCAAGCTGCTGGCTGATCTTAGCGTGTGTAAATCACCACCACCATCAAAACTTTATGGAAGCCTGTTTGCTCAGCCCTTCACCACCCTGACGTGGAGAAGTCTAGCTGGAGACACACATGACACTGTCAGACTTCTGCAAGAGTGGTTCACACCAGCCGTTTCCAGCCCTCATTTTATTGAGCCTTGGGCAGCTTTCGGTACTGTTCACACACTCCTTGAATGACTGTTTCCTTCGTATCTTCCACCCCATTCTTCCTCTCCACGGACACCCTCACATCTTCTTCACAGGCTAATGCTCCTCTGTAGAGCTGTGCAATGTTGGTTTGAGGACCAGACCAAGTCTCTTCCTTTACTTCTGTCTCCAGGCCTACTGACAGCCAAACTTCTGTGTACCCACAGCTTCCAAATTTGAGTGACCAGCCCAGACCTCTCTTGTGAGCACTGTGTTCCCTTGGATCTTTCAGTCACGCCCCCAACTCTTTACGTCCGCCACCAGCTTCGTGGTCTCAGACACACCTGAAACCAGGGGCCCTGCTGTGTTCCCTTTTTGGGCAGATGGCACCACCATTGAGTCACACAAACCAGAACTTAACTGTTCTTTTTTTTTTTTAAAAGTATTTATTCATGAGAGACACTGAGAGAGAGGCAGAGACATAGGCAGAGGGAGAAGCAGGCTCCCTACAGGGAGCCCGACATGGGACTCCATACGCAACCACAGGATCATAACCTGAGCCATAGGCAGATGCGCAACCGCTGAGCCTCCCAGGTATCCCCAGAACTTAACTGTTCTTTACATCTGTCCTTTCCCCTTGACTTTCCAAGTCCATTCTGTCACCAAGCCCTTTAGATTTTGGCCTCCGACATGTGGAGTCCATCCCTTTCTGCACATCTCTCCCCTGGCCTAGAGCTCCCTGACTGGTCTCCCAGCTGCCATAACAGGCTCCCCCAAAACCCATTCTCCATGTGGCATCAGAGGAATCTTCTTACGGGGCAACCCACTTAAAGCCAAGTCAATGGCTTCCTATTGTCCTTAGGATTAAAAAAATAAGAAGATCCTTAACGTGGCCTTCATGATCTGACCCCATAACCCTCACTTTCACCTTGCTCTCCAACCTTTCAGGTGCCCAGGCAAGCTGTGTTTCCTCCTGCCACTGGGCCTCCCCAACAGTGGAATGCTTTTCCTCCCATCTTTGTGTAGTTAGTTCCTACTTCATACAACAAACTGTAGTTGAGCCATTAGTCTCTCTGAGATGCATCCCTTGTAGCTGTATAGTCAATGGTGTGATCATTTTTGCGACAGCAGAAGTCACCAGGTCAGGACAGTGGTGGCTCTTGCACCCCGCTGTCATCTCCACACACCGCACAAGCAGAACTGCCATGAATGTTTGTTAAATAAATAAACACCCTAGGACCAAAGACGGAACTTAGCGCTAAAATGCACAATGCAATTTAATGGCTCAATATGAGAGCAGAGATCTTAGGGAAGCTGCATGGGGCCAGGGTACTGGGGAGAGGCCAACCAGTACTACTGGCATTCCTCACTACTTCCAGGAGCACTTGGGACAGTAGTTGGAGGCTTTTACTTTGTGTTTTAGCTTTCACCAAATGTGTTTTAACATTTAGAGCATTTGGAGTGAATAGACTCGTACAAAGGGAAAATCCTCACCTATAATCCCACCACCCAAAAACAGTTATAACTATTAGGTCTACTTGCTTTCTCTTTTCTCTTCACACGTGTCCTTAGTTACCTGCTTCAGATCTTCTGTATATGTCCCAAAGTGTCTGTAAGTGTTCTTTGGTGCCCATCGTGAACAAATAGTTCACAAGCAACAACATGTAGGAAATGCCAGATTAGACAAAGCTAAACTGGTTTTTTTTTTACCACAGGACTTCTCAGAGCCTTTGAAAGGATGATGTGCATTGGGACTCTCTGAAATCTGTGCCATGTTTCCCAAACTTACCTGAGCTGTGGAACTCTTGCACTCTACAGCAAACAGTTTAGTAACCAGTCTGTATGTAAATTTTATTCTTTATTTCCCCTTAGTACAAAAGACTCAATGGTTTATAATGTCTGCGTAATGGCCCATCAGATGCATGTTCCGTGATGTACTTGACACATGGAGAGTGTTATTTTAGTGAGCAAGGAACAGACAGAAGGACATCATAGAGTTCTGAGTGGACTTGGTGGTTCTGGTAAGGAGGTGAGCCCTGGAGAAGTTGGACACCCCTGAATCTAACTTTAGTGCCGTGTTCCTGGGATGAACATCAGCACCAGTTTGGTAACTCTGGGTAGCCTCGCTTCAGCTGAGATGCCACTCCAGTGAGTGTATTCAAGTCGGTGCTCGCTTCCCAAGGGAGCCCATCCCACGTCCCCACACACAGTGGGCTGTAATAAAGATTTATTGGCTGGCTCGTGGCAGGGATGTCATGGGGGCTAATTTCCCTATTTCTAATGTGCAGCTTCATGCCTGTTGAGGCATTTCTAGAGGAATCTTTTCTTTGCTTCCTGTTATTTGTAACCATGTTCCACCCCCACCTCCGGTGTGCCCAGTGTCACTTCTCATCTCCCACGGGATCAGTAGGAAAGAAACCATTCCAAAATAAAAAATGCCTGCGGGTCATCACGGCCACCTCAATTGGACTCTCTCCCCACATCCTTTAAGAACTGCGCAGGAAAAGAAAAAGTCACTCATGGCTCAGACCAACAGTTTCCCAAGAATGAGCAAAAACCACGCATTCCAATGGAAGGTCAGTGGGAAACTAAGCATCTTCGACTAGCAGAACTGACATCAAGTCGCAGACCAGAACATAGGTCCGGGTGGAGTGCACGGAAGAGAGAGAATGATACGGTCCTGAGGGCAGTAGAAACCAGGAACATTGGGCCCTGGGTGGCTCAGTCGATTAAGCGTCTACCTGCGGCTCAGGTCATGATCTCAGGGTCCTGGGATCAAGCCCCCCCGTTGGGCTCCCTGACCGCAGGGAGTGTGATCCCTCTCCTCTGCTGTTCCCACACTTGTGCTCATTCTCTCTCTCTCTCTCTCTCTCTCTCTCTCTCTCTCTCTCAAATAAATGAATAAAAATCTTGAAAGAGAAAAACAGGTAACACCTAGGACTCATGCCGTAAGGAGAGAGACCCACCTTGCATGGACAAATGCTGAGAGGACAACTGAGACCTGGTGGGATCAAAAGGACAAGATATGGAAAGGCTTGGGGCCATAGGTGGCAGAAGGCACTGCTGGAGAAGAGGGGGCACCTTGGCCCTAGACTTCCCGTGGAGGCTTGGTGGTAAAGGGAAAGAAGGAGCTAAGACAAATAAGACGCTATCAAAAAATCCAATCCGGGGGCGCCTGGGTGGCTCAGTGGTTGAGTGTCTGTCTGCCTTTGGCTCAGGTCATGATCCCCAGATCCGGGGTGCTGGGATCGGGTCCCGCATCAGGTTCTCCCTCTGCCTACATGAATAAATAAATAAAATATTTAAAAAAATAATAATAATCCAATCCGAAGACAGACCTTAAAAAAAAGTATCTTATTAAAGGAAATGCAATTCAAACACAAAGTACCCATATAAAGTACTTTAAGAAGAAAAATGAGAAAACTTTTTAGCAAATAGAAATACACGATCTGGGCAAACAGGAGTAAAAGCCAAGAATTATAACAACACTCCCATCATTAATTAGATACACTTAAGCAGTATCACATGAAGGAGGACAACAAATCGTAGCCTCACAAGCTCAGAATAAAAATGGACAAATAATATGTGCTATGGGAGCTCAAGGAACTCAAGGAAAAGGTTGAAGAAAAATACCAACTTATCCCGGTGCTCAAAGGAGAATAGTTATAACTGGAAGTATGGAAAAGAGACACAGGATGGAAATAACAGGACCTGAGAAAATGAAACTGCAGGAGGTGTTAGAAATCAAAGAGGAAGTATTAATGTAGCAGATGGAAAACGAGTAGTTAACACTCGTGTAATTGAAGTCCTTGAAGAAGAGAAACAAAACAATGAAACAGAACTAAGATTTAAAAAGAAAATGTTCTATAATAAAAGCTGAGCCTTCATCCTGGAAGATGCCATTGTGTCCCTGGGGAAAAAAGCAAACCCAGAGTTTTCAACACTAAGATACCTATCCTGGTAAAATTGGTGAACTTTGAAGATAAATAAGAAATTTGCTGGACCTGCAGGCAATAAAATCAGGCCAGATACAAAGAAAGGAAAAAAAAAAAGATACAAAGAAAGGAAAATCATATTGGTCTCAGGTTCCTCAAAATAACGTGTAAATCAAGGTAACAGAGGAGCAGCATTTCTAAGAGACTTGAGGAAAGGCATGAAGCAAGGAATTTGTATCTAGCCAAGCTGACTTCCAGCTTTCCAGACAAGTACCTTAAAACTGGTTTCGAACATACAAGAGTGAATATACTACTTATGAGTCCTGAGGAATGTTTTAGGATAAACCATCCCCCCAAGAGATCTGACTGGGCAAAAGGACTGATGATGAGCACTGGATTTACTTAAATATAGATGGAAGACTAAAATATAATGGATAAGAATGGAAGGGTCCTGGGATCAAGCCCCATATCACTCTCCTTGCTCAGCAGGGAGTCTGCTTCTGCTTCTCCCTCTGCCACTCCCCCCTGCTTCTGCACAATAAATAAATAAATAAATAAATAAATAAATAAATAAATAAATAAATTTTTTAATAAAAGAATCAATATGTTTTAATTTTTATTTATTTTATGATAGTCACACAGAGAGAGAAAGAGGCAGAGACATAGGCAGAGGGAGAAGCAGGCTCCATGCACCGGGAGCCCGACGTGGGATTCGATCCGGGGTCTCCAGAATCGCGCCCTGGGCCAAAGGCAGGCGCCAAACCACTGCGCCACCCAGGGATCCCTTTAATAAAAGAATCAAAAGAAATCTCAAACTCAGAAAGAGAACAAAGTAAACTAAGCAGAAAAAAGTAAATAATAGAAAAGTATTAGAAAATTAATAGAAAAATTAGTGAGTTAGAAAATAGATAAAAAGAAAATAGAGAAAAAGTAACACAGATTAGAAAGTTGGTTCTTACAGAATAAGCAAAGTTGGGACTCCCGGGTGGCTCAGTTGGTTAGGCTTCTACCTTTGGCTCAGATCATGATCCCAGGGTCCCGGGATTGAGCCCCTCATTGGGCTCCGTGCTCAGGAGGAACCTTGTTCTCCCTCTCCCTCATTTGTGTTGTCTTTTGCTCTCTCTCTCAAATAAATAAAAATTTTTTAAAAAGACTAAGCAAAGTAGACAAATTGATAGTTGGCCGAGTCAAGATGGAAAGAAAGCACAAACACAAAAGAAGAGGGAAGCAACTATTGAAGGAAATTTTTTGAAATTTGAATTCCAGCTTATTAATATATAGTGTAATTAGTTCAGGTGCACAATATAGTGATTCAACAGTTTCTTTTTTTTATATAAATTAATTTTTATTGGTGTTCAATTTACCAACATACAGAATAACACCCAGTGCTCATCCTGTCAAGTGTCCCCCTCCGTGCCCGTCACCCATTCACCCCCACCCCCCGCCCTCCTCCCCTTCCACCACCCCTAGTTCATTTGATTCAACAGTTTCATATGTCACCTGCTCCTTATCACAAGTGCCCTCTTTAATCCCCATCACCTATTTAACCCATCCCCCCACCCATCTCCCCTCTGGTGACCATCAATTTGTTCTCTGTAGTTAGAGTCTGTTTTTTGGCATATGAGTGAGATCATATGGTATTTGTCTTTTGCTGATTGACTTATTTCACTTAGTATTATACCCTCTAGTTCATCTACATTGTTGCAAATGGCAAGATTTCATTCTTTTATGGCTGAGTAATATTCCATTGTGTATATGTGTGTGTGTGTGTGTATCATATCTTCTTATTAATTCATCTACTGATGGATACTTGGACTGCTTCCATAATTTGGCTATTGTAAATAATGCTGCTCTAAACAGAGGTGTGCATGTATCCCTTCAAATTAGTGTTTTCATATTCTTTGGATAAATACCCAGTAGTGTGATTACTGGATGACAGGGTAGCTCTATTAATTTTTTGAGAAACCTCCATACTGCCTTCTACAGTGGCTGCACCAGTTTGCATTCCCATCAACAGTACATACACAAGGGTTCCTTTATCCCACACCTTTGCCAACACTTGTTTCTTGAGTTTTTTTATTTTAGCCCTTCTGACAAGTGTGAGATAATATCTCATTGTGATTTTGACTTACACTTCCCTGATGATGAGTGTTGTTGAGCATCTTTTCATGTGTCTGTTGGCCATCTGGATGTCTCCTTTGGAGAAATGTCTGTTCATGTCTTCTGCCCATTTTTAAGTTAGATTATTTGTTTTTTCCAGTAAGTTCTTCATGTATTTTGAATACTAACCCTTCATCGGATATGGCATTTGAAAATATCTTCTCCTACCCAGTAGGTTTTCTTTTAGTTTTTTTTGGTTGTTACATTTGCTGTGCAGAGGATTTTTATTTTGATGAAGTCCCAATAGTTCATTTTTGCTTTTTGCTTTCGTTTCCCTTGCTTCAGGAGATATATCTAGAAAGATGTTGTTATGGCCAATGTCAGAGACATTACTGCCTGTTTTTTCTTCTAGGATTTTTGTGGTTAAAAGTCTGACATTTAGGTCCATAATCCATTTTGAGTTTGTTTTTGTGTATGGCATTTAAAAAATGGTCCAGTTTCACTCTTTTGCATGTAGCTGTCCAGTCTTCCCAGCACCATTTGTTGAAGAGACTATCTTTTTCCCATTCACACTGTTGCCTCCTTTGTCGAAGATTGACCATATAACTGTGGTTTTATTTCTGGGCTCTCTAATCTATTCCATTTATCTATGTGTCTGTTTTTGTGCCAGTACCATACTGTTTTGATTACTGAAGCTTTGAAATATAACTTGAGGTCTGAAATTGTGATACCTCCAGTTTTGTTCTCCTTTTTCAAGATGGCTTTAGCTATTTGGGGTCTTTGGTGGCTCCATACACATTTTAAGATTGTCTGTTCTAGTTCTATGAATACATGCTGTTGGTATTTTTATGGGGATTGCATTAAATGCAATATTTGGGTAGAATGAACACTCTAATAATATTCATTCTTCTAATCCATGAGCATGGAATGTCTCTCCATTTGTTTGTGTCATCTTCAGTTGCTTTCATCAGTGTTTATAGTTTTCAGAGTACAGATCTTTCATCTCTTTGGTTAAATTTATTTTTAGGCATTTGTTATTTTTGGTGCTGTTGTAAATTGGATTGTTTTCTTAATTTCTTTTTCTGCTGCTTCATTATTAGTGTATAGAAATGCAATGGATTTCTGTGAATTGGTTTTGTATCCTGGAACCTTAACTGAATTCATTTATCAGTTCTAGTTGTTTTTTGGTGGAGTCTTTAGGATTTTCTATGTATAGTATCATGTCATCTACAAATAGTAAAAGTTTTACTTCTTCCTTACCAATTTGGATGCCATTTATTCATTTTTGTTGTTGTTGTTGTTGTTGTTGTTGTTGTTGTTATTGTTTTTTGTCTAATTGCTGTGGCTAGGGCTTCCAATACTGTGTTGAATAAAAATGGTGAGAGTGAACGTATTTGTCTTGTTCCTGACATACTTATAGAGCTTTTCCCTTATGGTCATATAAGGCCTTTATTATGTTGAGGTATGTCCCCTCTTTGTTGAAGGCTTTTATCAAAAATGAATGTTATACCTTCTCAAATGTTTTTTACAGCTATTGAAATGGTTTTTATAAAATGAAGGTAATGTTTAATATGATGCTACTTTGAACAGATTTATCAAATACATTTGGAAAATTCAGATAAAATTGATAATTAGCCAAAACTGACCTCAAGAGAGAAATCTTTTTTTTTTTTAATTTTTACTTATTTATGATAGTCACACACACAGAGAGAGAGAGAGAGAGAGAGAGAGAGAGGCAGAGACACAGGCAGAGGTAGAAGCAGGCTCCATGCACCGGGAGCCCGACGTGGGACTCGATCCCGGGTCTCCAGGATTGTGCCCTGGGCCAAAGGCAGGCGCCAAAACACTGCGCCACCCAGGGATCCCTGAGAGAGAGAAATCTTAAGCAGACAAATTCCCATAAGAAAAATGAAAAAGTAATAACCTGCCAGGCCCATCAGGCTTCATAGGAGAATCCATCCAAAACTTCAAATATCAGATGATCTCAATGCGAGTTAAACTATTTCAGATTACAGTGGGAAAACTTCCAAATTCTTTCAAGAAGTTACTATAGCAATGCTTTCTAAACCTGATAAAGTTTGCACAAATATAAGACCATCAATGCAGAATTGTAACTAATATAACAGCAAATCTCTAATGGTACATACACTAAATGTAAACTAATATACTTCATGACCAAGTAGGGTCTATTTCAGGAATGCAAGAATGGTTCGGTGTTAGGAACTCCACTAAGATAATGTATCTTCTTAATTGAAATGAGAAAAAAAATCTTATCAACTCCAGGGTTGCCAAAAAGCCTTCAACAAAATCCAGACCCATTCCTGCTATGCAGGTACTTACTAAATGGATACTTTGTTAGCTTGATAAAATGTATGCACCTCTATCCAAAAGCTAGCACTGTTATATACTTCAAGAAACAGTGAATGCATTCCATGAAAACCAGGGGGGAAATGTGGGTAACTACTGTCTTCATTTAATGTTGCAGTGAAGGTTCTAGTTAGCACAATCAAATACAGTTAGAGGCATGAGGATTGGAAAGGGAGAGGTAAATGATTTCTGTTTACAGGAAAAAACTATGAATAAGGAAACTTAGCAAGATGATTGGATATGAATTTAATATACAGAATAAAGAGCCACATATATATTTTAAAAATCAGAACAAGGGGCCCCTGGCTGGCTCAGTCAAGGGGGAGCCTGCAGCTCTTCATCTCAGGGTCATGAGTTCGAGCCCCATGTTGGGCATAAAGTTTACGTAATAAAAAAAAAAATTAAAGACCAGAACAAAAAAAAATGGGGAAAATACCACATTTTGAGAGTAATTTTTTAAATGCCTGAGAGTAACCTAAAAAAAATAACCAAAATATATGTGAGGAAAAGTCACACAATATATGCAACTAAAATGCTCAAAAACAAAAAACTGGAATCAAACAAATTGAAAACATTCCCCATGCTTTTTTTTTAAGATTTAATTTTTTTGAGAGAGAGCGAGAGCACAAAAGCAAGGTCAGGGAGGAAGGACCAAGGGAGAGACAGAGGATCTCAAGCAGACAGTGCTGAGCTTAGAGCCTGATGTGGAGCTCACTTCCATAACCCTAAGATCAATACCTGAGCCAAAACCAAGAATCAGATGCTCTATTGACTGAGCCACCCAGGTACTCCCATTCCACATTCTTTAATAACACAGTTTAATATAGGAATGTCAATACTCCTTTAAAAAAAGGTGGAGCGAGAAAATTTAAAGTTCATATTTTTAAAAGACAAGAATATTCAGCATAATCTTCATTGTTCTTTTGTTTTTTAAGGTTAGTGGTATGACCAGGTTTTAAAGCCTATGGTAACATGTCCATAATTAAGTATACGGCATTGATATACGAACAATCAGACCAGTTGAACAGAATGGAAAGTCCAGAAGTAGACCCAATTGTGTGGAAATTTAGTATATAATAAAGATGGCATCACAAATCGCTGGGGAAATGACTTTAAAATTTAATGGTGGGTAAGTTAGCTTTTGCTGCAAAACACCGGCAAAATTTAGTGGTTTGAAATAACAGCAACAATTTTTCTCTTGAGGCTAAGGGTTGGCTGGGCAATTCTTCTGATCCCAATGCTCAATCTCATTGGAGAAGTGGTTGCAACTCATTCAGTGAAGTGTGCTGAGCTGCTCCAGGCCAGAGTTGGCCCAGTCACCACTGGGCTGAGGCTGGCGGGTAGGTGACCCCCTGCCAGGGTGCTGGCCTGTGATGAGGAGCTAGAGGTCTGGCACACACACCCAAGGGATCCACCCCTGCCAGGGCTCAGGCAGGCCAAGGCAGCTGCAGTGCAAAAAAAGCGATGGACGCATAGTGTAACCAGGAGGGTACACCTCTTCCTTCTGCAGCACCCCACCCCAATGCCATCTACTGCTAACTGGCAAAGGAGAACAGTTACAAAGTCAAACTCCATGATCACAGAATAAGGAATGAAGAGTAGATTTGGAGCTGACAGACGAGAAATCAGTATCTACCATGGTCCACCCCTTTGGCTACTCAGCTTCCCTATGCACCTTCCTACACGCATCTGGCCTTCTGTACAATAAAACAACTGTGTCTCCACCTGCCAAGTATATGACCATGCTGCAGAGAAGGGAAGCAGTTTGTCACTTTCTCCCCAGAATGAGGAGCCATACGGCCCAAGCAGTCCCTGTACCCATCGTGGGCCATATTAAAGACCCTCAAATTGTCGAAGCTCCACGGAATATCTGTTACCTAAAGACAAAATTGCAAAGCTAAAACCCCCCACTACTTGCATGACAATGAAAAAAATGGGAAGGAGGAGGGGGAGACAGAAACAGCATATGCAAAGAAACACCTACACATGACAAGAGACTTCTTTTTTTAATTGATCCTGAGGCTGCAGTTGGTATTGATGGCTTCCTTCTTCTGTTGCCCATTCCATGTTTCCCCTGCCCTCAGGCTAAATTTCAGATGGTCAGAGTGGACTAACAAGCCATCCTTCCCATATGGCCTGAGTCTTCAAGTATCCTACCTGCTTTGGTTGCTGTAGTTTCCCATTAAACGTTGCTGGCAGGTGCCCCAGAGAACCCTTGGGTTGCACACATAATCCTTCCCGCCCTGTATAGAGCAGCTCAACCTTCCCCCGCTTGGTAATTGGCAATGATCCCTCTAAGCCAATAGAATAAACCCTTTGTCTTCCTTTTGGTTCAGTGGCCATATGGAGCCCCAAAATGGCCAGGTGGAAGTCTTGTCTTGCTATTTAGCAGAATCTGCTCTTTCCTTTGGTGGAAGCATTTCCTCCTTGGGAATGAAGAGCTCCAAATCAGCAGAGCTCAAAGTTGCTGGGACAGAAAGTCACATTTCTGTGCAAGGGTCCTAGGTGTAACAGTGAGAGAGGCTGCCCCTGCTTCTGCCCCTACATTTTGGCACCTGTGTATTCTGACCATGGAGGAGACACCAGCATGCAGTGGAGTCTGGTTCAAAGTATGTCCTGCATCCTGTAGCACAGAACTGTCCTTCCACGGCAGTGTCCCCCCAGCTGGCTCTGTAACTTTCAGGAAGCCATTCCTCCTCTAATGTAGGCAAACTGCTCCTTGGTGATGATGGATATATGGTGAAACCAGTTAGGGTCTGCTCTTTTTTTTTTTTTTTAACTTTTTCTGTTTAATTCTACTTTTGGACATACAAAATACATGGTTCAAAAAGTCAAAACCACATACATTTTCAGAAAATCCTGCTTCCAGAACCATTCCCCCATCCTTACTTCACTCCTAGCTGCTCCATTGGCAACCATTTTCACTAGTTTCTAGGTGTATCATTCCAGTGTTTTGTTGTGCAAAATTAAGCAAAGATACAATTTCCCAGCCTTTCCTCCACAAAAGATAGCACACGGGGCACACTGTTCTGCATCTTGCGTTTTCACTTACAATCCTTCCGTTACCACCAACGTACTGACTCAGCTCCAAATCCAGCGACCTTGCCTTGCTTGCTCGGAGTCTATTCGCCACCTGGCACGATGCTAACCTTTGTCGATAGAGGGCGCTGGAGGGGCAGGTTCTGGTGAGTTTCTGTCTTACTTGCTTGGCAGGTGACTCTTTTTCCTGCTTAGGAGTTGTAGGGGGCAATGCCCTGCGTGCACTCTTTTGTACATCTCCACCCAAGAGTTTCTTGCTTGCAATTCGTGGCCCGAAGTTCAAAACCCATCAGGTTCTGCCCACCTGCGCCTTGATGGGAGGTGTCCTGTTGCCCCTGCCAGCCCCTGGTTCCCCAGCCTGCCTGCTTCCCAGGTTGGTAACTGCGGTCCGGCTCTGGTCCAGGGCAACCCGGTGGCCTGCAACCGGACCTTCTCCATGCCAGCCTCCCGTGCAGTGCAACGGCCTTCCTACCCACAGGTTTGTTTCTTCGGCGGGCATCTCTTTCAGACCACTGGTATTTGTTGAGAGTATGTTTTCTTTCCCTTCTTTTTATTTATTTATTTTTTATTTATTCCTGAGAGACACAGAGAGAAGCAGAGACACAGGCAGAGGGAGAAGCAGACTCCCTGGGTGGTGGGGGAGCTGATGCAGGCAGGACTCAATCGCGGGATTCCAGGGTCATGCCCTGAGCCGAAGGCAGTTCAACCACTGAGCCACCCACATGGCAATTTCTAGTGACTTTTGAACCCATTATTGACTGTATATGCTCAGTGGGATATAGTCCAAGGACAAAGGGAACTGCCAATAAACCTTAAACTTCATTCAGTTTTATTATAATTGGTTAATATTGTTACTTTAAGTTGAAACTATGTACATTGTTAAATAAAGCAAATATATCAATCTTAATAAAACTGATATTTTAATATAAATAGAAAGATATGAATATATCAAAGAAATTCAGAAAAATTCTATAATGTAAATTTGATTTGGAATTATTAATCGTTCCTGATTTTGAAAAATAGACATTTCTAGATCTGTCCATTGCAGGAACCTAGAAATAAGAACGCTCCCCTCAACCACCACCAGGAGCAATGAACATTTTTAGCACCCAGATTTTAGTGTTACTGCTCCTCTTTAGGAAAGATAAAGGACCCCATCAGACAGATGGCTTATTCTAGGTCTTCAGTAGAGAGGAGGAGCCTGAGACATTCTATTTTGCTAAAAAGGTAAGGAAACATTGAGACTAATAGGAGTATGTTGGCAGAACACAAGAATTAGCTTGAATGAGTTCTAAGTGGCCACCTCTGAACAATTTGAGCATAAAATAGTAATGAATGTAATTGAGTATAACTCTTCAAACAAATTAAAATCCATGGGTCCATAAGGATACACAAAAACTAGAGAAACTCACTTTCTCCCAATAAACATAAGGACACCAATTTCTTCTTCTGAAAATTGATAATTGAAAGAATTATTGAGATGCCTGGGTGGTTCAGTCAATTAAGCACCGAACTCTTGATTTTTTTTTAAAGATTTATTTATTTATTCATGAAAGACACAGGCAGAGGGAGAAGCAGGCTCCATGCAGGGAACCCAATGCAGGACTCAATCCCAGATCCCGGGATCACGACCCGAGCCGAAGGCAGGTTCCCAACCACTGAGCCACCCAGGTGTCCTTGTTTTGTGTGTGTGTGTGTGTGTGTGTGTGTGTGTGTGTGTTTAAGATTTTATTAATTTGAAAGAGAGAAAGCATGAGCAAGAGAGCATGGACAAGGGTGAGCAGCAGAGGGGGAGGGAGCAACAAACTCCCCATTGAGCAGAGAGTCTGATGTGGAGCTTGATCCCAGGACCCTGAGATCATGACCTGAGCCAAAGGCAGATGCTTAACCGACTGAGCCACCCAGGTGCCCCCAACTCGTGATTTTGGTTCAGGTCATGAGCTCAGGGTCATAGGATTGACCCTGGCATCAGGCTCCATGCTTGGTGTGGAGTCTGCTTGAGATTAGCTCTACCTCACCCACTGCCCCACCCCCACTCTCACTCACTCCCTTTCTCTAAAATAAATAAATAAAATCTTAAAAAAAAAATCCTAGTGATAGGGGCATCTGGGGGACTCAGCAGTTGAACGTTTGGCTCAGGTCATGATCCTAGGGTCCTGGGAATGAATCCCATTGGGCTCCCCTCAGGGAGCTTGCTTCTTCCTCTGCCTTTGTCTCTGCCTCTCTCTGTCTCTCATGAATAAATAAACAAATCTTTTTAAAAAAATCCTAGTGATATTGAATCTGAAAATTAAAAAAAAAGGAAAGAATTATTTACCTTATCTCATTTGGAGGAACTATAATTCATCCCTAATTAAGAAAGCCTGGGTTCTTTAGTTTTTTGTTTGTTTGTTTGTTTGTTTGTTTTTTAACAGAAGAATCCCAACTAGTAAATGTAAATGAATTGATTGATTCAGGTGAGGACATCAATGCATGCGAAGACCAGCAGTGAAAGGTGGTTGGGGAACAAGATAATTTGTACAGTGCCAGAATATCACCACATAGATAACTTGCTAACTAGTAAAGGGGAAAAACATAGTTTTACAGGAGTGATCTGGTTGTCACCACATTAACAAAGTGATCAGGAATGGGACAACTAGATATTGAAGCATTTCGTTATGTGATTTGTTTTTGTGTTTTTTTAAAGATTTTATTTATTTATTCATGAGAGACACAGAGAAAGGCAGAGACACAGGACGAGGGAGAAGCAGGCTCCATGTAGGAAGCCAGACATGGAACTCGAGCCCGGGGCTCGATCCTGGGGCTGCAGGATCACGCCCTAGGCCAAAGGCAGACGCCAAACCGCTGAGCCACCCGGGGATTCACCTCGTAATGTGATTTGATATGAAGTACATAGCATCACCTTTTGCCAAATGGTTTAACCTGAATCTTGACAAACATTTAGACTTAATTTCTAATGCAGCAATTAAAGGGAATAGGAAGGTTAGATGTAATCATGATGGAAACAGAATTAGATCTAATTCTGGTCTAGAGTCTTCAGAAAGTCCATTTGCCTTATCCTTCCTTCTTCCCCCTTCATGGGCAATACAGTCCAAAGGTCATTAGAAGGGGCCAAGCAAGACAGGTATCCAGCCAAGGTTGGGGAAGGAGTCCCGCAGGCCGGAGCAGGGTAAAAAAGGACATCTATGTGTAGAACAGGAGGCATGCAGCAACCTTATCAGGGTGTTAACAGGTGAAGAGGATGACAACAGGGAAGAATAAAGTGGCAACAGCAAAGGAGATTGGTTATGTGGAGGGGAGTTGACAAATAAGTTGCTGTCTTAAGGAAAATGGGAGCCAGGCTTCTCATTGTCAGAGAAGGGGGTTACAAACATAGAAAGAGAGAAATTAAGAATGAACCCCATAGTGATGGACTGAAATTGGGTATATTGCAGTGTATTCAGGGTTTTTTTTTTAGTTTTATTTATTAATATCACCTTTACACCCACCATAGGACTCAAACTCATGACCCTGAGATCAAGAGTCACATGCTCTTCTGACTCAGCCAGCCAGGCACCCCTGTATTAGCTATTAATTGTTGCATAAAAGTTACTCCCAAATTTAGCAGCTTCCAACAATCCATATTTATTATCCCATAGTTCCTGTGGGTCAGACATGCGGGGACTTCTTAGCTGGTGGTTCTGACCTAGGGTTCTCACCAGGTTGCAGTCATGGTGTCAGCCAGGGTCACAGTCCTCCCAGGGCTTGACTGGGGCTTTCAAGCTCTCTTACATGGCTGTTGGCTGGGGGATTCTGCTCTTCACCATGTGGCCCTCTCCACAGCACTGCTCCCAGTGTGGCAGCTGGCTTCCCCCTACAATGGGTGATATAAGAACCAAAGTAGTGTTACATTGTCTTCTATGATCTAGTCTCAGTGACACAGGGTCACTGCTGACTTCTGTTCATTAGAAGCCAGTCACTAAGTGCAGCCCACATGCACTTAGGTGGGAATTACACTAGGGTAAGAATGGGGACCATCCTGGGGGCTGCCTGTCATTATCTACATCTACCCTTTAATCTCCAATGATTCCTATCCATCCCACATGCAAAATATGCTCACCCCTCTTTCCCAGATGTCATCCTATCTTCATGATCTTGTCATTCAGGTTCAGATAAGACTCTTCAAACACAATTCCTTTGTCTCCTGAACTGAAGAGGTAAGTTACCAGCTCCCCCACCCCCACACAGCACACATGCAATGCACAATTGTGAGATACACATAGGACAGCCACTGTAGACCTATTCATAAAGGGGGAAAATGAGAGGCACACAGCAGTCAGTGGTTCACTTTGAAAGAAAATGTTGGAAGCTCATTGGCTGGGACTTGGTCCTATTTCTGCCCTAGAGTGACAATGGAGAGTGACTCCCATTGCTCTTGGCTCTTCCCTCTGGGTCATCCTTCCTTCTTCATGACAGGTAGTATGTGTTTGCAGCTGTATGATTTTCTCAGCCTGTTTCCTGCCAGTAGAATTTTGGATGTCCAAAGGCCTCTTTTCATTTCTTACAGTCTCCGTGCCTTTCAGACAAGGGCATGGATCCCAGGAGGCAGGGTCATGGAGGATCATCTTGGATGCTGGCTACCACTTGGTGTAAATTCAAGGTTTTCAATATAGAAAGATAAATAAATATAGAAGTAAATATTTCAGAAATACGTGTATTCTCTGTGTTCACTGAGAGGAATTGAGAGCATTGAAGACTTCGTAGTCAGGAGTGTACCTAGTGCCCAGATCTTGGCTTCTGAACACTATTCTCCATGAACAGGAACCAGGGCTCCAGGGAGTAATGGCTGATTCCAGGGCAAGGACAGAGAAAATACTAGATGAGTCTGGAGCACTTTTTTGTACCAGAAAGTAAGGACATGCTCAAAATGGCATAGAAGCCAGCCTGAAAGGGCTCCTACTGTAAAAATATGGGATAATTTGAGTTTTAAAAATAAGTAATTATAGAATTGATTATACTAAACATTTAATAAAATAGGAATCCATATTATCAAGTTAAAATGCATTAATTAAACATCTCATAAGGACTGGGATATTTACATAGTTCAAAGTACTCAGAGCACCTAACTGGCTCAGTCAGCGGAGCATGTGATTCTTTTGTTTTTGTTTTTGTTTTTAAGATTTTATTTATTTATTTGACAGAGAGAGAGCACACGAGCGCCCAAACAGGGGAGTGGCAGGATGGCAGAGGGAGAGGGAGAAGCAGGCTTCCCTCCAAGCAGAGGGCTGGGAAGGGTCTTGACTCTGGGCTCATGACCCAAGCCAAAGGCAGACACTTAACCAACTGAGCCATCCAGGTGCCCCAGAGAATGAGACCTGATAACAGGATTGTGAGTTCAAGCTGCATGTTGGGTTAGAGCCAACTTTACAGAAATGTACCTTCCTACCACCCTTATGTTTATTACAGCATTATTTACAGTAGCCAGGATAAGGAAGCAATCCAAGTGTCCATCCATAGATGAATGGATAAAGAAGATGTGGTGTGTGTGTGTGTGTGTGTGTGTGTGTAGACAAAAAATATATATACATCAGTATTATTCAGCCATAAAAAGAATGAAGTCTTGCTGTTTGCAACAACATGACTGGATCTTAGAGGGCACCAGATGAAACAAAGTACTTTCTTACAACAGACTTATTAGTTACAATGGGAAGAAGACCAATCTTTCAGTAAAGGAGCTGGGCAGATACCACCTAGGTCATGCACCACCCAGGAAAATGCAGTGAGGACAACATAGCATTGTTTCTGTGATATTCTTGCCAAAGATGCTTGCTCTGGATCTAATGACGAAGCATCAGATGAACCCACACTCAGGGATGTTGTATAAAATAACCAGCCCATAGGCTTCAAAAATATGAAAGTAAAACAACCAAAGTGATGAAAGTAAAGGAATGGCCAAGGCACCGTTTCTAGACTGAAAGAACTAAATGCAACACATGGTTTGGGGGCTTCCTTCTTTTTGTTGGAAAGATCTTGCCGGGATGATTGGAAAAAAAAAACAGAAGATCTGAGGATTAACTCGTGGTAAGGCATCAAAGTTAGCTTCCTTATTTTGGAAATTTTATTGTGGCTCCGTGCTTCTTGGGAGCCTGCAGACAGGATGTCAGCAGGAGCTGCAGCTCAAGTGGGACTGGGGGTCCTGCCCCTGAGCTCACTCGAGTGGCTGTTGGCCAGAGGAGGCTTCTCTCTCTCACTCACCAGGCGAGATCTTTCTATAGGGCCAAGTGTCATGACACAGCTTCCCCCAGAGTGTGTGATATAATACAGGGAGAGAGAGAGAGACCCCAAGTTAGCTGAAGTGCCTCCAGCCTAATCTCAGAGGTAGCATCCCAGCACTGTTGGTCACACAGACCAAGAGTGGTACCTTCAGGAGGGGGTTATGCACTACTGTGAAGTTGGGGATTATTGGGGCCCATCCTCAGAGGCTCCGCCACACTCCCATTCACCCTGTTCTCCCTTCAGGGGCGAATATATTGATCAATTAAAGATGAACCGTAAATTGGGTGGAACTATTGTTATTTCTGCCTTAGTAGAAAAGCTTATTAGGTTGCCAGGGAAATTCCTTAGGCATGGGGAAGAATCCTATTTTTCAAATTTTCCAAGTTAAAGGAAAGAATGGCAAAGAGAAAGAACATGGCACCTGTCAAAATTACTCCTTCGGATCTTCCTGAGGCTTTAAAAGGGTCTCTTCCCTCCCTCTCCCCCTCCCTGGCACTCTGCTGGCTGCTTTTATCTGCCTCTTAGCTTTATATTCTCCAGTCGCTCTTATCTTAGAGGAAGAAAGTGGCTCAGAGAGCTGGTCTCTTGTGCAAGGTTACAGCATTAGGAAGCAGAGGAGCAGGAATGGAACCCTTCTTCTGTTTGGGTCTTAGTCATGTGCTCTTCCTTTCCTTCAGAACCTTCAGATTCACAGATTCCGCTATGGGCAGAACCAGCAGCAAGAAATGGTTTTTAGGGATGCCTGGGTGGCTCAGCAGTTGAGCATCTGCCTTTGGCTTGGGTCGGGAACCTGTGGTCGTGGGTTTGAGTCCCACATCGGGCTCCCTGCCTCCCCAGCCTGCCAAATCTCGCCTCCAGGACACTATTGTTACCAGCTTCTTGGGATTCCTTCCAGAGATATTCTTGCATAGAACGCATGTGTGAAGGATGCCTGGGGGGGGGGGGGGGCTCAGCGGTTGAGCGTAGGGTCCTGGGATTAAGTCCCACATCAGGCTTCCTGCATGGAGCCTGCTTCTCCCTCTGCTTGTGTCTGCCTCTCTCATGAATAGATAAATAAAATCCTTTTTTTTTTAAAGCGTGCATGTGTGATTGAGAATTCTTCTTGTTCAGGCAGATTTATATTTTATTTCGATATAACATCTATGAAAATCAGAAAGTTCTTGCCAAAATATTGAGAGCTGCGAGGCTTCAATACAAGCATCCACGTTGTGTACATCTTCGTCACGATTTATTATGTCATGACTCATTCTCAGTCATATTTCACCATCTTTGTGGATCTTATCAATAGAACTTAGCTCCTAGTTATTCTCATAGATGGATACAGATACAGAGCCCAACACTTTCCTTAGTTACAAATGTTTGAATCTTAAATATCAAGTGCTTGCCCTCTAGGACCCCTTTCTGTACTGGGTCCCTTGTTTCCTGGGTGTCATGGCCTTTTTCTCAGTCTGTTCCTTTGCTTTGATGGAGCATATCCTCCAATGGCTTCCTGGAAAAGGATGCATCATGGGAGATAAATTATTTGAGCCTCTGCATGTCTGAAAATGCCTCTTTGCCTCACTTTACTGAGAAATTAACTGTCACATGACTGCCCAGCAGACTTGGAAAAAGACCCATTTAACTCTTCTCAAACCCCTTTTACCTAATCCTCTGTATTTTAGACATTCCTTACCCACATTTCAGGAAAGACTAGCCTTTCCAGTTCTTGACCTTTTGAGAAATCTGTGTTATTAGAGATTGCTTCCCAGCTTTTTCCACTGGCAGCTCAAGGTTGGGCTGTGTACTAAGTCACTTACAACTTGTCCATCTGCTTTTCAACTTCCAGATTTTTACCATGTTGTCTTCTCTCCTGTTCTCTGCAACTTTAAGGATTTATCTTTTGTGCTGTTCTTGTAAAAACCCTTATTCCAGGGGCACCTGGGTGGCTGAGTAGTTGAGCATCTGCCTTCGTCTCAGGTCGTGATCCCTGGGTCTTTGGGATCCAGTCTTGAGTCTCACATCAGGCTCCCTGCAAGGAGCCTGCTTCTCCTTCTGCCTATGTCTCTTCCTCTCTCTGTGTCCCTCATTAACAAATAAATAAAATGTTTTAAAAATCCATCCTTTACCCCGTAGTCCTCCTTCTCACTTTTCGAGTTAAAACCCATTTCACGTATTTAAATTCAAACTAAATTCATTATCCTTAACACACATAAGGAAATAATGTATTTTATAACAACCTATAATATGTATATTTACAATTAGTTTTTATTCCCTTAAAAACCAGTTTGGTAGGGGTGCCTGTCTGACTCAGTCAGTGGAGCATGCAACTGTTGGTCATGGGTTTGATACCCTCATTGGGGGTAGAGTTTACATAATAAAAGTTTTAAGAAAACACTTTGGTATCCATGGTAAAAAATGTTGGTGCCTGAATATACTCCTTTATCTCACTGGCTGAATCCATATACTTAACTGGATTTTGTGTTCAATTCAGGGAGGTACTTACTCATTCACATGTGGCAAGAACTAGGAAGAAATAAGCCTTCATTCTAGGGAAATATTTCTTACTATATGGCACCCCAAATGACACTTTCACTGTGACCTGGAATCCCAACTGAGATGTCTGACACCTTTGGCTGGACATATAGAAACCTCATTGTTGTATACCATTTGTAGGGCAGTGCTGGGCACCTAAGAGTTTCCAGACTACAGCCTGGCCAGCAATAGAATATTGGATCTTCAGGGGAAAAAGGAGAAAAAACCCTATTAATTACAATGTATTGCAGAGGAAAGTATAAAATTAGTTCCTCAGATGAGTTTCACTGTGTTATCTCTCCTATAAATTACAGCTGAAAGAAAAATGAATCCAAGTAAATGCCAAGTTCTATTAAGTGATTAAAGGAGTAATTGTCTTTAAAAGGGAACAGACCCAGTAATTATCAATAATTTTTGACTTAATGCCAAATCTCCATGGTCCCATAATCTGCATTTAGAACCTCCAGGAACAACCCAGAGGAGTTTTTCATGCACTTCATTCCTTTGATCGCGTGTGAATATACACTCCAGATCCTTCGTGGAGGCAGGCAGGGTAGAAATGATAAATGAATGAACATGGAGAACAGAGCTGATTATCAGTCTCTGCATAGGAAATCACATTGTCATCTCCTAGGTATTTTATTGAGCTCTAATGTCGAGCAAACTGTATTCTTCATCAACTAACTGCTGCGTGAGCACTGAAAGCTTTTTGAAATGCAGGCACTGACTTGGGAAACTGAGCTGTTTCTACCTTCTGTGCTCAGTGGGTGAACCATTAAAATGAATTCCCCACATCGTGCTTGATTATCTGGTTTGCAGTCCCACTAGGCACTGGCTCAGAGGATTACAAAAAATATCGTTATTAGTTTCAAAGAAATGTTAGCGCTGAGTGCTAAATGCCATTGCTATAGCCCTAAGAGTCTTCTGAGAAGAGGCTGGCTGCAACACTTCCTGACGATGACCCGCTGTGTGTCAGGATTCCACTCCTGCAAGCGCCAGGGTAATGAACTACACTTTCCCAAATATGTCTCCCAGTATTTATTTGTTTGAGTTGAAGAGGTATACAGCAGTCCTTCCTTATCCACGGCATGGATGCGTCCCAAGACCCTTAGTGGATGCCTGAAACCGCAGACTGTACCAAATCCTATATACAGAGATTTTTCCTATACCTACATGTCCATGATAAAGCTTAATTTATAAATTAGGTACACAGAGATATTAACAATAACTGGAACAATTATAACCATATACTGCAATAAAAGTTACAGGAATGTTGTCTCTCAAAATATCTCATTGTACTGTACTCACCCATGTGATGATGTGAAATGATAAAATGCCCACATGAGATATTTTAGGGGAATGGTGTAGGCACTATGCCCTAGCATTGACTATCAACCTTCTGAAAGTACATCAGAAGGAGGACCATCCTCTTCTGGATTACAGTTGACCACAGGTACTGAAGCCACAGGAAGTGAAACTGAGGATGGAGGGCGCTAGGGACTGCTAGACTCCAAAATGGGCCCCATTAGCAAGGACTGGCATTGCATCTTCTTGATGCGCAGTCTCCCATAAGTTAAGGCTTTCCCATACTGGTGCTGCCACCTTGCCATCTTGAAATAAGATTTCGCTCTCCTGGCTTTCCTACAGGTACAGAAGACCCCAGTAAGTTAACACGATTACCTGGCTCTTACTTATACCAACTGCTTGGGAATTCTAGGAGTTTCAACACAGCATTTGTATTATTTCACACACTTTTCATACTGGAATGATGGGGGCTACGTGCTCTAGAACTTGGATCTTTGGCGATGTTGGCTTTTGAAACATAAGAGAAAAAGTATTTTTTTTTAAAGATTTTATTTATTCATGAGAGACAGAGGGGGGGGGTGTAGAGACACAGGCAGAGGGAAAAGCAGGCTCCACGCAGGGAGCCTGACATGGGACTCGATCCCAGGACTCCAGAACCAAGCCCTGGGTCAAAGGCAGACGCTAAACCACTGAGCCACTGAGGGATCCCCAAGTATTTTGTTTTTATTGTTGTTAATGCTTTTAATATTTTCAGCTCTCTTGAGATTTTGAAAGACCGTCATCATGAGGACCAAATCTGAACTCAAAAGTGTCTATTTTTATGCTTTTTTTTTCCTTTTTAACTGAATCGTTAGACTCTGAAATCTATGGTGGGTGAAATGAGAGAAGTCAGTATTAGTCCATCGAGTCCTGTTTAAAAATACATACTGTGTGTTGATTTCATCATTTTAGGGTTTAGGAAACTGAGACTGTGGGATGAGTCACGTCTTGCCCAAGGCATGGTGGCAGTGAGGGAGTGGGAAGAACAGGACAATGTGTCTTGTCTGAAAATACACTGTTAGGCAGAAAGACTCGTTAGATGAGTCCAAAATATTCACACTGATGATCATACCCAAGAAGGAACAGAACACACATACAATGAGCGACTGTATACTGGGTGCTGTGCTTGCCCCTTAGTGCAATCTTGCCTTAAAGGTACTATTACCCTCAATGACTTGGTGGAGGTGAAGAGTAAAAGACCTGATGGGACTCCTGACCTTATCCATTAGACTAGTTTGGCCATATTTCAGGTCAGCCAATAATGGGGAAAAGAGAGGAGGGCTGAGCACCCGGTGTATGGGTTCTTGTTTTGTTTTGTTTTTTTCCTTGGGTGACCTTTTTTTTTTAATAATAAATTTATTTTTTATTGGTGTTCAATTTGCCATCATACAGAGTAACACCCAGTGCTCATCCCATCAAGTGCCCCCCTTAGTGCCCATCACCCATTCACCCCCACCCCCACCCTCCTCCCCTTCCACCACCCCTAGTTCGTTTCCCAGAGTTAGGAGTCTTCATGTTCTGTCTCCCTTTCTTTTTTTCTTTTTCCTGTCTCCCTTTCTGATATTTCCTACCACTTTCTTCTCCCTTCCCTTCTATTCCCTTTCACTATTATTTATATTCCCCAAATGAATGAGACCATATAATGTTTGTCCTTCTCCGACTGACTTATTTCACTCAGTTTAATACCCTCCAGTTCCATCCACGTTGAAGCAAATGGTGGATATTTGTCGTTTCTAATGGCTGAGGAATATTCTATTGTACACATAAACCACATCTTCTTTATCCATTCATCTTTCGATGGACACCAAGGCTCCTTCCACAGTTTGGCTATTGTGGACATTACTGCTAGAAACATCGGGGTGCAGGTGTCCCGGTGTTTCACTGCATCTGTATCTTTGGGGTAAACCCCCAGCAGTGCAATTGCTGGGTCATAGGGCAGGTCTATTTTTAACTCTGAGGAACCTCCACACAGTTTTCCAGACTGGCTGCACCAGTTCACATTCCCACCAACAGTGCAAGAGGGTTCCCTTTTCTCCGCATCCTCTCCAACATTTGTGGTTTCCTGCCTTGTTAATAAGATACTTAGGAATAAACCTAACCAAAGAGGTAAAGGATCTATACCCTAAAAACTATAGAACACTTCTGAAAGAAATTGAGGAAGACACAAAGAGATGGAAAAATATTCCATGCTCATGGATTGGCAGAATTAATATTGTGAAAATGTCAATGTTACCCAGGGCAATTTACACGTTTAATGCAATCCCTATCAAAATACCATGGACTCTCTTCAGAGACTTAGAACAAATTATTTTAAGATTTGTGTGGAATCAGAAAAGACCCCGAATAGCCAGGGGAATTCTAAAAAAGAAAACCATAGCTGGGGGCATCACAATGCCAGATTTCAGGTTGTACTACAAAGCTGTGGTCATCAAGACAGTGTGGTACTGGCACAAAAACAGACACATAGATCAATGGAACAGAATAGAGAACCCAGAAGTGGACCCTCAACTTTATGGTCAACTAATATTCGATAAAGGAGGAAAGACGATCCACTGGAAGAAAGTCTCTTCAATAGATGGTGCTGGGAAAATTGGACATCCACATGCAGAAGAATGAAACTAGACCACTCCCTTGCACCATACACAAAGATAAACTCAAAATGGATGGAAGATCTAAATGTGAGACAAGATTCCATCAAAATCCTAGAGGAGAACACAGGCAACACCCTTTTTGAACTCGGCCACAGTAACTTCTTGCAAGATACATCCACGAAGGCAAAAGAAACAAAAGCAAAAATGAACTATTGGGACTTCATCAAGATAAGAAGCTTTTGCACAGCAAAGGATACAGTCAACAAAACTGAAAGACAACCTACAGAATGGGAGAAGATATTTGCAAAAGACATATCAGATAAAGGGCTAGTTTCCAAGATCTATAAAGAACTTCTTAAACTCAACACCCAAGAAACAAACAATCCAATCATGAAATGGGCAAAAGACATGAACAGAGCTCTCACAGAGGAAGACATAGACAGGGCCAACATGCACATGAGAAAATGCTCTGCATCACTTGCCATCAGGGAAATACAAATCAAAACCACAATGAGATACCACCTCACACCAGTGAGAATGGGGAAAATTGTTTTGTTTTTTTAAGATTTATTTATTTGAGAGAGAGTGAGAGAGAGGGGCAGAGGGAGAGAAATTCAAGCAGACTCCAGGCGGAGCATGGACCCCGACATGGGGCTCAATCCCACCACCTGACATCATGACCCAAGCTGAAACCAAGAGTCAGATGCTCAACCACCTGAGCCACCCAGACACCCCTGGGTGTATAGGTCCTAAGACATAGCCTCAGTTCTGCAGTCACTATTAGGTCTTATTTATTTCCAAAAACACTGTGCCAAGAATCACACTTCTTGTATTACTCTGCTAGGGCTGCTCTGATAAAAACCAGAGGGGCCTCAAGTGTCAGCTCCTACTTGAGTTCCCAGCGTGCTGGCATGCCTACAGATTTCAGACTCGCCAGTGTCTATAATTAGGAAAGTCAAATTTTTAAAGAAACCTCTCAATCTATAGTTTATTTTTAAAAAAGGTTTGATTTTATTTATTTGATAGAAAGTGCAAGAGAGTGTACAAGCAGGGGGAGCAGCAGGCAGAGGGAGAAGCAGCCTCCCCACTGAGCAGGGAGCCTGATGTGGGGCTTTATCCCAGGACCCTGGGATCATGACCTGAGCCCAAGGTAGATGTTTAACCCACTGAGCCACGCAGGTGCCCTTTTCAATCTGTATTTTTAAAAAGAGAAAGAAAAGAGCCACAGAATGAGTGACTTAACTCCTTGTTCTGGTGACTAGAAATCCAAGATCAAGATGTTGGCACAATTGATTCCTTCTGAAGGCTGAGAAGATAGCTGCTCCAGGCTTGTTTCCTAACTTCTTACAGTTTTCTGGCAATCTCTGGTGTTTTGTGCCTTATAGAAGTTTCACATGATGTTTCCATCCTCTCACGTGGCACTCTCCCTGTGCATATTTACGTCTAAATCTCCCTTCCTATAAGGGCGCTTCCTAAAAAGGTACCAGTTCATATCAGATTAGGAGCTCATACTACTGTAATATGACTCCTCCTAACTTAGCTAATTATGTCAGCAACAGGATGGAATAAGGTCATATTTGGAGGTACTATGAATAGGACTTCCACAAATGAATTTTGGGGGTACAAAATTTAGTCCATAATATCCCATTATCTTTGTGGCTTTCAACAAGCCAGTGACTTCCATGTTTCTCTAATAACTAATATACCCCAAATGGGAATGAATATACATCAAAAAAGAAGTAGCAAAAGGACAAAATTTAGCGTAGAAAAGTATTCCCTGACGGACATGTATCTATGTAGAGAAGTTAGATCTCTGAACAGTAAGGCGTTAGCAACTTCTCAGCAGGAAATAAACTGGTGATAAAATCTGCACAACTTATTTGTGAGCCCTTTCCTTAGGATATTGATGGCTATGAGGCAGGAACCTTGGCTAGACTAACTCATTTTTCATAGAACTGATCATTGATCTTGTAGTCTTGGAACAGGAGACAACTCCACCCCTTCTCCCTGATTTGTGTAAGTAAATCTCTCCATTAGCTTTGCAGCTTTATTTTTTTTTAAAGATTTTATTTGTTTATTCATGAGAGACACAGAGAGAGAGAGGCAGAGACACAGGCAGAGGGAGAAGCAGGCTCCACAAAGGGACCCCGGGATGATGCTCCGACCAAAGGCAGGTGCTAAAGTGCTGAGCCACCCAGGTGTCCTAAGCTTTAACACTGAGGAATCTAGGAATAGTTTCCTACTCAATGTGCCTGAGACCTAAAGCCAAGCATCTTGATATACTAACACTAACATTAGAGCCATGGAAGAGTGTCAACTTATTTGCTGGTTAAATTACATATGGAAATCAGCTGTGTTGATGTGACCGTACAGGAAGGACATTCAGAGATACTCAGAGTATTTCAAACACTGAATGTAGGAAATTCTATGTCTCAAGCAAACTGTTTAAAAATAGCATCCTATTTCTTAGAGGCTGATCAAGTGTACGATGAGAATTACATAGTGCAACCATTGATCATTTGTTGTGCTAGATGCTTTCATACTATTTTAATCCCTACAAGTCCTATGAGATAAGCGGCATTATCTTCATTTTTACAGAAGAGAAAACCAAACTTACAAACTGGCAAAGTAGTAGAACTTCAAAACTCTTCTTCCACCGCACATGCTACTAGAGTACTTATGCCTTAAACTTTTCCCAATTTTTGTTTTGGAAACCGTGTGCCACTAAATTTCTCACTTGCTTAAATATAGGGAGACCTCTGTCCACTAACAGGACCTGAGAGACTATCAGATTGAATGATAGGCCATGTTTTGGCAAAAACTTACACCACCTCAACCTTGAAACCCAGTTTTTGTAATCTCACTTTTTGTTTTCCTGTGGGGTTAACTCAAAGGCAGTTGTTTCCAAAGGCCTTCTTGTGAAGCCAAGTGCTAAAATAAGCACGTGCTGAACACTGATGAAAAGCAAGCTGTCGGGATCCCTGGGTGGCGCAGCGGCTTGGCGCCTGCCTTTGGCCCAGGGCGCGATCCTGGAGACCCTGGATCGAATCCCACATCGGGCTCCCAGGGCGTGGAGCCTGCTTCTCCCTCTGCCTATGTCTCTGCCTCTCTCTCTCTCTCTGACTATCATAAATAAATAAAAAATTAAAAAAAAAGCAAGCTGTCAAACCTTTCAAAGCTACAGAATAACTCGGATTGCAGAAGATGCTTGCAAATATTATGCAACCAAACAAGTTTCTGATTTCTTTCCTCATGATGTTGTGCCATCAACTCCACTTTTTTTTTTTAATTTTTTAAATTTATTTACGATAGTCATAACAGAGAGAGAGATAGGCAGAGGGAGAAGCAGGCTCCATGCACCGGGAGCCCGACGTGGGATTCGATCCCGGGTCTCCAGGATCGCGCCCTGGGCCAAAGGCAAGCGCCAAACCGCTGCGCCACCCAGGGATCCCAACTCCGCCTTTTATTGGGCGGGCAGGCAAAGCACGGTAAGATTACTGAGACTTCCCCGGTTTCCCAGGGGTTCACAGGAATCCACCCAGGAGCCCTGAGGCCTTGCTACTGTCCGACCTAGGCAGCTCTTCCCTCTAGCAAGGCTTTAAGACAGGAGGGACACGATACTCTGCCGCAAGCATCTGCCAACGGCTGCGGGTTGACTTTAATCCACATTTTCTCCTGGGATTTGGGTTATTGGTAAGAATGCTTTTCTTTCTGTAAATCACGGAGACATTTGCAAACCGAGGGAGGCTCGTGTCTTCCAAGGCTGTAACCTCCATACATCCCCTTAGCCTTGGGGCAGCCTGGGGGGCTGAGGAAGGCCACAGCTCCCCCACCTGCGGGGAGGATCCGGGGCAATTTGCGGGGTGCGCAGGGGTCGGCTGGTGCTCCGTCCTTAGCCTGCCTTCCGCTCCCTCACCACGTCCCAAGGACGGCTGTGACTCACTGTCACATCCATACCTCTTTCTGGCAGAACAAGCCTTTTATTTTCCTCTTCCAACCTAAGTAAATGTAACATACGCGAAAGCGACGGATCAAAAGGAATCATCAGGAATCCATCACTCACTTAAAACATGCAACCCTGGGACTCCTGGGAGGCTCAGGGCGTGACCCCGGGGTCCCGGGACCGAGTCCCGCATCGGGGCCCCGGGGTCCCCGCGGGGAGCCTGCTTCTCCCTCTGCCCGTGTCTCTGCCTGTCTCTCATGAACAAACCTTTAAAAATAATAATAAAAATTAAAATAAAAACCGCAAGGTTACCGGTACTGGGTTCCCCTCCAGAAAGAATATCGTGAACCACCGCCGACCCCACCCCCGCGTTTCCTTCAGCGTTGCCAAGTCCCCGTCGCGCCAACTGCCAAGAGGGCTCCCACGCACCTACAAGCCTCCCCCGGTAGGGACCCGGACCGCCACCCACCAACGTCTGGAAACCAACGCCTTCCCGCGGCCACCGACAGCGCGGCAGGAAGACGCCAACAGGGCGCCGGCCCCGCCCCCGCCCCCTCGGCCTCGCCCCGCCCCCACCGCCAGCACGTGGGAGGCCACGCATGCGCAACGGCGGCGGGCGGGGAGCGGCGGCCCAGGGGCGTGGCTCAGGCCGGTGGCGTCATCCGGCAGCGCCAGCCAGGCGCACGTGACTGAGGCGTTAAGAAAGACTCGTCGCGGCGGGCTCTGCGTGCAGCACGTCGGGCAGCATGGGCGCCGGGGTCCTCTTCCTGCGGCAGGCGCTGGCGGCGCGTCCCTGCCGGGCTCTCGTGGCCTTCGCCACGAGCCGGCGCCTGCTGCGCACCAGTCCGCCCAGCCGAGCTTTCGCCAAGCAGCTCTTCCTCGGCAAAATCGAGAAGGTAACGCCGAGCCCTGGCCGAGCCTCGCTCGCTGGCCTCCCGCTTTCCGCCCTTTAGCAGGAAGGAGGGGTCCAGGTGAGAGTCCGCACACCTGGCTGGCAGATACGCCCGCCGGGCGGGGGTGCTGAAACCCCCAAGCCCCTGAGCCCCCCTGGAACCCCTCCAGGGAAAGGGAAGAAGGCCGCGGGGCTCGGCATCAGTCTACGGCTCTGAGAGCGACTTCCTTGGTCAGTTGGGGAAACCCTAGGCAGGGTGGGCCTAAGCGCCCGTCAACTGCTCCGGCCCCAAGTGCGCGGGCCCTGCCCTCTGATTCCTGAACACCGGACCTGGCGCTCGTCTGTCAGTTTCCAGTGGGCCCCTTAGCTTTCCGAGCCTGAGTTCCGGCGTCTCACCCGCTGCCCATTAGGCCCCTTGGCAGGCTGGCTCCAAGGTGCCTTCCCCGCCCCGTCCCATCCCTGCCACCCGGTAGTCACCTAGCTGTTACTCCATAGTGAACAGCTGCATTATCAAGCACTCACCATCCTCTTAGTGGCGTTGACCTTGGCTCTGTGACTTTCAGCCTTAAAATAGAGCTAGTTATATGTACTGCCTCACACATGTGTTGTATAGTGAGATTTGTAGCTCGCGGACATGCTATTTAAACGGCCAGGTACTGTGCAGATGCAAGAGGCGACAGAGTAGGTAATGATTGCCCGCTTCACCACTTACTCGCTTTGTGACCTTGGGTTAGTCACTTCACCTTCCTGTGCCAGAGTGTGCTGATCTACACAATGGTAAAACTGGTACTTGCTCTCTCCTAAAGGTGCTGTGCAAAGCAAAGAAAAAAAAAATCTGTGTAAAATGCTTTGAGGTAGGCGGAAGTTTTGGCTGGCACTGTATTACTTCAGGAGTTATTCCCTGATTTTTCTTTAGACTGTTCCTCCAATCAGGCATTATACAGGTGCAGAAGCTGAAACTCAAGAGTGGTTTGCCCTGCTGGGAAGTGCAAAGCTAGTTTTTAACGTCTGAGAAACCATTTTTCCCCAGAACCCAAGGCTCTTGGGGCACTCCATCTTGGGACGTCTGTCACACCTTCCAGCACATTGGTGAAAAAAACCCAAATCTTTCATGCTTTTCTTTCTCCAAGCCTGTGTGCCCATAGGATCTACAGTCTGTTACTATGGATGAACTCTCTACTCTTAGCAAAGACTGGCCTCATTCACTAGACCCCATGCCATCTCACCTGCTCAAGGCCATTGATCCAGTAATTCCCTCCTTTCTCATCTACATCAGTGATTCTTCCCTCTCTACTGCATCTTGAACTAAGGCCATCAGGCTTTTGTCCTTAACAATCTGCTAAACAATCTGCTAACATATATGTTAGTTTCTGATGTACAATATAGTGTTTCAGCAATTCTAATCATTATTCAGTGCTCATCATGGCATATTCTTAATCCCCTGGCACCTATTTCACCCATCCTTCCACCTACCTACCCTCTGGCAACCATCTTGTTTGTTCACTTTAGTTAAGTCTCTTTCTTTCTTTCTTTTCTTTCTTTTCTTTCTTTCTTTTTTTTAAGATTTTATTTATTTATTCATGAGAGGCACACACAGAGAGAGGCAGAGACACAAGCAGAGGGCAAAGCAGGCTCCATGCAGGGAGGCCGATGTGGGACTCGATCCTGGAACTCCAGGATCACGCCCTGGGCCGAAGGCAGGCACTAAACTGCTGAGGCACCCAGGTGTCCCTAGTTAAGTCTTTTTCTTAGTTCGTCTCTTTTTTTTACCCCTTTGCTAATTTTTTTTTGTTTCTTAAATTCCGCATTATGAGTGAAATCATACGGTATTTGTCCTCTGGCTTATTTCACTTAGCATCATATGCTCCAGCTCCATCCATGTTGCAGATGGCGAGATTCATTTTCTTATGGCTGAATAATATTCCATTGTATATATTACCACATCTTCTTTATCCATTCATCTATCAGTGGATACTGAGGCTGCTTCCATAATTCGGCTATAATAAATAATGCTGCAGTAAACACAGGGGTGCATGTATCCCTTTGAATTCATGTTTTTGTATTTTGGGGGCAAATAGCCAGTAATGCAATTACTGGGTCATGGGTCCCCCCCCTTTTTTTGAGTAATCTCTATACCCAACATGGGGCTCGAGCTCGTGACCCCAAGTTCAAGAGTCAGATGCTCTATCCCCAAGTTCAAGAGTCAGATGCTGAGGCAGCCAGGTGCCCCTGCCTTTTTTTTTTTTTTTTAATTCCAGTATAGTTAAAGTATTGTATTAGTTTCAGGTATCTCTTTATTATAATTGAAGTATAGTTGACACAATGTTACATTAGTTGCAGGTATACAATATAGTGATTTGACAAGTCTATAGTTGCTCTCATCACAAGCATAGCCGCTCTCTGTCACCATACAACACTATTACAGTACCATTGATTGTATTCCCTATGCTGTACCTCTCATCCCTGGAAGCCTGTATCTCCCACTCGTCTTCACCTATTTTTCCTATCCTTCTACTTTTTCTTCTGGCACCCATTAGTTTGTTCTCTGTATTTCTGGGTCTTTTTAAAAGTTGAGGTTTTCTGAGGCTCAATCTATAGACTTCTCTTTTTATTCACAACTCTTCCTTTAATATTATATGGTATTGTCGTTTTAAATATCATCATTCTGATGACTCAAATATATTTCTCCAGCTCCGATTTCTCCCTTGAACCCCAGGCTTTTCATGTGTACCTTTCTACCCAGAAGCTCCACTCATGTTTAATAGACACCTCAGATTTAGCATATCTGAAACTGAGTTTCTGATGTTGCCACTCAATCTTGCTTCTCCCACCAGTCATTTTTATAGCAGATGCAGGTGGCTCTGTTGTTCAACTTGTTCAGGCCAGACACTTGGGAATCCCCTTTGATGCCTCTTGTTCTCATAATCCCATCTAAGCCAACAGCAAATCCTGTTTTCTATACCTTCGGGATATATTTAGAATCTGACTACTTTTAAGCCCCTCCAGTGCTACTGCCCTGATTCAAGCCAACATCATTTCTCAAAGTATTACTGGGGTTTGAGCAGGAACATAGCCTCTGAGGTGCATAGAATCTCTGAATAAAGAGAAACCTTCAAGATCCTATAGGGATGTAGCTGTCACATTGCCCTGGGTTGGACCCTTGCTATTCATAGAAATTCAGGGGCTACTGCAGGGACCACTAAGGAGTTGAATGGGAGGCATTTGGGTGACCTCCCTGTCTGCAGCCTCAACCTAAGCAGCTCAGCTTTTATCTATTTTACATATTTGGTTTCTGTAATGGGTTTATTTGAAAAACCGGTTCCACTGTTTCAAAAAATTTAAAACCTGCTGATAGAAATCAAGCCCACACCCATGAAGCACCCCATTGGGTTCTTGAACATTGCTATCAGAGATTTGTTCTTATATGCACTTCAAAATCCCTTTCTTTGGTCGTAGGTGAGGGCCAACTAGCTGCCAGGCTGTTCACTTTTCTCACCTCGTGTGCTTACTGGTATGAGAACAGAATAATCTTCCTCTGATACCACCTGTTGCACAAGGCCCACAGGAACAATGAGGCCATGAAGGGCCTGGATTGAACCTCCGTATGTTTGGCTAAGCAGCTGGCTTTATTCTAAGAGGCTGCAGAATGATGAAAGTCTCAGCATATTTTCCATCTAGACCCTTTGAGGGCAGGGTCAGGGATGGCTTGGGGGACAGGAATGCCTTTAAGTCTGCTGTCACTTTTGGGTAGGGACCCACCACAAACCTGTAGTTATGGGTCCTGAGGAGAAAACAGATTTGGGAGCATGTTAGCAGAATGGACAGCCTTCAGTGGTTGATTAAATACATAAGGGGCTAGAGGAGAAAGATTGAGGACTCCGCTGCTTTAGAGACCTTTCTTGAACACTTGGTGGGAGGTGCTGTGAGGAGAGGCAGGACTCCTGGGGGCTGGCAATCTGTGCCATGGGACATCACTTCTAAGCGATTGCGAGACCTAATCTAAGTACTCATCCAAGTACTCGTGTTGTGCTGGCAGCTGAAGGAGTAGTAGGAATCCAGAAAGCCAGAGCGGCTAAGGACACAGCAGGAGGATTTAGGCACTATATAGTGATGATCCAGGGAGGAATCATAGGCCAGCCAGGAACACTGGCCTTTTGATAGTTTGAGACGGACTTGAAGCTCAGCTGTTTTCCGCACTGTGAGGTGGAAATAGAACAGAGCCAGTATCTTTTACAAGTAATTACTCATATTCCAGGACATACCTTCTGTCTTTTGAGCCTCACCTTCTGAGGGGTCAGCTGTGACAGAAGAGAAGCTGACCCTGAGGCCAAAAGTCACACACATAAGTGGTAGAGCCATAGTTGAACTCAGGTTGATCTGACTCCACAGCTAGGTCTCCTGCAGTGATCCTCTTCTGCAAGTAATGGATGTCTTGGGAACAGGAGAGACAGAGGCTGGAGTGCACAGTTGGGTGAGAACCTGAGATGAGGCTTTGTTACCACGGTGTATTTTTTTTTTTTTTTAAGATTTTATTTATTTGAGAGAGAGCGGTAGCACAAGCGGGGAGGAGATGGAGAAACAGACTACCCGCTGGGCAGGGAGCTTGATGGGGGACTTCGATTCTAAGACCACGAGCAGAAGGCAGATGCTTAACCAACTGAGTCACCCAGGCATCCCACCACCATATATTCTAGTTAGTGCAGCATCTTTGAACCCCCAGAATAACCAGTGTAGAATTTTACATTTCAGTAGAGAGATTTCCTGTTGCCTTTCATGATCCTCACAACACTCTTGAGTAACTATTTACCTGTGTGTTACAGGTGAGACAGTAGAAGCACAGAGAGGGGAAGGGGTTTGGCTGAGGCCACCAAGCTAGGAGGCTGCAAATCAGGGAACAAAACCAAGGGCTTTGAAATGTTAGGGCTCTTTGTTTCAGGGGACACTCAGTGTAACTTGTTACTGATAGGGAATGCTGACCAGAAGAATAAACCTGCTTGAGTTGGGCAGAAGAGCTGTCTAGGTGGTGGAGTCTACTGCACAGTTCCTATTGTAGGATTTGTATTGTGTTTCCTTCAGTGAGTAATGCCCTGCCTACCAGATACGGAATCTAGCAACTCTGTTTTCTCCCCTCTTGATTGCTATTACCAACCAATTTGTTGGTTGCTAAAAATTAAATTTTTAGTAAATGTTTATCATTTTAGAAAGAAGTTTTCCCGTTTCCAGAAGTTAGCCAAGATGAACTTAATGAAATCAATCAGTTTGTGGGACCTCTAGAGAAATTCTTCACTGAAGAGGGTATGTATGATCTTCTTTATCATTACTAATTTCCATATTAAGAATGGTTACTTTGATACTTGCATTAAAAGCAATACACATGGGGGAAGCTCTCTTGAATGTCATTAATCATATAGAAATATCTATTTATAATATTTTGCTCCAAGAATTATCCCAATTGCTTTGGAATTTAAGAAACAAAACATGAATATTGGGGAAGGGAAGGAAGAATAAAATCAGACAAAATTAGAGAGAGAGGCAAACCATAAAAGATTCCTAACTAGAGGGAACAAACTGACAGTTGCTGGAGGGGAAGAGGTAAGGGGATACAGTACCTGGGTGATGGGTGATATAATGAACCCAGGGTATCACGTGCAACTGATGAATCACTAAATTCTACCTCTGAAACTAATAATACACTATATGTTAATTAAACTGAATTTAAATTAAAAACTAGAAAGAAAAGAATCATCCCAATTGTGATTTTATTGTCTAGTGTTTCTTGTTGTATGTGTGATGAATGATTTATTAGATGTCTAGTGTTTCTCGTTCTCGTGTGTGGTGAATGATTGCTTTTTAAATATTTCTAGACTTGCAAAACAACACTTTTATAAAATATAATAAAATGAATGACTAGAAAAATGAAAAAAAAAAAACAAAAAACAAAACCAAAGACCTACAAAATATAAATCCATTGATCATGTGCTTGGTTGTGTGGCAATGTAAAACTGCTATAAATGTTTTCAAAGGTTTACTCTCTATTAACTTGTTGTGAACCAGGAATAGTCTACAGACGGCACACCACAGGTTGAGGGTACCAGTGTAGCCTGCAAGATCTCTCCCTTAGACCCATTGTCCAGCCCTTTGACAGCATTGCCTTTGGTGGGAGCTTTCTGGGGACTTCTGTGATGATTGATTGACAGTTGTATTTCTTTAGCACTGAGAATCCCAAAAAGTTCTTCTTTATCTATGAATATGTGCCCTGCTAGGAGATTAAAACTGAGAAATTAAAAAAATCCTGTGTTCATTTATTACTTAAAAATAATGAAAGGCTCATTACATATTAACAGAAACTATTTTAAGAAATTCTATTTATTTACAAATGAAAAAATACAGTGAGGAGTATGGTTTTACAGTTTTGTAGATCTTTTTAATATTCAGCTTATTGTTACTTGCAACAACAGATATCAGAATCTTGCTAGAACCAAGTAGAATCCAGCTAGATTCTCATAACTGTTTCTGAATTTAATCTACGATATATTTCTTGTAGTCCCTGGAAAACCCCACTGTACACTCATGACAGAATTAGTAGTAAAATATTCTTTCCTTTTTAATTCTATTAAAATAGCTTTGGCCCTGTGGTCCCCGCCTCCGCCCCAGCACACTTGGAGAAAATTCTACATTACTAACTCTTGTTCTGTTGCTGTTTTAAAAGTTGCTTTGTTGTGTATAAATATCTTTTATTAGAAATATTTGTTTTTGTTCTCATAGTTATCTTCTTGTAACTTTTCTTAGTTCCTTGTTCTTTTACTTAAACTTTTACTGTCTCATTTGTCAGGGTTTTCATAAGCTTTATGGAGGTATAATTGATTTTTAATAAGTTGCACATATTTAAGTATAGGATTTGATACATTTTGATATATATGTACCCCCAAGGGTACCCTTAGCACAATTAAGTTAACATATTCATTACCCCTAAACATTTTCTCATGCCCTTATTATCTCCTCCTCATCTCCTCCTGTTTCCAGACAACCACTGATCCGCTGTAAATTAGTTTGCATTTCCTGGAATTCTATTTAATAGGGTTCTGCATTACATATGTGTTTGGCTGGTTGCTTCTGATATAATCTTGAGTTTCATCCATGTTGCATGTACTAATAGTTCATTCCTTTTTTTTTTTTTAAGGAGGTGGAGGGGCAGAGGGAGAATCTTAAGCAGGCTCCATGCCCAGCACAGAGCCCAGCACAGGGCTCAGTCTTAACAACCCTGAGATCATTATCTAAACCAAAATCTAGAGTCAGATGCCTAACCAGCTGAGCCACCCAGGTGTCCCTACTTCATTCCTTTTTAACACTGAGTAGTATTTCTTGGTGTGGATATGCCACAATTTGTTTATTCGTTCATCTATTAATTGACATTCAGTATGTGTCCAGATTTAGCTATTGCAAAAGATGGGAGCTTTTTTCTATGAGTCTGGGTGTAGACGTATACTCATATTTCTTTTGGGGAAATAGGAAGGAATGGAATATCTGGATTATAAGATAGGTTCATGTTTAACTTTTTTTTTTTTTTAAGATTTTATTTATTCATGAGAGACACAGAGAGAGGGGCAGAGACATTGGCAGAGGGAGAAGCAGGCTCCCCAGAGGGAGCCTGATGTGAAACTTGTTTCCGGGACTCTAGGATCACGCCCTGAGCTGAAGGCAGACACTCAGTCGCTGAGCCACCCAGGCGTCTGCATGTTTAACTTTTTAAATAATCACTAAACTGTTTTCTAAAGTGGTTACCACTTTACATTCCCACTAGTGTGTTAAAGTTCTAGTTGTTTCGCATTTTCACTAACACTTGGTATGGTCAGTCTTTAATTTTAGCCATTCTGTGTGTTATGTATGGTGTATCATTGTGGTTATAATTTTCACTTCCCTAATAAGTAATAATGTTAGGCATCATATCAAGTGTTTATTTGCCATCCATATATCCTCTTTGGTAAAATGTCTTTAAAATATTTTATGTATTAAAAAATGGGATTGTCTTATTGTCGAGTTATAAGAAGTCTTTATTCTAAATTTTTTTTTTAAATTTTTATTTATTTACGATAGTCACAGAGAGACAGAGAGAGAGGCAGAGACACAGGCAGATGGAGAAGCAGGCTCCATGCACCGGGAGCCCGACGTGGGACTCGATCCTGGATTCCCAGGATCGCGCCCTGGGCCAAAGGCAGGCGCTAAACCACTGTGCCACCCAGGGATCCCAGAAGTCTTTATTCTAGATACAAGTCTTCTACTACGTGTTTAGCAAAAATTTTCTCCTAGTCTGTGGCTTGACTTTGACTTTTCATTTTATTAGGAAAAGTTTTAATGTTAAGAGTCATCTTTTCTTTTGTAGTTAAGCTTTTTTTGGTGTGTATTTTATGTTAAAAATTTGCCAAATCCAAGGTTAGAGTGGTTTTTGTTTATATTTTTAACTCTCAACATTCAGATTTATGACCCCTTTCCAGTTAATTTTATATATGATGTAAGGTAAAATCTGAGGATTTTTTTGCATGTAACTGACCAGTTGCTTCAGCAACATTTGTTGAAAAGCTTATCCTTTCCCCATGAATTCACTTGGTACCTTTGCCAAATATCGGTTGACTGAAAGATTCTGGGGCAGTAGCAGTAGACATGCACTAGGAACCTGTCTCCCACCTGGATAACAACCACCGTGGCATCTGTGTGACATAACTGTCTTGGGAACTGCAGCGTCTATGGAAGGCTGGAGTTCCAGGGGAGCATGGATAGTATCTAGCTAATTTTGGTCAGTGAGCTCTGAGCACAGTAGCAGCTACCCATCTTCCACCTCCAGTGCCAAAGCTGCCAGATGTGCACTTGTTCCTGGGGCAGCTTGCGTACGGCTTCTGGGAGCCAGAGTAGGGGGAAAAAAAAAAGACCTTCCCCATCAAATATTAAGGATCTGTGCTCTCATTGCTGCTTCTTATCGCTGAAGTACAGACCAAGAGGCAGAGGCCATTTTTCTGCCTTCTCTTATTGTTGCAAGCCCTTACCCCTATGGCCAAAAGTGACTTCAGGGGATTTAAGATGCCTGTGCCTTTTTTTTGTCTCTCTCCCTTCCCCCATCATTTTTCTTTTTCCTCTTTTGGGAGCTGGATTGAAGACTAGGATATTCAAAAGCAACCACATATACAGGGGGAATTATAAAGTCACTACACATGCCCAGGGAAAGGCATAGACTCAGGAAAGACCTAGGAAGAAGACCTTAGGTACATACCTAGGGCTGAATGTTGGCACAGACATAACCAGCAGTAATTTAGAATACTTTTGATTTTTTTTTTTAAACAAAATCAAAAATCAACCTGTGGGACTACAGCAAACTCAAACTTCTGCACAGCAAAGGAAAACTAAGGAATGGGAGAAAATATTTGTAAACCGTTTCTCAGATAAGGAGTTAATATCTAAAATATATAAAGAACTGCAACTCAGTAGCAAAAACAAAAATCCTCAGATAATCCAATTTAAAAAATGGGCAGAGGAACTAAATAGACATTTTCCAGAGAAGACCTACAGAAGGCCAATAGGTACATGAAAATGTGCTCAATGTCCCCAATCACCAGGGAAATGGCAAATTAAAACCACAGTAAGATACCACCTCACACCTATTAGAATGGCTGTCATCAAGAAGAGAAGAGCTAAAAGTGTTGACCAGCATGTAGAGAGGAAAATCCTTTTACACTGTTGGTGGTGATGTAAATGGTTGAACCACTGTGAAAAACAGTGTGGTGGTTCCTTGTAAACAGAATTAAGAGCACCTGTGTGGCTTAGCTAGGCATCCAACTCTTGATCTCAGCTCAGGTCTTGATCTCAGGGTCGTGAGTTAGGGCTCTACACTGGGTGTGGAGCCTCCTTTAAATAAGAAAGGAAAATAGAATTACCTTAGGATTCAGCAGTCCACTCCTGGGTATGTATCCAAAGAAAATGAAAATAGGATATCAGAGAGATATGTGCATTCCCCTTTTTATTGCAGCTTTAGTCACAATAGCCAAGCTATGGAAACAGCCTGAGTGTCTATCAACTGATGAATAGATAAAGAAAAGAAGTGTGTATATTGTGTATGTGTACACACAATGGAATTTATGGGAAGGAAAGAAATCTTGCCATTTGCAACAGTGTGGGTAGATCTTGAGAGCATAATGCTAAGTGAGATAAGTAGGAGAAAAACAAATACTACATGATATCATTTTTATGTGGAACCTAAAAAAGCCAAATTCCTAAAAAGAGAATGGTAGTTACCAGCAGATGAAGCTAGAGGAGAGATGTTTAAGGATCCAAACTTACAACTAGAAGATAAATAAATCTTGAACAGTATAGTGATTATAGACAACAAAACCATATTATAAACACCAAATGTGCTAAGACATTAGGCCTTATTCCCACCACAAAAAACAAAACAAAAACAAACAACCCAGTAATGTGATGTGACAAAAGTGTTAGCCACAGCTACAATGGCAGTCCTATTGTGGTACATAAATGTATTCAACATGTTGTACACCTTAAACTTACACAATGCTACATATCCAGGATATCTCAATTTTTTAAAAAATGCAAAACCAGTAAACTCTGGAAAAGAGGGAAGATTTGATTTCCAGAATTAATGTATTAGAGTCGAAATGTCTGGTTAAAAAATAGATATATATAAAGAAGTAGAAAAGTAAGGCCTGTGCGTGGGGGGAAAAAAAAAAGATTTGATGAGAGAATCTAGTAGACAAAGACTTTAAAACCCCTGTATTCAAGATATTCATAAAACCAGTGGAAGACATGAAGAAAGTCAAGAATGTATGAACAAAATGGAAATGTCAATAAAGAGAAAACAGAAAGAAACCAAAAAGAAACCCCTTATTAAACTCCTTTATTAGTGCTAGGAGTTTTGGGGTAGGTTCCAGAAGGTTTTCTACATAGACAGTGGTGGTATTGGTAAAGGACGGTTTTTTTTCCTTATTTTCCAGTCTGGTTTCCCATTCATTTGTTTTATCATGGTAGTTGAAACCTCCAGTGCGGTGTTGAATAGGAGTAGAAAGAGCAGACTTCCTTGCCTTTTTCCTGATTTTAGGGAGAAAAAGTCTTTTACCATTAGCTGTGATGTTACTTGCTCTCTATTAGGTTAGGGGAGCTTCCTTTTATTTCTAGTTTGCTGAGGGTTTTCATCATAAAGTGTATCAAATTTCTTAGAGTGCTTTTTCTATATGCTTGAGATCTTTTTTTTTTTTTTACTTTAATCTGTTGATGTGGTAAATTACACGGATTGCTGATGCTTATTACCTTTCCAGGATAATGCATACTTGGTCATGGTGTATTATGTTTTTTTATATTGTTGGGTCCAGTTTGCTAAAATTTTAAGAATTTTTACATCTGTGTTCTTGGACATATTGATCCATAGTTTCATTTTCTGTGACATTTTTGTCCCTTTTTGTTTTTAAATTAGAATGATGCTCGCCTCATAGACTAAGTCAGGAAGTGTTTCCTCCTCTTCCAGTTTCTATAAGATTTTGTGTAAAAGTTGGTATTATTTCTTCCTTAAATATTTGGTAGAATTCACCAGTGAAACCTTCTGAGCCTTGAGTTTTCTTAATGGGAAAATTTTAACAAATTGAATTTTTTTAAAAAAGATTTTATTAGCAGAGAGCACAAGCAAGGGGAGGAGCAGAAGGAGAGGGAGAGGGACAGGCAGGTTCCCCGCTGAGCACAGAGCCAATGCTCACATTATTCAATCCCAGGACCCTAAGTCATGACCTGAGCTGAGATCAGATGCTTAAAAGACTGAGTCACCCAGGCACCTCTAATTCGGTTTCTTTTTCTTTTTTTTTTTTTAAGATTTTTATTTATTTATTCATGAGAGACGCAGAGAGTGAGAGGCAGAGACACAGGCAGAGGGAGAAGCAGGCTCCATGCAGGGAGCCCGACATGGGACTCAATCCCAGGTCTCCAGGATCACACCCTGGGCTGAAGGCGGCACTAAACCGCTGAGCCACCTGGGCTGCCCAAAATGCAACATTTTCAATGTAAATTTTATATCCTTCAACTTTACTGAATTCATTTTTTTTCTAATAGGTTTTTGGAGGAGTCTTTAGGATTTTCTATGTATTATATCATGTAGTCTGCAAATAGTGGCAGTTTTAGTTCTTTCTTACCAATTTTCATGCCTTCTATATATTTCTCTTATCTGATTGCTGTGGCTAGGACCTCTAGTACTATGTTGAATATAAGTGCGAAGTGTGGGCACCCTTGTGTTGTGCCTGATCCTAGGGGAAAAGCTCTTAGCTTTTCACAGTTGAGTATGATGTTACCTAAGAGTTTGTCATATGTGGCCTTTATTATGTTGAGTTAAATTCCCTCTATACCTACTTTGTTGAGTTTTTATCAGAAATGAATGTTGAATTTTATTAAGTGCTTTTTTTTTTTGCATCAGTTGAGGTGATCATGATTTTTAACTTTCTTTTTGTTAATGTCATGAATCACATTGATTTTCAGATGTTGAACCATCTTTGCATCCCCAGATAGATCCCATTTGATTATGATGAATGATCCAGTTAATGTATTATTGAATTCAGTTTGTTGATATTTAATTGAAGATTTTTACATCATTTTTCCCTCAAGAACATCTAATTTTGGTGGGGTCTTTGGTTTTAGTCAAGGCTTCTTAAGTGGGAGTAGAGCATCCTATAGAGCAGTGTTTCTCAACCTGTTTTTCATTATTGTCCCTCCCCACCCCTTTTTTAGATGTTTTCCCCTATTTACATCTCATTCATGAAATTTTAATCCCACAGTTATACCATATATCTGTATTATTTGTATATTTATATTTCTCTTCTCTGTACATTAAAAAATATATTTTTTGCGGCCCCACTCCAGAATCAGTTTTTATTACTTTTGACGGTGGTGTTGCCCTTGTTGAGAATTCATAGCCTAGGGCTAATTCTTCTCTACTAGCAATAGGTTGCTCTTTGCTTTTCTGCATGCCGTGCCCAGTGCCCTCTGTGTTTAGTATGTCGAGGCAAGGAGATGATTCTGGTCTCTCTTACTCCATTTTGGTTGGAAGCAGGGGTCTCCCCAGATCCTGACCGTTTCTTATTATACATACTTTGCTGTACAGGCCAACCATTTCATTCCAAAGTAGTGACCCAAGAGAAATTAAAACAGCTGTGTAAAAACTTGAATGTGAACGCTCATAGACCATCTCAATGTCCATCAAAAGGTGAATGGATAAACTGTTCTATACCCATACAGCAGAATACTGAACAATAAAAGTATTATGATAAAGTATTTAATATGGATGAATCTCAGAATCCTACTGAATCAAAGAGCCAAGATCAAAAAAATACCTGCTGTGTGCTTTAAAATTCAAAAATGCAAACTAATCTATAGACAAAAAGGAGATGATTAGTGGTTGCCTGGAGATAAAAATGGATTGAGGGATTGATCACAAGAGAGCCTGAGGAAAGTTTTTGTGGAAAAGGAAGTTTTTATTATTATTATTATTTTTTAATTTTTATTTATTTATGATAGTCACACAGAAAGAGAGAGAGGCAGAGACACAGGCAGAGGGAAAAGCAGGCTCCATGCACCGGGAGCCCGATGTGGGATTCGATCCCGGGTCTCCAGGATCGCGCCCTGGGCCAAAGGCAGGCGCCAAACCGCTGCGCCACCCAGGGATCCCGGAAGTTTTTATTATTTGGTGGGAGTAGTTTCATGGGCAAACATGTAAGAACTCAAGAAATTATATATCATAAATATGTGGTTTATTATATGCCATTTGTATATATCAATAAAGTTGTAAAAGGCAAATAAAAAAATGAGAAGTTTGGGCTCTTGGAGAATGCATATTTCTCATTAGTGACCCACATGCGTAAAAATTCCCAAGCATATGTTACGGTGGTTTTTAAAATTTATAATAGTAGTGAAGTATAATATGCTGACAGTTTGAAAGAAGACTTTAATTAACTTGATTCAGGCAAAGTGTGTACATACAAGGTATATAGTTACAGACCTGATGCTAGTGATTGCTCCATTCTGCTCTGATGGATGTGAGTTAGGTGTTAAGCAGATTAAATTGTCCTCAGAATCTGTGGGCTAGGGTGGAAGAGTCCTAGTTTCTGAAAACTAGGAAGATGTTATACCTACCTGGCAGGTATTACCACAGTTTGGCTATTTAGGCTGACATTTTAGGACAGTTCTGAAAGTTGCATTCTTATTTTCTAATTTTCTAGAAGGTAATGGTAAGTTAAAAATTCAGATATAGTATGCCTTCAGAAAAGTTTATATTGTATAATCTACTGCAATATTACACAACAAATACACTCATGTGAATAGCACCCAGGTCAAAAAACAGAGCACTATCTGGTATTGGCCGTTTTTTGAAATATAATGCTGGCTAGGCTGTTTAGGAGAAATTGAATACATGGTGAATAACTGACTAGACATGTCAGTTTTGAACCTTCTCTTCCTGGGATTGTATGCTATATAAAAACTTTTTACTTTTATTTTTGTAGATATAGCTTATATTTTATTTAATCAAAAGATTTCCTCTTGGCAGTGGACTCTGAAAGAATTGACCGGGAGGGAAAAATCCCAAATGAAACATTAGAGAAGTTGAAGAACCTGGGGCTTTTTGGTCTGCAAGTCCCAGAAGAATACGGTAAGTAAAGGAAAACACTACACACCACCTTGCTGATTTGGCTCTTAAGAAAGCACTCCGTATTTATCCAGGAAAGGGTTCTGTTAGGAAAGGTGGTCTTTAAATGGAGTATATCCAGGATCAAAGTATAAAACCACCGGAATTAATAAAAACACACATGGACCAAATCGAGGGTAGTATGGACTAAGGGACAAATGAACGGGAAGAACTGTTGGCCTGCATTTTGTTCGTTTGGCATGGATAGACCACCGCAGGATGTCTGTGCTCTCCAGGTCCCCAGGGGTGGTGGAAAAGGGGGTGTGTATAACCTCAAAGCCATGTCAGGCAATTGCAGTGTCCTCTGCACTGTGAGGCCCTCTGGTCTCTCCATAGAGGAATTGCTCCAGAGATGCAAGCCCTTTTTGTTGGAGGGATGACTGTGGGCTGAAAGCTCAGGTGTCAGGGTCTACCAGTCTGCTTCCTCCTGGTGCAGAGGAATAAGGCACATGGCTGTAGGACACATGTATTGAGGTGGGAGATTGGATCTCTGAGAACATTGGAGCAGGGCCCGTTGTGCTCTGACCTCGTAATCCCAACATCACTGTAGTGATGTTTTTACACCCCAGATGAAAGACCTGGCCTTTCTCCCCAGGATCCCAGTGTGCTGCCTTCTTAGACCTGGCCAGTCACTACCACTCACTGTCTCGCTTCTGCCTAACCTGGAGTTGGTCATCTAAATTCTATGGGACTACGGGGATGCAAGAAGTGGGGCTGGGGCTAGGGAGAACAGGGGCAGAGAATGCGGCACAGGAGCAGAATGTAGTCACACATGGATCCACGTGCGCGCACGCGCGCGCGCACACACACACACACACACACCATTTAATTTTACTCTCCGTCCCCTTTGACATAAAAGTGTGGCTCTGGTTTCCTAAGCCCATACGCCCATATGCCGCACCACCCATTGCTCTATGAGCCCTCTGCCGGAGATGTCTCTGGAGCCCTCTCACCAGCTACAAGTCAGGTTTGCGGGAAAGAACTATTGATGGTGCTTTAAGGGGTTGGGCCTATTTCATACCTTTGAGCTGGTCATTTGGACATTTAATATTTTGGGTGTTTTTCCAACCAGGTTGTGAGTTAGGTTTTGCAAAGCAAGACAAAGAAGTCAGGAGCTCTTCCTGACATTCTGTCTCCCTGCTTGGTTTATCTCCAGAGACTAAAGTTAGGTCTGTGTTGTTCCTCCCCCACCTCTGCAGCCAGGGTTGGGAAACCCTCAATGTCTGTAGAATAAGTTCCCACTGATATGCAGCCTGGAGCTGATCCAGTCTGAGACTGAATGTGAACATTTAGGACCAATTAGTACATGCCTGACTTGATTCTGAGTCATATTTTGATTAGGTTACATCTTAGTTCATTTGGATGTTTATTTGCAGCATTTTAAGCTTTTAAACAATGTATCTTACTTGCATTTATGATCTACCTCTCCTCACATTTCTAAATGTGTAAAAGCAACACTGCCCCATCTGCAAGAAGACAAGAAACTGTCAGTGCTGCTGCCTCCCCTCCTGGTGGAACACAGTGGCTTGAGCCCCCATAGAGGAAGCTACACGTCTTCTGTTTCCTTGCCCAAAGCTGCATCCTCTGTGTGCAGCATGGAGACTGAGCTCTGCCCAAATAGCCGAGGCTCGTCCATGTCCTAGCTCACAGGGGACAAGGAATTGTCTGCCCTACTGTGTAGTCCACAGTGAACGTAGAACAGAATGAAGGTGGGGGCAGAGCCAGAGAGCCATGGTGGGTCTGTCATCAGCTTAAAACAAAAAACAAGTGCTTGGAGCAAACAGAAGTGACCCAAGAAAGCCTCTAGGACACAGCCAGATTAGCAATAATATATATTTCCCCTTCGGAAGCATTTTTAAATTACCTCTTCATTGGTGAAAAATACTTAATTTTTCCTGCAAACACTGTGTGTCAGTTTGGGCTACATCTTTCTCCATCTGCATGTGTTTTGTGCCAATGTGTGGGTGGTGTGTGTTTGTTGGCATGAGATGATACAACTCTGCACCCCTTATTCTTGTTTTCTGTCCTACTGTCTTCTGTGAAAATGTTCTTTCTTTCCTGAGATAAGTTTGGGGCTTTTTCACCTTCCTTTTCTTTTCCTTTATCTTTTCTTGAGAAAAGAGGACAACAGCAACCTTTTGTTTGTGCCCCAAAATTTGGGGGGAAATGTTCCCAGTGTGGAGCATTCTAAAGGTCCCGGAAACCACCATCCTGGGAAATGGAGGCCCTTTTGGCAACCAAGCCTGGATTTTCTCCCCAGGTTCCCTGCGTGCGGCTCAGTGTGTAGTTCCCCTCAGCTCCTCCCAAGCTTGCAGTCTCCACCTGCTTGTCATCTGTCCTCATGTGATTGCTATTCCTCCATCATTCTGGTGATACTTCCATTAGTGGAGAAGCATCGGAAAGTTTTTGGTTTCTTTTTTTTAAACAAACAGTACTGCCTCCCTCAGGATACAAAATAAGAACAAAAGTGTTTCGTTTTACACTTTCGTGTAAAGGCAGGGGTGGGACAGGGGGAGAAATGGGACGCTAAACCCAGGGGACTACACATCAAGCAAGGCCACCCTTCCCTTTATGTGTGAGTGGAACCCCCTGCAGTTGGGCTGTGCAGTGGCTCCAGGGCCCCCCACTTGAATTTAGGGCGCAGTTCTGCTGCTTGTTGGCCATATGACCCTAGACCCTACTTTATCATTTTTAAGATGCGCAGAGTCCACTCAGCTGCCTCTAGAAGTTGAAGATTAAATGCAAAAATACGGGGCACCCCGGTGGCTCAGCAGTTTAGTGCTGCCAGGGTGTGGTCCTGGAGACCTGGGATCGAGTCCGTTGGGCTCCCTGCACGGGGCCTGCTTCTTCCTCTGCCTGTGTCTCTGCCTCTCTCTCTCTCTCTCTCATGAATAAGTAAATAAAATCTTTAAGAAAAAAAATTTTTAATGCCAAATACATAAGCCCTGTGTTTTTTTTAATCTTTGTTGTCTTCCTAGAAAAGTGATTTCATTTTTTCTTTTTTTTTTTTTTTAAGATTTTATTTACTTGAGAGAGACAAAGAGCAGTGGGGAGGGGCGGGGAGGGGCAGAGGGAGAGAGGAAGAGAGAAGCAGACCTCGCACAGAGCAGGGAGCCTGATGTAGGGCTCAATCCCCAGACCACCTGAGCTGAATCACACTTAACCGACTGAGCCACTCAGGCACCCCTAGAAGAGTGATTTCTCTCCAGGTTGATTTACCTCCCCAGAGAATGTTTGGCAATGTCTAGAGACCTTTTAGGTTATCAAAACTAGGGGAGAGGGAACTACTGGCATATCGTGGGTGGAGGCCAGGGATGCTCCCAAATGTCCTACAGTGCATTGGATAGTTCCTCACAGCAAAGAATAATCCATCCCAAAATGTCAGTAGTGCTGAGGCCAAGAAAACCTGTCCTAGGGATCCCTGGGTGGCTCAGCGGTTTAGTGCCTGCCTTAGGCCCAGGGCATGATCCTGGAGTCCCGGGATTGAGTCCCACGTCGGGCTACCTGCGTGGAGCCTGCTTCTCCATCTGCCTGTGTCTCTGTCACTGTGTCTCTGATGAATAAATAAATGGAATCTTTTTTTTAAAAAAAAAAAAAAAAGGAAAACCTGTCCTAGAGCTCACTGGATACCAGGAATGGTATGCCAGATAGCTGTCAGGTTTATAAAGATTTATATCCATGACAGAAGATATTCACAACATTTTAAATGATTTAATATGTGTGAAGGTACTCTTTCAGTATTAAATATTATAGTTTTATGGTAACATGCTTATATGCCTAGAAAAAATCTAAAAGGGTGTACACAATGCTCTGATAAATTTACGGATAATTTTTGTTTTCTTTATACTTTTCTGTACTATGGTTTCTTGAAATGGTGATGTGGTGTTACTTTATAACAGTCAAGCCCTTTGCCTTTAATTGGAGGAACTTGGGTCTGGACCATAAGTAAAGCTGATCTGTTTCTTCCCTAGGTGGCCTGGGCCTCTCTAACACCATGTATGCACGTCTAGGAGAGATCATTGGCCTGGATGGGTCGATTGCTGTGACCCTGGCGGCGCATCAGGCTATTGGCCTCAAGGTCAAGTGTCTAGGGTTTCCATCTGATGCTTTCTGAAGGTCTGGAGTCATGTGGTGGTATGGGGGCAGGAGGCTTGCTCACTTTTACCAGCAAGTGAATTGGGCTTGCTGTCTCAGGATCTTAGAGGGGGGCCCTGCAGCACTCCCCTGTGCACCTCCTCTCCCCAGCCACACCTGGAGGTACATGGCCCCCACACAAGCAGTATTGCTTTGATCACACTGTCCCCTTGGAATCATCCTCCTGTCCCCAATGCCTTTTACCCATCCTTCAAGGTTCACATCATATGCTACTGCCTCCAAGAAGCCTGTCTTCACCTTACCGCTGGAAGCAAGCCTCCCCTGCTGAGCTCTTGAGTCATGAGGGGCCTGAGTGTCCTTCCTGCTGTTTGTGTGCATGTCTTCCTTACCCTTGGGCTTGGAGCATTTTAGGGCAGGTCCATGGTCACACAGCTTTCAGTGACCATCTCATTACTCAAGGCTGGCTTTGCTCATGGTAGAAAGTGAACAGTATGCCTGTCCTCTCCCCCCCCCCCCCCACCCCCGAGCACTTGCTCCCCACAGTCATCCAGTAAAAGAGCAGACTTCTCCTCATGGCACTGACTGAGAAGGGGTGGGACAGTTCTGACACTGCCTGTGCACTTCTATCCTAGGTGTGGCTCTAGCATTCCTGTGTCTTCATGTATTGTCATCTAAACACCCCTCCCGTGGGTAGGATTATCCCATGTGGAATTGATAGGATGGAGTCTCAGAGGAGGGACATCCTGGCCCAAGTTTACCCAGCCCGGAAGCGGAGGAGCAGTGATGACAATCCTTGAGTCAGACCCAAAGCCATGCTGGTGCTCCAGGCCCAGGCCCCGCTGGAGCGTGCACTTCGGGGTGGCTCCTTAGCAGCCTGACTCCTCAGACCTGTCAACAGCTCTCCATTTCCCACTTGGGGCTGCTGGCTCTGCGCTTGGGGTATCCCTCTCCTGCCTGAGATGTTTGCTCCAGGAGGGGTTGTGTTCTGTAAGCACCTTTCACACATTCTTTTCTCCCCACAGCTGATAGTGGCCTGTGTATGTTTGGTTTAGGGGATCATCTTGGCAGGCAACAAGGAGCAGAAGGCCAAATACCTGCCCAGACTGGCATCGGGGGAGCACATCGCTGCCTTCTGTCTGACGGAGGCAACCAGGTCTGCCCCCTGGCAAGAGGTGCCACATGGCAGCCTCCAGGGCATCTTCCAGGGCGCCCTAGGATGAGGGTTGTGGGTTTTGGTGAATAGGTGGTCTTTTCTCTCTTCTCTCCTTGAATCTGCTAGAGAGTTGACTCAGCAACTTTTCTTATCAATTCTCTTTACCTTATTTCTCTGTCTCAGACTTGAAATGAGATACGTACCCAACAGCACCCGTCAAATAATTACTTTGTGGTCTGAGTACACCTTATATAGGATAATGCATTCAGGCTTCCAAGCAGCTTTGCAGATGTATAGGGCTGGCAGTATTGTCCATGAGCAGGTTAGGAACTGAGGTTCAAGGAGGTTGTATCATCAGCCCGAGGTCACACAGCCCGCTTAGGACTTAGGACTTTTGACAGATCCATTACTTGGACCGTGCTCCATCCTACTTCCCCTCACTTGGGAACCGAGGTTGCCCCACACTCCTCGCAGGAACTCAGATGAGCCCATTCTGCACGCACATTCCCAGGTTTCAGCCTAAGGCCAGGTTGTTTACACTGCCACTCTTTTTCGTGTGATGAAGCAGGGGCCCTCAGATCCAGCCAGCTGCTTGTCTTCATAAATAAGGTCTTACTAGAGCACGCTGTTTGTTCACAGGGTGTTTGGCCCCCTCATCCACAGTGGCAGGGTTGAGCAGGCAGGCAGACATCCCATAGCCTGCAAAGCTGAATACATTTATTATCTGGCCCTTTATTTTTAAAAGTTTGCCAACCCCTGTGTTAAAGTACCAAACCCTCCATTTTTAGCCCCAGAACTGTTCTCCATCCCTGGCATCGCTCTCCTCAACTGCATGTTTCTGTTCCCACAGTGGCAGTGATGCAGCCTCCATCAAGACCAGGGCCACGCTGAGTGAGGATAAGAAACACTACATCCTCAATGGCTCCAAGGTAGTTCTCTGTGGCCTGCTGAGCATCTTAGCTATGGCCTGCACTGCGCACTGACCACCTCCACACGCCTTGGGCCCTAAAGCACATGCACATCATCTCTTGTATGCTGTTGAGGCAGCTCTCAGATGGATGTTACTCTCTCTCTCTTTTATATAGATTTTATTTATTTATTTGAGAGAGTGCACAAGCTGTGGGGGAAGGGCCGAGGGAGAAGTAGACTCCCCACTGAGTAGGGAGCCTGATGCAGGAGCTCGATCCCAGAATTCTGGGATCATGACCTGAGCCCAAGGCAGATTCTTCACCAACTGAGCTATCCAGGCACCCAGATGCTATTCTCTTTTTTTTGGAAGAAGATACTGGCCCAGAGAGGTAAAGTGTCTTGCAAGCATCCTGTGTCTGCTCAGTGGCAGAACCAGGATTGGAAGCAAGTTGGAAGCAAGGCGTTCTGGCTCCAGAGTATACATGCTGATGCAGAATCAGCTACCTCCCTGAGCTGCTGTTGTGTGTTCTTTTAATTTATTACACAAACTTTCAAATACATACAAAAGGTTAGTGTAATGAACTTGCACGCAGCCGGCAACCAGCTTCAGCAGTTAACTAGCTCCTAACCCACCTTGTTTCCTTGCTCAGCATCCCTGCATCGCATCCCTGAGAGTTTCAGCACATCTCTACAAGATAAGACTTAAAAAAACAAAGTCAAAATGCCATTAACACATTTAAAAATTTATCATTTCTTTGTCTAGTCAGCATTCCAGTTTTCCTGGTGTCTCATACCTTTGTATTTTCCAACAATTTGCTTGAATCAAGAGCCAAATAAGTTTCATACATCCCAGTTCGTTGAAAAATCCCTTTATCTCCCCCCCCCCCACCATCCTTCCTGTCTCCTTATTCCTGCCTGCCTGCTTTGCTTTCTTGAGGACACGTGACTCCTTGATTCTAAGAGCGTGGACTGTCTCCATACTATTGGTTTCACTTCTGTGCACACACCCAGACATTGTGCCTCTTGGGGAAATCCTTGATCTGGGGAGACTGGGTGAGCCCCTGTCTTCTGTCCACACAGGCTTGGCTTTTCCAGCACCAAGATCTTTATGCTTCTGGCTTGAGGTTTGACAAGCAGCTGGGGTGTCTCTTGGGAAAGGGTGGAGCTGAGAGGTGGTGTATGACAGTCCAGTTTTCTCCAAAGCCCTTTTTCTTTCTTTGCTCAGATCTGGATCACCAATGGAGGAATCGCCAATGTTTTTACTGTGTTTGCAAAGACACAGGTTGTGGATTCTGACGGCTCCGTAAAAGACAAAATCACAGCATTCATAGTAGAGAGAGACTTCGGTGGAGTCACTAATGGGAAACCCGAGGATAAATTAGGCATACGTGGCTCCAACAGTAAGTAGTGAGGGGGAGGGGGCACCCGGGGGGGCACCCCTCAACCCAATCCAAATTCAAGATAAAATGAGATGTAAATAGTTTTGGTTCCACATAAGCATGTCAGCAAAATCACATTAAGAATGCCATGGTGACTCCATGGCAGTGTGGAGGAGCTCATTGAAGCTAATTTACTCTATCAACACATGTTGCTTGTATCCCCCTCCATGTAGCAGGCATACTAATCTCTATGTGAGCTCATTGCAGCCTTGTGGAGCACTTTGTCCCATGGGGGAGGCTATAGTGGACACCAAGGAGGCAGAGGGTATCCGAGGTAAACACTTCACTGCAGGACACCATATCTTTCCTGCCTGGAACCTCCTGCCTCTTGCTCTCCCTCGTACCACCCCCCCCCCCCCGGGCCCACCTGCAGCTCCTGGACAGCACTTGGTCCCCTTGAGGCTGGTGTCCTGTAAGTGGCTCTTGTCCTGACCAGCACTGTCAGAGAGTCCTCACAAAACTCTGCCTCTTGGGGCTCCTAGTTCAGATCGTGGGGTATCTGTGCTGCAGGGGACTGCCTGCTGCCCTTGGCGCCTCCAGACCCGCTTCTGTTTGCCATCCCGTCTTGAGATCCTGGGTTCTGTATGGCAATATTTGCTACCTCGGCCTGGTTCGATGGGGTCAGAGGACCCTGAGCTCTGACTTGGCTCCACTGCCTAGAAACTCCGTGACTTCAGACAAGCTAGTTTACTTTCCTGTGCTTCCTTTTCCTCACCTATTGCAAAGGGGTGATAACGCACATAGCGATGTGACCTGGGAAAGGAGTGTTTGGATGCCTGTACAGTGCTTTCATGCACATGGAAGCAAGTTGTACCACCAGACTGTTGTGCTTATTCATACATAGAACATTCCAGCAGAGGAAAGAGTGTTCTCAAAGGCAAAAGATAAAGAGCCTGGTGTGCTGGTGAGAAGATGGTCAGTGTGACCCAGGTGAGGGGGAGAGCAGGGTGGTAGCCCTGCACCACTGCCAGGGCAGTGTCCATAGTGAAGTCAGGGTAGGTGGTGCCCCTGGGATGCAGCAGCTCCACAAAGAGTGGATCGAGTGGCCCAGGTGAGGTCAGTGAGGAGGGTCCTCCCCACACAAAGTAGCCTGTGAAAGAATTAGAGCCCCTAGGACAAGGGCCTGGCCCTGTAGCCCATGTGTCATAAAAAAGGAGCCAGCAGCTACCGAAATGATTTCATTATATTTCACAACCAAGCAATTGGAATAGAATAGTCAGCAGACCTGGTTGCTCACACCTAGCTTGCTTGCTGTTTGGCTACTTTTGAGCCATGACCTTTGTCCTGAGTCTCCCTTTACTCCAGTGTTAAGTTGCCAGGAGTTGCAGTCTTGATGTGACAGCATGCGAAGACATGCTGCTACAGAAAACATGGTGCAAAAGTCCCCATTGCCTCCTGCCTCTGTCCTTGCCACTGGCACCTTTCCCCTCTCTGCCTGCCTCTGCACGCTAAGCGCTTCCTTACTTCAAGGTCTGCCACTGTCACCCTGTCTGAGAATCCACCCCAGCACTTATCTGAGAGGGTGAGCCTTTGTCACCCTCAGTCTGCAGGTGCTGGGTGGCCTGCTCCGGGCTGTGGTTGGATCCCGATCTGCTGCATTTGTGTACCATGCTAGGGCTTGTTCTCATAGCAAATCACAGGAGCGTCTGGGGGCTGAGCCAGACCACCCAGCACTGGGAAGGCCACGGCTCGTGTCAGGTGGGTTCTTTGTCCCTGGTGACAGCTGGAGGGACAAGGCAGGGAAAGGCAGTTTGTTTCCACAGAGGCATAGTGCAGGGTGTGACTACATCCGAGTTAAGTGGGATCCATCCTCCTGTTGAGTCCAGGGACCTCAGAAAGTCTGTGCCATCCACTTTCATGGTTCTTCCTCTGGCATGTGCTCCTCCTTCAAACTTCTGCTGAGTGTACTCTTAGAAAAGCCTGATGGAAGCCCTTAACAAAAATACTATTTACTCTCTCTGACCTCTGTCCCCACTGTAGTACTTAGAACATCCATCATGTCCCTAGCATAATATGAGCTCCATGTGGACAGGACCTTTGTCTTTCAGTAGCTGGAGAATGAGTTGAATGAATGAATGAATTACATTTCATGATCAAGTGCAAGTAGTCTGTACTCATTACATAAGGCTTTCAATTTCATCTTTTTCAGCTTGCGAGGTCCATTTTGAAAACACCAAGGTGCCCATCGAAAATGTCCTTGGAGAAGTCGGAGGCGGGTTTAAGGTGCGTCGTGAAAGCAGCCCCTGTGAGGGCAGCGTGTGGGTTCATGGTACAGCTTGTGGGCCCCAACTTCCTGTCCCATCCCTGCCTTTAGCTGACCAGCGCGTGCTTGCCAGATGACTGTGCAGAGTTCTTTGGTGGGAAATTAGCAGAATGGAAAAGTTAGCTCCCAGAAGAGGGAGTGTGTCATCTGTGAGGCTTCCTTTGCCTTGAGCAGGGAAAGGATTCCTCTCTCCCGACGAGTGAAAGAAAGCAGGCCAGTGGGCACTGAAGCAGCTCAGGTTCTCTGAATGCACAACCCTGGGTCCTGAAGCCCTTCCCTAATTTTTTTCTTGGAGTTAGATTATTATTTTGTTTAATTGACCTATAACTCACATCACATAAATACACAATTTTTAAATGTACTTGGCATTATTTAGTTTATTTACTATGTTGTACAACTATCACCGTGGCCTAACTGGACATTTTCATCCCCCGAAAGAAATCTTCTCATTTCCCAGTCTTTGGCAATTGCTACTTTACTTTGTTTCTATGGATTTGCCTATTTTGAATATTTCTTTTTTTTTTTAATTTTTATTTATTTATGATAGTCACAGAGAGAGAGAGAGAGAGAGGCAGAGACACAGGCAGAGGGAGAAGCAGGCTCCATGCACCGGAAGCCCGATGTGGGATTCGATCCCGGGTCTCCAGGATCGCGCCCTGGGCCAAAGGCAGGCGCCAAACCGCTGCGCCACCCAGGGATCCCCTGAATATTTCATGTAAATGGAATCTATATGCAATCTTTTATGTCTGGCTTCTTTCTCTTAGCATAATGTTTTCAAGGTTAATCCACGTTGTAGCACTTGCCATTCCTTTCTGTAGCTGAATAATATTCCATTGCAGGGACACACCACATTTGTTCATGAGCTCATGGACGTTTGGACTGTTGACACATGGGGACTATTATCAGTAATGCTACTGTGAATATTCATATACAAGTCCTTGCGTGAACTGTATGTTTTCAGGTCTTTTGGGTATATACATCTAGAAGCAGCATTGCTGGATCATATGGTGACTGTATGTTTAATTTTTTGAGGAACTGCCGGACTGTTTCCCACAGTGGCTGCACCACGTTTCATTGCCCATGGTGGAGTAGAAGGAAGGGTCCAATTCCTCCACATCCTCTCACCAGTGCTTGTTATTGTGCATTTTTAAAATTATAGCCATCCCAGGGAGTGTGAAGTGGTATCTCATTATGGTTTGGCTTACATTTACCTAGTGACTGACTAGGTTGAGCATCTTTCCATGTGCCTACTGGCCATTTATACATCTTCTTTGGAGAAATGTATTTTGAAATCCTTTGGCCTATTTTTTTTATAAAGCCTTTTTTTTTTTTTAAAGTAATCTCTACACCTCTCATGTGGCTCCAACTCATGACTGAGATCAAGAGTGGCAACACTCCCCCTGACTGAACCAGCTGGTTACCCCCTCCTTTGCCCATTTTTAAACTGGCTATTTGTCATTTTTTTTCTTCTTTTTTTTTAAAGATTTTTTTTTTTTTTAGAGGCACCTGGGTGGCTCAGTTGGTTGGGTGTCTGCCTTCAGCTCAGATCATTAGCTCTGGGTCCTGGGATTGAGCCCCTTGTCATTGGTCATTATTGTTTCATTGAGCTCCCTGCTTAGGAGTCTGCTTCTCCGTCTCCCTCTGCCTGCCTCTCCCCCTGCTCGTGAACTCACTTTCTCTTTCTCTCTCTCTCTCTCTCTCTCTCTCTTTCAAATAAATAAAATCTTTTTAAAGATTTTTTTTTTTTTAAAGAGAATGCAAGCGAGGGTAACTGACAGGGAGTGGCAGATGTTGGATCCCTGCTGAGCAGGGAGCCTAACACAGGACCTGATCCTAGAACCTTGGCATCATGATCTGAGCTGAAGGCAGATGCCCAACTGACTGAGCCAGCCAGGCGCCCCTGATTATTTTTCTTTGTTGTTGCCTTACCTTAATTTATCAGGTGACCTGGGCAAGTTATCCTCACTCTGGGGAGCCCCATCCACCTTGGCTGTGAAGCAGGAATCACAGCAGGTACCTTTCTCCCTTCCTGGTATGAGAATCTGATCATGCATTTATCCAAAACTGACTTGAGGGGATCCCTGGGTGGCGCATTGGTTTGGCGCCTGCCTTTGGCCCAGGGCGCGATCCTGGAGGCCCGGGATCGAATCCCACGTCGGGCTCCCTTTGTTTTTTTTTGTTTTTTTTTGTTTTTTTTTTTTTTTTCGGGCTCCCTTTGCATGGAGCCTGCTTCTCCCTCTGCCTGTGTCTCTGCCTCTCTCTCTCTCTCTCTCTCTCTCTGTGTGTGTGTGTGTGTGTGTGACTATCATAAATAAATAAAAATAAAAAAAACAAAAAACAAAAACAAAACTGACTTGAGGCTGCTTGGTGAGTGTTGACCAAAGGGCTTGAGAGGTGAAAGGACAAAAAGGGAGCAGTGTGTGCACAGTGGTATGTTTGTTATTTGCTTAACCCAGATATTATATGCAGATGAGAGAATATAGGTGGAAAAAATGAAATTACCTGAAGCTTAGCACCAGCAGAGTTGCTATTCATCATTCAATTTAGATGCTTATCTTTCTAGACCCTTTTATTTACTTAAAGTAGACTCCATGCTGGGCTCCAAGCCCAGCATGCAGCTTGAACTTATGACCCTGAGATCAAGACCTGAGCTGAGATCAGGAGTCAAACACTTAGCCAACTGAGCTTAGCCAACTGAACCACGCAGGTGCCCCTCTCTAGACCTTTTTAAAGAGTATACATCTCTAAACATTTGGTAATACCATTTGTTTAATATAGCCTGCATTTTTGTTTCTGTTTTTTTTTTTTTTTCCACATACCAAGCAATCCTAACTCTTCATGCCAGTAAATGTATACTGCTGATATTTAATGCTGCAGAGTATTTCTTTGTGTGGTGATGGCACATTTACTGTTCCTAGGATTGGGCATTTAACACTTTTCTCTTTCTACTCAGAATCTTATTGTGTGGTATATCTCCTTGTTTGTATCTGTGTACACTCGTCTGATTATTTCCACAGTTTCAACACCCAGCAGTAGGCTTTTCCATGTCTGAGGGCAGTTTTAGTTGTTGGCCCACTGCCAGGTCACTTATGGGGAGTCGGGCTGGCTCCTTTGTGGGAATGCCCCTTGCCCTAGTCCTTTCCACATGAATTAAAACATTTTCCCACTGTGTTAGATGAAAAAAAAATTGTTTTAAAGATTTTATTTATTCATGAGACACCGAGAGAGGCAGAGACATAGGCAGAGGGAACTTGATGTGGGACTCGATCCCGGATCCTGGGATCACGCCCTGAGCTGAAGGCAGACCTCAACTGCTGAGCCACCCAGGCGTCCCTGGAAATCTATTTTCTTTCGCCTATTAAAACTATTGTTTTTGGGTCCCCCACAGGGAGTCTGCTTCTCCCTCTACCTATGTCTCTGCCTCTCTGTCTCATGAATAAATAAATAAAATCTTAAAAAAAAAAAGAAAAAGAAAAAGATTTCCAGAGTCCTTTCTTTGTTATTAGTAGGATCACTTGTCATTTGGCCTAAATGCTAAACCATGAGTGATTCTGGAGACTGCAAAATGATCAAAGGCCAGGTGAAAATCACCTGGCTAAAGTGAGAGAAAAGAGCCAGCAGTCAGGTCTTTCAGACCTTCAAGGCAGGGAAGGAGTTAGGTGTCAGGCAGAGGCTGTTGGGAATATGGATAGTATCTAGCTTCTGGCAAGCTGCAGTGTAGAATGTAGTTGTACAAATGGCAGGAGACATCAGCAGGGAAGCTAAAAGTGTACAGGTGCCATCCAGGCAGGAGGGGAGGCCCCAGGGTTGAGTAGGAGGGTTGATATTTGAGCTCAGGAGCCCTTCCTGAGAAAGGGTGAAATCTATTACATCTTTGATTGTCTAGGGAATGAGATCTAGTCCCTAATCTTTTTTTTTTTTTTTTTTTTTTTTTAATGAGGGTAAGAATAAATTCTGAAGGGGCCATGAAATGGACTTTGCTCATAAAGCATGAACCAGCTTTTGCATGCCTGTGTGGGCAGAGGGAATGAGGTAGGAGAATTCACTTCCTCCTCATAGTCCCAGCAGGTCTGGAGACCAGTGCCCACATACCGCCTGAGGCACAGGAAGTCTGAGGTCAGAGGCACGGCCCCAGGAGGAGGCAGGGCAGGATTTGGGTGTCACACTGTAGTAGGACGTAACCTCACCCTCTCCCCCTTGTTTCCACATTCCCCAGCCCCTAGGACTGAGCAGGTACGGTCAGTACCCCCCCACACCCTGTCATTGGAACCGTTGTTTCCTACCTCGCAGTGTCTGCTTTGAGATTCTCCCATTCGGAATAGCAAGCGATCATAAATTCAGAATCCGTTACATGATTTATTCAACCAAGTCACAAATACGCATGGAGTGAATAGCAGTAATATGTTTGAAGTTGAGCTTTTAGGAAAAACAGTGATGTTCACAGACTCCTTTCTGCCCTCAGCCCCAGCCGGTCCTTGAAGTCTCCGATTTGGGCACCACAGGTGTGGTAGGGGCTTGACAGGTCACTGCTGTCCTTCAGGAGGCTCATGCTGGTGGGAAAGTCCAGGTAGTTTGCAGGGTGTACCCACCAGGTCTTAGTTTCTGCTCTCCTCTGAGGACTAAGAGGTGGCCTGTTCTGTGATAACATTGTCCCATTCCTTTATCGGGGTGACTCCCAAGAATGTTTGTGACTGAGTAATTACCTCATTGTGTGTTGGGACTATACTCTCCTCCAGCCTGGTGGGGATTGACAGGACGATTAACTTTCTCAGGTGCTGGCACAGAATTCTCTAGAGACTTGCCTTTTGTCCTCAAGAAACCTGGTAAAAGTAGACAAGCAGCACTGTGGTCTGTCACCTGTGGTCCTCCCGGACACTAGGATTGCAGTCCCAGTGAGCCGCGCCCTCTCTCTCTCCAGGTGGCCATGAACATCCTCAACAGTGGGCGGTTCAGCATGGGCAGCCTTGTGGCCGGGATGCTCAAGAAATTGATGGGTAGGTAAGTCGGGGACAGGAGCCATTTGTGGCACAGGCTTGCCCTGCGGCCCCCTCCATCCTGGAGGCCCTGCCATGTCCTCCTAGCAGGCCAGTGCAGAGCCAGGCCTTTGGAAAAAGCCCAGCTGCAGTCTGAGATTTGGACTTCAGTTTAGACCAAAAAATGTGGTCAGTCTGCCCCCAGGTGGTTACTGTTCCTTTTTCACACTTCTATGTCTTACCTACTCACAAAGGATCCGGGGAGTGGGGAAGTAGACGGTCCATCAGAGTCAGGAGGGTTTGCTGCTCTGACAACTAAGGACAGAGCTACTTAAACATCCAGATGTGAGCAAGACACTGGTGCTTTCACAAGATCCCCGATTTGTAGGAGGCTCCGTGGGTGAGGAGTGGAACTCCTACTCACTCAGTCTCAGGATCTTCCCTTTTTTTTTCTGTTAGAATACCTGAAAGTAAGAGTCTTTGGTCTGTGAATTTAGAACAGCCCTATGGGGTTTTGTTGGACACAGATGTCATTATCATTTCAGCTAAGTGGAAGTGACTGCTGGCAAAGGCACAGGGCCCTGCCGGTGGGGGGTGAGGGCTACCTGGGGCTGGTATAGTGCTGATGAAGTTCCTCAGAGTTCAGGGCCAGGTGGAGACAGGAAAGCTTTGTTTTAGGTTCTTACTTCCATTTAGATGAGGCTCAGAGAGAGTAAGCAATTAGCCCAAGGCCACTCATCTGCCTGTAAGTCAGTATTGTGAGACTCTAGACTCAGGGCTTGTCTCACTTTGCTGAGCTTCCCCCCAACACCCTGAAGCCCCCAGGCCTCTTGCTTCGCCATCACGGAAACTCTTCCATGCAAGAGGTTCGTGGAGGCTCTCCTCACCTGTCCCCAAAGGATGTAGACCCTTGATGAGACTAACTGCAGAGGGAGGGGCTGGCATTTGCTGCTGGCCACTGGGAGGCCGCCACGTTCTCTCGGGTGCCTCCAGCGCTGGGTGCCTGTTCACAGCTCTACACATGACCCTCCTCTGGTGATGGACAGCTGTGACAGGCGTGGGCCTGCACCTCATGTCGGATGTTTCTAGAGCCCTGGCTCCATGTTAGGTGCCTTTCTTCCTTCTGCATCTCTGGTAACCTTGGCAGCAGTGCTGTGAGGTTGGGAGTGTTGTTCAGGGTAGATAGTTGCTTGGCCCAGCCTACTACCTAGTAAGAGAAAGTGCCAGGTTCAGGCCTGACTCTAAATTCTGGGCTTCTGTTGCTGTCTACTGCCATAGGCACTGTTGAGCATGAGCAGGCTTTCCTCTGACCAGATAACGCTAGGAAGGGGCAGTGCTGTCTTGTAGTGTGTTTGGTCTCATACTGTCGCAAACCTGTTTCTCATAGTTCTGTCCTGAGTGTTCACAGGGTAGTGATGATAGCCTTCGGAAATCATTTTAGGACAGCCTGAAAATGGTTCTTTTTAACAACTCTGCTCTTCTTCAGAAATGACTGCTGCATATGCCTGCACGAGGAAACAGTTCAATAGGAACCTCAGTGAATATGGACTTATTCAGGTACCAAAGGTTCTGGGTGCTGCATGTGTTGGTTTCACAGGTGGGCATTAAAAGTGTGTGGTCTGTACTTGTGACGCCCACACAGCGATTCAGAAGACGAGTATAAGGCTATATTTAGTGTGGCTCCCTGTTATGAGGGCTTGGTTCCCTCGGGCATGGAAGCTTTGGGCTCTTACCTTCTCTGCTGGCTGGCAGAGGATCTGGGTCTCAGCACATGAAAATTGTTTCTTGGTTATGTTTTTTTTCTGAACACCCCAGGAAAAGTTTGCCCTGATGGCTCAGAAGACTTATGTAATGGAAAGTATGGCCTACCTCACTGCAGGGATGCTGGACCAACCAGGGTTTCCCGACTGCTCCATCGAGGCTGCCATGGTGAAGGTAATCCCTGCACAGCCTCGGAGACCTTAGCTGTGGCCTTTCAGCCCCGTGTCGCCTGCCACCTTCCTCTTCTCCTTAGCTTATAGGTCAGCTTATCCAGTATTTATGACGACCCCACCATGTGACAGACCTGGCCCCAAGATGCACCTGGAGAGGCCCACATGGCATGGGAGAAACAATAAAGAGCAGTGCCCACTTGAGTACATTTATAGGACAGGTCAGTGGCTCCATAGGAGCCAAGTCATCACCAGTCTATAGCAGATGGGGAAAATACAGGCCACATATTATAATTTCCCATCAGTATGAAAGCACCCAAGCTTTCTTGGGAAGGACTTCTGTTGTGGGTGTACAGCTTTCCACTTTTATGTGTCACCTGCAGGCACATGTTGGGCCAAGCAGCTCACCTACATGTGGAGAGGCAAGCTGCAGGTGAACGGGACTAGGTGGGCAGGGTCAGGCCTCCTGGAGAGGGAATCTGAAGTGGGTTTCAAAAGGACAGGAGTTAAAAAAAAAAAAAAAGACAGGAGTTTCTTCAGTGTAGAAGGTGTGGAGTAGGCTCTTGCATCCCAGGGAAGCCTTAGAGATAGGAGGAGTCATGGTGGGTGGGGAGCCACAGTTGGTCAGTTAGGTCCAGAGAGAAAAGGACTTGTCCGAGGCCACCCAGTGAGACTGGGACAGGGCTCCTACCTGGGCTGGTCTCATCCTAGAGCCAGGTTCTCCATGTCAAGCTGCCTGTTCCATCCCCAGCCACCCTGCCCTGGCTGAGGCCCCCTCCCCCTCGTGGAAGGGACTTGGCCCTGTCGCCCCTGTGCTTACCGTGTCCTGGCTCCATGGCAGGTGTTCAGCTCGGAGGGTGCCTGGCAGTGCGTGAGTGAGGCACTGCAGGTCCTCGGCGGCTCAGGCTACATGAGGGATTACCCATATGAGCGCTTGCTACGTGACAGCCGCATCCTGCTCATCTTCGAGGTGAGTGCCCGCCGCCCTGCCAACCCCCTCACCCCCCCAAGTAGTCTCATTGTCCCTCCTCATGCCTCTGTGTGGCCCCATTCTCCAGGGGTGGAGGTGAGGCTGAGGGGCCAAGCGAGTGCCCTTTCTGCTGAGACTGTCCCTTCAGTTGTCTGTGGTGGGACAAACAGAGATCTCACGGGCGGCCCAGTTGTGCCTCCAGGGCTCACTCTGGGTTTGCCTTTCCTCCCCAGAGTACAGGCACCTCAGCAGGGTCCTCTCCATGGACTTTCCCAGCCCTGACACCTCCCTAATTGCTGCCCCCTCCATGGGCTCACAAGCCAAAAGAGGGAATTCTGTGAGTGGGGTGACCCCAGGTGGGATAACAAAGGGGGATGAAGAGCTCGTGGCCTGACTGACCAGGGTAGACTACGGAACACCAGTGCAGGGAGGGCCTGAGCTGCATCTCTCCCTCAGTGGGCTAGTGTCTCAGGAAGCCAGTGCACTTGGCCTTTGGGGACAGAAATGACTTTGGCCTGGCCAAGGGGAAGGTGGTTTGAGCCAAGGATAGGGAGATGGAACATGCTACCCCCAGATAGGGCCTTACCTGCCGCACTGAGTAGGATAAGCATATCTTTGTGGGAGCAGTGGATGGTCCTGGTAGGTGCAGAGCTGGGGCAGGTGGTAGAAAAGTTGGTGGGGTGGGGGCAGAGGGTAGATGAGAAGGGGAGCCAAGTAACTAGACTCTGGGGGCCCTTGGCCAGTAGGCAAAAGAGTTTGGATCTTACTGTGCAGGCACTGGAGGCCATTAGAGGTTTCTGAGCAGGGAAGAACTTGAATGCATTCCCATTCTGGGAAATTCCCTGGGGCTGACGTGGGAGTTGCAGAGGTAAGACCAGAGGCCAGGTGCACACAGTAGGAGAGAGGGCCGTGCAGAGAGAGGGATGGAATTAGGATGGCTGTAGGGTGTGCAGGAGGCAAGCCCAGAGACGAGACTTGGAGCCTGAGCAACCTGTGTGGTTTCTGAAGGGCACCTTTGGATGCCCGGCTCCCAGGCTCCCCAACCCAGGGAAAGGCCTCATGGCTGCTAGTTCTCGCCATGCCCCCCACATGCCAGCCCTGTGGTCTCCTTCCTTGGAGGACGGGCAGGATGTGGCCAGCCTGAGGGTCCAGGGGCACTTTCCCAAGGGCTGCCCCAGGACTGCTGCTTCCAAGGCCCCTTCCCCTCGACCTGGTTGAATTTGCTCCCGTGTGACTAGATGGGGCAGCAGCTTTGAGGGCTGCGGAGTCCTCAGAGTGAGGCAGATGGTCCCATCTGGAGACTATGCAGGACCGGGCACACCTTGACTTGCAGTCTTCCCAGGGGTGTCTCCCTGTCCTTGGCTAGGCTGGCTGCAGGGCTCAGTGTCCAGTACTGGCTTTGTGACCCATGGCCCACCTCCCTTAAATAATCCCAAGGAGATTGGGAGGGGAACAGTGTGCACAGCAGCAGGGAAGAGGTGGCCCTCTGGGTACTGATACCCCGTACTGGGGGGGCAGCCAGCTCTCGTCCTTAGAGATCAGTGGCTCCCCTGAGGAACCTGGGAGCACTTGCTGCGTCCTGGGCATCGGCATCCCTCCCCTCGGGGAAAGGAGTTTCTCCCATTAATTATAAAGAAACCAAATTGGAGGCTTGGAAAAAGTGACTCCGTTGTGTTTGGTCCTAGAAAGGTGGTAGATCCTGAGGGAGTCCCCGGTTGTCTGGTCGGCAACCTGCTCATCCCTGTAGAGGTGGGGCTAGCGTGTTGCCCTCACCCTCAGGTCACAGCCCTGCTCCCTTGCGAGGCTACTTCCAAAGCGGCAGCCTCCGTGGCACTGGCAAGCGGGCAGTGGGGTGGCCTACCCAGTTACACGCACAGCACAAACAAGCACCATCCTAGTGGAGCCAACTTTAACCTCCATACTCCTGGCCACAGGGAACCAACGAGATTCTCCGGATGTACATTGCCCTGACAGGTCTGCAGCATGCTGGCCGCATCCTGACCGCAAGGATCAAGTAGGTGCCAGCCCCACTGTCTGCTCCTCGGGCCCCATCCTGGGATACACCTCAGAATTGGGGTCATGGAGCCGTGCAGTGCTCAGCTCAGTCATAGGCTGGCTAGAGGGAAAGAAGGGGACAGGAGCCCTGAAAGCCAGACTGCAGAGCTTGGCCTTCACCTACAAGTGATAGGAGGTGCCAGCTGCCTCAGGAAGCCCTCATTGCCCTCCTCCCCTGGCAGTTTCCATCTCCCATGCTGCAGGGAGCTTTGTTTTCAGAGCCTAGGGATTGAGAGCTATCCCTCAGACAGGCACTGGGCTCCCAGACTAACATGAGACCACTTTCTTCGCTCTTTCTCTTGCTCCTCTTAACCCCCATCATGGGGCTAGAACAACTAGAAATCATTGTTGGAGCCTGGTGTGGAGTTGCTGAGAGCATCTTGCAGACTCCTTTACCCCAGAGCACCACCTGGGGGCTAGTTGTGACTGCTGCTTGTAGAGAGGCTCTGTGTGCTCTGCCTCAGAGACTGGCTGGGAGGTCTCAGGCATCCAGCAGGCCCAGGCTAGGGTAGAGCAGCATGTAGGTCCTGAGTTGTCCCTTTACTGTCTTGGATCACCAGAGGGAACCAGGTACCTGTAGCTCTGGGGTGCCAAGGGGGACCCTATTGCTCAACAGTGGGAACTAGCAGTGAGGCCGGAGTTCACGGGGCTGTGGGCTTTCCGCAGCGAGCTTAAACGGGGCAATGTGACCACTGTCATCGAGACTGTCAGCCAGAGGCTTCGAGACTCCCTGGGCCGAACCGTGGACCTGGGGTTGACAGGGAAGCTGGGAGCTGTGCACCCCAGTGTCGCAGTGAGTGGGCACACCTGGCATACCCCCCATGTGGGTGCCCTCCTGGTGGGTATCCTCTTCCAGAGGGCTGTGACCAGGGCATCTGGGAGGATGGCCCAGCCTGGTGGGCAGAGCCTGGGCCCCAGAGCCCTGGGCTGGGTGGGATGGGTACCGTGGGGAGTGGCACCAAGCAGTCTCTCCTCTGGCATACTAGGACAGTGCCAACAAGCTCGAGGAGAATGTGTATTACTTTGGCCGCACCGTGGAGACGTTGCTTCTCCGCTTTGGCAAGGTACCTGGGCCCCTGCCAGATCTGGGGATGGCAGGCCCTCCATCTTGGGAGCCAGGGAGAATGGGGCATTTTACCTTTGGGACCCAGCCTAGAAAGAAAGCTTGGTCACCATGGATGGGTGGGGGCTCTCTGTCCCAGGGGGCACTTGGGTAGATGTCCTTGGAGTAGGGAGGGGAGCCCAAATCTAGGGCCCTGATCTGTGAGGCTGCTGCTGCTCAGGCTGACATAAAGCACAGTAACCAGCAGCATGTGATCTCAACCAGGTTTCTGGGACCTGGTCTTGGCCTGATCCATGCTCAAATCTAGATAGAAGGGAAAACAAGGCAGCCAGTGAGTCAGCCTCCCACAACCCAAAGGGAGAGGCAGTGTTAACCCCCTTCTACTGAGGCATGAAGTGAGTCTTGGAGATGGCTGAAGATGGGCCCGGGGAGGGAGGTTCCTGTGTTGCGTGTCTCCACCCTGGGCTCTGTGTTGGCAGACCATCGTGGAGGAGCAGATGGTCCTGAAGCGGGTAGCCAACATCCTTATCAACCTGTATGGCATGACAGCCGTGCTGTCGCGGGCCAGCCGTTCCATCCGAGTGGGGCTCCGAAACCACGACCATGAGGTAATAAGCCCTTGCCAGCTTTATCCTCTGCACTTTAATGAGACCTGTGGTTGGGGAAGGGGGTCAGTGGGTGGCAACGCTCAGTCAGGAGCAAGGGACTGGGCAAGTCAGGGCTTTGGTCCAGTGGTGGTCCCAGGAGGCTGGCAAGTTTGCTGAGCTGTGGCCAGTACCAGTGGTCAGCTCCAATGCGAAGGTCTGTGCTGCTCAGGACATGGGGCCACTCCCTTTTGTTTTTCTATCTGAGGAAAAAAGAGTAAGTGATGGGGTCCCAAACCTTGTGCCTTCACCGCATCTGCCTTCCTTGCCCTGCCTGAGGGGCCAGATGCAGTCACTAAGCGCCTGCTGTGTGCTGGGTCTTTATTGTCCCTCGGTAGCCTCTGGGCACTAGCATTATGATGGCCTTCCTGCCATAGAGGAGACTGAGGCCCAGAGGTGTTGAGTAATTTGCTCTTGGGGACAGAGCTGTTTGGGTCAGAGCTGGAATTAGAACCTAAGACTGACCCCCAAGCCAGGCCTTTTGACCCAAGCCAAGCTGCTTAGTTTGGCTGAGTTCTTGAAACACACACACCAGGGAAGGGGTGCCCTGTGTCATCCTCTTCATCCTTGGCTCTGACAGGTTCTGCTGGCCAACATCTTCTGTGCAGAAGCTTATTACCAGAATCTCTTCACCCTGTCCCAGCTGGACAAATGTAAGTAGGGTGGCCTAAGGAGGGAAGGTGGGCCTGAGTCTAGGTGACTGTTGATGGCCAGGCTCCCAGGGCCTGCTGGCTGCTCACAAACCTCTCCCTTGAGTGAGGGCTGCTAAGGTCAGGTTCACCTGCAGCAGGGCCTGCCAGCTAGGAGCACATACCTGCAGGTGAAGACTATCAGAGCCTCCCAGGGTGTGACCCAGCATGCCTGGCCACCTAGCAGCCGCCCAGTGATGTTCCACAAAGAAGGGAAGCATTTTATCTGCCTCTTTACCCCCTACACTCCAGCTAAAATAAACCTGCCCTTCTAGCAGGTGTCTCAGGCTTTGGCCCTACCTTGTGCAGGGGCTTGGCACATAGGGCTGTTTGTCTAGAATGCTCCTCTCCCGTAGCCACATGGCTATGTCTGAGAGGACCTGGCTCAGATTCCTCTGACCCTTACAGTCATTTTGGCCTCAAGGGTCCATGTTCTGTGTCCCCTGCTGTAGAGCCCAGCTCTGTTGCCAAGAGATGGAGAAGAGGCCATCATGGCACGTGCTGAGAAGAGGAGTACATGATTGTGTGCAGCTTCTGGCTCTGGGTGCTAGCATCTGTGTTCCATTCTGTGGTGGGAGACATGGTTTCTCTTCTAAAGGCTTGACTGGCAGAGGATCCTTCTCCAGCCCCTGTTCCCACAAGATCCAGAGTTCTGAGGGATCAACAAGATGAGCCCTTTGTTTTTCAGGATGAAGCCCCATCCCTCTTTTTCCCTACAGCCAGAATGACACTTCCTGAGGGTTTGGAGGAGGAAAGTTAGCTTTAGGGCTCCTTCACAGTGGGTGGTCTACTTTGTTTGTTTAAAAAAAAAAAAAAAGGCCACACCCCAGCAGTATTTCTCTCCTCACAAACCTATTAATATTTTTTGCTTTCAGATTCTCCAGAAAATCTAGATGAGCAGATTAAGAAAGTGTCCCAGCAGGTCCTAGAGAAGCAAGCCTACATCTGTGCCCACCCTCTGGACAGGACGTCCTGAAGCAAATGGACAGTGTTCCCTACTGCCCTGAAGCCACAACCCATCGCTGGTCAGCTCTTTCTCCGGAAGGTGGAGCACTTGGAATTTTTACAAGTGGAAATGTTTCTTCCCAGTATATACCAGAAGGACTTTCTCCTGGCCTGGGGGCAGAGCTTCTTTAGGCTTTGCCCTGCAGGCACTGCCACTTGACCTGATCCCAGGTGCTGAAGAGACAGGAGAGAGAATGCAGTTGGTGACACCTGGGAGCTAAGGGGCTTCTGCTAGTCTATAGGAGACGTACAGTGGCAACGGGCTTGTGCTGCTGCTGCCTTTGCGTCAGGAGGTTGGTGGGGACCTGTTGCAGGCATGGATAGCTACTTCTGCAAGACCAGCTGTGTTCATGGAACAAATGCACTTAACCTGTGTACTGGGAACCATCTGACAACAAATATAAAATGCAGTTTGTGTTTAGTTTACCCTTTTAGCCCTCATGCTGTATACTGAGCATGTTTTTCCTCAGAGCTGAGTTTCCCCCTTTGGTGATGGTGAGGGGTGGGTGCCCAGCCCAGACCACAGTACCCTGGGGATTTTTAAGGCCCTGTCTCTGGTCTTTCTTATGGTCTGATACATGATAACACATGCTTTTTCCTGCCTGGGACCTTTCTGCTGTCTGTATAGAGGTTGGCCTCTATTCCTGAAGAGGGGGGCAAAAAGGAATCTTAAGGCACGACTAGACCTTTGCATTAGTCTAGGCTCCTTTCTGCTGCTGTTTCCCCACACTGCGTCACAGCATGCTCACACTGGCAAGCTTTGAGGTTTCTTCTGGTTCTAGGTGGTTTGGGGCTCCAGAAAACCCCACTACAGATGTCACCCTGAGGTGGGAAGAAAAGACAAGGCTCCTCTTTCCTTTCCTTTCCTTTCCTTTTGTTGTTGTTTTTTTTTTTTTTTTTTTTTTTTAAGGTTTATTTATTCATGAGAGAGAGAGAGAGGCAGAGACACAGGCAGAGGGAGAAGCAGGCTCCATGCAGGGAGCCTGATGCGGGACTCGATCCTGGATCCCAGGATCACGACCTGGGCGGAAGGCAGGTGCCCAACTGCTGAGCCACCCAGGCGTCCCTCCTTTCTTTTCAAGTACAAGTCAGTCTGCTATGCAAACACTGGGCTGGCCTGAGCCCTCTGCCAGGGATTGGATAACTAATCTTCAAAAGGTAAAACTTGACAAATCTTAAGGCACTGGAGCTAAGTTACCAGTGAAACCTAAAGGTCTTCGGGTGTTTTGTTGGCAAGGGGAATACTAATCTGGTTCAATGCCAGCGACCAGAGGCTGCACAGAAGGTCTTTGCCAGGGAAGCTTGGGAAGCAGCTGTCCAGACCCCATGCCCCCGGGACCTCCATTCAGGAAAGGGGGCTTCACTGTATTCCCTGCAGTATGGACGCCCCTGTCGGCGGCTGGTTCTGTCTTCACTCGGCTGAGTTTCAAAGGCTGGGACCCCTGGTTCAAATCTCCCTTTCCCCCCTACCATTTCCAAGGTTTCTTTAAACATGGTGGGGAGGAGAGGCCTCAGTGCGCGTCTGTGCCCAGGGAATGTGTGCTGGGAAGGCCTGCAGTGGAGTTCAGTGGCAGCATTCGGGCCAAGGAGGTAAGCCCGGCATTGCTGGGCTGGTCTGTACCAACAGGTAGGACTGACCATGCAGTCCCAGAGCCTGGAGCTTGTTCTGAAGGGAAGGCAGCAGGGGCCAGACAGGAGGGAGACAAATTTCAGCAGCTTGTTGGCACTTCCTCCTGTTTCATGGAGCTGTTACCAGCTGCCTTTGAGAGTTAGAGAAGGAAAGAAATCCATTTTGTTTATCTGGTCTAGCTTTCTGAGAAAGGTTTCTCTGGCAAACCTTGTCACTAGGTAAACTTTCTCCCTGAACCAAGGTTCTGGCAACCAACAGATTTTGGTTCTCTGAAAACGTACAAATGATCTGGAGGCCCATCTTTATAAACAGAAGGATGAGAGGGACTCATGCTTTTAAACTCCCTCCTTCCCACACACAGTGGGAGATGGCAACATCTTGGAGCAGGAATGGAGTCAGAAGGTCCCAGAGGTGGCCAGAGTCTCTGCCCCCAGCTGCTGGCCAGGCATCTAGACCTGGGTAATGCGTGTTGGGGTGCGGACAGCCCTTAGACCTGTCTCCCAACTTACAAGTTTGATAGCTAAGAAACCGGGCCTAGAGGGGCCACCTAAGTGGCTCTATTGGTTAAGCGGCCAGCTCTTGATTTTTGGCATAGGTCAGGATCTCAGGGTCTTAGGATCAAGCCCTGCAAGTTACGCTCCTCACTCAGCAAGGAGTCTACTTGAGGATTCTCTCCCTCTCCCACTGCCTCTCTCCAAACTTGTGCATACTGTAAGATAAGCTTGTACGGAGCAGGGACCAGGAACAGTGAAGGGACTTGTCCAACATCACCCACAGCAAATTAGTATCACAGCTGGAGCTAGAATCCAGGGCTCTTGAGTTCCAGCCTAGCACATTAATGCCAGACCCATTCTGACTCTGGACTTCCTAGCTTAGAAAGTTAGAACAGCTAAAACAAAAAGGGTACTGCCAAAGATGCAAAGCAGCAGAGGTCCTGACTGCCCATATCAGGAGGCTGAGCCTTGCAGAGGTCTCTTACCTGTTACAGGCTTAGGTGCTGGAGGACGGGGCAGCTCAAGGAAAAGTGGTGGCTGCTTATACAGGTCAAAGTCCTGGTGGCGCTGGTCCCAGCTCCACCTCTCTCGATCCAGCATACTAGCAGACTGTGCATTTTCCCTCCACTCCTACGTCGAGAACAACACAGTAAGTTAAGATGGAGGTCCCTGTAGACACCCCACTGGAGGCCCCTCTCCACCCTGTGGACCTCATTCGGCTCTGGATCAGTGCTAATGGGCGGCAGCCTGAGGTGATGGTCGCATTCAGTGGTTCTGTGAAGACCAGTCAGTTGGAATCCATTGGCTGTGAGCCAGGCCTGGCGGGATTTCTTCCTGGCTTTCTTCTCCTCTTCCTCTGAGTCCTGAGGCTCCACCATGGCTGAGAGGTAATTCTGGGAGTATGTGAATCTCTTCCTTGGCTCCTGGAAACAAGGGGCAGACACGAGGATAGAAGGGCTGGCAGCAGATGTGGATGGGGCTGACTAGCCCTCCCATCTCCAGGCAAGCATTAGAAATGGTGGCACCGTTCCTGACAATGTAAAGGACCATTCAGAGTAACAACTGTGAGGGTCACGTTCATATTCTCTTTGACAGAGCAACCCTTTTCTAAAGCTACCATGTTGGAAGCCTAAGCCAGGGCTTTTCCTTCATGGTGACAACAACAGAATGCTAAGGTGGTTTGCAGCCAGGCACATATGAGCATACGTTGAGGATCTGTTGGCTCACCCTTAAGTGTGGAGGATCCCTACATAGTGTGGGAACAGAACATGTCTCCCCCAGCACCTGATGCCTATTTCCTCCCATTGGTTGGCTTTCTTATGCACACCAGAGATCCCTGGTGATCTCTGGCAGTATAGTCAAAAAAGGAGAGAGCTCACTGGATTAGCCAATTACTATTTTTCTGTCTGGAGTTACAAGCATTGACGGCCAGCCTCCCTCTCTGGGCCTCCCATTCACCTTGGCCATCTCTCGATATAGCTCCTTCTTAGCAAGCTCTGTGGAATTCAGGGTCTGGATACTGTAGTTATAAACCGCATCTTTGGTAGGGGCTGAAATTCTGATCACCTTCACCACAGATTTTGGAGGCTTCTTACTAACCTGGTAGGCTCTAGTAATATTTTTCTGTGGAAAGAGACACCAATCATTATAGTCCCCTCAATACCAGCTTCCAGCGTGTAGTGAGCAAGATGATCTGTGGGACCAGGCTATAGCGCACATACCAAGTCCTGAATACTAGAGCTGCCATTCAATCACAGAACGCTACCAGAGGGCCACCTGCTCTAACCCCTCGCTGTCCATGGTGGAACTCAGGACCAGGATGAGATTTGCCAAAGGTTAAAGTAACTGGAACACAAGAGCCAGCCACAGATAGAATTTGAGGCTCAGATGGTCAGAAGTGGGAGAAGCTTGAAGCTTTCATAGCATATATAGGGGAGATTATGACCTAAAGCAGCAAGGACTACCATCCTTGCCCATGGTCACCTTTAAGTGCTACGTAGGGAGTGTCAACCTTCTCTCCGGAGCCCCCAAGATGGTCTGACAGCTAGCTTCTTTGCGGGTGAAAGCTGCAGTGTTGCAGGGAGAGGTGGCTGAGACCCCGAAAAGAAAGTTGCACTCTATTGCGGTGTAGCTTGCCCACCACTTGTCTATTAACTTTCAGCAAAATCACCATCTTCTATTTTGAAACAAAAAGTTTTATTTTTTTTTTAAGATTTTATTTATTTATTCATGAGAGACACACAGAGAGGCAGAGACACAAGCAGAGGGAGAAGCAGGCTCCATGCAGGGAGCCCAACGTGGGACTCGATCCCAGGTCCCCAGGATCACGCCCTGGCCACCTGGGCTGCCCAAAACAAAAATTTTTAAAGCTGAAGATAGTGACCTTGACTCACATTAACCACTTATTTAGGCCAAGCCCCAGTGTCTTGGCTTTGGAGTCTGAGGGATTTCTGTAAGAGAATGCAAAATAATCAAGGGAAAGTTAAATCTGTGACTCACATAAAAGTGTGAAAAATCAAGGCAACAAGACCCCCGTGGCTTGAAGCAACAGCGACTTAAGACAAAGACTGGTCACCATTCATTGCATGAGGGACAAAACACCTGTCTTTGAGCACCTTCAAGATGACTGTGCCAGAGGGGCCATCTAAGCGCGACTGAGGTCTAAGCGGTGCACACCTAGCTTCAATCGGAGCACTGAGTATTCTCTCCAGTTTTTCTGGTGGTTCCCAGTGGGAGGGTTGGTCGGAACGAGTCAGTCTCCTTCACAAAAGTGCAAGTTCCCTGCTCCTTCTAAACCTTACTAGTGGATTACAGCCTTGGGAAAAAAAGTGGAAGTTCTGCCCAAAAGACATCACGTGGTGAGGTGAGAACAGTGGTCAACAGTTGTTCGGGACATCTGGGGTTCTCTGCCCTGGGGCTGAAGGCTGCAGGGAACTCTGGACTGACAGCCAAAGTAACTAGGTGCCTGAGACATAGAACCAGTTACAAAAGACCCCAGACACAAACAACTGAAGCCAAGCTATTGGAAGGGATGGGGTAGAAATTTAAGGCAAATGTAATCGTTCTTAAAAGACTAAAGAAACAAATATTGAGTGTAAAACATTAGAGTTTTACATAATAAAACATAAATATTTACATAATACTTATTTACATAAATAAAGGGCGCAAGTGAGTGAGACACCCTGTGGAAGTGGGGCAGATGGAGAACAAATCAGTAAACTGGAAACCAGCTTGAGATAAAATTAGCCTGAGTTTAGAGACTGGGAACCAAAATGAAAATATCCAAATAACAAGCCCCAAAAGGACAGGGAAAGCAGGAGTAGGACATTTTAAGTAGAATTCCAAGCCCGGGCACACTATCTGCTACATGTAAGACCATAAAAGGCAGAGACAAATCCTGAAAACCTCCAGAAAAAGAGCAGCCCCCCTGTGACGGGAGAAGTGCCACAGTGGCCTCTGATTCCACAGCAACCATACCATAGACAAGGTGAGGAGCTTCGACCCAAGACTGGACACCCAGGCAGACTGCCAGTCCACTGATGGCAGTGTGTCAGGGGCACACGTCTCACACAGAGGCTTGGGAAGCTTACCCAGACACTTTCCTTTGAAAACACACTTGGAAAAAAATACAAAAGGGAGGATGAAAACCCAGGAATGTTTGGACAAAGGTAGCAAGTGATGGTGTCGGTATCCTAATAGTTTTCTTGTCTACAAGGAAACTACAAGGAAAGTGTAGTAACCTAGAACTAAAATTCTGGAGACTGCATCTATAAAAGGGATGGTAGAGTGGGAGTAGGAAAAGATAAAAAGGGGCATATGTGTGCTATTTGTCTTTTAAAGGAAACGCAATATAAAAAGTCTCAGAATTCAGTAGGAATATATAAAAATGAATGTAGTCTTCAGGACAACCACCTTAGAAACAAAGAATGTAAACTTTTAAATCAGAAAAAAAAAAAAAAAAAAAACGTGGTCTACCAAAAGAAAGCAGAATAGGAGGAATTTAAAAGAAAAGGAGGTGGTCCCTCAAAAGCCTAATCTAACAATATTCTCAGTAAGTGGATTGTTTGCCAATTAATTAATCTCAAATTGGATTTTTTTAACCTAACAGTATGCTGTCTATAAAAACTGCTTTAGCGGCACTTAGTAGAACGTGCAACTCTGAGTTTAAGCCCCACATTGGGTATAGAGATTGCTTAAAAAAGTAAATCCCTTAAAAACTGCTTTAGACAAAAAGTGTTGAAATTAAAGCAAGAATATAAACTAGGCAAAAAGAATCACAAAGCCAAGACAAAAACTAGAGTGGCATCTTTAACATCTGACCACATAATTCAAGATAAAAATGTTCGAGAGGCACAGATAGACATTGTATATTGAGAAAAACAGCAAGAAGGTATAACCATCATGAAGGTTGTGCACTTCACAATGTAGTCTCAAAATACATTAAGTAACAACTGACAGGTTTGCAAAGAAAAATGAGTATCTGCTTGACATCACTGGAGAGCAAGCAAAGAACTAAGAATCTGAGGGGCTAAGAATCTAGAGAGAAGGGAAGTACACTGAATCCTTTTTCCTCTCCTACGCAATTTGTTCACAAGGTATTTGCTGATTCCTAAATTGCACATGAATGAGATGAATGCAGCAGATCCTTTGGAAAATGTCACCATGCTAGGGAAACAAAAATTGAGTTTCAGAGTGTGCCAAGGAGGAAGGCACCAGGTTATACCCTAAGCTTACAATTCAGAATTCAGAATATCTATGCTTTAGAAATAAGGCCAAACAAGGGATAAGCCTGTTTAAGAGATTTGTCCTTTATTTGCCTGCCAGAAGAAAAGTAAATCCTCTTTGGAGGAAGGTGTCAAGAGCCTCTACAGTTTTTCCTATGCAGCATTCACCATTTAATAGAAACACAGTCAATCTTCTGATCCAGTACAATCCCTATCAAAATTCCAATGGTATTTTTCACAGAAATAGAACAATTCTAAAATTTTTATGGAACCACAAAAGACATCGAATAGCCAAAGCAATCTTGAGAAAGAACAAAGTTGGAGGCTACATTTCCTGATTCAACTATATAGTACAAAGCTATAGTAACCAAAACGTGTGATAACTGCCGTAACAACAGACACATAGGTCAATGGGAGAGAATAGAGAGCCCAGAAATAAACCCACGTGTATAGTCAATTTATAACAAAGGAGCCAGTAATATACAATATAGAATGGATAGTCTTTTCAATAAATAGTGCTGGGAAAATAGGGTGGCCACATACCAAAAAAATTGGACCTCTATCTTAGGCCATACACAAAAATTAATTCAAAACGTATTAAAGACTTGAACCTAAGACCTGAAACGGTAAAGTTCCTAGAAGAAAAAAATAGGTAGTTAGCTCCTTGACATCAGTCTTAGAAATGATTTTTTTTGGATTTGACAGCAAGAACAAAAATAAGTGGGACTACTTGGAACTAAAAAGCTACACAGCAAAGGAAACAAATCATCCGCAAAATGAAAAGGCAACTTACTGAATGGGAGAAGGCATTTGTAAGTGATACAACCAATAAGGAGTTAATATCCAAAATGAATAACTCATGTAACTCAATAACAAAAAAAAAACAACAACAACAAAACACACCTGATTAAAAAATGGGCAGAGGATCTGAATAGACATTTTTCCAGAGAAGATAAACAAACGGTCAATAGGTAAGTGAAAAAGTGCTTAACATTACTAATCATTAGGGAAATGGAAATCAAAACCACAATGAGATTTCATCTCACACTTGTTAGAATGACTATTAGAAAAACAAATAGGGGATCCCTGGGTGGCTCAGCGGTTTAGCGCCTGCTTTGGGCCAGGGCATGATCCTGGAGACCCAGGATTGAGTCCCATGTCAGGCTCCCTGCATGGAGCCTGCTTCTCCCTCTGCCTGCCTCTCTCTCTCTCTCTCTCTCTCTCTCTCTCTCTCTCTCTCATAAATAAATAAATAAATATCTTTAAAAAAAAACAGTTGGAGATGTGGTATACTTGTGCACTCTTGGTAGGAATGTAAATTGGTGCAGCCACTATGGAAAATAGTATGAAGATTCCTCAAAAAATTAAATGGAACTACCATATGGTTCAGCAATTCCACTTCTGAGTATTTATCTGAAGAAAACAAAAACACTAACTCAAGAAGATAGATACATCCCCATGTTCATCGCAGTGTTCTTTACAATAGCCAAGACATGGAAGAAACCTATCAGTGGGTGATTGGACAAAGAAGATGGGGCGTCTGTGTGTGTTGTGTACACAATGCAATATTAGCCATAAAACAGAAGGAAATCCTGCCTTCTGTGACGACATGGATGGGTCTTGAGGGCATTACGCTAAATCAAATAAGACAGAAAAAACACAGCTATTGACTGACCTCACTTATTTGTGGAATCTAAAAAATAGGAACTCATAAGTACACAACAGATTGGTGGCTGCTAGAATTGGGGGGTGGGTGAAATAGATACATGTGGTCAAAAGGTACAAACTCAGTTATACAATAAGTAAATCATGGGGATGTCACATATAGCGTGGTATAGTTAATAGTACTATATTGTATGTTTGAAAGTTGCTAAGAAAGTAAACCTCAAGATAGTAGTTAATTGGGAAGAAAAATGGTACTTTCTGGGGTGATAGAATCAACTACACCCTGATCTGTGTGATGGCTTCACGGGTATCTATATAGATAAAAGTGAATGAGGCTGAACGCCTCAGATTTATGCATTTTACTATATTTAATACATATATATAAAAAGTATTATCAGAGACAAAGAGACCTATCATACTTATGAAAGAAATCAATAGGATAAAGCGGTCCAAAATTTGTATGTATCTAAAACATCACTTGACATATATAAAGCAAAAACAGAGGATAAAAAAATCTATAATCATATTTGGAGATTTTAACAGACTTCCCCTAGTAACTGAGAAAAGAAACAGAATTTAAAAATAAAGATACGTATTTGGGGAAAAAACACCAAAAAACAACGTTGATCTATTTGGAACACTATCTACAGCTACAGGATACTTTTTTTCCCCAAGTATTATGGAACACTTTCCAGAACTAGCCTATTTTGGACCATAAATCAAATAGCAACAAAGGATAGAAATTTACAGAATATATTCTCTGATAACAATGCAGTCAAAGTGTAAAACTGAGTAACAAAAATTCTAAAGTATTTGGAAATTACACAATTCACTAACCCACGGATCAAGGAACAAATTGAAAATGGGAAATAGATAATATTTTTAACTGAATCATCATGAAAATATGATGTATAAAAACTTGGGGATGCACTTAATGGTCATAGGAAGTTTTTAGTAAAATGAATACATTATAATGATTCATGTCTGAAAATTATCTAAACATCCATCTGAAGACATTAGAAAAAGCGGAGCAAATTCAAGCCGAAGTAGGAAGGAGTAAGAGTTGAAATCAGGCGCAGTGGTTTAGCGCCGCCTGCAGCCCAGGGTGTGATCCTGGAGACCCTGGATCAAGTCCCACCTCAGGCTCTCTGCATGGTGTCTGCTTCTCCCTCTGCCTGTGTCTCTGCCTTTCTCTCTGTCTCTATGAATAAATAAAATCTTAAAAAAAAAGAGTTGAAATCAGTGAAATAGAAAATAAGTGTATAATATGTAAATAAAGTAACAGAGATATTGATTCTTTGAAGGAAATAATGCATTTGTAAATGCAATTTCAATAAAGATCTCAAATATCCATAAACTCATGTGTAAATAGCAACTTGATCTGACACAACTGACAGTATATATCATTGGGGAGGGATAGGCTAGAAATGAAATTAGATTCCTACCCTCATACGGAAAATAAATTACAGATAAATTCAAAATTTAAGTATGATAAAAATTTAAATCTTATTAGAAGAAAACACAGACTAGTTTTATAATTTTAGGGTGAGAAAGGTTTTAAGTAAAGCAAAAAATGTAAGTCCTAAAGGAAATGTAAAATTTACAAAATAACTTTTTTATCCATTAAAAGACACCAGTAAGAGAGTGAAAAGAAGTCAAGTACCAAAAGAGATTTGCAGTGTTTATAAAATGCAGTTGTTAGCACTGGGAACATTAAACCAAAACCACCTAAAGTTCAAAAGAACACATTTGTAAAAGAAATTACCAAACTTATGAAAATATATTCAACTACACAATGAAATGCAACTTAAAACCTTCATGAGATACTATTATGCATTAGATTAGCAGTAATTTAAGTCTTACTGTAACAGATGTGAGCATGGAAGTAGGAAAACAAAGTCAACGCATCGCTGGCTGGTTTATAATAGTATAAACATTTTGGAAGATAAAGTATTACCCAAGAAAGTGGAAGTACAATTTAACAATTCAAATCCTAAGTCTACATCTCAAAGAAATCTTGCATATCATTTTAGAAGATATGTTAAAAATATGTAATTGCTTAAATAGCAAAACATCTGAATATAAATGCCCACTAATTATGGTATATTCCTACACTTAGACACATAAATATGGTTGAATCTCATTAATACTGAGTAAAAATTAAAATTGCATAAGATTATATACAGTATCAGGGCACCTGGGTGGCTCAGCGGTTGAGCGCCTGCCTTCGGCCCAGGGCATGATCCCAGGGCATGATCCCAGGATCCCAGGATCGAGTCCCACATTGGGCTCCCTGCAGGGAGCCTGCTTCTCCCTCTGCCTGTGTCCCTGCCTCTCTCTCTCTCTCTGTGTCTCTCATAAATAAATAAAATCTTTAAAGAAAATTATATACAGTATTATTCCATTTTATAGCATTCAAAGATATGCAAATGTAAAAAATGTCTATGAATATATATGCATGTAGTATCAGCAATACTGCAATAAAATAAAATAAAATTAGAAGCACACAAAAACACAAATATAGACAGTAAGCCTTAAGAGAAAAGCAAGTAATAGATAAAATTTAGGATAGTGGTAACTTCTGGGTAAGGGGTAAGAGGTGGAAAACAGCACACAAAAAACTATAGAAGTATTGATAATGTTTGATTTCTTAAGCTGGCTAGTGGGTATAGGATATTGGCTTTATTTTTAACAGTACACACATTTATGTTCTTATATGTATATTTAATAAAAGTTAACAAAACAACTTATTCATAAAAATAAAAGAGGAACTTGTGAGAATTCCTATAAAAACACGACTGAAGCAGAGACGCCTGGGTGGCTCAGTGAGTGGGCACCTGCCTTTGGCTCAGGGCGTGATCCCCTCAGGGCATGATCCCGCCATCCCACATCTGGCTCCCAGCAGGGAGCCTGCTTCTCCCTCAGCCTGTGTCTCTGCCTCTCTCTGTCTCTCATGAATAAATAAAATCTTTAAAAAACAAAACAAAACATGATTGAAGCAATTTAAAATTATAAATTAACATAGATGTCACAGGGAAAGATCAATTTAAAGAAGTGGAAGATAAGCAGAACACAATGTAAAATACCAGTAAGTACAAATTAAGAGGGAAAACAAAATGGAGGAAAGTTCTTTCAAGTTCCAATGAAAAACGAGATCCTACCTGGATACCTAGAGTGAACACTAAGGATTAAAGGAAAGTTTTTAAAAAAGACTCCAGAGGAAGTAACGTTTAGTTAAAAAGGAAAAAGGATCAGATGGGCATCAGACTTACCTACAATTCTTGATTTTGGAAAGCAGATTTGGTGGGGTTGTGGGGAGGGTTGTGTACAGAGATTTGAAAGTATAATCTTACAAATAGCTCAGCTGCTGTTCAAGAGCAAAGACAATGATAACCATGGACCTACAAGCACCTTGAAAGTTTATTATCCACAAAGACTTTCTGAAAGAAAAGAAATAGTAAAGCAAAGGATAAAGTAGACACAACCTCTGCCCCCCCACCCCTGCAAACACATATGCACACATTGTAGCCAACAAGTAAAATTGTAGTTGGCAAGGAGTTCTAGTATGGTGGAGTAAGGAGCTCAATCCTTTCCTCAAAAAACAATAAAACTGGACAAAATTGTCAAAAGCAACCATTGGAAATTGTGCAAAGACATACAAAAAACTTAGAAGTGTTTATTCATAAAAATGTGCTGAACTTCAGGTAAGAACAGTAGGAGTTGGTGTCACTCCTGCCACCCCTGGGCACTTACAGCAGTGGTTCTGTTAGGGTGTGCAAGTCATGAAAATCAGTGGCTGTACTGCTTAAATGCAGACTTACTTGATTTGTTGTTGTTTTTTTTAATTAAAAATACTTTCTTTTTATTTATTTATATGATAGTCACACAGAGAGAGAGAAGCAGAGACACAGGCAGAGGGAGAAGCAGGCTCCATGCACCGGGAGCCTGATGTGGGATTCGATCCCGGGTCTCCAGGATCGCGCCCTGGGCCAAAGGCAGGCGATAAACCGCGGCGCCACCCAGGGATCCCGACTTACTTGATTTGAACTGCAGCTTGAAAAACCCCATGTGCATGGCTAATTATATGCAACAATAGCAATGTCAGCTGCAAACAAACAGAACAGGCCAGTTGTTCAGCAGGCCTGAGGTTGCAATCCTATGTGGGGCAAGCAACAGGCAAGCAATTAATCAAAATTTAACAGGGAGATACAGGAAATGAGATTGTCACAAAGGACCTTGATATGCTCTTCATACATGCTTGGTTACTGCCTGCCTGCACATGCAGAGGAGACATGAGAGGACCCAGTGAAAAGTCAAAGCCAGAGAAACTGAATGCATGCCCCTACCCACACACAGATCCATTGATAAAGATTGAAAACCTGGCGGCCTAGAGGTGTGCAACTTCTGACCATTTGTTGGCTGATGACTGATTGATGCAGACACAGTGGTGACCTCAAGGAAGACAGGCTTAAAATAAAAACAATTTAAAAACAAAGAGGGGCACCTAGGTGGCTCAGTCACTTAAGGGGTGGACTCGATTTCAGTTCAGGTCATGAACTCAGAGTTGTGAGATCCATGGCATGGAGCCTACTTAAGAGTCTCTTTCTGCCCCTCCCCCGACACTCGGGTGCACACACACTCTCTCTAAAAAACAAAAACAAAATCAGCAAAGATTGCTATCTGCAAGCTTTCTGCTATCTGCAGCTTGCTACAGACCACTGAGGAGACAGTCCACAGATTTTGTGCAAGCAAGTTATTAAATGACAGATACCACCACCCTTAGGGATAAAAAGCAGAATCCAGAGTTGCTGCAATGCATTTTAGATGTCCAGTTTCCAATCAAAAATTAGGAGACATGCAAAGAAATAGTAAAGCATAAACATTATTCAGGAAAATAAAATAAAGCAGTCAATACAAACTGTCCAGTGGGTTCAGCTGGTTGACCTCAATGCAGCTGTTATTTAACAAACTAAAGAAAATTATTTTTAAAAATTATTTTAAAAATTTAAAGAAAGTATACGAGTCAAGAAATAGATCATCTAATAAAGATATTTTCAAAAAAAAAGCTAAATGAAGACTCTGCAGTTGTAAAGTACAGTAACTGAAATGAAAAACTCATTAGAGGGAAACAACAGGTATAAGGTGACAAAGGAATATGAACCCTAAAGATAGAGATTATCCAGTCTGAGGAATAGAAATAAAAGAATCTTTTAGGATCCCTGGGTGGCACAGCGTTAGCGCCTACCTTTGGCCCAGGGCGCGATCCTGGAGACCCGGGATCGAATCCCATATCGGGCTTCCGGTGCATGGAGCCTGCTTCTCCCTCTGCCTGTGTCTCTGCCTCTCTCTCTCTCACTGTGTGCCTATCATAAATAAATAAAAATTAAAAAAATAAAAGAATCTTTTATATTAATAGTGCCTCAAGATCTGTGGGACATTGTTAAGTGAACCAACATGGACATAATGGGAGTCTGACAAAGGGGATGGGGAGAGAGGAAGAACAGAAAAAAGAAGAAATTAAGACCTGCAATATTAATCTACTGATCTAGGGAAGCTCAATGAACCCCACGGAGGGTAAATATAGAGAAATCCACACCTGTACATATTAGAGTCCAACAGCTAAAAGAAAGACAATGAGAAAATCTTGGAAACAGCAAGAAAAAAATGACTCATCATGTACAAGAAAACAATATGATTAATGGCTTAATGTCCATCAGAAAGAATAGAGACACAGTGTAATAATATTTTCAAAGTGCCGAAAAAAATTTTCAGTAAATACCAAGTATTCTATGTCTAACAAAAGTCATTTTCAAAAATTCTAGTGAAATAAAAATATTCTCTGATAAAGGTAGAATTTGTTGGTAGTACCTGCTTTCTTGGATATACTAAAGGAGGTCTTTTAAAGCTGAGAATAAATGACACCAGATGATAACTAAGAACTACATTAACAAAATCACTGGAAAAGATAAATATATGATAAATATAAAATACATAAATGCATTTTCCTTCTCTCAACTTTTAAAAGACATGATTGCATAAAACAATAACACTATATCTGGAGATTGTTATATGTCTATATAACATATTATATATATACATATATATGTAACATAACAATAACAGTATAAAGGAAGGGAGGAAATGGAATTATATTATAGAACAGTTTCTACATTTTATTCTAATAAAGCTAGTAATAAGCTGTAGTAGATTGTGAAGATGCATATTATAGAAGAATCCTAGAGAAACCCCTAAGAAATAACTTTTTTTTAAAGATTTTATTTATTTATTTATTCATGAAAGACACACAGAGAGAGAGGCAGAGACACAGGCAGAGGGAGAAGCAGGCTCCACGCAGGGAGCCAGACGCAGGACTCCAGGATCACACCCTGGACTGAAGGGTGCGCCAAACCACTGAGTCACCCGGTCTGCCCCCTAAGAAATAACTTTAAGGAAAACAATCAATGAGGGAATTAAAATGATGCACTAAAAATATCTGCTCAACACAAAAAGGAGGCAGTAAAGAAACAACAGAAGATCAAAATCAATACTTAATACATTAAACAAAAGACATAAATTAAAACATCAATAATTATATTATGCATAAATGGACAATCAAACAAAGATTGTCAGACTGGATTTTTTTGAAAAAAAGATCCAGCCACTTGTTGTTTAAAGTAGACGCATATTGGATGCAAAGGCATAAATAGTTTGAAAGTCAAAGGGGGTGGAGGGCAGCCCAGGTGGCTCAGAGGTTTAGCGCCACCTTCAGCCCGGGGCGTGATCCTGGAGACCCGGGATGGAGTCCCATGTCGGGCTCCCTGCATGGAGCCTGCTTCTCCCCCTGCCTGTTTCTCTCTCTCTGTATCTCTAATAAATAAATAAAATCTTAAAAAAAAAAAAAAGAAAGTCAAAGGGGTGGAAAAAATATGTAGTATGCAAACCGGAAGAGAGCCGGTGTGAGTAAATTAACATAATACAAAGTGGTTTTTGAGACAAGAAATGTTATTAGGAACAAAAAGGGATGTTTTATAGTGATTAAAATGGCAGTTCACCAGGAAGATATAGTTATAAACACAAACATATCTAACAACAGAGCCCCAAAATACAATAAGCAAAAATCAACAGAATTGAAAGGAGAAACAGATGATTCAACCATGAATAGAGACTTTAATACCTCAATCCCAACAACTGATAGAACAACTAGAAGGAAAATCAATAACACAGGAGACCTGAAAAACACTATTACCAGCTCCTGTCATTTATATAACATTCCTCCCAGTGTCAGGAGAATATATATTCATTTCAAGCCTAAAGATGGATCTAGGCCATAAGAGAAATTGTAATAAATTTCATAGGATAGAAACCATACAAAGTATGTTCTCCAGTCACAACAAAATTAAATTCTAAATTTCTAAAAACTACAATGGAAATTATAAAATATTTTGTGATGAATGAAAATAAAAATACAACATACCAAGTTTATGGGATGCAACTAAAGTAGTGTTTAGGCGGAAATTTGTAGCTGTAAATACATGTATATAAAAAGTTAAGAAACTTAACTTTACTCTTTAGCAAACTAGAGTTGCAAATTGAATCCAAATAAGCAGAAAGAAGAAATTGTAATACAGTTTAGGATAGAAAAACATGAAATAGAAAAATAGAGAAAATGAACAAACTCCAAAAGTAGTTCTTCAAAAAGACCACCAACATTGGCAAATCTTTAGCTAGACTGCTCAAGAAAGAAAGAGAAAAGATACAAATTAGTAAAATCAGGAATGAAAGAGGCGACATTCTACTGACTTTACAGAAATTAAAAGGATTATAAGAGAATCCCATGAACAACTGTATGTGAACAAACTAGGTGATTTACATGACATGGACAAATTCCTGGAAAGACACAAATTATCAAACCTGTTTTAAGAAAGAGACAATCTGAATATAGACTTATAACAAGTAAAGAGATAAAACTAGTCATTTAAAATTTGCCCAAGAAAAGCTCAGGCTTAGATGGCTTCACTGGTAGGTTCTACCAAAATACTGAGAGAATGAATACCAACATGTCACGTTATTTCCAGAAAATAGGAGAGGAAACACCAACTCATTACAGGACCAATATTACACAGGTACCAGTGTTGGACAGAGCTATCACAAGAAAAATACAAAATATTAGCAAACTAAATTCAGAAACACATAGATAAAAGATCATGTGCCATTACCAAGTGAGAAATATCCCAGGAATGCAAAATCGTATTAACATCCAAATATCAAGTAACGTAATCCACTGTATAAATAAAGAGAGAACCACAATATATACAGGGAAAAAAAGCATCTGACAAAATCCAACATTAATTCATGATAAAAACTCACAACAAACTAAGACTACAAGAAATCTTCCTCAACTGAAAAAGTGTACCCCAAACCTGCAGTTACTATCCAACTTCATGGCCAAAGGTTGCTTTCCCCTCAAGATCAGAAAGAAAACAAGCATGTCTGCTCTTACCACTCCTATTTGACACTGTACTTTATACTCTCAGTTGTTCGACTTTTTTATAGGCTTATACCTCAGTCTTGTTTTATAATTTGTATGGAATCTAAGGCAAATAACAATCGGAACACACAATACATATAACACTTCACTAAATTTGGCCAAGGATGTATACAGAGAAAAATGTGTAGCCTTTCTTATTAAATAAGAAAGAATAAAAATGAATGAAGTAGTCAACTCAAGAAGCTAAAAAGGTAAGGATGCTCAGTCAGTTAAGCTTCTGCCTTAGGCTCAGGTCATGACCCTAGGGTCCTGGGGTCGAGCCCTGCATCAGGCTCCCTGCTTCTCCCTCTCCTTCCGACTCCTGCCTGCTTGTGTGCTCACTCTCTCTGTCTCAAATAAATAAACAAAAGCTTTTAAAAAGCCAACAATATACACCTTCAAAGCTTATAAACTTCTAAGAGACTTTCTTTTTACTAGAGGTTGGGGTGGGGGTGCTTCACAGAGACCCTAAGTGGACAGCCTCAAGTCACACCTTTTTGGTTGGCGTGGAGTGAGGGAGGTTCTCCTTGGCCATTTGGGCCACATAAAAGCATTCCTAGTCACTTTCAGGAAGGATAGGGACCTGAGGGCTGGAATGCACGCCTCTGACCTGGTTCAGTCCCACAGCCAGTACTCCTTGCCCACCCTGCCCAGGATCCCGGGAGAGCAGATACAGAACTGGTCATCTACCCTGTATCTCCCCACCAGTGACTGGACAGCCCCACTTGAGGCGAAGGCCTGGGGCCCCTGATTCGGGGAGGAGAGAGTGCCCACCTGGACCAGGCTGGACTCCTGGCCCTTGTTCTTTAGCACCATGGTGTTCCGCCACTGCAGATACTTCTCCTGGTGGGCCTGGATCTCGTAAGCAAGGGTGGATTTCTGACTTAGGAAGTGCTCAAGACTGAGGGTGTGCTGAGATGGCAAGGCCAACAGTTTTCCTTCTGTGAGATCTTCTTGAGAAATGGGCAGCCCCAACTCTTGGCTCAAGTCTTTGACCATGGCGGAGGATGGCAGCAGGTCTCTCGTGATCACCTCTCTGAGCTTGGTGCTGTGATGGCAGATGCAGTAGATCCTGCAAGGCAGAGGGCCACCCGCATGGCCTTACCTATCTCTCAAGATACATAAACCAGCCCCGTTTTACAAGAGAAAATGAAGCTCAGAAGTTGTTTAGCTGGTCCCAGATCACAGAACTCGTATGCCAAGCTGAGAGTGCACCTGAACCAGCCCACAAAAGAGAATGCTTCCTTTTCGCTCCCCTCCAGCCCCCGGAAGGTAAGGACTTCCCACAATCCACTCTGATTACTTTTCTGCTACTGTGGTCTTATTCCATGCCTGTCACCTCCCCACATCCCACCTGGGAGCAGCCCCAACCAGCCAGCCACCAGGAGTGTGGATCTCAGAGCTCCTACCACACAGAGGACACCACACACACAGCCTCAGATCTCAGCAAAGCTCAAGGACTGAGCAACCACCCTCCCAGGCCCTGCCCTGAGAGTCCTCCCTGCTCTCCTCTCCCGGGGGCCTGGTGTACTGTGGGCACTGGTTCACGCTGACACTCTGTAGCCTCATGCCAGGGCCTGTCACTTGCTGCTGCTCACTGTCTCTGATACTTCTGAGGTCCAGCCAGGAGACACGGTCTCTGCCTCTTACCAGCTGAGGCCCCTGGCCTGCCCCTGGACTTTTCAGATTGGAATAAAGCCATGATGAACGCAGCTACGTGGGATGCAGCAAGCACTTACTAGCAGTTTTATTGCCCTTCCCTAACACCCCCGACCCCCAGCCATCTCCTAGCAGGGCAGAGCAAGGCCCAGCCTCCCCTCACTGACAGCCAAAGCTCTAGACACCCAGATGCTCCAGCACCTCCCCAGCATGAGCCTGCTGAGGCCCACTGGACAGCCCACCCCTCCTGGCTTGCAGCTTCAGCCTGCTGTCGTGGGGTGCCCAGCCGTAGCCCGCTTGTGCCTGAGGTGACCAGGTGGGGGATAATAGGACTAAGTCCCTTTCCTCCATGTCCCTGGGCTCTCTCCTTTTCTCTCCTCCTGCTTCCACCCTCTCCTTTATTAACACATTTGATAAGCTGGGAGCCAACTCTCAGCCAGGGCTGTTACTGACTTTAAAGTGTAAAGAGATGGTGTGCACCTCCTGCCCCAGACTAGAGTGAGGAGACTGTCCACCCGAGGAAGGCCTGCCACGGATGCGCTAGGTCAGGCCCTGCTGACTTCCTGAAAGAACCGGCCACTGCCCTTCGCTGTCCCACAAAGCCCAGTGCGGCTGGCCATGCACGGTCCCAGGGACCCCACTGCACCACGCTCAGTCAGTCTCCACTGCCAAACTGGGTGTGTCTCGCCTGGCCCTCCTGCTCCCCACGTGAAAGGAGTAGGCCCTCCCAGGGCACGAGCCACGCTCAGTCCAGCGGGAGAAGCACACGGTTCCCCAGGGTCACCAGCGCTGGAGCAGAGGGAACAGCACAGGTAAAGGCACGCACGTAGTGTAAGACTGAGATCTTGGAGGATGACTTTCTGGAGAGGAGGTGAGGGAAGAAGCAAACAAAGGCAAGCATTCAGGTAGAGAAAACTTGCAGTTCCGGTGGATCTGCTTCTGGTCCTCATTACTCACTGCTCAGGCTATTCTAGGCTATTCCTCAAGAACAGCAGATAGCTTTGTGTGACCTGTGTTCCCTTGTTTCCAAAACCCCCTTGGGAGAGCATGTGCACCAGTCCCTGGGAATGACACAGGTTCTGGGCCCCTTGGAACTGTACTCCACTCCGGGCCTGGCTCCTTTGGGTATAAGAATAACAAAAACTGGGGTACCTGGATGGCTCAGTGGGTTAAGTGTCTGCCTTGGGCTCAGGTCATGATCTCAGGGTCCCAGGATCGAGTCCCACGTGGGGCTCCCTGCTCAGCGGGGAGTCGGCTTCTCCCTCTCCCTCTGCCCCTCCTCCCTGCTTGTGCTCTCGCTCTCCTTCCAATAAATAAAACCTTAAAAAATGTGAATAGAAACTGCACCTGGAGGGTGCCCCCAGGGAGGCAGCCCTACCCCCGAGGCCGCCTGGCGCACCTGCTCAGGGCCTGGAAGGCCTTCTGGGAAACGGTGTGGCGGATGTACAGCGCCGAGTGCTTCACGAGCTGTGACAGGGGCCTGAAGAGGTGCACCTGGTACAGGACGGTCTCCAGGTCCGCGTAGAGGCGCTGGCGGAACAGCAGCGCCGAGTTGTAGAGCGCTTTGTATTTGCCCAGTCCGGCTCCGGCTCCGGCTCCGGCTCCGGGGGCCCTGCGAGGAGGCCGCGGGGCGGGGCGGGGCTTCAGCTCTGCCCCGCGGCCTCCTGGAACGCTGTGCAGTCTTGCCCTTTTGGCAGAACTTTTTTCTTTTCATCTTTTTACTTGTTTAAAAACACACAAAAGGAATGCATTAATAATAAATCATCTGAAAAAAAAATAGAACGTCTATCTTTCCAAACTGTGGCAGTGAAAATGCTGAAACCTGCCTCAGTTTCCTCTTGTCCTGCCCCTAGCCCCTGCCCCCATCCCCCGTCCCTGCTCACACTTGACTCCCTGGCACTCACATCCAGGCAGAGGGTCTAAACACACTCCCCCGTGGTGCACACGTTGCTCCTACACCCTGTGCAACCTGAGGAAAGTCAGCTTGTGCCCTTGGTGAATCTGTGTTTGGTCACAAGGTTTCCTCTTCTGTGAAGTACCTGTTCAAGCCCTCTGCCCACTCTTCCCTTGGCTTTATTTTCTTATTGATTCAGGGGTGTTTTTACATATTCGGGAGACTAGCTTCACACACTGCAAAAAATTTCTCAATTTGTCTTTTCACAATTTTTATGGGATCTTTGGATAAACAAGTTATTCACTCTAACGTAGCCGGATGCAGCATTTCTTTCCTTTGTCCTGTGTACTTCTGTCTTGTTCAAGAAATCTTTATCCTAATAATAGAAAAGCTTTATAATTTTGCATTTTAAAAACGGATTTTTCTTTTCTGGTGAACTCTGAAAAAGACCAGGTAACTGTGGTCCAGTTGACCGCACTGTGTCTGTCCATCAATAAGGCATTCTATTTATGTCAGACGTCACTGTTGGAGGAAATTAGGTATTGGGTGCACGGAACCACTCTATATTATTTTTGCAACTTATTGTGATCTGTAAGTATTCCAGATGGGTTTTAATCCACCTGGAATTGATTTTTGTGAATTGTGTGAAACAGCGAATTAGGGAAGTCTCAGTGAATCAGGAACAGAGTGGAACTTCCTCCAAGTGATAAAAGACATCTACAAAAAAACCCACACCTAACATCATATTTGAATGTCTTCCACTAAAGATCAGAAACAAGGCAAGGATGTCACCACTCTTTACATGTATAATAGTACCACAAGTCCTCACTATCACACAAAGGAAATACAGATTGGAAAGGAAGAAACTGAAGATGACACAAGGAAATGGAAAGACATTCCATACTCATGAATTAGAAGAACAAATATTGTTAAAATGTCTATGCTACCCAGAGCAATCCACATATTTAATGCAATCCCTATCAAAATTCCAATAGCATTTTCCACATAGCTAGAACAAATGATCCTAAAATGTGTGTGGACCCTGAATAGCCAAAGCAATCTTGAAACGGAAAAACAAAACTGGAGGTATCACAACTCCAGGCTTCAAGTTATACTACAAAGCTGTAGTCATCAAAAAAGTATGGTACTGGCACAAAAATAGACACAGATCAATGGAACACAATGAAGAGCCCAGAAGTAAACCTAGGATTACATGTCAATTACTGCACAACAAAGGAGGCAAGAATATTCAATGGGGCGATGAAGCGAATACAGTCGCTTCAACAAATGATGTTGGAAAACTGGACAGCTACCTACAAAAGAACAAAACTGGATCACATTCTTACACAACACACCAACTCAAGTGGATTAAAGGCCTAAATAAAACCATAAAACTAAAAAATAAAAATAAAACCATAAAACTCCCAGAAGAAAATGTAGGCAATAAGCTCTTTGACATTGGTCTAAGTATTTTTTTTTTTTGTCTCCTCGGGCTATGGCAACAAGCAAAAAAACAAACAAATGGAACTCATGGAACTATATCAAACCAAAAAGATTTTGCACTGTGAATTAAACCAACAAAAAGAAAAGGTAATCCATTGAATGGGAGAAGCTACTTGCAAAAAACATATCCAATAAGGGATCAATATCCAAAGTATATAAAGAACTCATATGACCTAATATCAACAAAATAAGCCCAAATAAAAAATGGGCAGAGAAGGTGAATAGAAGACAATGTAGATTTAATGAAAAGATCTCAACATTCCTGATCATCAGGGAAATGCAAATCACAATCATAATGGGATACCACCTCACATCTGTCAGATGACTATTATCAGAAACACAAGAAATAACAACTGTTGGTGATGGAGGATGTGGAGAGAGGGGAACCCTCGTGGACTGTTGGTGGGAATGCAAACTGGTACAGCCACTGTGGAAAACAGTATGGAGATTTCTCAAATTTTTAAAATATCATCCAGCAATTCCACTCCTGGGTATTAAGCCAAAAGAAAATGAAAACACTAATTCAAAAAAGTATATGCACCACTATGTTCACTGCAGCATTATTTGCAAGAGCCAGGATACAGAAGCATTCTAAGTGTCCATTAATAGGTGAATGGATAAAGATGTGGTGTGTGTGTGTAATGGAGTATTACTCAGCCGTATAAAAGAATAAGATCTTGCCATTGCAGTAACATGAATGAACCTAAAAAGTATTATGCTCAGTGAAATAAGTCAGAGAAAGACAGACAAATACTGTATTATTTCACTTATATGTGAAATCTAAAAACCAGAACAAATGAGCAAACAAAACAAAACATTCCATAGGTACAGAGATCAAAGTGGTAGCTGCTGGGGTTGGGACTGGGGTAGGAATGAGTGAAACAGGTGATGGGGATTAAGAGGTACAAATTTCTAGTTATAAATAAGTCACGAGGATATGATGTGCAACCTAGGGAATAGAGTGTTATTATAATAACTTTGTATGGTGACAGATGGTAACTGGATCTACCATAGTGATCATTTTGCAATGTAGAAAAATATCAAACCACTGTCCTGTACATCTGGAACTGATATCATATTGTAAGTCAATTAAAAAGAAAAGAAAACATGTTCACACAAAAACCTGTACATTGTTGTTCACATCAGCTTCATTTGTAATATCAAGAACTGGAAATAACCAAAATGCCCCTCAACAGATGGATGGTGAAACTGTGGCACATGCATTCCATGAAATACTATCCAGCAACAAAGAGGAATAAACCATTGATTCATGCAAAAATATGGATGGATCTCTAGCACTTTATGCTGAGTAGGAAGAAAAACAATCTTCTAAAGTCATATACTGTATGATTCCATTAATATGTAAGGTTACATACAGATGAAAAATTAAGGAGATGGAAAACAGGATAAAGAGGGTGGCAGTGACTATAAACACAGTGATCTCTGTCGTGGCACACCAGTTCAAGATCTTCATCATACTAGTGGTCACACAAATTTGCATGTGATAAACTGGCACAGAGAACACACACATTGTACTGGTGTTGGTGTCCTGGTTTAGATATCGTACTATAGTTAAGATGTAACCACTGTGAGGGAAAGAGTATGTGGGATCTCTGCAATATTCTTTAAACTTCCTGTGAATCTATAATTATTCCAAAAGAAAAAGTTGAAAATGTACATAGATCTTTAATCCAGGTGGAATTGATTTTTGTGAATGATTTGAACAGGAAATTATTTTCCCTTTTCTTATGGATAAACAATTATCCCAACACCATTTTTTGGTAAAGGTTCTCCTTTCCTCACTGATTTTTTTTTTATCCACTAGAGGTATTTTTCAACTAAGATTTAATTCAGACACCATACAATTCATACATTTAATATGTATAATTCAATCATTTTTAGTCTAGTGACAGATATGTGCAATCATCATCACAATCCATTTTTGAGCTTCCTCATCACCTAAAAAAGAAGCTTGTACCCACTCCCTCTCACCCCATACTCTCACCCCTGGCCCACAGCCCTAAATATTGGCTAATCTGTCTCTATAGATTTGCCTATTTTGAACATTTCATATAAATGACTCATAGAATAATGCGGTCTTTGTGACTGGCTTCTTTGACTTCGCTGAGTATTTTCAAGGTTCATCCATGTTGTAGCATGAGTCAGTGTTTCATTCCTTGTCATGTCCAAGGAACAGTTCGTTATTGTATTTACATATCACATTTGTTTAGCTATTAGTCAATTAATGGACATTTGGACTGTTTATACCTCATGGGTCTTATAATACTGTTCTAAATAGTTATACAGTTTTTAGTGTGGACATATGTTCTCATTTATCTTGGGCATTTACCTAGGAGTAGGACTCTTAGGTCAAATAGTAACTCTTCAGTCATCTGAGGAACTGCCAGACTGTTTACTAAAGTGACTCTACCATCTAATTCATCTACTTCTTACCAGCAGTGAATGATAATTCTAATTTCTCCACGTCCTTGTCAACACTTGCTATTATCTGACATGCTTAATTCTAGCCAAACTAGTGGGTATGAAGAGGTATATTATGTAAATGCACCCTTTTAATGTGTACAATTCAATGGCTTTAGTATATTCATTTCCCACTGATTTTGCAATGTCACATGTCATAGTCATGTGTGACTGCTTACATGTAGGTCTGTCTTTGGATTTTCTATTATATTCCATATGTCCGTTTGTTTATCTGTGAACCAATAAACTGTCTTAATCACCATAGATTTATAATGAGCCTTGATACCTAGTAGAGCAAGTGCTCCATCTTACATTTCTTATTCAAGAGTGTATCTTGAATGATGATGTGCATTTTTAAATCAGATTTTCAAGTACCATACTTCTTTAAAAGTTGGTATTAGTATTCTTTTTTTGGTATTAGTATTTTAAAATTGGGATTGCCTTGAATCTATATATCCAGTTTGCACATAACTGACACCTCCACAATATTGAGTGTTCCAATCCATGAACATGATAGGTCCTCCTTCACTTATTTAGGTTTTCTTTAATGTGTCAAAGTTTTTTTAAAAAAAATATTTTATTCATTTATTTGAGAGAGCACATGTGAGAGGGAGGGGCAGAGGTAGAGGAAGAGGCAGATTCCCTGCTGAGCAGGGAGCCTGACTCGGGGCTCAATCAGGGCTCAGAACCTGGCATCATGACCTGGACCAAAGGCAGGCACTTAACCAACTGAGCCACCCAGGCGATCCTAAAAGTTCTATTATATTCATGATGGAGATCTTGTACTCCTGTTTGTTGAATTTATTAATGTGAAATTCATATTTTATACGTTAAAAGTGCTTTTCTTAAAAAATGATTTTTTGGGATCCCTGGGTGGCACAGCGGTTTGGCGCCTGCCTTTGGCCCAGGGCGCGATCCTGGAGACCCGGGATCGAATCCCACGTCGGGCTCCCGATGCATGGAGCCTGCTTCTCCCTCTGCCTGTGTCTCAGCCTCTCTGTCTCTGTGACTATCATAAATTAAAATAAAAAAAATGAAAAAAAAATTAAAAAAAAATGATTTTTTGTATGTAGATGTTATTCAGAAATTCAATAGATTTTTACATTAATGTTTGTATCCAGAGACCTGATTAAACTATCTTATCTGAAAATATTTTTGATATTACTTTTGGAATTTCTTATACATATTTAAATTTATTGACCTGGTTTAAAACATTTATTTTGATGTCTGCAACATCTATCATTTTCAGCCTTTATTTTTTTCTAATATAAGCATTTAAGTCTATAAAGTTTCTTCTTAATAACACTTTAACATCGTCCCACAAATTTACATATTATTCTATTTTCATTATTGTTCAATTCAGTAATGTCTAATTTCTATTACAATTTCTCTTTTGATCCATGGGTTGTTTGGAAGTATTTGCTAATTTCTAAGCATATGAATTTTTTTTCTGGTTCACAACTTTTTACTTGTAGATTAACTGAACTGGGGTCAGTGAACATATATTATTTATTCTACTGGGGAAAAAACTACTCATTGAGATATAATTCACATATCATACCATCTGACTTAGCCAAACTGCAAAATTTGAGGTCACAATCCCCCAAACTGCCCTGACTTCTGGTACCAACTGAAGTCCAAGAGGTTTCTAATACCACCCTCAGGCTCATCGATTTGGTACAAGAACTCACATAATTCATTGAAAGCTGTTACACTTACACTCAGAGCTTATTACAGGGAAAGGATACAGATTAAAATCGGCTAGAGGGAGAGACACATAGGGTGTGTGGTCACTATCAGGTGAGGTGATCCCATCCTAACCTAAGTTCTGGTGTGGTCATCCCCCAACCTAAGCAAAGGCACCCCTAATAGCTATGACAGATATCACTTCCCAGAAGCAAAAGGCAAAGGCCAGACCTTCTGGGCAAGGCCAGATTCCTTACTGCACACCTTATTAATTTCACAATCCAGTGGTTTTTAATATATTAACAATGTTGTGCAATCATAAACACCAATTCTAGAAAATTTTCATCACACCAAGAAGAATCTGTATCCAGTAACAGTCACTTCCCACTTCTCCTTCATCCCTCCCCTGAGACCTTGGGAACCACTAATCTACTATCTTTATGGATTTGACTGTTCTAGACATTTCACATAAACGGAATCATACAACACGTGGCCTTTCATGTCTGTCTTCTTTTACTCAGTTGGTTTTCAAGGTTCACCCATAGCGAAGTGTGTGTATCAGTACTTCATTCCTTTTTCATGGCTATTATTCTATTATGTGGATGTATCACATTTTGTTCATTGGTTAGTGGACATTCAAGTTGTTTCCACTTCTTTGACTATAATAAATGATGCTGCTGTGAACATTCACATACAAGTTTTTGTGTGGACCCACGTTTTCAGTTCTGTTGGGCAGATAACTAGACACAAATGCAGCTTCTCCACAGCACAACTTGGCTTACCAACACATCGAGACAGGTCCCCACAGGGCTGCTCCCCTCTCACGGATGGATGGACTCAACCTCAGGACTACCTGCTGTTGTCAGCATCTGGTCCTGGGGTATGAACTCTGAAGACAGAGACGGGGAGTTCCCAGACTAAAAGTGGGAGATCCTGGGGCACCTGGTGGCTCAGTTGGCTGAGTGTCTGACTTTGGCTCAGGTCACGATCTCAGGGTCCTGGAATTGACCCCATTTTGGGCTCCCTCTCAGCGGGAAGTCTGCTTCTCCCTCTGCCACCCTGTCACCCCACCACCACCACTCATGCTCTCTTTTTTAAATAAATAAAATCTAAAAAATAAAAATAAAGGAAAGAGGTTCTTGTAACCCCAACTAGGATACCTGCAAATAATGAAAGGAAAAGAGAACTGTCATGAAGCCAAAACTAAAGGATGGAAGGACCATATGGGGCCACCTGCTCCAGCCCAGAATCTGAACTTTGCCTCTATCAGGTGCTCCTGGAGGCCATCAGGGAAGAGGAACTTTCTGCAGCCTAGCTTCTCCAGCCTCATAATAATCAGGTCTTCCTTAGACTGCCTGGAAATCTATTTCCCTGTGGTATCCATCTTCAGGCCATACAGAGCTTTCTTCTCCCTATTAGCCAAGCAGGCGCCTCAGAAGTCTGAAGGGAGCACCCACCTTCCTGAACCACCCTGTCTTCCATGGGGTCCTAAAGTCTTCCCTTCACCCAAGGGCAAGCAATTCCTCCTGGGATCAAGGCAAATAATGGAGCCCTGTGAAGCGCTCTATAATAAATCCCAAGAGGAACTGAGTCAACAGGGCCTTCTGGCAGATGAGGACTCTAAACCCGAGCCTGGCTTCAAAAGATCCCCCCATTGACTCAGCATCCAGACACCATGACTTTTACACGAAACACAGACAAACCATCCACCCACCGGCTCTGATGGCTGTCCCATAGCTGCTTCAAGCCTTGGTCAGCCAAACCCTCCAGAATGAGAAGGTGGATCTTCCCGTCCAGCAGGTGGAAGCCAGTGAGCACATCCAGGTCCTGCCTCTCCTGGATCTTCACCCGCACCTTAAAGGCTGACAGGATCTGCTGGATGTTCCTGACAGGGTAGGACTCCAGATCAAGGGCCTTGGCATTGATCATGGTGATGTCCCGCAGGAGGCTGGAGAGGAGGGAGATCTTCCTGGAGTCAAACACGAAAATGACACGGCCAAACTGGCTACGTGTGAGCTCTGGGTCCGGGGCTTCTGCTCTGGCGCGCAGGGGCACAGCAATGTCCACCCGCAGCTTGAGCAGGGAGTTGGCCTCGATGTAGTTGCCCATGGGCAGTGGCTTGTGCTGGAAGCCATCTGTGGGCACCCGGAATCCCACAACCTTCCTGCTCCTACCATCCCGTCCACACCGTGTGGGTTTGGGCTCACAGCTGTGGATGGGAACGACCAAGTTCAAGTACTTGTGGCCGAGGAGAAGGTCGGCAAAACTGACCTGGGCAACCCCGTAAGGGTCCCATCTCTTATTGTGGGATTCAAAGGGGTTGCTCTCTGTCTCTTCTGGAGAGATGACGGCCTGGAGGTTGAGGTATGAGTCCAGGGGGTCATCTCCAAACAGGGTGGGCTTCCGGGAATACTCCTCTAATTTGCGGTCCCTGTCATGCACTTCCACCACCATGGGAGGGCCCTCCAGGTATTCTCTCAGGTCACTGGGCTGCATCGCCCCCAGAAAGATGACATTGATGTCCTGGAAATGGATGTGGACGCCATGGGGCTGCCCCTCTGTTCTGTGAACTGGAGTCTTAAAGAACTGGTACTTGCAGTACACAGGGGTGCACAGCCTCTAGGAAAGAATGAGGTGACAGGAGATCAGTAGGCTGCAGTGGCAGTCACTCTGCCTCCCCTCTAAAGGAAGGTTCTCACAGGGACCTCAAATCCTAGTGTCATGTTCACCACCCGCAGCTCCTGTGGCCTGGGTTTCCTCATCCACAAAAATATCAATGAGAGAGCCTGTTCTGCAAGGTCATCCCCAGGATTAAGTGACATATATGAAGGCACCAAAATGGTGGTTGAACAAGACAGGGGCCTAATAAGTATTAGCCATACTTCCTCTGAGTCCCACAAAGACAGGCCACATGCATTTTGCACATCTGAATTTTTACTTCCAAGCCCAAGGCTAGGTGTAAAAAAAAGTAGAGATAACTGGTTTTTAGAAAAGGTAATCCATATCTCCCAGACATCCATCTGGAGGGTTGGCATGGGCTTACCTTTGGCATATTAATAGGTATCCAAGCAGAAAGCTACAACAAGGTGAAGAAGAGCTCAGAGCCCTGGGGCTTAACAGGGCATGGAGAGTGAGATGGAAAGGAGAGACAGAAAACAGTTTATCTTGCATGTTTTAACCTTATGTTAAGATCTTATAATCAAAAGTTAACCCTTATGCAAGTCTGTGATCTGAATTCACACTCCAAGTGTACTATTTATTTTATACTGAAACTGAAAATTTATTTTTAAATAATCCTGGGTTGGTATGCTCCCAGGTACCTGGTAGGAGTAATCAATAAACCTTCTAGAGACATCCACTTTCAACCTAAGCCTCAAAGAATCCCCACAGAGAAAGTTCAACTAAATGTGAAATCATAGTAAAAGTCACAAAATATCTAAAGGTAAAATATTCTACTAGCAAAGGTGGTTGCACAAAGGCATAAAATATTAGAATGACAAGATACATAAACAAAATATATTTGTTTGGTTATGTGTATAAAAAGGAATATCATCAAGGTCAAATCTATTGTATTTCTATTTACTAGCAATGAATAATTTTAAAATATCACCTTTGACAGCATAAAAAACATAAAATGCTTAAAAAGAAATGCATTGAAAGATGTGTTAAGACCTGTACCTGAAAAGAACAAAATATTGCAGAGAGAAATTAGAGAAAATCTAAACAGATAAATGTACAATTTTCATGGATAGGAAAATGCAATTAATTCTAAATGAATCATAGACCTAAATATAAAGGCTAAAATTATACATCTTCTAGAAGAAGGAGAGAATCTTCATTAACATGGGAAAAGATTTCTTTGACAGGACACAAAAAGCACTAATTATAACAGCCAAAAGTTGATAAAACGGATTTTATCAAATAAAGTTAAACCCTAGACTGGCATAAAACATGTACAATACATATACATCTTACAGAGGACTTATATACAGAATATTAAAAGAACATCTATAAAACAATAATAAAAAAGAAAAATAATAATAAAAGATGAACAGTGAATGCAACCAGAGCAGCCATCAGAGGCCTCTGTAAAGTAAAAGGTAATGTGTAAATTGGAAATGGAAACCAAACTCAAAGTACAAACAGTGTAGCTATGAGTTTCCTGGGTTTTATTTTCCTCCTATATGTCATAAACTGGTCTCAAAAGGAAACGTGAATCCCAGAATCATGCACCAGGTGTGGACAGAGCTCTAAGAGAAGCCCTCTCTTTCTACTCTAAGGAATGGAAGGAGGGATCCTCATAGGATAGAAAGAGTGGTTTGAAGGGATCTCCTGCTATTTTTCTCTCCTGGCCCTGCCCCCATGCAAGTTCAAGTTCCAAAGCTGCAATCTGATGGCAGTGGCAGCAGCTGGGAAGGCACCTAAAAACCTGAAGAGGGAAATAACTTGAGCAGAGGAATTATGATACAAAAACCATGTGGCAAACCCTCAATATTGTTTTTAGTGTACATATCTTCCCACCACCTGTCCTCAGAGGTAGACTGAGTCCCAGAAAGGGCATGTCAGAGTGGAAACACTAAAGGTACACCTTTCAAGCCAGCAGACCAGGAAGAGGACTCTTTAGGACCTGGAGAGGGTAGAAAGGAGAGAAAATCAAGAAAGGGATTCCATAAACTTATAGGTAAACTTGGGCTTATCCCTGAACCATACATGTGTGTGGATCTGGCCTTAAGCAGCATACCAGGGGTTTTAAGAACTGAACAGAGACCACAACACAAGTCTCAGACTGGCCCCTGAGTACCGCACATGCAGGAAAGACCTGACTATCACTACAAAATCTTAGAAAACTGAACAGGCCTTAAAACCACAGTCATAGGGATCCCTGGGTGGCGCAGCAGTTTAGCGCCTGCCTTTGGCCCAGGGTGTGATCCTGGAGACCTGGGATCGAATCCCACGTCGGGCTCCCAGTGTATGGAGCCTGCTTCTCCCTCTGCCTATGTCTCTGCCTCTCTCTCTCTCACTGTGTGCCTATCATAAATAAATAAAACAAAACAAAAAAAAACACAGTCATAGAAGGTAAACTAGAAATTACAGCTTGACCCCAAGTAAGGTTATTATCTAATAAAACAAAAAAGCCAACATTCTCCATAGGATTTTTTTAAAAGATTATATCTATTTATTCATGAGAGACTCAGAGAGAGAGAGGCAGAGATGTAGGAATAGGAAGAAACAGCCTTCCTGTGGGGAGCCTGATGTGTGACTTGATCCCAGGACCCCAGGCGCATGACCTGAGCCAAAGGCAGACACTCAACCACTAAGCCACCCAGGTGTCTCTCTCCATAGGATTTAAATAAGACTCAGGGTCTCATAACATAATATTTAAAATGTCTAAGATATATCAATCCAAAATTGCTTGATATACACAGAATTAGGAATGCTGACTGACCAATGCTCAAGGGGAGAAACAACCAACAGATGCCAGCTCTGAGATGACTTGAATATTGGAATTATCTGATGAAAACTTTAAGACCACAATTATAACCATTTTCCAACAAGTAACTGCAAACATTCTTGAAACAAATGGGAGGTAGCCAGTCTCAGAAAGTGGAAACTATAATGAAGAACCAAAGGGAAATTTACAACTGAAAAATATAATAAATGAAATTAAAAATTGGCTGGATGGCCCAAAGAACAAAATGCAGATGGCAGAGGAATGAATAAGTGAACTTGACTACAGATCAACAGAAAGTATGCAATCTGAGAGGTACCCGGGTGGCACAGTCAGTTAACCAACTCTTGGTTTCAGCTCAGGTCATTATCTCAGTGTTGTAGGTCAAACCCCATGTCAGGCTCTGTTCTCAGCAAGAAGTCTGCTTAAGATTCCCTCTCCCAGGGCAGCCCCAGTGGCTTAGCAGTTTGGTGCCACCTTCAGTCCAGGGCGTGATCCTGGAGACCCCGGATCAGAGTCTTGTGTCGGGCTCCCTGCATGGAGCCTGCTTTTCCCTCTGCCTGTGTCTCTGCCTCTCTCTCTTCCTCTCTCTCTCTCTCTCTGTCTCTCATTAATAAATAAATAAAATCTTAAAAAAAAAAGGTTCCCTCTTCCCCGCTAAAGACTCTAAGCACACCTTTTCCCATGTATACAACTAGATAACACTCACTTCAGTGAGTCAACCCAGGAAAACAATCTGAAGACAGCAGAAGAATCTCCACAACTAAAGGCTGAGAAGAAGCCACATCAAAGAAGGCAGGAAGGGGAAAGACATGGTTGGGGAACAAGATGGACTGTGGCCATCTGTGGTGGGGATGGAGCCAGTGGTGGAGAGAAAAGCAAAAAACAGACTTGCACACTAGGGAACCCACAAGGGGAAGACAAATCCCCATAACATTTGGCACTAAAAGCAAGAGAGGCCAAATTTCATGAGCTCTTACAACCAGTGGGACCTAAAGCCTGGAATTTTAAGTAAGTAAGGGGGTGGAGAAATATCTACCATGCAAATAGATGTCAAAAAAAGCTGAAGTAGCAAAGAAGGGCACTATACATGATCATAAGGGGAACAATCCAACAAGAAGACCTAACAATTGTAAATATTTATGCACCTAATATAAGAACAGCCAAACACAAAAACTAACTAATAACAAACATAAAGAAACTAATTGATAATCATGCATTAAAAGTGAGGGACTTTAATACCCCCACTAACATCAATGGACAGATAATCTAAACAAAATCAACAAGGAAACAACAGCTTTGAATGATATATTAGATGAGCTAGATCTAACAGATACATTTAGAACATTCCATCCTAGGGGTACCTGGGTGTCTTAGTCAGCTAAGCATCTATCTGTGGCTCAGGGCATGATCTTAGGATCCTGGACTTGAGCCCCATGTCAGCCTCTCTGCTCAACAGGGAGCCTGCTTCTCCCTCTCCCTCCGTCACTCAGTTCCCACTAGTGCTCGCTCACTCTCTCTCTCTCTCAAATGGGTAAATAAAACCTTAAAAAAAAAGAACATTCCATCCTAAAACAGAATACACATTCTTTTCAAGTGCACATGAAACATTCTCCAGAATAGATCACACATTAGGCCACAAAACAAGCCTCAACAAATTCAAGAACATGGAAGTCATATCATGCATCTTTTCTCACCACAATACTATGAAACTGGAAGTCAATCACAAGAAAAAACAAAAAACAAAAAAACAAAAACAGAAAGACCACAAACACTTGGAGGTGAAATAACATGCTACTAAACATGAATGGGTCAACTTGGAAATAAAAGAAGAAATTAAAAATACATGGAAACAAATGAAAACAAAAATGCAAAGTTCAAAGCCTTTGTGACACAGCAAAAGTGATTTTAGGGAGGATGTTTAGAGCATGTGGCCTAAAATCCTCCCTAAAATACAGACCAACCTCAAGAAGTGAGAAAAATCTCAATAAACAACCTAACTTTACAACTAAACGAGCTAGAAAAAGAAAAAACAAAACCTAAAGCCAGCAGAAAGAAAGGTATAATAAAGATTAAAGCAGAGAAAAAATGACATAGAAACTAAAAAAACAATAGAATAGATTGACGAAACCAGGAACTGGTTCTTCAAAAATAATCAATAAAATTGATAAACCCCTAGCCAGACTTATCAACAACAAAGAGGGAGAGAGAGAGAGAGAGAACCCAAATAAATTAAGTCACACATAAAAGAGGGGAGATAACAACCAACACCACAGAAGTATAAACAATTATGGGAATATTATGAAAACTATATGCCAACAAATTGGACAACCTAGAAGAAATAGATAAATTCCTAGAAACATATAACCTACCAAAACTGAATCAGGAAGAAATAGAAAATTTGAACAGACCAATTACCAGCAAAGAAATTATAAGCCAGTAATCACAAAACTCCTAACAAACAAAAGTCCAGGACCATTTGCTTCAAGTGTAATTCTACCAGACATTTAAAGCAGAATTTTTTTTAAAAAATTTTTTTATGATAGTCACAGAGAGAAAGAGAGAGAGAGAGAGAGAGGCAGAGACATAGGCAGAGGGAGAAGCAGGCTCCATGCACTGAGAGCCCGACGTGGGATTCAATCCCGGGTCCCCAGGATCGCGCCCTGGGCCAAAGGCAGGTGCTAAACCGCTGCGCCACCCAAGGATCCCCTTAAAGCAGAATTAATATCAATTCTTCTCAAACTATTTTAAAAAAATAGAAAAGAAAGGAAAACTTCCAAATTAGTTCTTTCAGGACGTTATCCTGATACCAAAACCAAATAAAGATACTGCAGAAAAAAAGAACTATAGGCCAATATCTCTGATGAATATAGAATGCAAAAACTCTCAACAAAATAATAGCAAATCGACTCCAACAATACATTTAAAAAAAAATCATTCACACACACAAAAAAATCATTCACCACAATTAAGTAGAATTTATTCCTGGTTACAAGGATGGTTCAATATTTGTAAATCATCAACATGATTCATCACATCAATAAGAGAAATGATAAGAATCATACGATCGTTTCAATAGATACAGAAAAATCATTTAATAAAGTACATTTATTCATGATAAAAACCCTCCACAAAGTAGGTTTACATGAGATGTACCTCAACATAACAAAGGCCTTATATGAAAAACCCACAACTAATATCATTCTCAGGTGAAAAACTGAGAGTCTTTCCCCTAGGGTCAGGAACAAGACAAGTATGTCCATTTTCACCACTTTTATTCAACATGGTACTGGAAGTACTAGCCACAGCAAACAGACAACAAAAAGAAATAAAAAGCACCCAAGGAAGTAAGGAAGAAGTAAAGTAAGGAAGAAGTAAAACTTGCACTATTTATAGGTGACATGATACTATATATAGAAAACCTGAAAGACCCCACCAAAAAAACTGCCAGAATAAATGAATTCAGTAAAGTTGTAGGATACAAAATTAATGTAAAGAAATCCACTGCATTTCTATACACTAATAATGAAGCAACAGAATGTAAAATTAAGAAAACAATTCCATTCACAATTACACCAAAAACAATAAAATATCTAAGAACAAACTTAACCAAAGAGATGAAAGACTTGTATTCCTACAACTATAAAAACATTGATGAAAGAAATCCAAGATGACCTGAAGACATGGCAAGGCATTCCATGCTCATGGATTGGAAGAAGAAATACTGTTAAAATGTTTATACTATCCAAAGCAATCCATACACTTAATGCAATGTCTATCAAAATACCAAGAGCATTTTTCACATAACTAGAACAATCCTAAAATTTGTATGGAATCACAAAAGACCCCAAGTAGCCAAAGCAGTCCTGAAAAAGAAAAGCAAAGGTGGAGGCATCAAACTCCAGACTTCAAGTTCTATTACAAAGCTGCAGTAATCAAAACAGTATGGTATATGTCCCCAGGGCATGGTTGCCGAGTGGGGAACCCAGATGGCCACCTCTGCCTAATGGGAATAAAACAGTGTTCCCCTTCTTCCACTGGCAGATTTAAAATGGAAGATTTAAATAGGATCCAGAGTCTCATAACTTAATATCTAATATGTCCAATATATAATTCAAAAATCACTTATCATACCAAGAACCTGGGAAATCCCATCTAAAGTGAGAAATGACAATCAACAGATGCTAACACCAAAGTGACATATCTTGGAATTATCTGACAAGAATTTTAAAGCAAGTGTGAACATGATTGAATCGAATGAAAAAAATTTTAAGTTTCATCAAAGAAACAGAAGATATAAAGAAGAACCAAATGGAAATCTTAGAATTGAAAAATACAATGACTGAAATTTTAAAACTCAGTGGATGAGTTCAATAACAGAAGATAAAACAATATAAGGTACCCAATCTGAAGAACATAGAGTAAAAAAAAATGAACAGAACTTTAGGGACCTGTGGGACTATAAAAAATGAACTAACATTCATGACATTGGAGTCCCAGGAGCAGAGAAGAAAAAGGAAAATGCTAAAAGGTATTTAAAGAAATAATAGCTGGGGCATCTGAGTGGCTCAGACTCTTGAGTTCCACTCAGGTCATGATCTCCGGGTCCTGGGATCAAGTCCCACATGGGGCTCTGTACTCAGCACAGAGTCTGCTTTTCTCCCTCTCTCTCTCTCTCTCCCCCCCTGCCCCTCCCCCCCCACTTGCACACACATGTGCTCTCTCTCTCAAATAAAGAAAATCTTTTTTAAAAAAAAAATAGGGGATCCCTGGGTGGCTCAGCGGTTTGGCGCCTGCCTTTGGCCCGGGGCGCAATCCTGGAGTCCCAGGGTCGAGTCCGGCGTTGGACTCCTGGCATGGAGCCTGCTTCTCCCTCTGCCTGTGTCTCTGCCTCTCTTTCTATGTCTATCATAAATAAATAAATAAATAAACAAATAAACAAATAAATGTAAATATAAATATGAATATGAATATAAATATAAATATGAATAAATAATGGCTGAAATCTCCCAAATTTGACAAAAAGACATAACCTTAAGTTTCAGAAAACTGAGTGAACCCAACAGGATAAACCCAGAGACATAGAGCCAAACTTCTGAAAACCAGAGACAAAACAAACTTCTATTGGGAAAGAACAATTCAAATGACAGTTGATTTCTCAGCAAAAAACCATAAAGGTCAAAAAAAGTGGCATGACTTTTTTCAAATGCTGAAGAAAAAGAAATGTGAACCCCAAATTCTAAATCAAATGAAGCTAGCCTTCAGGAATAGAGGAGAAATGAAGACATCCTTAGACAAAGAAAAACTAAGAGAATTTGTTGTCAGCACATCTACCCTAAAGAGTGACTAAAGGAAGTTCTTGAAACAAATAATTTTAAAAGAAAAAGAAATCTTGGAACATCAGAAAAGAAAAAAGAACATTAGAAAGAGCAAATCTATAGGTAAATACAATACACTTTCTTTTTCCTCTTGAGTTTTCTAAATTGCATTTGACAGTTGAAGCAAAAAGTATAACATCATCTGGTGTGAGTCTCAGTCTATGTAGAGGAAATATTTAAGACAATTATAAGTGAGATAGGGTAAACAGATTTGAAGGTTTCTAAACTTCACTCTGACTGGAAAGATGTTGACACCTGTAGACTGTGATAAGTTATGTATGCATAATGTAATTTCTGGAGCAACCACTTAAAACCTGTACAAAGAGATACATTCAGAAATACTGTAGATAAATCAAAATAGAATTCTAAAAAGTTTTCAAACAACCCACAGGAAGGCAAGAAAAAAAAACAAAAAAAAAACAAACAAACAAAAAAAAAACCAGAGAAAACAGAAAATGAATGTTAAGATGGCAGACTTGGGTGCCTGGATGGCTCAGTCAGTTAAGTGTCTGCCTTCAGCTCAGGTGATAATCCTGAGGTCCTGGGATCAAGTCCCAAGTCAGGCTCCCTGCTCAGGGGGGAGTCTGCTTTTCCCTCTCTCTGCCCCTCCCCCTGCTAATGTTCTCTTTGTTTTCTTTTAAAATGACAGACTTAAACTCTAAAATATCAATAATTACATTAAAAGTAAATGGCCTAAAAAAACAATTGAAAGTGAATTAAAATGGGCAGCCCCAGTGGTGCAGCGGTTTAGCGCCGCCTGCAGCCCGGGGTGTGATCCTGGAGACCCGGGATCGAGTCCCACGTCAGGCTCCCTGCATGGAATCTGCTTCTCCCTCTGCCTGTGTCTCTGCCTCTCTCTCTCTCTCTCTCTCTCTCTGAATAAATAAATAAATAAATCTTTTTTTTAAAAAGTGAATAAAAATGACTCAGCTAAATGCAAAAGCATTATGCTGAATGGAGCAGGGGAGCCAATCTCACAAGGTCACATGCTGGGTGTTTCCATTTATATAACTGTTCATTTTCTGGGACTGCCATAATAAATTACCAGAAACTGAGCAGCTTAGCACAACAGAAATTCATTGTTCTGAATGCTAAAAGTGCAAAATCATGGTGTCAGCAAGGCCATGTTTCCTCTGAGGGTGCTAAGGAAGGATCCTTCCTTGCCTCTTCCAGCTTCTGGTAGGCCCAGACATTTCCTGCCTTAAGACAGCATAATTCTTCATTACATGGCATTCTCTCTACATCTCTTCATATAGTCTTCATTCTGTCTACGTCTCTACATCTGAATTTCCCTTTTTCATAAGGACATCAGTCATATTGGATTAGGGCCCATCCTGATGACCACATTTTAACTTGATTACCTCTGTAAAAACCTAATTTCTAAATTAAGTCACATTCTGAGTTCTGGCAGTTAAGTGTTCAATATGCCTTTTTGAGGGAACACAATTCAACCCACAACAATAACATTCTCAAACTGACAAAATTATGGAGATGGAAAACACAGTGGTTAAGGATGGTGCTAGGTTTGGAAGTAATTGTGACAATAAAGGGGTAGGATGAGAGATCTTTATGGTGATGGAAGAGTTCTGTGTCTTTTTTTTTTTTTAAGATTTTAATTATTTATTCATGAGAGATGTAGAGAGAAAGAGAGGCAGAGACACAGGCAGAGGGAGAAGTAGGCTCCATGCAGGGAACCTAACGTAGGACTCAATCCTTGGGTCTCCAGGATCACACCCTGAGCTGAAGGCGGCGCCAAACAACTGAGCCACCCGGGCTGCCTGAGTTCTGTGTCTGGAGTACAGTGACAGTTACATGGGGGATCCCTGGGTGGCTCAGCTTAACTGTTTCTCAGGAAGCCACAGGAAGATGTGGTCCAGCAAAACCAGATAGCAAACCAAGCATGAGGAGCACAGAATCCAGGAGACAAGGATCCCACCAGAAGAGGAAAAAGGAAACTCCCAGGATAAACATCAGTGCTGAACCCGGTTGGTTCAAAATAGTGAGCTCCTATGGGAGCACTCTTGCTGTGTTCATGAAGCCTGGGTGCTCCTTCTGAAGGGAGGATTACTACCTGCATTTGAAGGACACCTGCAGTGTAGTGAGGAGGCATCAAGAATTAGTAGCTCCTGGGCACCTGGGTGGCTCAGTGGTTGAGCATCTGCTTTTGGTTCAGCGCATGATCTCAGGGTCCTGGGTTTAAGCCCCACCTGGGGCTCCCTGCTCAGCGGGGAGCCTGCTTCTCCCTCTGCCAATGTCTCTGCCTCTCTCTGTGTGTCTCTCATGAATAAATAAATAAAATCTTAAAAAAAAAAAAAGAATTGGTAGCTCCTAAACCCAGGAACCTAATCTGTCATGTCTCACTGTGAGATCCTACATGGTGAAATGGAGATGACGATACATCTCACATAAGGCCATTGGAGGGATTTAGAGATGACATGTAATGGGCAACTGGATGGGGAAAAATGCTCTCAAATCAGTTCTTCTGGCTCATTCTTACCTCTAGTTCATGGTGGGGAACAGGTTGTGATGGAAGACAGGAAACACACTTGATCTTTATGGTCAGGGGGTTTAAGTCCTGCTTTTGCTCCTCGGTCATGATAGGAACTTCTGTTTTTAAAGTCAGAAAACAATCTAAAATGCTGGCAGACTTCCCTCTGCCACGACTCACAACAGTTTGCCATCCTGGGGGGTGGGGAGGAAAACACACACAGCATTAGACTGTTACTCATGACAGCCCCAAGACAAGCACAGAGGGATCAGACAACCTGCGAAGAGCCAATGATAAATTATAACCAAAAGAAGAAAACGTAAAAAAAAAAAAAATTAATAGAATTGGCAAACACCTACTGGCAACATTATATATATGCCAGTTTCTCAAACTGAGGTCCTGTAAGTTACCTAAGAGAATTCAATTGTGGTGATTTAATTTTGATGATCATCTTGTAATATTATAAGCATTTCCTGAATCATCTACAGGAATACCGATGCTTGGATGGTACCCTCAAGCAGTCTGATTTACTTAGTCTGGCACATAGCCTCCACTCCAAGGGTTTTTAAAAGCTCCCCAGGCAGTTTAGAACCATCATTCTAGTACAGTAACTACTGGCCATGTGTGGCTACTTAACTTTAAATTAAAATGAAGGACAACTCAAAATGCAGTTCCTTCATCACATGAGTCATATTTCAAATGCTCAGTAGCCATGTGTAGCTATGAGCTACTGGACCAGACAGCACAGAGCTAGAGTAGTCCCATCACCGCAGAAAGCTCTATTGGAGAGTGCTGCTCTAGGCAATTATTTTAGAACAGAACACATTCAAAAACACATAATGCCAGTGTCTCTGCTACGGTGGCCAATGGTGCTACTTTAACTGGTGTGGTCCAATGAGAAAAGCATAGGTACTGATGTAGAATGGAACTGGGACATTGGAGCCAAATCAAGCACGGTCACCTCCTGCTATGACAGTTTTGTTATATAGCACAACTAGGGAAAGGGGTGGGTGAATGGAGCCACTGCATGGCACACAGGTAGCTGTGAGAATATTTTTCTCATGAAAGGGGTCCATGCATTTTACCAGGTAGAGACCTATTGGTGTGGGACAGGATGGGGGTAGGTAAAACCCTCCAGCTGTTCAAGAAGAGAGGCCTGGGCTCACATCCTGAACCTCTTAGAAGCTCTCTGAGGCTTAATTTCCTCAAGTGCAAAATGGGCAGAGATCCTGCCATTCTTAGGGTGAAGAGGATTAAGAGGGTTGATGTTTGCAAAGGTGCTGGGAACACCATCCAGCACATAGTGCATGCTCAAAAAGACCAGATCTATTCCCTTCACGATGCTTGTGAACATATTCCTAAAGCACACAAAAGCCCAGTCACTCACGCTCAGAATGAAGAGTCCCTTCCAAAACAAGTCATGGGCCAGTGGTGTGCAGCTATGTGCACAGGCCGTGAGCATGGGGCCATGTGCAGCTCCTGGGGACAGCCCTCAGTGCTCCCATGTCTTTCTCTCCAACAAAGCTAACCCATTAAGGCCATAACTAACCATGATTTGTATTCTAGAATGTTGTAAATATTTTCATGGGAAAGGCTGCCCAGTTTAGAAGAAATTTCAAGTGCAAACATGCACTCAGTCATCATTCAGGGGTCACCTGGGTGGTTCAGTGGGTTAAGCACCTGCCTTTGGCTCAGGTCATGATCCCGGGGTCCTGGGACCGAACCACCCCCCCCATGTCAGGCTCCCTGCTCAGTGGGGAGTCTGCTTCTCCCTCTTCCTCTGCCGCTCCCCCTGCCTGGGCTCTCTCTCTCAAATAAATAAATATTCTTTTTCCTAAGATTTTATTCATCTATTTGTCTGAGAGAGAGAACGCAAGAGTACAAGCAGGGGGAATGGCAGGCAGAGAGAGAAGCAGGCTCCCTGCCAAGCAAGGAGCCTGATGGGAGAGTTGATCTCAGGACCCTGGGATCACATCTGAGCTGAAGATAGACACCCAACTGGCTGATCCACTCAGGTGTCCCATATAAAGAAAATCTTAAAAAAAAAAATCACCATTCAGAAACTTAGGGAAGCTGAGATCCAGAGATGTTAAGAAATTATCCAAGGTCTCCTGGTCAATAAGCCATGGAATCCATGTCCAAACCAGCCCTGCCCACCTATACTTGGCCTCTCCACTAAGCAGTAAAAACAAGAGTTCATTCCAAACACAGAATCTTTCTGGAATCTTAATGGGTTCCTGGCCAATCAGTACACACCACTAAGGGATACAACGCCAAGGGCCTAATTTGAAATTGAAGATGATTACCAAAAGTGATCATGCTGGTTTTGGAATAATCTTACGCTATTATTTTATGGCAAAAACAAATATACAGTTAGCCTGCCAAGCCAAGGTCCTTCTTTGCTTTTGACCATAAACCATGATATCAGTACAAGGGAGGAGGTTTATCTTTCTGTCTTCCTTGCTGGACGCCCAGCGCCCTGTATCCAGCCCACCCAAATGTTCTGACAGAGACAGCTACCACCTCCACACCAGTGACCTCTCTGAGTCCTACTGTGTGCAAGAGTCCCTGCTAAGCAGTTCATACACACCATCTCCCGTGACCCTTCCTGCAGCCCTCTAGGGTGGGAATTCTCACCCCTCTTCTACAGATGAGAACGCGAGTTGAAGGACTCAGAGAAAGTGGGCAACTTGTTCAAAGTCTGTTTGTCACTGGTGCTCTAGGAATAACTGTCAGGGCCAGGACGGCACAAATTGGAGAGAAGGGAGACCCAGACAACTCTTGGCTTCACCCTGCTGGAAATGGTCATACCAAACCGGTTGAGACCATCTGAACTGCTCCTTCCTCTCACAACAAAATTAAGAAGCAAAGTCACCTTAATGCAAAGTTAGCAGGTCATCTGGAGCTCATCCACCCAAAGGCAGGGGTTTCTCTTGGGGATTCAGCCCACAAAGCATCCCCCGGAGATGTCTGCTCCCAGCAGGAGCATGCAACCACTGCTGGAGACGCTGAGTCCTCCTGGAGCACAGCCTCAGAGTGGGCAAGAGCCTCTGAAAATTCACTTCTCCAGAAAAGACTCCTGTGTCAGTGAAAAGCTAAGACAGCCTCAAAGGCCCAACTTTAGGTAAAAACTGATTTTCAAAAATCCATTTAAAAGTGAAAACTAGAGGGATGCCTGGGTGGCTCTGCCAGCTGAGCATCTGCCTTGGGCTCAGGTCATGCCCTCAGGGTCCTAGGATGGAGTCCAGCATCAGGCTCCCCGCTCAGTGCAGAGCCTGCTTCTCCCTCTGCCTCTGCCCTGACCCTGGTAGTGTTTCCTCTCTCTCTAGCTCGCGCTCTCTCTCAAATGAATAAATAAGATCTGAAAAAAAAAAGTGAAAACTAAAAAGATAATAGTATTTATCAAAACGTATCAACATCAGCACAAGAACTTGTGAAAATTGTGATTTTTCCCAGCACCTGCGGGACAACTTCTATGAGGTAAAATCACAAGTGGCCGCAGGGGTTGCCCATCTCGACAGCAGCCTAAATTTCTGCAGGTTGGCCAGCAGAGGGCACACATCCACCCTGATGGCCCAAGCAAACTCACTTACGAGGAAGCAGGCAGGCAATTATTTTCTCTGAAAAGAAAAAAAGGGTCTCCCCCCATATTACTATTTTTAAGATGAAGTCACATAATTTTACCCAAAATATATTGAGCTTTCCATTATCAAAACGTACAGATACAACATGCAAACCTACTTATTATTTGTCAAACCATAGAAAATCTAGTTTCTAAATTGTGATAGATCTTACAAAGCAAAAGAACGAAACTCCTGTTCTGTCCCAGACCTATGTGACCTCAGGTGAGTTGCTCTGCCTTCTGGGACTTGAGTCCTCCCAGAGCAAGGGACAGGCACCCCAACAGCACCCCTATGAGTTCGCTGGCAGATTCCAAGTTTGTCTCGAGCAGTAAATGACATGATGGCAGAAATACTGACTCCTTTCCCCATTTCCTCCACTAGATGTTTGCATAACAATCTGCAGGAAGGTGTTTATAAAAAGCGGCATCTTATTTTAGCAAACAGGATCAGGACAGTTATTCTCACAGGTTTCTTTGGAATCAGTCCTGAGTTCAAATCCTGGCCTCACCCTTACTTGCTGTGTGATCTTGAGCGATACACGTGACCTCTCTGTGCCTCCCTTTTCTCCTCTGTACAGTGGAGACGCTTACCTCCACTTTGCTGAAGTGACTGTGAACGTGAAACTAGGTGGCGGAACAGAGGCTTGGTCAACGCAAGCATCCTGTTTATGGACATCCTGGCCATATGTGACAAGATGACCAAAACCTGTTGGGACCAGGGGTAACCACCTGCGAGGAGTGGCATCACCACCAGCTCAGTGGAGAAGGCACCATGCTTCCAATGTCCTTCCACCTTGAGGTCAACTTCCTCCTCCTGAGATCTTTTCCTTCTCTTCTGGCTCTTCTTTCTCCCCTCTGACTCCTTCTGTTTAACTGTGCAATCAAAGGAAGGAAATAAGTGTTCAAAGGAGCTCATATACAAGCTACCATATGTGAATGCACACATGCTGCAGAGATTCAGAAAGGTGCCTTTGTGCTGCTGCCCTGCCCCAGCACCCTGAAGAGGTCTAAATATGGACAGCTGACTGGTTGTCAGTTAACAGGCAGAGGGGGCTGAGGTTGGATGATGATCACAGCACCACCAGATGCCAAATTTCTCCCTCAAGTCAGCTCTTAACCACAGTGTAGGGCTGAGGTTCAGGCTTTGGAGTTGAATCACAAGGTTCCAGAACCACATCTCCCCCCTTACCCATTCTGAGCCTCAATCACCTTATCTGGAGAATGGAGGCAACAGCAATTTTTAGGGTGTGAGAGAAGTAAATGAGCAAAGCTACATAAATACTCAGCTTAGATCCAGAAAAAAAAAAAGAGACAATAAGATCTATATGTCTATGGTAATTAAAGCCATGAGCTAGTTGTTCCGTGATATATATAAAGACCAATGGAACAGACTATCAAAAGCCCAGAAATATACTGCATGCATAAGGGGGACTCAGTAGATGCCAGAGGTGGTGTTTCAGATCAGAGGGAAGGATGGACTAGTCCGTTAATTGTACTGCTATCCATTTGGAGGCAAAGGAAATTACTTGGCACCTCATGCCATATGCAAAATGAATGGCAGACTAACAGTGGAAAACAAAAAACTTCAAAATCATTAGAAGAATACATCAGCTCTACTGATGTCTGGATGAGGAAGGATTTCTTAAACTCTATCAAAAGTACAAAATAGGAATAGTTAATGACTGGTGTGAAAAACAAGACAGCGTACATAAAGTAAAAGTTACCCTGGCCTCTGATGTTTACAGGCATCTAAGTGGCAATGCGTAATTATCCAGAAGATGTGAAAAATAGAGCTTATGGAACAGCGAGAAAAAATGTAAACCCAGGGGCTCCTGGGTTGCTCAGTCCATTAAGCGTCTGCCTGCAGCTCACGTCATGATCTTGGGGTCCTGGGATTGAGCCCTCAGTCGGGTTCCCTACGCAGCAGGGCCTCTGCTTCTCCCTCTGCCTCTACTCCTCCTCCCCTATACCACTTGTGCACTTGCTCTGATAAATAAATAAATAAATAAATAACAAACAATCTTTTTAAAAAAGTGTAAAACCCAACAGAAAAATAAGCAAAGAAACAGGACAGGCAAATCACATAGGATTGTGACCAAATAAGCGTATGAGATGCTATCAACCCCACGAGGAATCAGGAAGTAAGCCCCTGACCATGCCAAGCATGGCTGATAACGTGAAAAAGCTGGAATTCTCAGGACTTCTGTCAGGAAGGCAAATAGGTACAACCAGAGAGTAAACCAGCAGTATCTCCTGAAGGGTCAAGGTGCGTTTCCCAGGCCCTGTGATCCCACTGGACAAATGCCCTAGACTCTCTGGAACATGCAAATAGAGACCTGCACAAGGACGCTCACTATCACAATGTTGGTGACAGTGGGAAATTGGAGACAACCCAAATGTCCCTCAGTGGGGAGTCCACGGGTGACGGATGGCACATCCATCTAATGGGGCATCTACAGAAGTTACAAAGAAGGAGCTGCTGGAGCTGGTCTTACATATATAAACACAAATAAATCTCAGAATCAAACTTAAAGCAAAGAGTAAGTTGCAGGAAGGTACGTACAGTATGAAATCATCTCTGTAACTCATAAAAACAAAAATCAATACAATGTTGTATGGATGTGTCAGAAAGAAAAGGGTGGCAGCGAAGGGTCACACCAATTTCTATGCAGGATAGGATATGCTTTAAAAAGGATCCCTCAGGGATCCCTGGGTGGCACAGTGGTTTAGCGCCTGCCTTTGGCCCAGGGCGCGATCCTGGAGTCCCGGGATCGAGTCCCACGTCGGGCTCCTGGCATGGAGCCTGCTTCTCCCTCTGCCTATCTCTCTGCCTCTCTGTCTCTCTGTGTCTCTCATGAATAAATAATAAAATCTTTTTTTAAAAAAAAAAGGATATGCTTTTTAAAAAAAGACTATTTAAGAGAAAGAGAAGGAGAGCATAAGTAGGGGGAAGGGCAGAGGGAAAGGAAGACCCCTCACTGAGCAGGGAGCCCTACACAGGCTGGATCCTAGGACCTTGGGATCAGGCCCTGAGCCAAAGGCAGATGTTTAACCAACTGAGCCACTCAGGCACCCTAGGGTATGCTCCTTAAAAGCACAGGGTACAAAGGAAACAAACTGTATCTGTAAGCTTTTCTTTCTCAAAAAGAAGGAAGGAAGAGAGGAAGGAAGGAAAGGAGGGAAGGAGGAGGGAGGTGGAGGGAGGGGAGGGAAGGGTAAGGAGAAAAGATGAGGAAAGAGCAAGGAAAAAAAGAGCAAGAAAGAAATTAAGAAAATATGGCAAAATATTAACACCTAAATTGTAATACATTGTTGTATTTTCTGTGTATTCTATTTGTTTCAAAATAAAAAGGATGGTTTGAATAGCTCATTAAAATGCTTATGGAACTTTTTTGAAAAGCAAGGCTGTTTAAATCTTTTTTTTTTTTTAATTTTTATTTATTTATGATAGTCACACAGTGAGAGAGAGAGAGGCAGAGACATAGGCAGAGGGAGAAGCAGGTTCCATGCACCGGGAGCCCGACGTGGGATTCGATCCCGGGTCTCCAGGATCGCGCCCTGGGCCAAAGGCAAGCGCCAAACCGCTGCGCCACCCAGGGATCCCAAGCAAGGCTGTTTAATCTGGAAAAGAGAAAACTCAGAAAGGGTTGAAGGTGTGCAGATATGAAAGTATGAACTAGTCTTTTAGGGCCTTAAGAATAGGAATGTGAGCAACTGTGTTTGTGAAGCCTGGCAGAGAGCCCGCGGCAAGCAGTCACTTCTCTCTGCAGTTTCCCAATGTTCAACTCAAACCAGGAAAAGCAGATTAATTGATAGAGAGTTAAGGAAATGATTTGTAGCAGTTACAGCTGTACAAACAGGAAGTGGGCCACCCCAGGAGGCAGCAAGTGCACCAGCTCTAGAATATTCCACCCCATACTGGAAACCTAATTGCTTGCTAAAAAACTGGTGAGGAGAACAAGGTCAAGAATGAAGACATCAGGGATCCCTGGGTGGCGCAGCGGTTTGGCGCCTGCCTTTGGCCCAGGGCGCGATCCTGGAGATCCGGGATCGAATCCCACGTCGGGCTCCCGGTGCATGGAGCCTGCTTCTTCCTCTGCCTGTGTCTCTGCCTCTCTCTCTCTCTCTGTATGACTATCATAAATAAATTTAAAAAAAATTTAAAAAAAAAAAAAAAAAGAATGAAGACATCAATGTAGTGGCTTATGAGGACCATTGCCCCTCGGTCTGTTGCTATGACTGTAAGCTTCTGTGTGAGTGACTCCTGCAAAGTGGGACGCCATTTCCCTCATTCCACCATAAGAAGCAAATAACTTGGGGCACCTGGGTGACTCAGTGGTTGAGTGTCTGCCTTTGGTCAGGTCATGATCCTGGGGTCCTGGGATTGAGTCCCACATCAGGCTCCCAATGCGGAGCCTGCTTCTCCCTCTGCCTGTGTCTTTGCCTCTCTCTGTGTCCCTCATGAATAAATAAATTCTTTTTTTAAAGAAAGCAAATAACTTATCTTCCAAGATTCTTTCCATAACCTCGTTAGTGCTTCCCCAACATTAGTATCTGTCAAATAGGACAGTAGTTATTTATTTGAAAGTCTACAGCCAACATTAGAGATTTTCATGCTCCCCGTGTTCATGACACCATGAGTCAGGAGCACAGAAACATTGATGGAGTGAGGAGGGATGTAGTGTGGTTGGGTGGGATGAAGTGGGTAAGTGAATGGGATGAAATGGATGGATGGGTGGGTGGTGGGGATGGCTGGATGAGGTGAGATGGAGTGTTCTTTCAATTTCGAGTAACATTGGGTCAGATATCAAAGAATCTTTCTAAAGTATTCTGAATTTGAAATATTTCATAATTCTTCCAAGTCTAGTTATATTATAAAATTCCAAAATCCCATCCTAACTTACTTTGAAATTTTTGCTTTTCTAACATGTTTGTTAAGCTGCTAAATGATGATCTTTCAGTTAATTCCTTCACCTCCGTCCCAGCTACTGCTCCCAAAGAAACAGCTGTTTCTCTTGATATACTCCATCTAGAAAATTCCCAAAGAGAAAAATAAATGAAGGTAAAAAAAAAAAATCAGAGATCAGATCTAAGAATGTATTCACTGGACTAAATGTGAGAAGTTGTTTTTTTTTTTAATGACATTGCATTCCTCGAGCCAATTCTTCTTAAATTGCAGTGTGCATACGAATCACCTGGAAATGCCGTTAAATAAAATTCAGGTTATGGCTTAGTAACCTGGGGTGGAGCTGACATTCCACATTTTTAACAAGTTCCCAGTAATACTAATGCTATTGCTCTGCAGACCACACTTGTACTATCAATTTCTAGCCAACTAGAAATATTATGGAAAATAATATATATTTTATAAAAGCAGTCAAAATTCAATCCAACATCTAGAAAAAAAAATAATTATTAAAATCATAGAGGCAAAGCTGAATTAGGTGAAACGATATACCATAATCATGGATAGGAAAACTTCACAATGTAAGAAGGTCAATTCTTCTCAAATCAACACAAAAACTATTTTTTAAAAGTCAAGATTTTTTAATGACATAGCCTCTTTGTTCTCCACATCCCATTCTCCCAAGCCACCAGCTGGGCCTCCATTCTACCTCTGGTCCCCACAGCATCCAAGGAATCTCTTTCTCCGGGTCCTTCTTAGGCTCCAAAAGCAAATGCATTCACAGCAGGAAAGGCTGTGGACTTGGTGATCCAAAGATATGGGTTGGAGTCCTGGCTTTACCTACACTCCCAAGATTCCCAAGAATTCCAGTTTTAAAACCTTGAGCAAATCGCTAACCACTCTGTTATGTTGTGAAGAAAACGGAAATAGTAACACCACTTCACAGAGTGTCCATGATGAGGATTAAGTGAGATAAACCAACACGTGCAAAAGCATGGTGCATGTTTGCCTTCATAAACACAAGCATTCCTTTCTCTCTTCCTTTAATGTCACCTGGATTGCATGAGCTCAGACTTAAGTAAAGTTACTAAAAATCCACATGATTCTTGGTGAGAGTCTGTACAGCTTGTACAAGAAGGGGTTCTGCTCCCACTCCCCAAAATAACATGGGTCCATCCTTACCGAACTGTAGTAAGATCTTCCATTTTGAGTATCTTTTCATATTCCTCGGAGATCTTGGAAAAAGTTTCAGACTCTGCTGGGTGAGAATCTGATAATATTTATTAGCAAATGGACTTCTTGTTCCATTCTAGTTCATTGAAAAACGAGGGCCCTTTACCCATTTTGTAATGCCAGTCACCAGACAGAGGGATGGGTGTGTGGTAAGCATAAAAAAATTGGTTAATTTTTAATGAGTAAATGAATATACAGACTTGATGATTATTTGGACAAATGGAGGCAAGAGGAGGCCTCTAGTTTCTTATAGAACAATCCACATGGGGGGGAAAGAAAGAAAAAAGTCTATTATTTATCCAGTGTCCAATTCATCACTGTTTATATTAGTACTGAAAACACTCCCAAGAGCTCTACATTCCCACCTATAAGGAATGTTACAGTGCTACCAGCAAATGAAAAATTATGTAGTCACCATAAATGGAGTTTATGCCAAGTTCTTAAGTAAATAGGAAACTGTACATGGTGACATATTAATCTCAGAAAACAAAATTATGTATCCAGGACAAGATCATCTGTGTAAAAAAAAAAAAAAGAACCTTACAACAAAGGAATTGGCCAAAATTATATAATAACTCAAATATTGCAATGCTTGTTCCTGGTGATGGACCTATAGATTGTTTTTTCTGCTTGTCTTATACCTTTCTATATTCACTAATTTTTCTTACTCCTTTTTTTTAAGTTTTATTTATTCACTCAGGAGAGACACACAGAGAGAGAGAGGCAGAGAGACACAGGCAGAGGGAGAAGCAGGCTCCATGCAGGGAGCCTGACGTGGGACTCATCCTGGGTCTCCAGGATCACACCCTGGGCTGAAGGCAGCGCTAAACCGCTGAGCCACCCAGGCTGTCCTTCACTAATTTTTCTAAAAAAACCCCACATATATAGAAAAGTCTTATAAGTCATAAAATAAAAATTAAGCAAAGAAAAAGGTTCAGTGACAAAAAGTGATCGCATTGAGAGCAGCTCTGTTTTCCCAGAGTGAGCTAGCACCAGCCGGAGATGCTGATACACACGAGGGACAGCAGTATACATGCACGGCACCAGCAACACCAATCCAACCCTGTCCCTGCCCCAGATTCACACCTAACTTGTCCGCAGGGATCATCTCCACTCACCATGCAAAGACTTTGTGTGCTTTCCTGCTTTTTCTGTTTTCTCTCGTGCATCCTCCTGGTTCCACTCCCCTCTGATGTGTGGACCCTGTGCAGACAATCTTCTCTGACTTAAAACCAAATTTTTCACTTCTTCTAGAATGCAGGAGAAGAATCATTGACTAGGTTAATCAGAAATGCTTACAGAACACCTTCCATGTGTACGGCACTCTCCTGGTGCCGGAGATGGAGCATGTGGGTAAGACAGGCAGGGCCACTGCCCACCAGGAGTAGTTGCACAGGAGGCTGCTTCAAAATACTAACTGGCAATGGCTTCTTCCAAACGAGACCACTAAGTACTTGACCTGTGTGGTTCCATTTAAGCACCACACTTCACTTGAAGGAAGGCACTTCCACTTGCCCTATTTTACAGATGGGGAGTATGACACTTCTATAACTTTCCTGTGGTCAGAGAGCTGGTACTTATTAAGTCAAAACTACCAGAGAGCTGGTACTTATTAAGTCAAAACTACTCCTTGCAGTCAGCTAGGGAGATGAGCCTTCTATCTTTCATTTCTATCAATACAGGACTCTGCATGTTTGTAGCAGCAACCACTAGGTGAGGAATAATGAACGCGCCGAGGGAGTGAACGAATGAATGCAGATAATAGAAGATGCAGGAAAGAGTTGAAAAAAAAGGAGGTGCAATTGGATTCAGTGTTGAAGGACAGATACCAATATAAAAAGGTGCAGAGCAATGAAGTGCCAAGGTCAAAGCAGTGATATAGACAAGTCAATGGTAGGAGAGAGGAGATAGGGAAGAAACCTGGATGCAGAGGGAGGAGCCAGCTGAAGGGGTAGAAAGTCCCAAAAGACACAACACAGGCAGGGCACCAACCAAGTGTTGGAGAGAGAGACAGCCAAGAGCTGAGGGCATAGCAGTTGCCACACATGACTTCAAGGCTTCACAAATGATAGTCTTTGTCCAGGACTGAGAAACCAAGAAGTTGAGCAGATTTAATAGAGGAGACAGGCTAATAGATGGGATGTTCCATTCAAGACCAGCAAGCCAAAAACTGACAAGTTATGACATGGGAACTATGGTTCACCCAAATATGTTTCCTATCCTCTTTGTAACATGAGCCAACCTCTCATGCCATTTCTGGCTTCCCGAGAGACAGGAGTATCAAGAAAATAGCTTTAAAAGTGAAAAAAGGCAGGGCTTAAGATGACACGTGCACCAGATGCATTTTCATCAAAATGTTCTCCTGGGGCACCTGGTGGCTCAGTAGTTGAGCATCTCCTTTTGGCTCAGATTATGATCTCGGGGTCCTGGTATCAAGTCCCACATCAGGGTCCCCACAGGGGACCCTCCTGCTTCTCCCTCTGCCTATGTCTCTGCCTCCCTCTCTGTGTCTCTCATGAATAAATAAATAAAATCTTTTTAAAAATGTTCTCCTTACATATAAAACACACAGGGAAATGTTAACAATGACTATCTCTGGTCCGGCATCATGGGATCTTATTTCTTTCTCTCTTGTCCTAGTCAATTTCTCTCTCTCTCTTTTTTTAAGATTGCTTTATTTGAGAGAGGAAAAAAAAAAGGCATGGGGAAGGGGCAGTGGGAGAGTGAGAAGCAGACTCCACAGTGAGCACAGAGACTGTCATCCCACAACCCCGAGATCATGACCTGACCTGAAATCAAGAGTCAGACACCCAGCCACTGAGACACCCAGGCACCCCGGTGCTAGTCATTTCTAAATTGTTTTTCAAAGTGAACATTCACAGCTTATGGAAAAATGATTTAACATAAGAGGCAGTGATGCCAGGCTTGAGATGGGGTTTGAGGAAGAGCAAGTGCTGTCATTTCAAGAATACTCACAAAGGCCCATGGCCCTCCCTGCAAGGCCTCCTTCCTTTTCTGACCAGCTGATTCCATTTACCCTTCCAGACTCGGCTCCTCTGGCCCCTTCTCAGGGAAGCCTTCCTGATAGACCCGCCCCAACACCCCTGCTCCAATGTGAGCTCACTTCAGGGCAGATGTTTACCAGAAATTCTGGCTCAGCAGCTCTGGGGTAGGCCCTGGAACCTACATCTAGGCACACTCCAAATACATCTAAGAGAGGTGATTTTGAATGCCACACTTTGAAGATGCGGGTCTTTCCTTTGGTCCAAAAAGAAAAGTCACCTTGAATGCCATTTTCTCACACAGAAACCCTACAATGAGTAGTGTAGATATAAACAAGTGATTCTCAGCCAGGGGTGAGTCTGCTTCTCTCCCCAGGAGACATTTGGCAACGTCTGAAGAAAATTTTGGTTGTCACAACTGGGAGGCTACTCCTGTCATCTAGCAGGTGGAGGCCAGGAGTGCTGCTAAGCACAGGGAGCCCCCACAACAAGGAATGGTCTGACCCAAAATGCCAACAGCACCAGGAAACCTCAGGTATAAGTGAAAGATGAACAGTCAGAAGCAGCAAGCCCCCAGGGCCAGAAAGGCTCCTCGAGAAGGCAGGCTGGAATGCCCGAGAAAGCAGAGGGTTTCTAGTCACACAAAAAACGGGTTCCGACTCACACCCTTCAGGCAGGTGTCAGTGTTCTTTGCTCACTGTAAATTGGGGGGTAACTATACTTGTCTGAAGCCACCAACAATAGTGATAATAGCACCATACTCCATCCATTCTCGGATGCACCTTGCCATGACCTTTTCACATCTCTAAAAACTGGATACATCTTAAAATTAATGCCACGGCCTAGTTTAATTGATAGCATTTTAGTACAGCTTCTAAATTCTTTAGCGACAACACACACCCTCTTTATTGCTGGAGGTAGGGGGACATTCCCATCCCTGTGCCCCAGGTGCATATAACCAGAGGAAGTGGAAGGGTGCCCAAGGCCACTGGCTAGTTCAAGATGGGAGACAGGTTGGATTAAGCTGGCTGACTTCAAAGCCTGGATTTTTCCACTCCTCCTAGCTCTCTCCTTGGAAGTGAGCTAAAGAGGAGACTTTCTGGTATTGATAAAATATTTACCCAAATAAGAATCTAGAAGGTCTAATACGGTTGTCTCAGGATCATGGGATTTTAAAGTTTTCTCTTGTTTCTTGGTGTCTTTTTTTTTTTTTTTTTTGATAGTAGCTAACACCCATGTCAGGAGACATGTGAGTGCTTCCTGGGAACAGAAGTCCAGAAATGTGGTGGAGGCAGAGGTGGTGACCAATGTGCATGCACAGACACTGCCCACCCACAGACACAACTCCATGAGGCGCTACTTCCTGATGCTCAAGCTTGTCCTGGACGGATGGTGCACCACGGACACACAAATCAACATGTGCCCTGGGGAAGATGAGATGAAGTAAACGAGGGGACAGTGGCTCTGCTCCTGTTACTGGTGAGAAGTCACGCACCTCTAGCAATGTTTCAAATAAAACACAAATACTCGACTCACCACAACATCCTGTATCTTCTGAATACCCAGTTGTCTTTAACCGGTAATACTTGACTTTTCTCGAAACCTTGTCCTTGGTGTCCCAGACCCTCATGGTTATTTTGTGAAAATTAATTTTCTTTAGTAATTCCTTCGTCATGTTGATGTTGAAAGTCTGCGTCCATGACACCCAGACTTTGTCCCCTTCTTGCCAAGGCCTTACTGTCTGTGTCAAAGAACACCGAGAGGCCTTAAGTGTGCAGGACTGGGAGGCTCAGCAGCCTGAGATTCCTCACCCCCGCCAGCCTCAGCCTTCTGAGCCCTGCTCTCCACCTGCCTGCCTTTTGTACCCAGCGCTCCCCCCAACCCCGCCCCCAGCTCCCACCTCACTCAGGAAACAAGTGTCCCAGCTAGAGCCCATCACACTTCTGGGTTCATCAGAAAAGACAAAGCAATTACCTGCAAACCGTGCCCTTTCTGGTGACTTCCAAACACTGACCCAGAGTCAGATCACAGGCAGGAGGGTGGGAGTATGTGCGGGCAGGCGTGTGTGCGCACATGGATATACACAGGTACTCATACAGAGAAGGAAATCACAAAAGGAGCAAAAACTTTGAACCACCAAAGAAATTACTAGATAAAGATATGTAAATAGAAAGCTCAGTAATTGGTATTTTTAGGTCAGTGTGGATTCTCATTCAGTAGGTCTGGCAGGAGGGATCCCAATATTCTGCATTTCTAGCAAGCTCCAGGGGAAGCAAGCACACCTTATGCAGTATTAGACTATATACAAGGTACACACACACCTTAATTCCTGAATCCAGGAACACTTTGGCCACCATTGGAAATACCACCATGTCAACTTTTTTAGGCTCCCCATCATCTGGCAGAAGGAAATACTCAATGTGGTAGTAACGGCGATACTTTGCAGTAGGTTTGTCCATTTTAGGGTGTTTCCTATATTTTTCTATCAAAATTGTATATTTTCCTTTATAACCTAGAAGACATGGATTTAATGAGTCTTGTTTGAACCTCACATGGCAAAGTACACCCATCTCCACAGTTCTCTAGAACCAAGAAAGAGCCTGATGCTGTGGAAGAACATCCACTCCTGTGCTGCTTGCCCTGCTTGGGGGCTGAGATGCAGGTCCAGTCCGTCTAGCCAGTAGAGTTAACAGGGTCTGCACTGGACATCAGGGCACAAAAATTCAGTGCATGACTCTGAGAGGGAGTGTCTCTTTAAATTTTTCACCTGAGGTGCTTCACCTGCCTTCCCCGGTCTTGGCAGTAAAAAAGTTCAAGTTCCCCAGAAGATAGGTCAATTCGAAAGAACTCTAAAAGAGTTCTTTACTCTGCCCCTAATCTTGGCGTTCAATCATGTGATTCACTCTGGCCCAAAAAATGTTAGCAGGTGCGGGAGGTGCCCAAAGACCTGAAGAGTTCTTGGATGTTTGGGCTTGCCCTCTTGTTAAGGAAAAGCAGAGACACACAGAATGTGTCTGGCCGACCCACATGTCCAGCAGAAGGATGAGAGGCACACATGAAGCAGAGCAGAGCCACCACAGGGAGCCTAGCCTGGATCCCCCCACCTGCCCATCCAGGAGAACAAGGGATTTGCATTTGGAGCCCTGGGCTTGGGGAGTTGTTCAAATTTGTTACACAGGATTTGGGGGGCAAAAGGTAACTGATATGCCTATACATTCAGAGATTTTAATTCAGCACATCTGAGAATTTAAACACGGAACCTGGTGATGGATAGCCAGTTTATGGGAAGAAATGCCCTAACCTCTTTCTCATTCATTCATCCACAAATAGAATAATTAGGGTTGTTGACAGTTGCTAGGCCCGATAGATTAAGCACATGGAGTGTATTTAATCACTCACTTGCCTAGCCCACAGTGGACCCCCTAAAATTGCAGTTTCTTTCCTGAGCTCTGCTGCTGGCATTGGGCACCCCACTTGGGGGAGACAGTAGACGGAGCCTAGGTGCCCCAAACCTCTGGGAGAAGGTCATCTGTGCACTCCCTTTTTGAGTGGGTGTTGGGATTCAGCTCTAGCACTTACCAGTGTTCACTGGGAGGGCCAGTGAGATGATGAATTTGCAGGGAACCACCTGGGGCACATCAGAGTTGAAGGTGCTGGCGGGCCCATATGAGGACTCGCTGCTGAATGGGTGCTCAGAGTCTGACTCCTGGACTTGGGCTTTGACCTTCAGGTACTCCTCCATATCACACTCACTCCCAGACTGGTAAAAGCTGCCCATGGAGGACATGGGCCCCATGCTCACCCTGTCCTCATCCTCCCACTCCCAGGCGTGCAGCGACATTCTGAAGAGCACCCACAGGCGTGGCACTCCTGGCTGCAAGAAAATAAAGGCACTGCTGTCACCTCCCTCTGTTCCCAGGAGGTAAGCTTCACCTCTTTCAAGATGACTCACTTTTCCCCTCCTTCCCTTCCCTGTCCTGGGTTGAAGGGTCAAGGCCTGGGACACTGCCTGGCACACAGTAGGCACTCAACAATGAACCACAGAGCATGATGGCTGGCAGTAATCATAAGTATCCCCAGTTTCTCCAACTTGAGTCTATCCTCCCCGCCCCAGCCGCTCCTCCTTTCACAAATCAATCACTGGCCCTCTGGAACGCCAGCTCCAGGTAAGTGCACTTACGGAGACCCGCAAGGCTGGGAGAGAAGCCGGTGCTTCCCCTCGAGAAGCCTCGGGCGAGAGCACAGGATGGGTTTGCAATGTGGGGACCTGCGAACCAGGCAAGGGGACAGCACGTGCAAGAGCCTGGAGAGGTCGAAGAGGGCGAGAACCCCCGAGGCGAGACTCGAGTGGGCCTTGAGTGCTGGCCTCAGGGTCCCTGGAGGAGGAACCCGAGCTAAGGTTTTGTTTAGAAAGGGGTGCCCAGGTGGAGCAGCAGATAGAGGGGGACCTTCCGTACCTGCAGGGGGATGCGCTGGGCAGCAACCTGGGCTCAGACCCGGGCGTCAGTCCGCTCGCACACCTGCCCTACAGCCGCCCGGCGCACCGCCGCAGGGAGGCCCGCGGGACGCCGCAGCGCAATTGTGTTGGACAGTTGCTAGGAGACGGGCGCGGCCCGGGCTTCGGGGGCGGGGCTCCGGGGCGGGGCTCCGGGGGTTGGGGCTTCCCGCCCCTCCCACCAGGTGCACAGACAAGGTCTGGCAAAAAAGGTGTATCCAAATTCAGAAGCTAGTGGCCTCCTTTCATCCACTCATTCATTCAGCCTTTAAGGAATTCCTGCTCTGAACGTGAGCACCTATTATATGCCTCGCCCTTCCCTACAGTACAGGGGACAGGGGTTTGGGCTCCCCCTTATACCGCCAGCAGCCCCTGCGTCCCATTCTTTGATAAAGGCAGCAGAAGCCATGGGCTCTGAAAACTCTGATAACCCTACCCTACCCCGAACCTCTTTCGCACACACTCTCTGCTTCTGTTGCTGACGTCCTTAAAGAGATGAGGAAACTGAGTCTTAGACTAGTGGCACGACCTGCCTGAGGCCACAGGGGTGAGTGTGTCCTGGCAGCGCTGGACTGAAGTCCAGACTGACTCCAAAGTCTGCGAATACCCGCCCACCCAAACCCCCAGGTGAGAGAGGCTGGCTTCTGCTCCCTACATAGACTATGTAATGCCCAAGGCGCTGGCGTGCAGGGACACACCACAAAGGTGACTGGCAAGAGGGGGCAGGAGCCAGGGACAGGTTTCATGGAGGAGGTGACAAAAGCCAAACTTTGGGGCTTGCCAAGCAGTGAAAGCAAGAGAAAGTATTCCAAGCAGAGGGAACAGCATACCACATGACCACTCACCGCAGCAACCTCTGCAGCATCTCCTGTGGGGACAGCTCTGAGCTCAGAATTGAGGGGCCACAGGTCTTAGACAAAGCACCATTGCCTGGTCCTGAATATGCATCAGAATCACCAGGGAGTATGTCAGAACTTCAATCCTGAGGCTTCGCTCCAGACCTGCAGCATTGATTCTCCAGCAGTGGGGCTTAGGAACCAGTAAACACGGGGTATTTTCTGAAGAGAGTCACTTCAATAGATTCCTTCCCACACATTCTTCTTCTAGAGTGATGTTGGCACTCCTCCCATCCAGTGGTGGGCCTAGTCCCTTCCCCTTTGAACCCAGATAGACCTTTGTGATCATCTCAGCCAAAGTGACACTCTGACTTCTGAGGCCAGCTTATACAAACTCCATCTACTTCTGTTTTGTCCATTTGGGGAGCTCATTCTAAGAACTCAGTCACTATGTTGTGAAGAAGCACAAGCAGCCACATGGCAAGTCCACATGGAGATGTGCTGGCCATAGCACCAGCAGAGCTCCCAGCTGACTCCCAGCCCCAAGCACCAAACATGCAAGAGTGCCAGGTTTCCAAAGATTCCAGCTCCCAGCCTTTAAGCCACCCCCAACTGACACTATGTGTAGCAAAAATCAGCTGTTATCACCAAGTTCACCCCAAACTGCAGATTTATGACCAACATAAATTATTCTCGTCTTAAGCCACTAAGGTTTAGGGGCACCTGGGTGGCTCAGTGGTTGAGCATCTGCCTTCGGCTCAGGGAGTGATCCTTCGGTCCTAGGACTGAGTCCTGCATCGGGCTCCCTGTGAGGAGCCTGCTTCTCTTTCTGCCTTTCTCTCTGTGTCTTTCATGAATACATAAACAAAATCTTTTTTAAAAAAAAAGGCTCTAAGGAAAAAAAAAGGCACTAAGGTTTAAGATGATTTGTTGCATGATAATAAACAACTGGAACAGACCCCCATATTTTTCAAAATTACCTCCACCAAGACTCTATTCCACAGTCAAGGATTAGAACCACTACCCTGAGAGAAATGGTGTCGAGGTCAAGATCCAGCGTGTCATGGGATGGAGTGAGGGCAAAGGTGTGCTACCTGGCGCTCAGCTGTGAAAGGTGGATCCAAAATCACACCTCCGTCAGCAAAGATGGCTTCAGGACAGGCAAAGTCCATGTAAAGAAGAAAGGGCATGTGTTCCAGTTGTCTGTTGCTGCATAGCAAAACATCCCAAAACTTAACAGCATTAAAACAACAGCCACTTATTATTTTTTTACAGTTCTGTGGATCAGCTGGACAACCACTGGTGGGGGTCAGACTCACTCACTGGGCTGCATCATCTGTATCAATAGGGCTGGAAGCTCCAAAATGGCAGTTGGGGTACCTTAATCCTCCGTCCCCACCATGACCACCCTTCATGCTCCACCTGGCTGGACTGGCTTCCTCCAATGGCATTCTCAGGGCAGGGGTGCACGCTACAAGGCCCTTTGTCACCTAGGCCTGAAAATGGCACAGCATCACTTCCACCATATCCATTGACCAGAGCAAGTCACAAGGGCCAGCCAAGACCCAAGGGGATGAAGAACAGACTCCACATCTGGATAGGAGGAAGGGCAAAGCCACGGTGCAGAGCAATCTGAAGGGATTCAATCACTGTGTCCTTCTTCCTCGCAGGGTAGGGGAGCGCCAAAGCTTCCATGGGCACCTGAGGCTTTCTGAAGTTCTCCCAAGCCTCTGGCAGCTGGATGCATATTTGGGGAACAGCTATATCCGTCTTCTCCTCGCCATCTCTAACCCCCCTTTTTAATAGCTGTACTGAGGTATATTTTATATCACAAAATTCATCCATTTCAAGTATAGAATTTAATGATTTTTAGTGACTTTACCAAGTGACAAAACCATCACTACAAATAAGTTTTAGAACATTTTTATCTTCCTAATAAGACCCTTCATACACATTTACGATTAATCTCTGTTCTGAGCCCCAGCCCCAGGTCACCACTAATCTACTTCCTATCCCTTTTCTGGACATTTCACATAGATGGAGTCATGTGATATATGGCTTTGCTTCGTGACTGACTTCTTTCGCTTAGCATAATGTTTCTGAAGTTCATTCATGCTGTAGTATTAATCAATACTCCATTACTTTTCATGGCTGAATAATGCTTCATTGTGTGATGCACATTTTGCCTATCTGTTCATCAGTTAATGGACATTGAGGTTGAACATTTAGATATTTATCAAAAATGCTGTCATGAACATACCCACAAAAAGTCTCTGCGTGGACAAATGTGTTCATTCTCTTGGGTAGACACTCAGAGTTAAATAGCTGGGTCATGCGGTAATGAGGCGGTAGTGATGCAGAGAACAAAGGCAAAAGAAAAAGAATTAAATTTCTTTACTACTTACAGCCCATTGACAAGTCCTTGAGACATGCAGAGTGATCTTCCTCTAGGAACTCAGCTGCCTCTAGACACTTTGCTAGAGGCAGAAAGCAATCCTGGCTTAATATTAGTCCGAACCTCCAGGACCCTGAAAGTCTCCTTTAACATATAAAAATCCTTTTGGAAACTTCCTTTACCATCCCCTCCACCCCCAAGATACATGTTGGCAATCATCCTGCAAGCATGTGCTGCACTGATATACATCCGAAGGGTCTCACCACTAAGGTTTTACTAGACAGTAATAAACCACCTTTTCCTTATAAAAGCTAACTCCCACCCCCCACCCCCCACCCTGCAAGGTCCTAGAAACTTTGTTTCCAAAACCCTTAGAGACTTATGCTATCCCTAACCCCTCTCCCATCTTGAAAGTATATAATCAGTCACCCATCACAACTCAAATGCAGCTCTTTCTGTCCACGGGGGCCGGGGGTGGGGGGGTGGGGGGCGGGTCCTGTCCCCGTGCTTTAATAAAACCACCTTTTTGCACCAAAGACGTCTTTCTTGGCCATTCACTCCTAAACTCCAATATTTCCACATCAGCAGTTTCACACTTGCTCTTTTTGAGAAATTGTCAAACTGTTTTCCAAAGCAGCTGCACCATTTCACATTCCCACCATCATAGTATGAGGGTTCCTGTCTCCATGTCGTCCAGAAACCATTTATTGTGGGTCTAACTTATTACGAATCCTCATGAGTATGAAATAGCATCCCATTGAGGTTTTATTTTGTATTTCCCTAATGACTAATGATACTGAGATCTTTTCATGGACTTATCGGCAATTCATATATCCTCTTTGGTAAACCATCTGTTCCTCTCTTTTGCCCCCTTTTTGATTGGGTTGTTTTTCTTCTGAGCTGTAGGAGTTATCTGTAAAGTCTGAATACAAGTCCTTTACTGGACCTATGTTTTACAAACATTTTCTGGTCTCCTCTGGGTCCTTTCCCTTTCTTAAGGGTGTCTTTACCACTGCTGTTTGAAGTGCAAAAGTTTCAAATTGATTGATTTTTTTTCCTTTTTGGACCATTCATTTTGTGCTATGACTAAGAAATCTTTGCCTAGTTCAGTCCGATTTTTATTAGAAGTAAAATTGGTGTCTGAACACTAACCAAATCTACTAAACAAGTCTCCTGAAAATATAAAAGCTTTGTCACTAAAAAGGAGGACTCACAGACATTCCCAGACACTCCAGGGGCTGCATAGAATGACAAAAGCTTTCTGAAAAACAGTTTGACAGTATCAAGAGCGAATAAAATGTTCAAACTCCCTGGCGCAGTAGTAAATCACTTGGGATACAGAGTCAACAGTTCACGGTGTTGTTTTAATGGAGAAAAACTGCAAACTACCTTGATGTGCATCCCTGGGGGACAATGAAGCACCTCAGAGCTCAGTCGTAGGAGGGAACACGAGTGGTGCTCAAGAACATTTGCAAAGGCATATTAATGATGGCAAGCTGTTTAGGAAGTATGGTTGATGTGCAAAGAAAGATCCCAGCAACAGCATTTCAACCGTGTTTCTTTATGTTAAGTTTAATGAGCTACAATTCACATCCTGTAAAACTCGTCCTTTTTAAGTGCTTTGACAGATGTATAGTCATGTAACAACCACCCCAGGGAAGTCCTTTCATGCCCAAATGCATGGAAAACGCCTGGAAACAAATACATCAGAAGTATCTGTAGACCCTCCCCCTGCCCCCTAGTCCCCCGCCCTCTTCTGGGGGTGATTTTTGCTTTTTAGCATTTTTTTCTGGGCTGTTTAAAGACAATGTTAAACAATATACTTTTTGAAATGGCTCAAACAATAGTGAACTGACTTTAGAAAATCATCTCTTTGCTGGGGCCTCAGCTCTCCCCCACGCAGACACACACCCATCCCCCCAGCTCAGAACAAAAGAGCACAGGAGACCTCTGAGTTTGCTCACTTCGAACCTTCAACAAAAACCTTGTGGGTCCAACCGGAATGATTTCAGAGGCGCCTGGTAACACCGCCCAGCAGACAGACAGGCCTGGCAGCGCCCCATTATCAACCCTGACTTCTCCGGGCCCCTGCTGAGCTGCGGGGGGGGGGGGGCGGAGGCCCAGGCAACGCTCCATGGCAAGATATTTCAAGGCTTTCTTTTCAATGTTGACTGGCCCAGGAACACTTCTGTTCAAAGGATCCGTCACCCAAAGCAGCCCCCAGCTGCAGCGACAGGGGTAGGGGCGAGCGCCTAGGCGAGCTGCGCGGCCGGCTCTCAGCACTAACGTGAAGTCCAATCCGATTCAGCTGCATAGATGCAACTGGGACATCCAGAGCCCAATTCCAGAGTGCCGTTCGAAATGTACCCAGCAAACCCACAGCCATGGGGCCCCAGGCCTAGAAGCTTCTACAGTCCAGCCTGGGGGGCAGCGGGGGGCAATCAACAGCCAAGGTTGGGAGTCTCACTGACCCCCAACATCGCTGGATCCAAGGACACTGAATCCCACCAATGCCAACTGGAGGCAGGCTTCCCATTTGCTGCAGTGAGTTCACATCTACAAATGTGTGTTCATACGAACCAACGTTATGAGCGCCTGTGCGGTACCAGGCCCCTGCTGGGACTGAGGGGCATCGGATTCCTGACCTCACAAAGCTCAGACCCCACAGATGAACAGCAATGTGGCGGAAGAGCCAAAATACAAACAAAAAGTCTACATACCACTGACAGGCAAAGAAGATATGTGGAAGGCAACACACTACACCATTCCCAGGGGCAACCAGGGAGGCATCTGAGAAGAAAGCTGGAGACTGTCTCCCTCCGGTGTGCCAGACACTGTGCCAGGGGAACAGACAAATATCGCTGCCCTCATGGTTGAGTGACAGTTTAATACAGGGAGACCACACACACAGGGAAGACAGAGCCGGCAGAGGGGCAGAGGGCTTCCAGTGTCACCAGAAGCCTCGCTAAGGACGTGATGTTGGAGCAAAGGCATTGGAGGTGAGGGGGCTGTGAACGTCTGGGAGAGGCAGCTCCAAATAGCCTGAGGTGAGCTAGAAGGCACAGGGAGGAGGTCAGGGGAGAAGGCAGCAGGAGATGAGGTCTGACGCTGGGGGCGGGCTGGGAGTGGGGTGAGCTGACCTTGGAGGCATGGTGAGGACTTGGCCCTGAGTCCCTGTGAGAGGGAAAGAATTGGGGGTTCCTGAGCAGAGGAGGGGATCCTCTGGCTGTGGAGAACACACTGTAGGAGTCCAAAGGCAGTCCTTGGGGGAGCCTGCTGGAAGCATACAGGTGACAGCCGCTGGGGGCTTGGCTCTGGGCAGTACGTGTGGCATGGGGCCACTGAGTGGGATGGATGCAGGATGTGCTGTGAGGGCAGAGCCCTGGACAGCCTGACAGACTGGACACGGGGTGTGAAGAGAGCCAAGGATGGAAGACGGTGGGGACCTGCTGAGCAAGAATGGGGCCCCAGGAGCTGAGATGGAGGATGGAGGACATCCGTGTTACTTCCCCTGTCAAGAAACAAACAAGAACACCGCCGCTAGAAGGGCAAATGGGGCAGCCATGGTGAAAAAAAAAACAGTTCAAAAATTAAACATAAAACCACCATCCAAGCAGCGGTCCCACTCCTGGGTCAACACACAAGACAAATGAAAACATGTGCACACAAAAACTTGCACATGAGGGGTACCTGGGTGGCTCAGCGGGTGAGCGTCTGCCTTTGGCTCCTGTGGTCCTGGGATCCAGTCCCACATGGGGCTCCCTGCAGGGACCCTGCTTCTCCCTCGGCCTGTGTCTCTGCCTCTCTCTCTCTCTCTCTCTGTGTGTGACTCTCATGAATAAATAAATAAATCTTTTTTAAAAAAAACCTTGCACGTGAATATACATTCACAACAGTGCTATTTGGAACAGCCAAAACGTGGGAACAACCCAAATGTCCATCAACTGATAAACAAATAACTGATGAACAGAACAGATCGAGCCGCATGATGGAATATCACCATCATGGTAAAAAGGAAGAAAGTACTGAGGCTACAGAGTAGGTGAGCCTTGCAAACATTACTGTTAACGTTTTCCAAAAGGAGCCAGTCACATACTGTAGAATTCTACTTATACAAAAGGTCCAGAATTGACAAATCTATAGAAATAGAAAGTGGTGGTTGCCTAGCGAGGGAGGTTAGGGGTGCAGGGTGAAGTCGAAAATGAGCTAAGGAGTACAAGGGTTTTTGAGAAATGGATGATGAGAATTTTCTGAAGTTAGATTGTGATGGGTCTAGATTCTACAAACGTACTAAAAGCATTTACTTAACACCCTTCAGTGGGTGAATTTTATGCTATGTAAATGGTAAATAAAGTGTGTCTTTCCGCAAAAGAAGGAAAAAAGTGATTGCCTTGTCAAAAAGGGAAATGTTACAGCAAAGGCTAAACATCTTTGATCCTCCGAAATAACCACTGCATCGGTTTTGAATCCTTCCAACTTTTTTTAAGATGGTGGAGGCAGAGGGAGAAGCAGGCTCCCCACTGAGCAGGGAACCTGATGCGGGGCTCAATCCCAGGACCCTGAGATCATGACCTGAGCCAAAGGCAGACATTTATCCAACTGAGCCCTCCAGGCACCCCCATTCCATTTTTATTCTACACAGTTACATACACATGTCATGATAAAAATATTTAATACTGTTCGGTGTGGTTTTGTTGTTATTGTTACTGAAGTCATAATATTGTACATACTACACTGCAACTTGCTTTTTTCACTCATCCTTTCATGGTGATTCATCCTGGCTGATGCACTGATGAGTACCAGGTTGTCTCTAGTTTCTCAATATCATAAACAATGATGCAGTGAATATCCTGTGCATGTGTCTAAGGTAGGAGCCAAGAAGTAGAATTGATGTAAAACTTTTTGTCAAGATGCTATTACTTTTGTAATCTAAAAAAAAAAAATGTCCAAAATGGCTGGGGAGAAGCATCTAACTCCTTCCCTTGGGCAAAATCTTCAAGAATGAGGAGAAATTTGCAAATAAAGTGCTGATTCTGGGATACTGCAGCACAGGAAACAGATTTTTACTGCCTTTTCAAACATTTAAATTTCTAGAATCATAGAGAAGGCTGGATTCTGGCTCTGACCTGACAGCCAAAGACAGTTGAATAGTCTGCCTCTTGCTCCAACACGGCCAGATAACGGGTCCCAGAGCGGGTAACAGGTGCATGACATCTCTCTTGTGAAAGAGAAAGGAAAGACAGCCTAGGTCTCCCCTGAGAAGGTGGTTTTTTTCTTTCACCTTTCAGAAATGTGTTGTAAGGCACCAGAGAAAATGTTGGCCAAACAACCCGTTAGCATAGCCCCAGCTCAGGGAGGAACCCAGGTCACGGGGCCAACTCACAGCCACAGGCACACATGTAAGGGCTGTAAAACCATCACTTTTTTATCCCTGCCTCCCCCACCCCCCACGCCCCACCAGACACACACAGAACTTAGAGAGCAAGGGTCTGTTTCAGACCGACTTCTTACCAGCGAGAGGTCCCTCAAGCAGCCCTCTGACTTCTCCAACCCTGTGTCTCTGCTCTGGTCACCACCGCGTGGGCCTCTGCACTATCTACGGTGCAGCGACCTGTGAGCCTGCGAGCTCGGCGTCCGACCTAAGCGCAGAGGGGCCTCCCCGCACCTGCAGGAGGTGGGGGCGGTGAGTGACACGTGGGCTTGGGACACGCCCCCAGCAACAGGACCCGGCAGCCGCCGTCCGGTCCCTCCCCGGCTGCCCCTCCTGCGCCCGCGCCCCGCGCGTCCCCGGGCCAACTCTCAGCGCAAGGCGGGTGGACAGAAGCTGCGGGAGTCGGGAGTCGAAGCCGACAGAGCCTGGAGGGGGAAGGAGATGGAGACGCCAGGAAGGCCCCGGGAGTGATGAGGGGCGCAGAGCGGGGGGCGGGGGGCACCCGGAGAAACGGGCCGAGAGAGGCACCTGGGCCCCCACCCCGACTCCCTCCCAACTGACCCGCGTAAACAGCGCCCGGACGCGGCCCTCTGCGCCGCCCCAACCCGACCGCGACCGCTAAGCCCCTCCTTTCGGGAGCTCTGGGGCCGCCCCTGGAAGCGGCGGGGCGGAGGGACCCGAGCAGCGGCGCGCGGCGATGGAGCCGAGCGGCCCGGGCCCGGAGGCCGGCGGGGAGGGCGCGGCGGGCGACCCGTACCGCCGCCCCGCGCGGCGCACGCAGTGGCTGCTGAGCGCCCTGGCGCACCACTACGGGCTGGACCGCGGCGTGGAGAACGAGATCGTGGTGCTCGCCACCGGCCTGGACCAGTACCTGCAGGAGGTCTTCCACCACCTGGACTGCCGCGGCGCCGGCCGCCTGCCCCGCGCCGACTTCCGCGCTCTCTGCGCCGTGCTGGGGCTGCGCGCCGACGGGGCCGCCGCCGCCGGGGAGCCCTCCGGGGATGCGGCCGCCCGAGACACGAACCACGCGGAGGCGACCGCCGGGGACGCGGCCGGCGCCGGGGACGAGGACGCCGCCGAGGAGGCGCGCCTGGCGCTGCGCGCGGAGCCGCCCGAGCTCACCTTCCGCCAGTTCCACGCGCGCCTCTGCGGCTACTTCGGGACCCGCGAGGGCCCCCGGCTGCCCCGCGGCGCGCTCAGCGAGCACATCGAGACGCAGATCCGCCTGCGCCGCCCGCGCCGCCGCCGCCGGCCGCCCCGCACGCCCGGCCCGGATGGCGGCCCCGACGGCGGCCCCGACGGCGGGCGGGACGGCGAGCGCGTGGCGCGGCTGGAGGAGGAGAACAGCAGCCTGCGCGAGCTGGTGGAGGACCTGCGTGCCGCGCTGCAGAGCAGTGACGCGCGCTGCCTAGCGCTGCAGGTGCGCGCCCGCGCGGAGGGACGGGGCGGCGGGGCTGGGAGCGGCGGGGGCGTGTGAGCAGCCCCGACTGGGCCGCGCCAGCCCGCTTCGGCTCACTTGCGCCCTGCCTCATCCCACCCCACTGCACTGAGCCCGCTCCAGACCCCCCCCCTCTCCCCACCGGCCCACCTCCGAAACCCGGTCCCACCCGGATCGCCATCCCGCGCCGTCCCGCGCCGTCCCCCGCCCTCACTAGCTCCTCCGGCCTCCGCTAACCCAGTACTTGAACTCTCCCAGGAAACCTGGGCCGCCTGGCGCATTCAGTCGCTCAGCAGGCATCTGGAGCTCTCTGGTGCCAGGCTAGGGGGGGAGGGGGGGTGGAGTGTGGGTTAGAAGGTCAGGGGTGACATAGGCCCTGTCCCTACTCTTAAAGAGCCTCCTGCCTAATGGGGTAGACTGGCAACTCATTGGGTCATTTTAGCAAATATTTATAGGCCTCGTCAGGGCCAGGGCCAGGTGCTAAATAGGTAGTGTCACTGTTCATCAGGCAGTCGAGGGCCACCGAACACCGGTGGGGGCCACACCTCTGGGATGTTGAGAAGAAAGCGCTGTGTGAGATATGGACCCAGCCCAAGCGTCTGGGATTCCCTCAACAAACACTTCGGCACTGTGCTGAGCCGCGTGCCAAGGTGATGAGGCTGGGAGGAGGAAAAGAACGGCTACTGCCCCAAGGGACCATAGGCCAGGAGGGAGCTGACTTGTCTTCGTGGGACTCGGCACATTACCCAGTCACCAGCCCTGAGTGGCAGAGGGAAGGCTGCCGAGTGCGCAAGGGTGGCAAGGTGCTGCTTTCAGGGGCCATGGCTATGGACAGACAAGGGCCGGCGGCCTAGGAACACAGGGAAGCAAAGGGTGGGAGTGGGAACTGACTCCCACGGTGCGGAGTAAGATGGGCCAGGATCATTCATTCTCCAGGTATTTACTGAGCACCTACTGTGTGCCAGGCCTGGTTTAGGCGTCGGGGACACAGCAGTAAACGAGAGAAACACCCCACCCTTGAGAACAGTCTAGTGACTAGACCCTGGGGAGGCCCAAAGACGCCTTTTTGAGACACTTAGATTGATCCTCGAGTTTAGGGATTGGAGGAGCCCAGAAGGTTGAGGGCTACCAATGCAGGAGACGAGCAGAGGAGTCGTGAAGCCCCGGGATTTCTGGTACCACGCAGAGCTGAGAATATAGGCCTTGTGGCTCAGTTTCCCTCACCTAGGAAAAGGGGGTGTAATCAGAGCTCCCGCCTCATCTGGCTTGGCGCGAGGACTAAAGGAGTTGGGACAAGCCTGGGAGCCAGTGCGCGCAGTAGACGTGCACCGTGGGTGGTCCGGGGGCGCGGGCCCGGGGGCGTGCGAGGCGCTCACCGCGGCCCCTGCGGCGCTGTCCCCGCAGGTCGGCCTCTGGAAGAGCCAGGCGGGCGCGCTGGAGGCGGGGCGCGGCGGGCCCGAGGCGGCGGCGCGGGAGCTGCGGCAGGCGCGGGGCGCCCTGGCGGTGGCCGAGGCCCGCGCGCGAAGGCTGCGGCAGGGCCAGGCCGAGGTGCGGCGGCGCGCGGAGGAGGCCCGGGAGGCGGTGCGGCGCAGCTTGGGCCGCGTGCGCGAGCTCGAGGTGCTGGCGCGACAGGTGCCGGGCCTGCAGCGCTGGGTGCGGCGGCTGGAGGGCGAGCTGCGGCGATACAGGTGAGCGGGGGCGGCGGGGGGCAGGGGGGGCAGGGCCGCAAGTGGCTCCGGGTCTCCCAGACCTCAGGTGTGCGTCCTCCCAGCACACGCGCTCGTTCTCGTGTTCCCCACTCACTCCGCTCTTCCTGATTCTTCAGCCATGCACCCCCTCATTCACTTGCTCTCCACCCACCCATCCGTTCATGTGCCTGTTCCCCCACAAGGGCTTTCCACTTGCCCCTTCGTGGGTCGCAAGAAGATATATTTATTCTTTGACCGACACAGTGATGATGATGATGATAGCTTACAGTTGCTGAGCATTTAAGGTGTGCCAGGCTCTGAGCTAAGCCCTTGAGTGGCCTACTGAGTCCTCGCTGTGGGGTGGGTACCGCCTCATCCCCATTCTACAGATGGGGAAGCAGATGTACACTGGTCCCTGGTGATAGCGCCAACGGGGCAGGAAGCAGGGCGTGGGACCAAGTCTCCAGTCCTAGCAGGGCCTCTACCAGATGTGTGACCTTGGGGGCAAGTCACGGCCCCTCTCGGAGCTCCTATTTCCCCTTTTGTAGAGCACAGACTGGAGTCCCTGCCTGCCAGAACGGTTGTGAAGAGGCAGTGAGGTCCTGTCTGGCACACAGTAGGTGCTCTGTAAACAGCTCCCTCTCTATTTGGAAGCGCAAGGCATGCCTGCATGCCTGTCACCTACATTTACTGGGCATCACCTCCATCCAGAGGCTATGCCAGGTAGCAGGGATGGGACTGGGAACCAGGCAACCTGAAATCTCTGCTGGGAGTAGCCACTACTAAGCTATATGAGATCATCCTGGGACCAGCTGTATGGCAGCAGGCTGGATGAATGCTGTGGGGCAAGAGCAGGACCTTTGTCATGCTTGCTTCAGCCAGCACCTGAAGTGATACTTGAGCTGAGAGCTGAGAATAGGATATATTACTTGGCAAGATGGGACAGGGAGAAGAGGAAAGGAAAAGGCGAGAGTGTTCTAGAAAAATGGGAACACTAGGGGCAAAGCCTTGAGACAGAAGGCACCTCAGCATGTTCCAGAAACTAAAGAAGGCCAGACTGGCTGGAGGAGAACTAGAGAGGCAAGCAGAGGCCAGGCCATCCAGGGCCTGGAAGGTTGTGTCAGGGACTTCAATCTTCCCCTCAAAGAGAGCATGGAGGGCAGCCCCGGTGGCGCAGCGGTTTAGTGCTGCCTGCAGCCCCGGGGGTGATCCTGGAGTCCCAGGATGGAGTCCCACATCAGGCTCCTTGCGTGGAGCCTGCTTCTCCCTCTGCCCGTGTCTCTGCCTCTCCCTCTCCCTCTCTCTCTCTCTCTCTCTCTCTCTGTGTGTGTGTGTGTGTGTGTGTGTCTCATGAATAAATAAAGTCTTAAAAAAAAAAAAGAGCATGGAAGCCTTCAGCAAGAGGGTGACAGGAACAGATTTGCATTTCAAAGAAACTTGCCCTGGCTACAGTTGTGACAAAAAGATGGGAAGAGGGGGAAGAGCAAGAGACAGTGGAGGGGCTGTAGTCATCCTCCAGCCAGGAAGGAACGTGGTCTGGCCCAGACTGGTGGGCAGGGCAATCAGAAGGGGAGGCTTTGAGTCTAGCCCCTTAGAGGAGGGACTTCCTCCTTAATTCTGAGGTGCTCACAGCTGGGGGATAAGAAGGGACAATGTGGAGAGAGACCTCCATGAGGAGACCCACTCTGGGCCAGCCTCCTGCAGCTCCAAATGTTTGGATAGGCACTTCCTGTTTGCATAGCTGATCGGCTCAAAAGTAGGGCTGGTTGGCTTGGGGCCCGTGTCCAGCCTTGGAACTTTCTCCAAGAGGAGAAATAAAGGGTCTCTTCTTTTGTTTTACCCTAAAGTAACTGTCCTCTACAGCATGATGTAAGAGCCACCATGAACATCAGGGTAGCCCTTTACAGTAGAAAAGGTGGATTGCACCATGGCACTATTTAATCCTCACAAGAATTGTGCAAGGTAGAGGTGTTATCCCCATTTTACAGGCTGTGGGGAGTGAGGCTCTGAAAACTGAAGTGACATACCCAAAGCCACCCAGTCAAAAAGTGGAAAAGAGTAAGGTTGTCCTGCCCCTACAGCTTGTGTTCTTTCTTTCTTTGCATTTTACCTTTTTTTGTTGACACACAGTTACAGGATGGCTGCACCACCTCCAGGCCTCATGTCTGCTGTTCAGGCATAAGGACAGGCAAGGTTGAGGGTGGAGAGGATTTTTTTCAAGTGAGCCTTGCCTTCGTGTTCAGGGAGAGATACCCTCACCCTACCAGAACTTGCACCTCCATCTTCTGGGCCAGAACCATGTCATGTGGCTGCTCCTATCTACAGGAGAAGCTGGCCATATTGATGCCCCAAACAAAATTGGGTTCTCTTGGTGAGGAAAAGAGGAGCAGACACCTGGGTGGCTCAGCGGTTGAGCATCTGCCTTTGGCTCGGGCATGATCCTGGAGTCCTGGGATCGAGCCCCACATCGGGCCCTGCTTCTCCCTCTGCCTGCGTCTCTGCCTCTCTCTCTGTGTCCTTCATGAATAAATAAATAAAATTTAAAAAAAAAAAAGAGGAGCAGATGTTGCAGAGGTTCCAAGAAGATGCCCAGGGAATGAGGAAACTGAGGGCCAGGGAATGAGTGACATCATGTGAAGGTCACAGTGATTAGGAGATGCCTTTGTCACTTGTTACCCTGCCCCTATAAAAATATGCCCCCTTGGGATCCCTGTGTGGCTCAGCAGTTTGGCGCCTGCCTTTTGCCCAGGGTGTGATCCTGGAGACCCGGGATCAAGTCTCATGTCAGGCTCCCTGCATGGAGCCTGCTTCTCTCTCTGCCTGTGTCTCTGCCTCTCTCTGTGTGTCTTTCATGAATAAATAAATAAAATCTTAAAAAAAATATGCCCCCTAAACCATGCCCAGCCCCAGGAGGCAGACCTCCTCTGCATTTTCTATGGGCAGAATTTGTGGGCTGACTTGCTACAAAGCTCTCCTTTGAAGAAAGGAAAGGGGAGAGCATAGAACAGCCAAGGTGATACTGAGCATCACCTGTGTACCAGGCATGATGCCAGACACTCTCCCCACATTTGCTCAAATGAGCCCTGTAACTGGCCCAAGAGAAAGGAATTCTTATCTGCACTTCATAAATGAGAAAACCAAGGCTGGAGAGGAAGCAACTTGCCGGTGTGGCACAGCAAGTGACAAGCCAGGATTCAGACCCCAGCCCAAACAGGCCAAAGCCACATGCCCCAGGCCAGCCTGGCAATACCCACAAGTCCTGCTGGACTCTCTCACCCCAGAAACACCTGCAGGACACTTCATGGCCTGGAGAGGGGCTGTGGGCTACAATGTTACCTCTGCTTTTGTGTGATAAGCGTCAGGAAGTCAGATGTCCCCTGCTTGTTGAGCTGGACCACCTCCCTCTGTGGTCAGACCCATTGGACCCACAGTCTAGAGGAGCAGGTACCTCTAGGTGGAAGAGGCACCACACCCCAAAGGCTAGAGCCCCATCAGCCCTGTTAAGTGACATCACTCTGGAATGCCTCCAGGTACTCTGCAGATGTGTCTTGGGGGCGGGGAAGGGTGCAATGGCTGAAATCCCTCCTGGGACTGACAACTTGAAGCCAACTGGTTAGAATGAATGACCCGACCCACACTTTTCCGGCAGTGTCAGAAACGGACCCACTCTGATCTTCTCATAACGCGTGGAGGTTGGTATTATGCTGCCGTTTTTCAAATGAGGATATAGAGCCTTGGGGGGTGGTCTCCTAACCAAAACTTGGCTGTTTCAGCATTCTGATGAGCCTCCCCACTCTGCTGCTGCCCTAAAATGATACCTCAGTGACTCCATTGCCCATTTCCTGGACTTCCATTTACTTCTTTTTCAAAACCACATACACTTTTTCCTCCCACTCCATCCTTGTGTTGTGAGTTCTATCCAGTCCTTCGTCTCTTTCTCATTTAAACATCCTTCTTTTCTAGTCTCTTTGGAATTGCTGCAACATCCAATCTTGCCCTGGTATTTTATCTCTGCTCTTTCTGTGATGATGACAATTCTGGGTGTGCTCTGTGATTGTCAACTGTGAGCCCATCTTTGAATGAAGCCATGATCCTGGAGAATCCACCCATCACCAGGGATGTGGAGTTCCCTTTAGAGCTGTACCCCATCTGCCTCTACAAGGGCCTGATTCTGAGCCAGTTTGTTTGTTTTTTTTCCAAGATTTTTTTTTTCATTTGAGACAGAGAGATACAGAGAGAGAGAAAGCATGAGCAGGGGGAGAGGCAGCAGGAGAAGGTAGAAGCAGACTCCTGCCAAGCCGAGAGCAGACATGGGGTTTGATCCCAGGACCCAGAGATCACGGACTGAGCTGAAGGCAGGTGCTTAACCATCTGAGCCATCCAGGTGCCCCCATTACCCTTTTTTGAAAAGATTTTATTTATTCATTTGAGACAGCCTGGGGCAGTTTTTAATTTCATTGCTTAGCTTAAGGTTTCTTAACTATACAGTTTGGGAGAAAATTGAACTCCATATCTGGGGACACTACCCCAAGGACAGTCAGTGGGGTTTAGTTCTCACCTCTGTTCATGGATGAGACAACCCCTGGAGGGCTCCTGGCTTCATGTAGGAGCCTCCTTGTATGAACTCACCAGGCAAGGTCTTCAGTGCTTGTCCCTATTGGGCATTAGAACCTCAGTCCCAACCCCTCCATGGGCATTTCAATTCCATCTCCTGCACCCCGTGCAAGCTGGAGGTCTCTCCTTCTTGTTCTTGACCTTGGCTCTGTATTCTTTTTTTTTTTTTTATGATAGTCACAGAGAGAGAGAGAGAGAGAGAGAGAGGCAGAGACATAGGCAGAGGGAGAAGCTGGCTCCATGCACCGGGAGCCCGACGTGGGATTCGATCCCGGGTCTCCAGGATCGCGCCCTGGGCCAAAGGCAGGCGCCAAACCGCTGCACCACCCAGGGATCCCTCTGTATTCTTTTAAATGGTTATATTTTATCTAGTACTTCCACATATTTGTACATGGAAAGGGAACCTCCCTTAGCACCTCGATGCATCATCCTAGCCAAAAACCTAAGGGAATGGACACTAAATATTTAAGCAATTGGGGATGCTCACTAATTAGTCCCGGATTATACAGAAGTATGCCAGGAATCAAAGAGCTCTTCAGGCCTCTTGAAACCAGACAAAAACCCAGGCACTCACCTGACCCAGCCCAGGCTGCCAGGAAGGATTACCTGTTCCATCACAGCCACATCAGCCTCTGGGCTCCTGCTTCCCATGGCTGGTCACACCATCTCATCTCAGACAACAGACTCAGCTTCTTCAAATCCCACAAAATAATACCGCCTTCTAACACATTTTTTAGCATAGTAGACCTTACAGATGATTTGCGAGGAAGGGTACAGATTACATTGCAATGATGGTTTTATAGTAGTATTTGACGTCATGATTCATAAAATCTCATTTAACCCCACATCTAATGAGGGTGTTTTGTTGTTACTTCTCCCAGTCTACACCCAGCCACTCTGCACCTTTCTCTTCTCTGTTTTCTCTTTATTTCTATTAGCATCTCTCCTGCAAGCCTGACTCTTACTTGGGTTAAAAAAGAAAGTGGCTCCTTGAAAAGTGTAGGCATCTGGCTTCAGGTGTGGCTGGATCCAGGTACTCAAACAATGTCACCAGAATATAGAAGCACTGCTTCACTCTCAGACAAGTTCTCTTCCCTGGTAGCCTTTGGGGGGCTTACCTCTTCAAAGCTCCAAGTCCAGTAGAAAGATCATCTCTTGTCTGAGCCATCCCACTGAAGTCCTGGAACTGGAAATTATGGAACCAACTTGGAAACATGTTCACCCCTGAACCCATCGTGGGGGCCAAGACAATTTGATGTTCTGATTGGCCAAACCTTAGTCACATTCCCACTGCTGGAACCACCGCCAGCCCCATCGAACTCTGGGACTGAGCTCCTCATAGGAGAATCAAGAAGGAGCATATCCCATGTGTGTTAAACACCACATATCCCCCGCCTTTGCCTCTCGCTGGAGCTTGTGGCCCAAATCCCCTTTCTTGTCTTGAAAAACAGGCCACCTGGGCAACTGGAGACTCCCTGGACGGTGGAGCCCCTGGGAGGAAGCCTGGTGAGATGCAGAACAGGCTTATCTCAAAGTTAGCTTTTCCCAGTTCCTGAATGCTTTGGGGGTGGTCAGGGGTACTCTGCACCCTCACCAAAGTAGCCCATGTTGGCATTTCTTTAGGCCAGCACCCACCCAGGGCTCATAGTAAGAGGCAAATGAATGGATGCACAAGCATGTAGTTAGATGCTGATCCCAAACGTGTCTTGATGAGAAGTGGGGGGGGGGGGGGCGCACATGGGACCCCAGCACAAGGTGAGCCCTGCGTGAGTGGTCCAGTGGACAGATCTGCTTCAAGGGCCATGGTGCTCCTGGGGGAGCTGCCGTTGACTGGGACAACCGGGGGTCTGTGGGCATCTCCATCTTCTCTTGAAGCCCTGGTGTCTCGGCCATCTGCCTGCCCCACCTGCCCTGGCTCTGTGCTGAGGAGCATCTGGGCCTTCAGAACACCTGGGCAGGCAGCCAGGGACCTGCACCACTGGGCAGGGGCTGGGCTCAAACTCACAGACAAGTAGACCTGAAAAAACCCCAGTTCAGCTGAAACAGGGAGGAGGGGCCTCCGCCTGGCCTCTGAGACATTGTTGTCTGGGAGGAAAGATGAAAAGGCCTGGTGGGGGAGGGGGGTGGGCCGGAGAACAGCTCATTTGGCTGGCCAGGCCACCATGGAGGGGACACAAAGATGAGGCCATTGGAGGGCCACCTCCTTTCTTCTGCCCCCTTGCAGCAGCCCAGCCTGACCTTGGGGGGAGGAGGGAAGGAAGCAGACAGGCAGAGGCGGGGCAGTGGGGCGCGGGGTACCATCTGGAGCTGGGAGGCGTCTGGTCACGGATTCCATTAGCCTTGGGAGCAGGTGTGTGGGCGGCCGCTGGTGGGAACTGAGGCCTTTCTCTCAGGGACAATACCCCGGGGCTCGCCAAGGGGCAGTCCTGGTCAGGCACCTGCTGCACGCTGCGGCCTGAGACCCTCCACGGAGAGCTTGTGGGGGGGGGCGGGGCGGGGGCAAGCTCAGGAGCCCAGCCTGAGTGGGTCTGAATCCCAGCCTTTCCACATCTCTCCTGTGGGACTCTGAGCCCTTCCCTTTCTCTCTGGGAGCCCCAGTCTCCTCATTCACAAAGTAGGCGTGGGGTTCTGTTCCTCTGGGTCTTGGTGTAAATATGCAGGGAGACATGGGAAGCTGTGGGGTGCTATAGCTGGAAGTGCAGCTCTGGGAGTGGGACCCACAGCAAGTCATTCTCATTTCATGAGCCTCGGTTTCTTCATCTGCAAAATGGGATGACGAGAATATAGACAACGAATAATAATATCTGCTTCCTAGGCTATCTGAAGATTCAGAATGCTAACATGTATAAAGCACCTCGAATAGTGCTTAGCACTGAGAAAATGCTTAATAAATATGAGAAATTATTATTATTATTATTAATCCTTCATCACAGTAACCCCCATCAATAGTAATGGTGGTGGTGGTCGGTATTGTTAATATTAACAGCCTGGCTGCTAGAGAACCTTCTGTCTGTGGAGACCACCAGGAAACAATGGACAGTCTCAGCTGATTGTAGACAGGACGCTAACAAAGCTGCAGAATATAGACAAGCCTGATTGACTGGCAAGGGGTCAGGGCAGCTCTTGAAGGAATGTCATCATCCAGGCCGGGTGTTGAAGGATGAGTAGGAGTTTTCTCAGGCATTGCAAATGCAGGTTGCAGTGAATACAAAGGCTTAGAGATGTGAAGGCCCTGGTGCCAGTAACAGGGAGGCTTACTGTTGTGGAGGGTTTGAAGTGGAAAGTGACGGGAGAGGAAGCTGGAAGGCAGGCGGGGGTGAAGGACCCTGAACACCAGGCTGAACATGACGCCTTTACCCCAGACAACGAGGAAGACAGAGAAGGGCCCTAGTGAGGAGTGAAGTAATCAGACTGGAGCTTCACGGAGACCCATGGCTGCGTGTGGAGGACAACAAATCAGGCAGGAGGGACGGCAAGAGGCAAGGAGGCAGGTGAGGAAGCTATTTCTGGGTCCAGAGAGAGAAGACACAAGGCCTGGCCTCCAGCACCTGAGAAGGGATGAACCACCAGCCCCATACCTGGAGGCCTTGCCCGGAGCCGGGGGGAGCCGCGGGCCTGCTGTTCTCTGTTCCACGACAGAGCTTTCTGCAAGGACAGCACTTGAGGATTCGCGGGCCAAAACGGACTTCAGAGCCGGATATGGTGCTGCGTTGGCAACAAGGACTTTCCTCTGGGTAGAGGAGCCCGCAAGGGGACCAAAACAAGTCTTGATATTCTCACCTCATGGTGGGTTCGGGACCCGGGTAGAGCAGACACATCTGGATTTCACATCTGTGTTAACATCTGGTGTCAACACAGCACTCCAATGTATCGTGGACATGCGAGAAGACCATGGAGTAGATGAGGGGATCAGACCTCAGAGGTCAGAGGCAATGAGCATTCTGTCCCCTGAATCTTAGATGGGTCGTGTTTACAGTGACAAACTCCAAGGAGCCCATTTCAGCGAAGGGTACCCGGGCACAGACCAAGGTGGGTGGGTGGTGTTCAGTGAGTACCGTTCCTCCCGATCCATCAGGGTCCTGACACAGAACCTAGCTGCATCACTCTGAAATCGCAGCCTGAGTTTGCAAAACTGCCCTTAGCAAGCCACACCACCTGGATCTAAATTTCAGATTTTAGGTGCAGTTTCACACCACCTCCCTGACACCTCTTGCTACATCGTCCACAGGCAATACCCAATGGCCAGACATGGCACATAGGGGGTCACCCCACAGCTGTGAGAGGATGACATTCTGTGGGCAGCTGGGAAGATGTCCCTGGTGATGGATTTATCCATTAGGGATGTTTCAGCTGCAAGCTACCGAGAACTCACCTGACAGTGGTTTGAATACCCTGGGGCTCCTTGTCCACACCTAACCAGAAGTCCGGGAGTGGCTCTAATGAGTCTTTGCAATGTTCCTTTAGACACGTGGCCTTGGCAACCCTACTGAAGGCAGAAAGAAGGGGAACATCTGTTCTTTTCTATCCAGAAAAGCAGAGCCAGCCCAGAAACCACTAGTGGATGTCTATGTGAACATCAAGGCCAGAGCACGGTCACAGAGAGGGGCAAGGGGGCCCAGAGAATGAGTGAGGCCTTTTCAGTCTCAAGAATGGAGACAGTGGGGCAGCCCTGGTGGCGCAGCAGTTTAACGCCACTTGCAGCCCGGGGTGTGATCCTGGAAATCCAGGATCGAGTCCCACATCAGGCTTCCTGCATGGAGCCTGCTTCTCCCTCTACCTGTGTCTCTGCCTCTCTCTTCGCTCTCTCTGAATGAATAAATAAATAAATCTTTTTTTTAATTTATTTATGATAGTCACACAGAGAGAGAGAGAGGCAGAGACACAGGCAGAGGGAGAAGCAGGCTCCATGCACTGGGAGCCCGACGTGGGATTCGATCCCGGGTCGCCAGGATCGCGCCCTGGGCCAAAGGCAGGTGCCAAACCGCTGCGCCACCCAGGGATCCCCTAAATAAATAAATCTTAAAAAAAAAAAAAAAGAAAAAGAATGGAGACAGTGGGGCAGAGGATCTGTGGAGTTCTTTAATCAATAGTACTTCCCAGAGAAGTCGGCCTTCATTCAAATGCATGCGCCCAGCCAGATTTATCTGAGAACAGAGCTAAGCCCACACTTTTGGCTGACAGCCCAGGGTCTGGGGCTTTGTGCCCCTACCAGGGAGAGGGACCTTGATTGCACAATCCAATGCATGCAGGAAATGAGTCCTTCAGAGAGGAAGCTGGAGCCCAGAGAGGGATAGTGATCTGCCCAAAGTCACCTGGTAGGACAGGGCACAGGTCTCAAGGGTCCTGGAGTGGAGGGCTGTCTGTGCTACTTCCCTTAGGTAGTTCAGAACAAGCTCTTGTTCCAGTGTCTTTGTGGTTCGATTAGGGGATAGGCTCTGAGATCCCCCAGCTCTCAAATTCCAGCTTATCCAGTTCCAAGACAGGTGGGTGGCCTGAGGCATGCAGATGGGTTTCAAGTGGACTTGGGTCCCCGGGTCAGAGGCAGCCACACAGGACCCAGGGTGGCCTGGGGTGCCGGGCCAGTTCCATTTGGCCATGACCCACCTTGCTGTTTAAGTCTATACACTGTCTATTTTCTTTTTTTTTTTAAGATTTTATTTATTTATTCATGAGAGACACAGAGAGAGGGAAGCAGAGACACAGGAAGAGGGAGAAGCAGGCTCCATGCTGGGAGCCTGATGTGGGACTCATCCAAGGTCTCCAGAATCAGGCCCTGGACTGAAGGTGGCACTAAACCGCTGAGCCACCGGGGCTGCCCCACTGTCTATTTTCTTTGGTGCCTTGATGCTTCTTGGGAAACTCTGACTCCACCTGTTTGTGCCTCAGTTTCCTTATCTGGAAAATGGGGCTAATTTTAGTGCCTACATCAAGAGGTAAGAATTAAACAGGATATAAAAAGCCCTTCAGATTGTGCCCAGCACATACTTAGCACTCATGGATGTCATTGTCATCAGTTGGCCCTGTCGTGTGGGGGGCCTTCTCACCTGTGGGGAGCATTCATGTGTCTGCTCCACACTCTGGAGCCGACTGAAAGCCCTCTGCCGCCAGCACACTCCATGTGTCCTGTACCTCTGCTTGTCCCTCCTTGGTTTTACTCACTCGTGCTGCACATGGTGGGGAATATGGCTACAGTGACCTCAGATGCACCACTTTTCAAACTCAATGACCCAACCAACTGCTTTCCAGCACCTGGGGATGAAGTCCCAGGGAAGACTGACCCAGCCCAGGTGACAGACAGATCCAGGGCTAGGATTCCTGAGGCCAAGGGGCTGGGATACTCCATGCGGCCAGGGCCAGAGCCACGCTCCACCCCGCAGTCTAGGAGAGAGGGGGCGGGGCAGCTCCTCAAAGCAGCATGGGTGCTGTTACCAGGAGACGGAAGAAGGACAGAAGGACACTGGTCAGACAAAACAGCCAACTTCCAGCCTGGGAACTTCCTTTATGGAAGTGAAAAACCCAAAGAAGTATAAAGGCTGTAGCATGGCACCAAGCAAAGGGAAAATGAAAAAGCGGATGTTTGGGCCTCAGAGCCAGATGCTGGATGTTTTTTAGAAATGTGTTGGGTAGTGTAGTGTAGGGTAGGGTAGTGGTGTTCCAGAAAGTCAGAGGTCCTGGTACGTGTGGATGGTTCCACTCATCTACTGTGCTCCCATTCGCATAAAAATGTACTGCTTATCCACAAGGAAATATTGGAAGAAGAGGCCAGTGTCTGGGTGGAGGCCTGGAGGTGCTAGAATCAGGATCCTGACATCACCTGGCCTCAAGTTATGAGTGGTATAGATGGCTTCTGCCTGAAACTCAAGCCAGAGAAACTCTGGAACGCATGCAGGAGTGGGCACCATGGTCTCCAGGATGTTGTGATGGGATGAGCTGGGGTATAGATAATCACGGGCTCTTGTGTAGGGGAAATGGTGAGAAATAACCGCATGCTTTTGTCAAGGTAGAGGGAGATCTATATTATATTGGAGACTTGTTGCTAATGATTAAACTAAACCCCAAATGCCTTAAATTTAAAAGTGGGGGTATTAGGGCATCTGTGTGGCTTAGTCAGTTGAGTGACTGACTCTTGGTTTTAGCTCGGGTCATGATCTCAGGGTCCTGAGATTGAGCCCTGGTGTCAGGCTCTGCCCTCAGAGGGGAGTCTGCTAGAGACTCTCCCTCCCTCTCCCTCTCCCCTCTCTCTCTCAAAATAATAAATACATCTTAAAAATTATCTACAAGTAAAATTAAAAAAAAAAAGGGGGGGGATCCCTGGGTGGCGCAGCGGTTTAGCGCCTGCCTTTGGCCCAGGGCACGATCCTGGAGACCCGGGATCGAATCCCATGTTGGGCTCCCGGTGCATGGAGCCTGCTTCTCCCTCTGCCTATGTCTCTGCCTCTCTCTCTCTCTCTCTCTCTCTCTCTCTCTCTCTCACTATCATAAATAAATAAAAATTAAAAAAAATTATCTACAAGTAAGCTTGAGAATATGGCTTCAGGTATGGCTGGATCCTGGAGCCCAAAATGACCCATGGAATCTCTGCTTTCCTCTAGTTGGCTCTACTTTCAGACATTCTTCCCATATGAGAGCAAGATAGCTGCCAACATCACCAGGATGAGCTCCCATTCTCCCAGTCACCCCCCACAGAAAGAGCTTTTCTTTTGCAGTAGTTCCAAAAAATTCCTTAGATTAGCTCTGATTATCCTGACATGGTTATGCCCATCCTTGAACCAATCATTGACCCCAGGGACATGGAATGTGCTGATTGGCCCAGGTAGGGATCTTGTAACTACTCTGGACCAATTGCTGTGATTGACCAGGCCAGGGTCATATGGAGTAAGGCAGGAGGGTGGACTCCCCCTAGGCTGGGAGCTTCTTGTGAGCAGTGCCCCTCTTTTCTGTCCCTGCTGTCACTAAGCCCAGCAGAGGGCCAAGCCCGGGAAAGACGAGGTTTCCTCCTGACTGGCAGGTGCATGAATGGACAGAAACATCCAGGGCTTCCCACTGTCTGCTCTGAATTGGGGATACAGGGGACCTGGAGGAGCTTGGGGCCAACACAGTGAGAGACCCAGTAAGGGTGAGGGGCAGAGATTCTTGGGCTCTCCAGAATTTCTGTCAGAAATAACTACTGACTTTTCTTCATTCACGCAAATTCTGTTGCCTGCCTGGAGAGTCCCGATGCCATGCTGGCAGCCGTGACCAAGACAGTGTCAGCCCTCAGGGGACTGACATCCTGGCTGAGGGGGACAGTGAACCAGGGGGTGGCCCTAAACAGGATGAACAAGGGGTGGGCGAGGGGGAGGAGGCTGCTTTACTGTGGCACTTAGGGCACCCTATCAGTCAACTTGGCTGCATGACAAGTAGCACGACTGGCTGGCTTTTGCACACATGGATTGTCTCACAGTTCCGGAGGCCGGGAGTCCAGGAGCAAGGGGTCGGTGGGGCTGGTTCCTTCTGGGGGCTAACGTATTCCCAGGAGAACGTATTCCCGGCCTCTGCTATCCTGCAGATGGCCGTCTTCTCCCTGTGTCCTCACATAGTCCTCCCTCTGCGTGTCTGTGTCCTAATGTCCTCTTCCTATAAAGACACAAATCAGATTGGATTAGGGCCACCCCTGTGACCTCATTTTAACTTGATCACCTCTGTAGAGACCCTGTCTCCAAATAGAGTCACTTTCTGCGGTGCTGGGGGTGAGGACTTCATATGAATAAAGTCCATGGCAGGAGGCTTCCTGGAGGAGGCAACATTTGAGTTGGGATCTCAAGAGCCAACCCCTCTGAGTCCTGCCAAGTCTCCAACCCCCCTGCTCCTCTCCAGCTGCACCCACTCACTCACTGGGCGCCAGCACCAGCCCGGATGTGACTGCTGTCCCTAGCTCCCCACCAGTCCACTGGCCACAAAGTAGCCAAGGGTGGGAGGAGCTTCTCTAAACCCTCATCTAACCTTGTAGCTTCCTGTTGCTCTTAGAATAAACATCGGCCTCCTTGCGGTTACCGTCATGGCCCTGAGTGACCTGGCCACTGCCACAGGTCTGGCCCCAGCGTCTTCCACTCTGCCCACCGTGCACACTGCTCTGGCCACAGCGACCCTCTCTCCTCGGGCGTTCACTTCCTGGCCACTGTCAGGCCTGCCCTGTCTAATTCGCATCCGTACTGCCGGTCTCCGCCAGGGCTCGCTTTTTCAGAGCGGCCCCGGCCCCATCCAGTGTGCACCCTGTCCTCTCTCACAGCCCCTGGCCTTTCCCATCCTTAATTTACTTTTGTTACGACTTCATTAATATCTCTGCCCCCCAGAGGAAGGTAGATTCCTTGAGGTCGGGGCTGTTCTGCTGCGAAGTGCAGCATCTCTGGCATCCAGCTCAGCAGCAAGCTCAGTAAGCATCTGTCGGGTGAATCACAGAACAGAATTAGCAGCCAGGCTCGCAGATGCCTTTGGAGACCACTCAGCAGCAGCGCGGTCCCTGCAATGAGACCCCGATGGATCCCATTGCACCTGCCCCCCACCCCAGCAAATCAAGTGGGAGCCAGAGATGAGGGGCCATGGAGAACACTTCCCAGGCCTGGAGGCCCCTAAGCACTGTCCCACACTCCCCTCTTCGTGATTTATTTTCAGCTCACCCTCCACGGCCCCCCTCCCAAGCTCTTCTTCCTACTGTTGTTCTCTTGTTTTCACATGCTAGTCTCTGTTTCCTGCAAGGCTTCGCTCAGGAAATGCCATGCAGCAAAGGAAGCGCAGTGTGCAAGCCCCCAGGCCCGCCGGGCGGGCTCGGAGGCCTGGCCCGCTGCCTGACAGCCCCCACCCCTCAGCACACCCCGGCCAAGCTCTGGGGGTCCTGTCTGCCCTGCAGCTTCCTAAAGCTTATGAAGTGGCTGAATGACTTAGGTGGCTGAAAGCAGAAAGAGAAGCAAATGCAAGTGACCCTTTCCATACATTCTAGAAAAAGCTGAGCTGGGCGGGGAGGGGAGGGCAAGGCGGGGCTTGGGGGAAGGTGTGTCTGGAGGAAGTGAAAATGGTGATGGTCTTCTGATGTGTCACCGTGATGTGTCACTTGGACAGCCCCAGGTTGTCCAAGCATGAATCTACACTTGCTGCAAAGGCATTTTGCAAATGTTACTGAAGCCCATTATCAGTTGACTTTCCATAAGGGAGTGTATCCTACATCATCCAGGTGAGCCCGATTTCATCATTGGAAAGGCCTTTAAATCAAGAGTGAGGACTTCCTGAAAAAGAGAAGGGGTTCCGCCTGTGACCAGAGCTTCCAACTGTGCCCAGCCTGCCTGTGATCTCCCTCCTATGGATTTCACACTGGCTGAGCCAGCCCCCCCCAATCATAGAAGCCACTTCCTTGTAATAAAGCTTTTGAGGGGCACCTGGGTGGCTCAGCGGTTGAGCATCTGCCTCTGGCTCAGGTCGTGATCCCAGAGTCCTGGGATTGAATCCCGCATCCGGCTCCCCGCAGGGAGCTTGCTTCTCCCTCTGCCTACGTCTCTGCCTCTCTCTGTGTCTCTCATGAATAAATAAATAAATCTTAAAAAAAAAAAGCTCTTGAGACAGCGCTATAACTACAGATACAGACACAGATCAGTACCCCCTACTGGCCCCACTTCTGCAGTTGAAGCCTGACTCACCCCAGGGCAGAAGCAGGAGGAGAGCAGCCCTGAGAACACAGGCCAGTATTTCTGAGCACCTGCTGGGCATGAGGCACTGTGCTAAGGACTTCATGTACACAACCTCATTTAACCCCCAGGCAGCGCTGGGAGCTGTTTTCAGTAATAATGCTTTAGGCTGCAAGAAATAGAAAATCCAACTCCAGGGGTACCTGGTAGCTCAGTCGGTTGAGTGTCTGCCTTCAGCTCAGGTCGTGATTTCAGGGTTGTGGGATCAAGCCCCACGTCGGGCTCCCTGCTCCACGAGGAGCTTGCTTCTGCCTCTCCTCACTTCTTGTGCTATCTCAAATAAATAAATAAAATCTTAAAAAAATAGAAAAAGAAAACCCAACTCCAAATGGCTTAAATCTTAAGGACACTGATGATCATGCATGAGATGTCCAGGGAAAGCAGTTTCTTTGTAGCTCAGTGATGTCTACAAGGATATAATTCTTTTTCTTTTTCTTTTTTTTTTTAAGATTTATTTATTTAAGAGAGAGTGGGGAGAAGGGCAGAAGGAGAGGGAGAGAATCTCAAGCAGACTCCCCACTGAGCATGGAACCTGATGCAAGTCTCAGTCTCACGACTCTGAGATCATGACCTGAGCTGAAATTAAGAGTTGGACACTTAACCAACTGAGCCACCCAGGCACCCCATGCAAGGCTACAACTCTTCATCTTCTCACAGTGTCTTCCTCAGCTTGTCATCTTTGCCTGTCAGCAAGTGTCCCTCATGGTCACAAGATAGTTGCCATGACCTTAGGCATCACTGCCACATTCACAGAGAGAAACATAACATCTTCCTTGGACTTGGAAGATTTCTGCTCCCCTCTCACTGGCCAGAAGCACATCACATGCCTATCCTTAAACCAATCCTTGGTAAAGGGAAGGAATCATTGTGATTGGCACAGACCAAACAGATCTCTTCTCCAGAAGCACACAGCCACTCAGGCTTAAAAGAATAATTGAGGTTGTGTGTGCCATCAACGCAGATGGGGTGTGTCTGTGCAGTTGTGTTTGGTTTCTATGCAACCATAACAAATTAACCACAAACTTAGTGGCTTAACACAACCACCCATTTATGATCTCACACCATGTAGGCCAGAAATCCACTCAGGCTTGGCTTGGTTCTCCTTAGGCTCTCAGGAGGCTGAAATCAAGGTGTTGTTGGCCAAGTATAGAGGCTCGGGGGAAGAATGTATTTCCAAACACAGGCATTGGCAGAATTAGGTTCCTTACAGTTGTAGGACTGAGATCCCTGTTTCCTGCAGTAACCATGGTCTTACATGGTACATGCCACAGGAAGACATTTTTTTGGGGAAAGAAAGGTGAAGCTTAGAAGAGTGACACGACTTGCTCAAGGCCATACCAGCCAGGGGTCCACATTGCAAACAACAGGACGTGTGACACTGGCTCACTGAGGCAGGAAAGGAATTCTTTGGCAGGGCTTCAGGGACCAGCACAGTCAATGGGCAGGTTGGAGAGCCAGACTCAGGCCAAAAGCAAGACAGGGCAGACCCAGCTAGTCCAGGAGCAGGCTGCTGGAGTGCCCTCCTGCCCCCCCCCCACAGCTCATGCCCCATGCCATCAGACGCCACCAATGAGCTCAAGTGAACCTGCACCTGTGTGTGAACGTGTGTCCCAGGGACTGTCCCCTTCCCACCCCCTTAGCAAATCAGTTACAAACAGCATCCCTCCCTCCTGCTGACCTGGACAGATACACTGCGCTCCTCACCGTGTGGCTTTCAGGCCACTGCCAGATGGTTGCTTTGCTCCATATCCTCATTCTGCACTCTTAGCAAATCCAGAAGGTGCTGGCTGGCTGGCCTTAGGAGCAAGAGTGAGACCTCAGTCCACCACACTGATTAAACATGTTTTCCCTGGACAAAATTCTGTCCACCATAAATCAAAGGTTTGCCAACTATGGCCTGGGTTCACCAAATCTAGCCCCAGGCCGATTTTTGTACCTAATGTGAACTACGATTTAACCTTTTATTTTTTAAGGATTTATTTATTTATTCATGAGAGACACACATAGAGAGGCAGAGACACAGGCAGAGGGAGAAGCAGGCTCCATGCAGGGTGCCCGATGTGGGACTCGATCCCAGATCCTGGGATCATGACCTGAGCCAAAGGCAGCCACCCAACCGCTGAGCCTCCCAGGCGTCCCCTGATTTAACCTTTTAAAATGGTTGGGGAAACTCAGAAAGGAACAATATCCCTGACATCAGAAGAATTTCATGAATTTCAAATTTCAGTATCCACAAAGTGTTACTGGAACATAGCCATGTTATTATCCGTAGCTGCTTTTGCACTAGAAAGGCACAACTGAGTCATTGCGGCAGTGACCACATAAGCTGCTAAGCCTGAAATATTTACTACGTGGCCCTCCACAGGATAAGTTTGCCAGCCCCTGTGTGAAATGATAATGTCCTACCGCTTCTATGCTGGTTATTGATGAACATTTATTCTGACATTTGGAAACTCGTGTATTCTAAGCAAGGGGACTCGGATTGGGGCAGGGGTAGGGATGGATTTTTCTCCTTTTGCTTCCCATTTCCCTATCTGTCCTACAGGCAACCATTCTCGTATGAGTTCCGTGTATCTCCCTATTGCTGTGTCCTTGCACAATGTGTGGTTTTGTGTCTATGTTCTGTTTCCATAAAGCCACTGCATTCTATGCCTCACTCTGCTTCTTGCATTTTTCGCTAGCATTGCATGGTTCAGGGGCACTGGCCATGTGCACATCTGCTCTCTGCTTCTCCTTCTGGTGAGTCTCCCACCTGATCCCAGAAGCAGACACCCACCCAGTCCCAGAGCTGCCTCCCAGCTCCCGCATCCCCAGAAGACACTGATGAGCATCTCCTCCATCCACCTTGTAGAAAGATGTGAAAACTTCCCCAGAAAATATACCCTGGAGAGGAATTGCTGGGTTGTAGGAGCCTTAGACAGAATTTGGCCAAGGGACACCAGCCGGCTCCAATGTCTTCTTTGATATAATCAAATTCACCAAATGCACTGAGCCTTGTGACTTTTGACCCTTTTTTTTTTTTGAGCTGTCCTCCACCCCTAGGTTTCAAAGCCATTCATCCTGCTGTATGTTCTGTTTTAATTCTGCCCTTCACATTGAGGTTTATCCAGGATCCACCTCCTTCAGGTGGTGTAGACAGGGACCCAGGTTGAGTTTTCTCCATGTAGAGAGGGGTACATTGGAATTATGGCAGGAAACTCACTTGTGATATATTTTGCTGTTTATACAAACAGCAGAGTCAGGTTCTAGGTTCAGATCATTGCAATTTAAGCAGAATTGTCACTCCACAAACGTAATAGTAAACTGAACAGGTGACTTACAAGTGAGAATTAGAGTTCCAGACAAAATGACTGTAAACTATTCACCTTTTTAACATACTCTCAGTGCTGACATGGCTGAAGAACTGAATCTCTAGTTTTATTCCACTATCATTAATGTGAATTTCAGTAGCCCAATGCGACTAGTGGCAGTCATATTCAACGGCACAGGTCAGATTAAGAAACTATGGAACTATCCCTGGGCTCAAGCATTTATTTGAGGTTTTTGGAAAGCAGAATGAATAGAGAAGGAGGCAGTTGTGAACAGAGGATGGCAGATAATGAGAGTTGTGTGCATACCATGTGCCAGTATATGAATCCCTCCCTTTAACCCCAGATCTTGTCCTTGAGTGGGGTGATGTCCCCATCCAAGAACTGGGGAGGCTGAGTCTCAGTGAGGGAAAAGGAGTTGATGAGAGCACCCCTTGAGTGAAAGGCAGGCCTGGGAGTAAACAGGTATAAGCCAATCCCCAATCTGGTGCTGCTCTGGGAGCCCAGAGGCCACATGGGGAAGGGGCCAGGATGGCTGCAGGCTAGCGGGCAATGGCAGTTGGAGTTTCTGGGTGCTTCCCCAGGACATATGTGCAGCCCAGGTGGCTGACCCGGCAGCCTCCAAGTCCAAATTCATCAGTTGGACATCTCACAGTTCCTCTTATGAGGCAGCCTAGAGCTGGGTTTGGATGGAGGCTGCTGTAGCCAGTGGGTCATGAGGCTAGAACACAGGATCAGAGACAGAGTCTATAACAAGGCATGTCTCTGGAAGAAGCATCTCTCCCAGGGACGTTCTGGAAACTTGTGTGGAAGGAGTGTTTGTCTCAATGACTAGGGGGACAGTGTTCCTGGCACTTGGGATATAAGCCTCTGCACAGATCCTGTGCAACCCAGGATTGCTCTATAACACCACACACACACACACACACACACACACACACACACACACACACATAACTTCCAGATGTTCCTAAAAAACTTGCTTTCACTACAATTATCTAAGACTAGAATCATATAAATACAATTTTTGCATAGTTTTAATGTACAATGGCTTTTCCAAGAATGCAATGCTGTGTGAGCAGTGGAAAAGTTATATTTTGTTTTGTTTGGAATTTTTCAAGAGTTGCTCATCATTTCAGAACCACATCATACATACTGATGATACTTGTAATTAACTATCTAAAAAGGAATGTCTGTGTCCACTGTCATTATGTTGTGTTCCAGTGAGTCTACGTATCTATATATCCATCTGTCCATCTGTCCACCAATCCATTCACCTATCTATCCATCTATCCATCCCTCTGAAAATATTTTCTTAGCCCTTATTTCAAAATGTCAAATATAAGGAAAGAATGTCAACAACTATCCTCAAAGTCAAACTTAGACATTATGATAAAACAAACAAAAAGCAGAAACAGACCCATAAATGCAGAGGACAAACAGCTACCAGAGGAGAAGGGGTCAGGGGATGGGAAAAATGGGTGAAAAGGAGTGAGAGATACAGGCTTCCAGTTTTGTAATGAGTGAGTTAAGGGAGGAAAGACAGAGCATAGGGAATATAGTCAATGGTATAGTGACAAGGTTGTATGATGACAGATGGTAGTTATGCTGTGACCATCATCAGATTGGGATTACAGAGCATAACGTATGATCACCATGTTGTACACCTGAAACTAATGTAACATTGCATGTCAATTATACTTTAGCTCAGAAAAAAAAAACATAGCCATTTACAATGGTTTAAGCATCTAAAAATATCATTATGTCTGAATATTTACATATTGAAATATACATCATAAAATTGCTTTCTCCTCTAGATCACTGTAAGAACATCACATTAAATTTTCCAGAGTATTTGTGAAGATTGGGTATATTATTTATCCAGTTCGTCTTAGGATCTCATGGGGACATTGCAGAATATCCATTACAAAAAGAGGGTGCCCATACCTAGAGTTGGGGTCCTCTCCAGTGGAGAGCAAGATGAGTGGCCGAGGTGGTGGGAGCATAGCTCTCACAGTCCCCAGAGCTCACTGTGTGATGTCTGAGGGTTTGCCAAACTTCAGACATTCTCCTAGGGTCTGTGTCATTTTTTGCCATATCTGCATATCATCCGTATTATTATTATTTGATTAACATTTTTCCTTATATCATCTCACTCTTTTTACTTAAATAAATTTATTTAAAAGAAGGGTATAACGGGGCACCTGGGTGGTTCAGTGAGTTAAACATCTACCTTCAGCTCAGGTCATGATTCCAGTGGGGAGTCTGCTTCTCCCTCTCCCTCTACCCCTTCCCTCTGCTCATGCATGCTCTTGCTCTCACTCTCTCTCTCTCTCTCTCAAATAAATAAAATCTTAATAAAAAAAAGAAGGTTATACCACTGTCATACAGGTAAAACTAAAATTGGTGTGCTTGCTAATTGTTTTTAATATATGTTAAAATAAATGCTTAGCTGTTTAAAATACACACACACCTGTTCATCTGAGTGCCACCTCAATTGGCCTCAAATGCTGGTGGAGGCCGGAACGCCTTTGGAAGACATGAAATATATAAAATTCCATTGTGAAATAAGAGCTAAGAAAATATGTTCAGATGGATGGATGGATGCATGCATGGATAGGTAAGTGAACGGATGGGCAGATAGATGCATAGGTAGATATGTAGACTCACTGGGACACAGCCTAATGAGTGCCAGTAGACACAGGCATTCCTCATCAGCTGGCTATTTTGTTTCATCTTCATGGGACCCAGAGCCCCTCTGTGTTTATTTATGAGTGAATGGGGGAATGAAATGAAGACTCGGCGGAGGGGGAGTCACACTGCAAAGCCACGGTCCTGTGGGACGCAACCCAGATTTGGCAGCTCCTGAGATCCTTCTCATTTTTTCCAACATTTAAAAAATTTATTTGGGATCCCTGGGTGGCGCAGCGGTTTGGCGCCTGCCTTTGGCCCAGGGCGCGATCCTGGAGACCCAGGATCGAATCCCACATCGGGCTCCCAGTGCATGGAGCCTGCTTCTCCCTCTGCCTATGTCTCTGCACCTCTCTCTCTCTCTCTGTGACTATCATAAATAAATAAAAATTAAAAAATAAATAAATAAATAAATAATTTATTTATTCATGAGAGACACACAGGGAGAAGCAGAGACACAGGTAGAGCAAGAAGCAGGCTCCCTGCGGGGAGCCCGATGCAGGACTCGATCCCTGCACTGGGGATCATGCCCTGAGCCAAAGGCTCAACTGCTGAGCCACCCAGGCATCCCCCACGACCCTTCTCTGCATCACAGATCCCAAAAAGGAGGCCCGTCCAGGTTGGAGACCTGGAGCCAAGAGCCAGGAGCTGCAGGACTGGGAACGGAGGGGAAGCAACATCTGGCCTTTGTCAGATTGTGTAAGCCGCTGGGCTGGTGGCCAGATGTGGCCGTCAGTGTCTGACAGGAGGGAGACATCAGAGGCAGTGCACAGATGTGGCCAGCTGGAGGGAACGCCCGACCTCACAGGAGGACTCGGGTCTGTTTGGTGGTGAGGGTGTCCAGGGCCTGTGGGCAGCCTCCACAGGCCACCTTTGTCCCCAGAACCACCTGGAGCTGAGAGGGAGGTCCTTCTCCAAGGCCTGCCAAGTGACAGGCACCTCTGCAGTCACAGGAGGCCCCCCTCCCCCCAGTTTTTCCGCAGCTCTCAAAGGAGAGTGGCCCAGAGGCCCAGGAGGCATGGAGCAAGGAGGCTCCTGGTTTGGAGCTGGTGACTCTCTCGCTCCTCACAAGGCTAAGCCCCGTTCTGAGTGAGAAAGAACAGCCTCGGGTTTGGGAGCAGGCAAAAAAATGAGGCCTACCTAGAACTGGCACATTTTGTTTTGTTGTTTTGTGTATTTTTTCCGATTACTTTCTCTCTATGACAAGATACTGGCTTGTCACTATTTCCTATATAATGTTTCCTATTGAAGGAAATCTATATGAGTAAGGAATAGGGTCAGTGACCAAAAGTGTCTGCAGTTGACAGAGACACAGGCAGAGGGAGAGGCAGGCTCCCCGTGAGGAGCCCGATGCGGGACTCGATCCCAGGACCCCGGGATCACAAACTGAGCCAAAGGCAGCTGCTCAACCACTGAGCCAATCAGGTGCTCCTGCCAATGCTTTCTTTCATTGATTCAACCAACTTTTCATTGATCCATTGATTCAACCAACTTTTACTGGGTTACTCTGTCCCTGTGCTGTCTTCCCAGAGGAAATCCCAGTCTGATGAGGGACACACATCCTAACAGGACCCCTGGGAGTCCATCTGAGAGCCAAGGGGTTCCCAGAAGAAGTGGCATTTGCATTGGGGGGTTGGGGGCAGACCAGTAGGATTTTCCAGGCAGAGCTTGCTAGGCTTGGGCTACATATTGAAGACAGAGGAATCTGTGTGGCCTCGGGCAAATTACTCTGTTCTCTGCGCATCAATTTCCTCATCCATAAAATGGCAGCAATAAGAATCATTCCTTCTTAGTAGATGAGTTTGCACAAAAATACTCAGAACAGTACAGTGTCCGGCACACAGTAAGGCCATGTAGGTGTTGGCTGTGCTTGTCATGTGCAAAGCCCCCAAGGGTGGTGCACTGGAGGTTCAGTGGGCCTGGCTGTGCTGTGCCCAGTGGTTGTCACCACTGATGAGACTGGATGGTTGGGTCAGATCTTGGAGGACCTTCAGTGTTGTGTTAGAACATTGGAGTTCTTTCTGGTGGCCACAGGGAGCCACTGATGCATTTTGAAAGGAAGAAAGACAGGGTCAGAGCTGACCACTGCTCCCTTTGGCAGTACAGCAGGGGCCAGAGGGGCAGCAAGGGGGGTGGGAAGGGAGCAGAGGGACTTCTCCCCACCCTTGGGGCCCTCCTGAGCAAAATGTGTTCTTTCTTCCTTGGGATCTTTGCTTTGCAATTTTGGGAACTCCTCCGTGGAGAGCTGGAATATCGGGGGATCTGGACTTCTTCTAGAGGGCTTTTGGAGCAGAGTCAGAGCTGTTTCCAGAAAATGACCATGGTAGCAAGTGCTGGTGGTCCAGGGTTGAGGGAAGAGTAGAGATATAACGTAATGCAGCGTCAGCTCTGGGACTTTGGGGCTGGCATTTTAAGGAGGCTGGACCTGCAGGTCATGAGGGGCCATAGCACCCAGATCATTCAGCAAGGCCACAGATGACCCTTTGCCCTGTCCCCAGGAGGTTCCATCTCCTCCTCCCCAGAGCCAATCCTAAGGGACCTATTCTTATGAGAAACCCTACTTAAACCATTGGGCCATGTGGTCCAGTCCTAGCACTGATGGCCAGTAAGTCCTTTTGTCTTTTGTCTTTTTTTTTTTTTAAGATTTTTATTTCTAAGTAATCTCTACATCCAAAACGGGACTCAAACTCACAGCCCCAAGATCAAGTCACATGCTCTACTGACTAAGCCAGCCAGGCACTCCATAGACCCAGAAGATTCTAACAAAGCCTTTCACAAACCAGGATACTCACTACTGAAGTGTCAGATTTGTAGCCAATCAATCAAGAAGCATGGAAACATGTTCTAGGAGATCAAACCATTTTAAATTACCCCTTTGCAAGTCAAAAGCAGCAAACCCCAGCAATTCCGTAGGATACAACCTAATACCTACAAAGCTCCACTGGCTTCCACCATCTATAAGATGTGGGACTTTCCAAGGCCTGGTGGCATAGGCGGTGGGACAACAGAACTAGGTCAGGCTTTGGAGGGGAAGGACCCAGGTCCAGATCCCGGCCAGCCCCAACCACCTTTGTGATTTAACCTTTTCTTCCTCTGAGAGATATCAACCTCCTAAGTCCAGGGGATGAGCAGGACCTAAAATAGCACACATAAGGCCCAGCCCAAAGTTGGGGTGCCCAGTCAGGGTCTGTTTAGCCTTGATGGGCTATGAGTCCTCTTCTCTAGGCCCATGGGAGGGTTATTTTGTTCGGTTGGTTGGGTTTTGTTTTTTGGATTACTGTAGAGATATTACAGCACATTTATGTGATTATGTGAATGATCCTACAGGCGGAATCAGTGGGCTAATGACAGACTCAGTTAAATACCAATTACTAGACAAAAGCAGCACACCCTCGGTCTCTCTAGGGAAACTGTTTCTCTACAGCCACGTTTTATTTCTTGGAAAATCCCAAAGTATGTCCTCATCTGTCCACTCTTCACACTCTGTTCCAGGGGCTTCCTCTTCCTGACTTCATGACATGTGACCTGCAGTCACCTAATGAGAATGGCAGCTGGGCCGGGTCATCCCAGACCTGCCTTCCAAGCTTCCCTCCCATCTGCCTGGAGCCAGTGGCCTGGGTGTGAATCCCAGCTCCTCTGGATCTGAGCTATGCGCAGATCTCTCTGTGCTTTCTTTTCCTCATCTGCAAAATGGGGGCAATGGCAGTACCTACCTCCTAGGGTTGTTGTGAGGAAAATGTTCAAAACACTGAGAATAGTGCCCGGCACCGGCCAAGTGCTCTGTGGAAGATTTAGCTGTTGCTAGTGCAGGAAGTTGCACTTGGAGTAGGGCTTCGAAGACTGACATGGCTGTGGGGATGGGAGGTGTGTAGGGACCAGTGTGCCAGAGCTAGCTGATGCTAGGAAACTTCTAAATAAGGGCTGTCCCCTCCATCTCATATTGCTTGTTGGAGCCCTTAAGTAATTTAGGAGGAGAGGGGGAAGCAGCATGCCATTGTGGGAAGATGTAGATATTGTTGAGTTCAACCTCCAACTCTATTAAACTTCCAGCCATTGAAGTCCTTACCTCCTCACATCCTTCCTCTGCCGGGAAGCTCATTACCTTACAAGACAGCCCACTCCATTTCTTGGTCAGCAATCCCTGTAAGAAAGCTTTTCCTCACAGTGAGCTAAAGCTTCGTCCTTGTGATTCTCCAAGTCTCACCTTTGCTTCCCCCCATCCTGAGCAAACACTGCTCTCTGGGGCCATATAAAGTCTACTGCCTCCACCCTCGAGTCTTGGCAACAGTGGCTCTATACCCTAGTGTCTTCTCTTCTTCAGGCTGTGGCCTAAGCCTCTGGAAACCGCACATGGTTTCACGCTTAAACAACAATACCCACCCATGGGGTTTTTGCAGCTGCCAAGCCATGTCCCCATTCTCAGCTTTCATTAGAGGAGCTTGAATGCAGAACTTGGAGTTACTGGGTCAGAAAACACAGCAGCTTAGGGTTAGCTTCAGGCAGAGCCTGATCCAGCAACTCGAATAATGCTATCAAGGACTTCATTTCTGTGGTCATCCTTAGGCTCTATCTGTAGCCCCCTGCATCTCTGGGCGTCCCCTGGGCTGTCACAGCTCCCCGCCTCATCCTCCCGCCTCACCACGCAGGGAGCCAGCGCATCCGCATCCGGTGGAAACCCCAGCAGACCCTCCTTGCAGCTCCTTGGCTACCTGGGCAGGGGTCCTCAGCGGCGGGGGCGGGTCGTGCTAATTAGCGTGGGGAGGAGCCACGTGCTCCGCCCTCCTCTGAGCAAGTGAGCTGCTTGTGGTAGGGGTAGGTGAGCAGGGGAGCTACCTGGGTGGCGGTTGGGGGAGCTGTCACCAAGGGGAGCAGGTGCTGGGTGGCTGCAGGTGGCCGATGCCCCACCCTGGGCCTCAAGGGCGGCCCCGCGGATCCTCTCTTGTTTGGCTCAGGGGACAGTCTTTGGGATGCTGAACCCACCTGACAAACCTGGTGCCCACACCTGCTAGAACTCTGCAGTGCCTCGTCCCCGTGTCCCAATCACTCTGGAGCAGCTGCTGTGGCTTTCCTGACACGCATGTGGCCAACACTGCCCCTGGCCACGCTGGCTCCTCTGAATACTCACACAGGCCTGATCACGAGAACCCTGGCAGAGACGAGGGACCTCAGAGGTCACCGGCTCCTGCGGCCCATCTGCAAAACAGGGACCAAGTCCCACTCTCAGTTCCTCGTTGGCAAGGCTGGGGTGTGGAACCAAGGACCCCGCTTCACTCGTGGTGTTGTATGGCTTCTATATTTGCAGTGATCTGTGTCAGCGAAGACTGGCAGTGACTCCAAATAGCGACTCCTGAACTGAGCAGAAGGGTCCTGGTTTTCCAATAATATTTGGTCCTGGGAAACCCACTGAAATGAATCTGCATAAAATGGGACCAAAGAGAGAGTGACCTGTGTCAGATTTGATTGAGGCTTTAACTTGAAAAATAAAAACAAGGGGGACGGGACCCCTGGGTGGCACAGCGGTTTGGCGCCTGCCTTTGGCCCAGGGCATGATCCTGGAGACCCGGGATCGAATCCCACGTCGGGCTCCTGGTCCATGGAGCCTGCTTCTCCCTCTGCCTGTGTCTCTGCCTCTCTCTCTCTCTCTCTCTCTGTGTGTCTGTGACTATCATAAATAAATAAAAATTAAAAAAAAAAACAAGGGGGACCCCTGGGTGACTCAGTGGTTGAGCATCTGCCTTTGGCTCAGGGCGTGATCCCAAGGTCCCGGGATCAAGTCCCACATCGGGCTCCCCACAGGGAGCCTGCTTCTCCCTCTGCCTGTGTCTCTGCCTCTCTCTCTGTGTCTCTCATAAATGAATAAATAAAATCTTTTAAAAAAGAAAAAGAAAACCAAAATGTGTTAAGGTGAATTTACTGTACTAGTTAATAAAACCAGGTGTTTTCAACTACTCATTCATTCTTTTTTTAAATTCTACAATGTGTATGTAACATAAAATTTACCATTTTAGCCATTTTTAGTGCGCAGTTGGGTGGCATTTAAGCACATTCACACTGTCACACAACCATCCCCACCATCCACAGAACCTTCTCATCTTCCCAAACTGAAACTCTGCCCCGTGAAGCACTACCTCCCTGTTCCCTTCCCCCCAAGCCCTCAGCCCCTGGCAGTGCCGTCCTCCTGTCTCTGGGAATTTGACTGCTCTGGGGACCTCATACAGTGTTTGTCCTTTTGTGACTGGCTTATTTCACTGGGCATAATGTCCTCAAGGTTCATCCATGTTGTACCATGTGGCAGATCTTTCTCTTTTTAAGGCTGGATAATATTCCATTGTTTGTAGACCACGCTCTATCCATTCCTCCATCAGTGGACACTTGCATAGCTTCTACCTTTGGCTCTTGTGAATAATGCTACTGTGAACATGGGTGTAAACTTCTGCCTGAGTCTCTGCTTTCAAATCTTTCAGGTTTCTACCCAGAAGCAGCTTGCTAGATCCCGTGGCAATTTTATTTTTCATTTTTCACTCATTCTTTTTTTTTTTTCACTCATTCTTTAATCTTCAGGACAGCGGTACAGCGCACTTAGACACAGACTGTTTCTGGGTTGATTATATTCCTTTTGGAATACTTTTTCTGAAAAAACTGTGTGAGAATACAATGATGCATCCCTAACTAAGCGTTTTCTTATTTTTGCAGCTTAATCACGAGGTGCGTCTCTCTTGCAAAAATATTTGAGACTTTGGTTAGTTTGTCTACGGGCTGTCTACCTGGCCTCCAAGTGTCTTCTGGTGCTCATGGCCCTTCCTAATCCTGCTGATTTTCTCTTAATCAGTTGTAAACTGGTCCAGCCCTGCCCCTCACCACCATCAGTGGTTTTGCCTGTGATTCCCAGGATTCCCTTGGCTGACTTCCCCAAGCCTCTCCTTTTTCAAGCTGTGCAGGTTCATTTTACAGACCCTTTGTACCGGGTCGTTACATCTGATAGGGAGAGATGAGCAGATTCTGAAGAGATGAGAGACAGATGTTGGTGTAAAATGAGGGAGGAGGGAAGGACTAATTTAATAAGCAGCCAGTTCATTGGTGAATATTTTCAGGTTATGAAAGATTCGTTTTCATTTTTTCCTCAACTTTGTAACTGCAGTGACATGGAAAATGATTATTCAAAAAGTGAGGCCCTTAGAATATCAAGAAGGTTGATTGATGAGGGTGAAGTAGGTTCTCCAAAGCCCAAAGAGGAGAGATACCTTTAATTTTAATGCAATTAAAAGTAACTGAAACAAGTAAGACTTTTTAAAAAATCTCACCCATAATAAGAAGTCCAGAGGTGGGTGGCTCCAAGACTAGTTAACTCAGCAGCTGAAAGATGTCAAGGCTCTTGTCCAGCTACTCTCTAATTCTCTCAGCCATTTCCTCATGGTCACAAAATGGCTGCCCTAGCTTCAAACATCATATCCACATGACAATGTCCAAAGCCAGGAAGGAAGGGCATTTCCCTTTCTGATCTTCCTTTTATGAGTAATACAAATCCATTCCAGAGGTCCCTCAGAAGATTTTGCCTTTAATCTCATTGGCTAAAATCGGGTAGTAGCCTGTGCCTTAGCTATAAGGGAGGCTAAGAGAGTATCTGTCATGGAAGGTTGGCTCTAACATGCTGGCTGTTGGGTAGGGAGCCAGTAGGGTCAACCACAGAGACAATCCAGTGTCTTTTTCAGGCACATCATACACAGCTTACCTGTGCAGAGTAAGCAGTGGAAGAGAGTGAGCTCACGTCCCACACTTTCCTGCAGGAAGCCAGCCAGGCCCCCTCCTCCCTCTCAACGCCTGTGTCTTCTCCCCTGCCCACAGGTCAGAGGACACCCAGCTCCCAATCTCATCCCAAGCCAGCCCAGAGCCAGAAGCCAAGAGTGGTGAACCTGAGGACAATGGGACCAGAAGCCCAGACACCCCTCCAGAGGGAGCCTGGCAGTCAGACAGCAGTTCTGGGAGCAGACCCCTAGACGAAGGTTTGTTGCTGCCACATTCACCCGGTCGGGGAGGGTGGGTAAGGGGGTGGGAGAGTGGGGGAGGGTACCTCCCAGGGATAGGTTCCAGCTCAGTGTGGGAAAAATCTGTCTCCTTTCAGTCCCATACAGGGATGGGTTGGGTGCTCAGGGAGCTGAGATGGAGTGAGCCCCCCATCATCAGAGGTGTGTAAGCAGGGGCTGGATGGTCATCCCTCAAGAAGCCCACAAAGATGCCAATCATCTTAAGAACCTGGGCCTGATGGGTGTGGATGAGGTGGAAAGAGGAGAAACGCTGGCTGAGATGGTGCCCAGTGCTTTCCAGGCTCAGCCATGGGCAGGTGTGGAGGGGCTGCTGGGTGCCATCCTTCCTGTCCCTCCTCAGGGCCCCTTGTCTGCCCCTACCTTGGGCACCAGGACGGTGTTAATGACTGTGACAACGACGATGCCACACACGCATGCATGCACATACACAGCACACATACCCACACAGCATCTGGAAGTTGCCAGGACAAAAACCGAGTTGTCAATAGTGGGAATGTAATTCACACAACCAAAAAGTCATGGACCAGTCACCTCAACCCTGGTTCTGTTTGGCCTGGGACAGTTTCCATTGAAACAAAATGGAAGGGCCCGGAGCCCACCCAGCCGGGACAATCAGGCTGGAGAAACAGGTGTCCCAAGTCAGAAAACCCGAGCTGGTGGTTCCCGAACCTGCCAGGTGGCCAGGATCACCCAGGAGCCTTTCAAAAATATAGAGGGCCAGGCCCACCCCAGATCTGCTGCTTAGGATTCTCCTGGCCCTCTGCAGGGGGAGGAGGACATAGCTTTGCGGCTCGGGACACTCTCTCCATCCACGATTATCAAGGCCACAGGAATGAAGGCATTTCTCTTCCCTGGGAGTTTGAATCAGATTTCTGGCCTGACTCTCCTTGGCTCACGCTGGGTCCCCTGCCGTGGCTGAGCCAGTCATGTGGCCCGGCTGTCTGCACTCTGCCCGGCAGGCTGAACTCATGTGTCCCCTGGGCCAGGGCGGAGTGGGGAGGAGAGGGCGGGCTTCCCCTGCAGAGATGATCTGGGCACCCCCCACCACCCTGGACATGGAGCCTGACTCTGGGCAGCCACGACACACTCTGGGTTTCCGATGCACAAGCCGACTAGGAACACTCAACCAGACGCAGCCACATTGGGCATCCCACAGAGTCACACGCGTGACACTTCCTTTACATCCCCCCAAGGGTTCGAGGCAGGCAGCTCCCTGGGAGTTGAAAACCTGTTCAACCCGGGACCCCTGCCCTACAGAGCCCCAACCCTAGCCCCACGGCTTCCCTGGCTGGGACTGTCCTGTCCTAAAATGGAAACACTACACACCCCTGAGAGCACAGACAGGCCCTGGCTGGCTGTGTCATCGTCAAAAGCAGAGGAGAGAAAGGGCTTCTCTCTCCCAGGGTCCCTGAGTAAAACCTCGGGGCGGCGGGGGGGCTTGGATTGGCCCGCTGGGCTCCTGGGCTGGGCACTTGGGAGGGGCCCCCCAGCCTTGGTGTCCTCACCCTGCAGGATGTGGAGGGCGGCAGAGAGGCTGTCTGGCAAAGGGGGTGATGGTGCCAGAGCCCCTGCCCTAGGCGCGGCCCACCTGCACCGTCCCCCGGGGTGGGCTGCCTGGCTCCCTCCCCTTGTCCTGCTACCTGCCTCCCATGCTTCTCCAGCAACAGACGGGCAGCTGTTCCGCTCGGTGGAGGGCCAGGCCGCCTCTGATGAAGAAGAGGAGGGTGAGGAGAAGTGGCAGAAAGAGTGGAGGTCACTGGCAGAGGTCACGAACCTGCTGGCCGGGCTCTCCAGCTGCAAGAGTGGGTATGTGTGCTGCGCTGGGGGCGGAGGGGGCGTCCAGGATCAGCGCTGGAGGCCCAGAGCCCCTTCAAAGAGCTTGAATTTGGGGACCTGATCAGGTCCAGGCTGGGCACCCCCATCTCCCCTGACACTGTGCCCCAGGCCGTAGGAGGGAAGTGAGAAGATGGCCCCCCAGCATGTACGTGGACGAAACGAAGTGACTGGCAAAGGCACACTTTGTGGGGAGCTCTAGTTCTCACTGGCCTCCTCCCACTCCCTGGCCGCTGTCCCAAGACACGGCCCAACGCTGTAGCAAAACTCCAGGACGTACCAGGTCCTCCCCAACCCTCCCCACCATGCTTATAGCACCTGCTCCAGCTGACCCCTTAGCTTATTGAATCTTCATGGCCACCCTAGAGCCAAGAAAGACCCACACGCCTGGGGCACCTCAGACAAGTCACCTGACACCTGTGAGCCTCAGCCTTCTTGTCGCTAAGATGGGGCAGTAACACTTGTCTAGCAGAGGTTTCATGAAGACTCGCTCCTGAGGCTATAAAATGCCTGACAGGTGCCTCATCACCGTAGGTTCATCCCGAGGGGCAGCACCGACTTTCATTATTAGGTTGTCCAGTGCTGCCCATTTTCCCGGGTTATTGTTCTCACTGCCCCTTAAATCAATGACAAGTATTTGTTAAGCACCAGGCACATCTGGAGGCATTGAGAGAACAGCAATAAGCAAGACAGGAGCCCTCTTCTCCTGGAGCCCCTATTCTAGTGAGTGGTGACAAACATAAGGAAGAAAAGTGAAGGGATCCCTGGGTGGCGCAGCGGTTTGGCGCCTGCCTTTGGCCCAGGGCGCGATCCTGGAGACCCGGGATCGAGTCCCACATAGGGCTTCCGGTGCATGGATCCTGCTTCTCCCTCTGCCTGTGTCTCTGCCTCTCTCTCTCTCTCTGTGACTATCATAAATAAATAAAAATTTAAAAAAAAAAGGAAGAAAAGTGAAGCAGGGAAAGGGACAGAGGGGAGTGCAAGAAGATTCTAGGAAGGCCACTCTAAGAAAGTGCCATTTGAGGAAAGACCTTAAGGAAACGAGGGGAGAGCGTTCCAGGTAGAGGGAACAGCAAGTGCAAAGGCCCTGAGGCATGTTGGAGGGGCAGTAAAGGGGCTACAGAGCCTGGAGCACAGTGAGTGAAGGTGAATGGGAGGGAAGTCAGAGAGATCACAGGGGCAGATTGGGTGAGGCCTTTGGCTTTTCCTCTGAGTAAAATGGGGAGCCATGGGGGAGTACAGAGCAGGGGCTGTCATGGCTGAGCTTAGCTTTCAGGGGACAGACTCAGTGGCAACACCCACTTCCTGAAGCTGGAGCAGACTCTGCAGAGTAGCTCCATAATGCTAGTGCTCTCCTTTGCTGCAGGTGTGATGAACAGACAGCCAAGAAGCTCATGACTTACTTCCACTTTGACGGTGGTGACCACATCTGCACCCCAGGACAGCTAGAGGCCCGCATCGCCATGCTGGTGGAGCACCTGGGGACCCAGGGCTGCAGTGGGAAGGCCCTAGGGACACCTGGGGACAAGGTCAGCTTAGCCCCAGGGGTCAAGGTCTGGACCAATGCTAGAGTCTCTCATAGCTGGAAGAACCCTGAGGGATGTCAGCCAAGTCCGGGGCCCTGTTCACAGATGAGCAAACCAAGACTCAGAGAGGAGATACAACTTGCTTTGATTTGATTTAATGAATAATATTTTGGTTGCAAGTTAAAGGAATCATCTCAGATTAGCTTAAGTGCAAAACAGGTACTTATTATAATACGGAGCTGGCAAGATCAGCCTCAGAAGGACAGCCGAGGAGATGAGCTTCAGGAACAGCTGGATCCAGTGACTCAGACCAGATGGTCTCCACCTACCCCTATCTGCTCTGTTTCTCTGGGTGCTGGCCTCATTTCCCCCTACTCCAGAAGGGCCTCCTCCATGGGGTGGGGAAAGGAAGGCAGGACCACAGACAGTTCTAGGCTCTCATTGGTCCACCTAAGAAAGCCCAGGGAGATAAGAGCCCAATGTATTAAATCTCAGGGAAGAACTCCAGCTGGCCCAGCCTCGGTCACGTGCCTGTCCCCGGGCCAATCCGTGTGGTGGGCAGGCAGGGTTTAAGGATTAGCAGCTCCATCAGTCAGATGCCCAGAAAAGTTACTGAGGGCAAGGGAAGGAGCTGGAAGGCAACACCACGAGCAGGGTGTCACCATTGCGATAAGACCACTTAGCATTTTTTTCTCATCTCTCTACTCCATGGCAACTTCTACACTCCACAGTAGTCACGTGTGGAGTGCCGAGCGCTATCATTGCACTCAGCCCTAGCCCACTGCACTTTTGCAAACTGTGGTTTTGATTCTAAGATGGTTTTATATTTATATACCTGAAATTCTGAATCCATACTATTTTTGACATATCTGTGGTCTGATGTGGTTCCAAAGGGCATGGCCACCACCCCTTTTCTAAATAAACTCCAAGGAAGTGGGGGGTTAGGAGAGTTACAGAGGCTGAGGCACGTGACTTGTGTCCCCAAGCCCACTGTCTAGTCCCATTGGCAATGGGCACTGACACCATGCCTTCTCTGTCCTGCCCAAAGCCCAGAATGGACCCCGAGTGTCCAAGGGCACCACACCTTCAGCTGCTTCTCTTTCCCTCCATCAGCGCCAAGAATAGGGACTGTCTCACTCCTAGCATCCCTGCTTTAGAAGGCAGGTAGCCATGTGACACTGTGACTGCCTGGCATCTGGCCCCTGGTGGGAATCCTGGGGGGACCCATAGTCTTGGCTCCCCTGGCCAAGGGTGGGCCATCATTCATGCTGTCCCAATCGGGCCCCTCTCCTGGAGCTCTCCATCTTGAGGGAAGTGGGAGCATGGCTGGAGGGTGCCTTCTCAGCTCTGGCCCCTGGACAAGAGGCTTGAGATGGTCCTGCCCTCTCAACCCGCATTGCTGCTCCATCCCTGAGCATCTCCAGTTGCCAGTCTGTTCTGAGAATGACCCATAGCCTGCCAGTGAATTAGCTTTCTTTTCAAACTAGCCAGATAGGTTTCTATTGCTTGCAACAGCAACAAAAAAATGTATTAAACAGAAAAGAAAGCAGAGGGGTAGAGAAGGGAAAATGGAGTCGTCAACTAGAAAACAAAATATGCATATTCTTATATTAATGCAACTTGTTGTGTGACCTAAGTCCAGACACGCAGCCTCTTTGGGCCTTGATCCCACCCCTGGGAAGGTGGGTGATTTCATCTGCTCAGCCACCTGGCAGGCCAGGGTGGGTCAGAAAAGACGACCTCTGTAAAAAGGTCAAGGCAAGTTGTAGGCCCTGTCTGGAGATGGCACAGAGAGTCCTGGGCAGAGGGCAGCAGGGTGGGTGCTGAGTTCCCGGTGGTCCCTGCAGGCAGAGCTGCAGCAAAAGGTGGAAGAGAATGAGCATCTGAGGCTGGAGCTGCAGATGGTGGAGACAGAGAGGGTGCGACTGTCCCTGCTGGAGGAGAAGCTGGTAGACGTGCTGCAGCTCCTGCAGAGGCTCCGAGACCTGGTAGGCACACCCAGAGCAAGGGGAGGAGCTCTCTAGAGGGAGCACTGGCCTGTGTCAGGCACCTGGCCCTGAGCTTTCCCCACATTAGCCAGGTGTCCATTCTGTTTCTAGATTCAGAAAAGGAGGCTCAGGGACATTAATTAAAAGGAAGGGAAGGCTTCTCTGTCCTGCCCAAGGTTATATTATTCATTTCATGAAGCTAATATAGGTTTGATTTCAAAACCAGATAAGGATAAAAATATAAGAAAGGAAAATTATAAATTAATGTCACATTGAAACATGGATACAAATAAACAAATATTAAATAAGATATTAGCAAGCCAAATCCAGCAGTGTTTAAAGAAATGCATGACCAAGGTGGATTTAATCCCAGTAATTTGCAGTTAATTCAAGATCAAAAAATCTATTAACGTCATATACCACATTGCAGGTTAAAGGAGAAAAGCCATATAGTCATCTCAATAGATGCAGAAAAGTAAAAATGGTCTCCTTTTATTATAAAACTCCTCAGAAAATTAAGAACAGTAAAGACCTTCCTTTACCAGGTGAGGAGTCTCAGCCAACTACCTCTCATAAACCTCATACTTATTGGTGAAATGTTGAAGGAATGCTTCTAAAGTCAGAATCAAGACATGCATGCCTGTCATCACTGTTTGTATGCCAACTAGAGGTTCTAGCCAATGCAATAAGACAAGAAAAAGAAAGAAAAGATGTAAGGATTAGACAGGAAGACACAAAGCTGCTAGTGATTGTATATCATACTCATCTACATAGAATACCCAAGAGAATCCAGAGGCAAATTATTGTAATTTCTTTGCAAAGTAAATAATACAATATCAGAACACAGAAATCAATTGTGTTCCTAAAGAGCATCAACAAACCATTATTTTTTGTGTGTGTGAGAGAGGTTAATTTAGTATTACAGCCACTCTAAGGTGGAAGTAGGATTTGAACCCATGTTGTCTGGGTTTTAAGTGGACTCTTGCCTGTGCACCAAACTGCCTAGGACACAGAATTACTAAGGCCAAAGCCAGTGCAGACAGACAGCCTGAGAGGATGGCTGAGTGGCAGCCAACACCAGCAGCCCGTGAAGATGGTGGTTACTGCCACTGCTCCAGGCCATGCAACCTGGAGGTAAAAGCTGGTTCTTCCACCTCCTAGTTAGGTTGATTTAGGCAAATTTCTCCTGTCTCAGCACTGCTTTTCTTCACTAGTTAAAAGGAGCCTAATAATAGAAGTTGTTGCAAAGATTAAATGAGTGAATGCATAAAAATGCTCTTATTCCTGTCTATTTCTGAAGTGCCAACTTCTACTCTGGCACATAAATGGTAACCCATAAATATGTGATCTTTGATGGAATGGATCCTGTACCCCCTCTATTCACCCACCAAAAGTCTTTGAGAAGCCCATCAGGTAGTGGGGCCAGGGTAGGGCCCCAGGAAGGAATGGGGGTAGTGACTCTGTGCCCCCAGGGAGCCATACAGAAGCCTCTAGGGGCCACCAAGTCCCACCCACTGAATGAGGACATGGCAGCCACATAGAGCTCCAGCCATGTCTCCATTTCTTTTTAAGAACATATCAAAAAGAGCCCTGGGGAAGATCTTGCTGAACACGCTGGATGCTTGCAAGGACCCTACACACGGTAGGAGAACTCCCTCATCTTTCAGAGCCTGGGTCTAGAGAGTCCCTGATGCAGTGCTGTCTGTCCTGAGTGTCTTGTCTGCAAGATGCCACTGTCATTACCGACCTTACCACTCACAAAGTGCATAGTCAAGAAGAGACTTCAGAAAGTTAAAAAGGCTATTTGACAAGAGCAGGGGAACCAATGTCCCAGGGAGAAGAACTAAACAGAAGCCAGCATGGTCACACCCCAAGGGAGGTAGGCAGGGTTCCCTACTGTCAGTTCAGTCCCTGAGCTGAGTGCGCGCCAGGCTCTGGGGAGGTGCCCAAGTCATGACAACAGCCCTCTGAAGAAGGTGCTGTTATTGTACCCATTCCACAGATGGAGAGACTGAAGCAGAGAAAGGCCAAGTGCCAACTGTGCCCAAAGCCTTGAGTCTCCCCCTCTTAAGCACTAAGCTGCATGGCCCCCATTGTCGAGAGAAAGTTCAGGGCAGTGGTATTTCATCAGTTCCAGACTAGCTGGTGAAACCAAGAGGAACCAGGCCAAGCTCTCTCCTCAAAGAGCCTCATGTGCTAATGGGGGCAATGAACTGATGATGAGCCTTTGCTCACTGGCCTCACAGGGCATCTCTGGGCAAGGCTCAGGTTTGTCTAGTACCCTGAATGGTCCCTGGAACTGAGAGGGAGGTCAGAAATTGTGTGCTAGGAGCCCCCTTCTCTGGGGTCCTCAGTGGGAGGGAGATAAGATGGGAAGGTAGCTGGGCAGGACTGGGGAAGGCTCCAGAAAGGAGAAAGAGTGGCTATGTGGGCCACAGTGAGCAACCTGAACTATCCTCCCTGTCTGCTTTTTCCTTCCAGAGGGGAGATCTGGACCCTCGGCCATTCTGGATGCCCTGCACCAAGCTTTGGCTGGCTGTGAGCTCCTGCAGAGAGAGCTCCCGGCACCAGCCTCCACAACTCCTGCCCTCACCAATCCCCTCCTCATCTCCTGCTGAGGTCACTGACTCAGCCTAAGGGTATCTTGGTCAGCCTGACCTCCACCAAATGAGCCTACAGGATCAGTCTGACCACCGTCACATCCTCAGAACCCTGAAGAACCTGGCTCCTTCTGAGACTGGGCTCAACCACAGAGCCTCCCAACAACAGAGCCTGGCAGACATCCTTTCCTTGGATTCCTCCCAAGTCCCTTTACAGCCCCTGCATTTCTGCTGCCAGAGTTCACATTGAAGCCCTGGGGCTGCTTGATCAGCCCATACCTGCTGTTGCCCCCCCCTGCCCACTTTCTCACACAGCCCAGCCCAGAATCCCTTCCTTGGTCTCCTGGGATCTTTTCCCCTCCCAGCACTGTCCCCTTCCTCTCACTGGTGTGCCTGATACAGGCACACTGTGCCCAACCTCCAGGCCACACTTGGCATACTAGGGGATTCCCACGCCCCCAGAAGTGTTAAAGACCAGGTAGGGCTCAGGGAACACAAAGTGGGGGTGATTACTGCAGGCTTCTAGGTGGAGGCTGTCCTTGAACTAGCTCTAGAAAAGAGAATTTAGATACAAAGAAGATTTAATGTGAGGGAACAGCAAGAGCAAAATGTGGTGCCAGAAAAGGTCCCCATTAGTACAGTACTTAGGACACCTCTTTTCCAAGCATATAGTGGGTACTGGATTTCACAGGGTCACAGGAAGGGCTAAGACAAGCTGCTGGTCTCACCTACCTTAGCATCTTGGAGGAGAGAAAGATACATTGGCAAATAATATGACATGGGTGAAATCGGTGCTAAATCGATGTAATATATTTGTGAGAGTCCAGCCAAGAGGGTTTCATCTGAGCCAAGGAGAGCACGTGCACCACAGAGGGGAACTGCAGGGCGGAGGGCAGGTGCCTGGAGGAACAGTAGCAGGTCATGGAGGACTTGATGGCAGATGAGGATCTGGGACTTGCTCCCACAGACAATCGGGAACCATAGGAGGATTCTGAGGTGGATAGAGGGAAGAAGAGGCAGCTGCAGGATTGTAGGAGGAAGGGGTAGTAGCAGCCTGGAGCCAGAGCTACGGGGACACAGAAGGGGATCATGGTCATGGAAGGAGGACCAAGGGGTATCCCGGTTGGGAGCCTGGGAACAGCAGGCACCCCAGGGCAGGGCAGCAGGGACTAGGGACAGACAATACCTGACCTCCTGTCTGGACTCAGACACTCAGCAACTTGGATTGGGCACAGGAGGCATCAAGGAGCCACTGCAGCCTCCTAGGGAGAGTGACACAGGCCCATTCCCAGTTTCCCTATGGTTCCTCTGGGAATGGAATGAAAGAGACCAAGGCCAGTGGCCATTCCAGAGGGGCCACCCCACCCCTGGTCCTATCAGATGGGCCAGTCTTTTTTGAGAAAGTCCCCAGGATACCTCATGGGCCATTGGGAAGGGCTGGGCACTGAGGAGGGTGGTCTGAGCAGAGAGGGCTGCCCCCAGCTTGCTCCTCTCAGCTCAGCCTGAGCCCACAGCCCTCCTCCTCCTGGCTGTGCTAATAACTGCATGACCCAGGTGAGCCCCACCTGTGCCCCTGACCAGTAAGAAAGCTCAACTTTCCATATCCTGCCCATGGTGGCATTCACAGAAATCTACACGTATGTTAAGATTCATAGACATTCGGGGCACACGAGTGGCTCAGTTGGTTGAGTGTTCAACACTCTGACTCTTGATTTCAGCTCAGGTCATGATTTCAGGGTCATGGGATGGAGCCCTCACACTGGGCTCCACGCTCAGCAGGGAGTCTGCTTGAGATTCTCTCTCCCTCTGCTCCTCCCCACTCCCCTTTCTGAAATAAATAATCTTTTAAAAAAATTTATAAAAATAGAAAAAGATTCATAGACCTGGAAGCTCCCCTCAAAAAAAAAAAAAAAAACTGAACTTCACTGTATGTTAACAAAAAATAAGAGGGACCAGAAGAGATATTCCTGGAGTGCCTCCAGGCTCTAGGGACCTGGAATCTGCAGACAGAGGCAGAGGGCTCTTTGTGGGTTACAACTACACTAAGCTTCATCCTCAAGATTTCCCTAATTAAAATCTCTTACAACTGCCCAACCATCAGTGGTTCATCACACTTGTATGTCCCTAATCTCATTGGAAGCAAGTTGAGCTAGATTCAGATATAGAAATACCCAGAATCACACAGCAAATCAGCATCCAAGCCTGGAGAAGGGCCTGTTTTCTGCCCACATCTCTTGCACTTTCTACCACAACCAGCTGTCTCTGGCTAGGAGACTCTGGGCTCGCTAAGGGTTTGGAGTCTGGATTAGTTATGGTATAGGCTACGCTGCCTTGATAAGGAGACCCTAAAATATTCTGGGTCAAATAAGATATAATTTTATCTCCTTGCTCTAAGAGTCCAGAAGTGAGTGGTCCTGGTTGGCAGAGCAGCTCTACTCTATATGGTCACCCAGGGACCCAGGTCCCTTTCACTTGGTTGTTCTATCATTCCCTAGAGTTATGTCCTCCCTTGCACAGTGGAAGCCAATTCATCAGCACTGCATCTGCCTTCCAACCCACAGGAAGAAATAAAGGGAAAGGGAAAGAAAGGCACTCTGGCTCACAAGGCTTCTACTCACCTCCCAGTGGCCATGCTCAGCTGCAAGGGAGGTTGGCAGATGTCGTCTGTGACTAGGCAACCATGGGCCCAGTTTCCAGTCCAGCATGGAAGGAGCTTGGAAGTCACCAGTCCATCCTAATGACAAGTAAAAAGCTGAACAAGCTGAAAATTCAACAACTCCTTTTAGATGCATAAGAGAAGTGAGGTTGCAGGACAAACGGCTGCCTCCAAAATTGGAAAAACAGACTGGTGAATGCAGAGAATCACAACCTGCCAAAGAAGGCTCTACCTTCTCAGGAACCAGTACCAGATTAGGAAAAGCTGAACTGCAATCAGCAGAATTGGTGAAGACTCATTTTGGGCAAGTATAGACAGTTAAAAACTCCAGGGGGACCCAGTCATGGGGGGTGGAATCCCACACCTTTGTGAGTTTTACTTTAAAAAAAAAAAAGATTCTATTCACCCATTCATGAGAGACACACAGAGAGAGGCAGAAACACAAGCAGAGGGAGAAGCAGGCTCTATGCAGGAAGCCCGACACGGGACTCGATTCCAGGTCTCCAGGATCAGGCCTTGGGCCGAAGGCGGCGCTAAACCGCCAAGCCACCCGGGCTGCCCAAGTTTTACCTTTTGAAACTCTACCAGGTCCTCACAATGAAAGTCAAAGTAGAAAAAACCCTGCTTCTCACAGTGGGAAGGGAAGTAACCATTTTTGAAATATGCCAGAACATTCCATTTTCCTTAGGAAGGCCTACTCTTAGGAGAAACTATTTTACCAGAGCCTAACCAATTGGGGTTTTATCAGAGTCTGTATTAATTTCAGACAGAGCAGAATTCAGGAGCAAGGAAAAATTTTAAGAGACAAAGAAAGGCATTACATAATGATAAATGGTCAATTCTCGAGGAAGATGTAACAATCCTTAGCATGTATGCACCTAACAACAGTGTCAAAATACATAAGGCAAGAAACAGTAGAACTGTGAGTTGAAATAGATGAATACATTATTATATTTGGAAACTTCAACTCCCCTCTAATGGAAATGAATAGATCCAGCAGACAGAAAGTCAGTAAGGACATAGTTGAACTCAACAATATCATCAACCAGCTGGATCTAATTGACATCTATAGATGACTTCATCCAGCAATTGCAGAACACACATTTTTTTCTCAAGCTCACATGGAATATTCACCAAGATAAACCACATTCTGGGTCATAAAACACACCCTCACAAATTTTACCATATTCTGTATGCTCCCAGACCATAATAGAATTAAACTGGAAATCAATCAATAGAAGTAGGTGGAAAATCCCAGAGTATGTAGAAGTTAAACAACACATTCCTAAATAACACACAGGTGAAAGAACAAATCTCAGGAGAGACTTAAAAATACTTTGAACTAAATGAAAATGAAATGCAATCTACCAAAATTTGTGGGATGCAGTGGTTAAAGGGAAGCTTATAGCATTGGATGAGTATATTGGAAAAGCAAAAGATCTAAAATAAAAAATCTAAGCTCCCACCTTAGGAAACTAGAAAAAGAAGAGCAAATTAAATTCAAAGTAAGCAGAAGAAAAGAAATAATTTTTTAAAATAGAGCAGAAATCAGTGAAATTGAAAATAGGAAAACAATAGAGAATAACAATGAAACCAAAAGCTGGTTCTTTGAAAAGATCAATAGACTCAAAAGTCTCTTGCTAGGCTAATTGAGAAAAAGAGAGAAGATACAAATTGCTAATATCAGAAATGAATGAACAGATATCACTATACATGATCATTATATGGATAATAAAGGAATATTATGAATAATTCAGAGCCCTCAAATCTGGTAACCTAAGTGAAATTGACGAATTCCTTGAAAGACACAATCTGCCAAAACTCACACAGAATTATAAATAGGCCTATATCCACTAAGGAAATTGAATCAATAATTAACAAGAGAAAGCACCAGACCCAGATGGATTCACTGCATACCAGATGGATTTGGTAATTTTACCAAACACTTAAGGAAGGAATTCTTGCAATTTTCTACAATCTCTTCCAGAAGATAGAACCAGAGGGAATACTCCCCCAGCTCATTCTGAAGCCAGCATTACCCTAATACCAAAACTAGACAAAGATATTACAAGAAAAAAAAAACTATGGCGCTATACCTATCATGAACACAGAGGCAAAAGTCATTTAAAAAATAAAAAATTGGGGGATCCCTGGGTGGCTCAGCGGCTTAGCGTCTGCCTTTGGTCCAGGGCGCAATCCTGGAGTCCCGGGATCGAGTCCCACGTCGGGATCCCGGCATGGAGCCTGCTTCTCCCTCCTCCTGTGTCTCTGCCTCTCTCTGTCTCTCTCTATGTCTATCATAAATAAATAAAAATCTTTAAAAATAAATAAATAATTAAAATAAATAAATAAATAATTGGGGGATTCCCTGGGTGGCTCAGAGGCTTAGTGCCTGCCTTCGGCCCAGGACATGATCCTGGAGTCCTGGGATCGAATCCAACATTGGGCTCCCTGCATGGAGCTTGCCTCACTCTCTCTCTCTCTCTCTCTCTGTGTGTGTGTCTCTCATGAATAAATAAATAAAATCTTTAAAAAAATAACAAACTGAATCCAACAATATATAAAAAGAATTATACACCATAACCAAATGGGATCTATCCCAGGTATGCAAGGCTGGCTCAACATTCAAAAATTAACTGAGGTAATCCATCATATCCACAGACTAAAACAGAAAAATGACATGATTCTATCAATAAGTGCAGAAAAAAACATTTAACAAAACCCAAAACCTATTCATGATAAAACAACAATAACAGCCTGTCAGCAAACTAGGCATAGGGAACCTCTTCCACTTGATAAAGAACATCTACAGAAAACCTAGAGCCAACATCACACTTAATGGCGAGAGACTAGATACTTTCCCACTAAGATCAGGAACATCAAGGATGTCCCCTCTCACCATTCCTTTTCAACATCTTACTGGAAGTCCTAGCCAAAGCAAAAGACAAGACAAGGAAATACAAGGTGCTGTGGACTGAATAATTGTATCCCCCAAAGTTCATATGTTGAAACACTAATCCCCAGTATTTGGAGCTGAGGCCTTTGGGAGAGAAGTGTGTCTTGAGGGTGGAGCTCTCATGATAATGAGCGTCCTTAGGAGACTTCCTGCTTCCTCTCTCTCAGTCTCTGCCAGTCAAGGATACAACAAGGAAGTGGACCTCTGTAAACCAAGAAGGGGGCTCCCACCAGGAACCCAACCACTCTGGCACGCTGATCCAGTCTCCAGAACTGTGAGAAATACATGTTTGTCACTTGAGCGCCCCAGTCCATGGCATTGTTGTAGCAGCCCAAACTGACTAAATCAAAAGGTACACAGATTGGGAAGGGAGAAATAAAACTGTCTTTATGCACAGATGACATGATCATCTAAGTAGAAATCCCAAAGAAACAACAACAACAAACCCTGGAATAAGCAATGATAGAGAGATCGCAAGATACAAGGTTAATATACAAAAGTCACCTGCTTTCTTATATACCAACAATAAATGAGTAGAATTTGAAATTTAAAAAACACCACACGATTTACATTAGCACCCCCCAAAATGAAACACTGAGATACAAATCTAATAAAGTATGTGCAAATTCTATATGAAGAAAATTGTAAAACTCCGATAAAAGAAATGAAAGAACTACGTAAATGGAGGCATATTCCACTTTTACAGACAGGAAGACTCAGTATTATCAAGATGTCAGTTCTTCCAACTGATCTCTCCATTCAGTGCAGCCCCAATCCAACTCCCGGCAAGTTATCTTGTGAATATTGACAAATCGATTCTAGAGTTTATATGGGGAGGCGAAAGACCCAGAAGAGCCAACATCATATTAAAAGAGAACAACAAAATTGGAGGATTGACACCACTTGACTTCAAGACTTACCATAAAGCTACAGTAATCAAGATGTGTAGTGCTGGCGAATAAATCAGTGGAACAGAATAGGAAGCCCAGAAATAGACACGTACAAATACAGTCACCTGATCTGTGACAAAGGAGCAGAGGCAATATAAGACAAAGATAGGGGATCCCTGGGTGGCGCAGCGGTTTGGCGCCTGCCTTTGGCCCCGGGCGTGATCCTGGAGACCCGGGATCGAGTCCCATATCGGGCTCCCGGTGCATGGAGCCTGCTTCTCCCTCTGCCTATGTCTCTGCCTCTCTCTCTCTCTCTCTCTCTCTCTCTCTCTCTCTCTCTCTCTGTGACTACCATAAATAAATAAATGAAAATTAAAAAAAAGAGTTTACAAAAAAATAAGACAAAGATAGTCTTTTCAATAAATGGTGCTGGGACAACTGGACATCCACATGCAAAAAATCATAATAATAATTTAGATGCAGACCTCACACCCTTAACAAAAATTAATCCTTCACAAAAACTAAAGTGAATTGTAAACCTAAATATAAAATGCAAACCTACACAACTCCTAGAATATGACACAGGAGAAAACCTAGATGAACTTGGGTATCTTATGACCTTTTAAAATACACCAAAGACATGATCCATCCCAGATACCCTGGAATTTGTTAAAATTAAAATTTCCTGCTCTGAGAAAGACACTGTCAAGAGAATGAGAAGAGAAGCCACAGACTGGGAGAAAATATTTGCAAAAGACATATCTGATAAAGGACTGTATCCAGAAGAGACAAAGAGTTCTTAAAGCTCAATAATAAGAGAATTAACAAGCTGACTTTTTTCCCAGTGGGCAAAGGACCTGAACAGACAACTCACCAAAGATACAGAGATGGAAAATACACATATGAAAAGATGCTCCACATCAGATGTCATGGGGGAAGTGCAAAGTAACACAAAGGGATGCCGTTCCACGGCACTTACAAAGGCCAAAATCAGAAACGCTGACAGCCTCAAATGCTGGTGAGGATGTGGAGCAACAGGAATTCTTGTTCTCTGCTGATAGGAAGGCCACTTCGCTGGCTGGGAAGGCACAAGTGGCACCGCCACTTTGGAAGACAAAGTTCTTTAAAACTAAACATACCCTCACCCTACCATCCAGCAATCACGCTCCTTGGGATTTTCTCCAAGTGAGTTGAAATGTAGATACATACAAAAGCTCGCATGTGAGTGTTTATGGCAGCTAGTTGCCAAAATTTGGGAGCAGTTAAGATGTCCTTCAGTGGGGGAATGGATACATCAGCTGTGGACAATGGAATATTAGCACAAAAAAATGAGCTACCAAGGGGTGACTGGACTTCAGCCTGCCTTCAGCTCAGGTCATAATCCCAGGGTCTTGGGACTGAGTCCTGCATCGGGCTCCCGGCAGGGAGCCTGCTTCTCCCTCTGCCTGTGTCTCTGCCTCTCTCTGTGTGTCTCTCATGAGTAAATAAATAAAATCGAAAGAAAGAAAGAAAGAAAGAAAGAAAGAAAGAAAGAAAGAAAGGAAGGAAGGAAGGAAGGAAGGAAGGAAGGAAGGAAGGAAGGAAGGAAGGAAGGAAGGAAGAAATGAGCTACCAAGCCACAAAAAAACACGGAGGAAACTTCGATGTGTGTCACTAAGTGAGAGAAGCCAGTCTGAAAAGACTATGTACTGTGCAAGTCCAGCTGTATCACATTCTGCGAAAGGCCAAACTATGCAGTAGAAAGACCAGAGGTTGCCAGGGGCTGGAGGGGGGAAGGGATGACAAGGTGGAGCCCAGAGGAATTTAGGGCAGAGAAACTGTTCTGTATGAGGCTGCGATAGTAGGTATATTCGTCAAACCCCATAGAATGGACCCCCCGACAGTGGACCGTATTGTAAAGCATGGACTTTGGAAGATGATGACCTGTCCAGGTAGGTTCATCGGTTGTAGTAAATGCAGCACCCAGATTTGGGGTGTTGACAGTGGGGGAGGCTGTGCCTGTGAGCTGGGGTCACAGAGCCCAGGGGAACTCTATTCTTTCTGCTCAATTTTTTTTATGAACTTAAAACTACTCTAAAAAAATTTAAATCCATTGGAAAAGAAAAAAAGGCGGGGGCGGGGTGAGGAATGGGCACAGAAGGTCTCTCAGCTGTGTTTACAGCGCTGGTGTCATTGCATCCGGCTCCCTCAGCCCTGCTGGCTGGGCCCTGGGGGGCCTTCCTTTTGCCCAGTGGGGGACAGGCTGCAACCTCTGCAACTTTAGGACCTTGAACTTGGGTGTGACCTAAGCATCTGCCTGATTCTCTGCCCTGGCCCAAGGTTGACCCACTGCTCCCGGCCCAGTGGAACCTGGCTCGCCACCTCAGGGTGAAACATCCTGAGAGGACCATGGGACTTCCCTGGAGAAAGGCTTGGGTCAGAGACCAAAGGTAGCATCGACATCTGTGACCAGCAGAAGCTGGGTTGGTGGGGGGTGGCGGGGGGCCAGTGTTCTCTCTCACCTCTGCCTCTGACTGATGAGGGCCCACGTCCACGGCCATGAAGCTCAGGAGCAGAGCCCGGACTCAGGCCCCAGCCTGTCCCCATGATAAGCAGATAGGGCCTGTACTCAGGTCTGAGGTCACTGATGAAAAATAGGGTCAGAGGGTACAATGTCACAGAAAGATGGGGCACAGCTTTGCTGAGCTGCAGGCTGGAGTGATGTCCCCGGTGGGGAGAAACTGTGGAACCCAGGGAGCTGCCATCACGGGAAACCTGGGGTTCCCTCTGGTCAGAAGCAACGTAAGTGCACAGTTCTTGAGAAGCTCTCACCAGAAAGAGGGCCTCCCCTGATATTTGGGCCTGAGTACCAGTTGCAATGCTAACCTAGAAGTTTCCTGTCAACTGAGGCTCCTGGGAGCTACCACGGATTAACTCACCCTTGACAGATGCCTCTCAGGGCACCTGGGTGGCTCAGTGGTTGACCATCTTGCCTTTGGCTCAGGTCATGATCCAGGGGTCCCGGGATCGAGTCCCACATTGGGCTCCTCCCTCTGCCTGTGTCTCTGCCTCTCTCTCTGTGTCTCTCATAAATGAATAAATAAAATCTTAAAAAAAAAAAAAAAAAGCAGGTTGGAAGGAAGACCCGCCCCGGGCATAGAGCTTGCTGACCAGCGTAACACACCCTGGCCCTGGCCCGGAGAGCAGCATGAGGAGGTCTGGGGGGCCAGTGAGGCAGGAGAACAGGCGACCAAGAGCCAAGGAGATGACAGGCTGTGGCGTACATGTTAGCCAGGCTCCCAGTCCCCAGGACATGCTCCACTGAACAAATTCAAAGTTAAGACGATTATGAATTTCAAGACTGCAGCCACAGAGCCTTAAACCCCAATCTCAGGGCCTGAGTGGGGAGCCCTTGAGCTACAGGGGTTGCATGCTCTGAAGCTGGCTCTGAAGCTGGCGCCGAGTGCAAAGCCAGGAGGCAGGGAGTGAGGCAGTCATCTCACCATCTCCCCGTGTTTCCTGGAAAATAGGAGAATTGGGTGTTTGTGAATAGCCATCAAATCTCTCACCCCTTTCTTTGCCTATTTTCTAGGAGGGTTTCTTTGGGATTGCTCAAATGGCCTGCAACTCGGTAAAAATGTTTTTTTTTTTTTTTCCTGGGTGAAAAATGTTTTTGTAGGAATTTCTAACTAACACCCTTTCTCATCTTCTGGCGACAAAATCATTCTGCTGACCTGAAATTGCCCCGCTCGGCCGAGCAACCTGTAATTTCACACCCTGGCCACTAGGCGGCGAGGGCACGCATTTACCCGAGGAATGAACAGGCCGGCTTCGGAATCGTCTGGGAGCAGGGGGTGGGACTCACCTGAGTGACCCTCCTTAGATATTTGCCATATCTTTGCACCACACGTGCTATTACCAACTCAGTGTTTTTCTTAGAATCAGCCCACTTTTTAAATCTATGGAAATGATTTTAGAAAGGAAAGTTGATATGCTCTAATTTAATTGAGAAAGCGGTCCCACCTGCCATATAGGGAAGGTAACATCGCAGTAAGTTCACGGAAAATAAAATGACTTGTTGGGCAGCCCCGGGTGCGCAGCGGTTTAGCGCCGCCTGCAGCCCAGGGCCTGCTCCTGGAGACCTAGGATCGAGTCCCACGTCGGGCTCCTGCATGGAGCCTGCTTCTCCCTCCTCCAGTGTCTCTGCCTCTCTCTGTCTCTCTTTGTCTATCATAAATAAATCTTAAAAATAAATAAATAAATCATTCTATCAATAAAATAAAATGACTTGTTAACTTCCGGCCAGATGCATTTGCTGAGGCTGAGGGGACAAGCAAGGGTCAAAGCCCTGGTGCTCAGGGGGGGTCAAGCCAGCCTATTTGATCTATTCAACCAAAGAGATAAAAATCCTTTGACACCACAGAGAGATCAAAGGGTGCCAGGCCCACCTTTTATGTCCTGACAGCATTCAGACAGACCCTCCCCTGTGGCTGGCCGGGGCCAGCCACGACAGACTATGCCAGGCTCCAAGCAACACGCCTCAAGTACCCACTCATTCAGCCCTCATGGCTTCCCAGGGAAGTGGAGTCTTTTATTCCTTCATTTTACAGATGAGGAAACCGAGCCAGAGAGAAGTGGAGACTATATCCCAAGACCACAGAGCTAGTAAGTTAGCAAAACTGGGTTCAGAAGCTGGGCATGCTGCTCCACAGCATGGCTCCAAAAGGCTCTATGGATAGAGATGTGTGTCCACAGAGAACCAGCCAGCAGAGTTTCTGGTCAAAGGGGCCCCAGCAGCTGGGGCAAGGATGACCCAATTACCTCTGGTTGCACACAGGCTAAAAAAGCTAGGTAATAGTTTCCACTTCTTACTCTCCTCTGCTTCCCATGAGAAGAGAAAATTAAATTCTTTCAGGGGAAGAGTTAAGGATCCTGGTTCCTCCAAATAAAGGGTTTCTAAGCAGTTTCCCTTATAATACAATGACCAGACCAAGACTCTCTCCTTCAGGTCAGGGAATGGAAAAGGAGTGACTGCTCCTCGTGTGTCTCAGTATGTATGTATGCCATATGCATGGGGACTACCTGAAATCACCTAAGAGACTCAACCGTCATTCTTTACTCTGTGAACCTCCTCCATTATGCCTCTGTGGGTGTCTGGGGTCCCTGAGGAGAAGCTTTGCAGGCAGACAGAAAAACAGGCAAACAGCAAGGCCACTAACTCAACTGGGGGAGCAGGTCAGGGAGGGCTTCCTGGAAGAGGTCATGCCCTAGGTGAATCCTAAAGGAAGGAGTGTGACAGGCAAGACTGTGGAGGGTGAGGGCAGGGGGGCTCCAGAAAGAAAAAAAGCACAGTGAGGGAAACCAGCATGTGGGTGGGGAGTAGCAACAAAGATGACCTCCCATGAAGCTTCGGATCAGGAAGAGATGACGGGGGACCCTGGAGTGGATGGTCAAGGAGAACTCTGCCGAGGAGTTGGATTTCACCCCAAAGACGCCAAGGAGCCATGAAAGGATGTTGAGCAGGCAAGTGTCAAGATTGTAGCCAGAGGAAGAGACTGGCATCCAGAAGACAAAAGTCCTGGAGAGATATGGACTGGCTGGAACCAGAGAGACAGTTGCAAAACTGACAAATATGTATTATGCATGGACTATGTGCCAGGGTAGGTGGGGTTATAAACAGCAGTTAATCGAACAGAGTCTCTGTCCTCTTGAAGTTCACTTTCAGTGGGCACAGACATTTAAGAAATGAGTAAAAACGTAGGGACACCTGGCTGGCTCAGTCAGGGGAGCATGCAACTCTTGATCTTAGAGTGGCAGGATCATGAGTTGGGAACTCATGTTGAGATGTAGAGATTACTTAAATAAAAACTTAAATAAACTTCGTTAAAAAAAAGAAATGCATAAAAATTCAAGTAATCTTAGGTCCTGTTAAGTGCTATGAAAGAAATTACGTGGAATACTTTGGTGCAGAATGATGGAGAATTGCCTTAACTAGGGGGGAAGGTCTTTGAGAAGGAGGTCACTTGAATTGAGACATAAATGATGGTCAGGAGGAAACCATGGTAGAATTTGGGGGAAGGGTGCAGGTAGAGGCACCAGTGAGTGCAAAGGCCCTGAGGCAGGAAGATACTGGAGTGACTGAGGAACAGAAAGAAGGTCAATGTGGCTGTAGATTAGCAAGTAAAGAGGAGAGTGCATGACAAGGTCAAGAACTAGGTGGGTCAAGCCCCAGAGGGCCTCGTGAAACACAGAGGAGGTGTTTATTCTGGTTGCAATGGGAAGCCAAGGGAGTTAACGGAAGAGCAGAGCAGTGGCAGTACAGTGGGTCAGTTCTGAATATATTTTAGGGGCTGAGACAGCAGGAATTACTGATGGGTTGCGTAGGGGTAGAGTCCAATCTTTGGAGAGGTTTTGTGGTGGAGAGAGGCAGGAAAAGTAGTGGTAATCAGAGGAAGACGTGGAGTTAGAGAGGGTTTTTTAAAAGGACAATATTATAGGCCATTTGTAATCTAATGGGGATGACCCAGGAAAGGATCAATTTGATGAGGTAGGGGAGCAGCTAGCTGTGGGAGCAATATCCCTGAGATCAGGAAAGATGTTAACCTTAAGAAGAAAACCACCAGTTACCTTGCCAGCAAAAATTGATTGGGCAATAGAAGAGAACCGCAAACTGAGACACGTAAAGCACTGCAAAACCATAACTGAGTCGGCAGATGCAGAAGAGGAAGGCTCTTTCATAGAGGAAGGGGAGGGGAGCCGGGAGGGGCTGTGATAAACAAAAGTCCATTGGAGCAAACAGCTCAAAGTGCGGTGGCTTTTCATTGGGCTGAGTCGTGACGGCCCCTCCTCGCTGGGCTGTTGCCGGGCGAGGCGGGGAAGAAACCTTCCTTCCACCTGCTGGATAGTACAGTAGCCTCCGCGTGCAAGGTCCCTGTCTTCCTGCCGGGTCTACCAGGACCAGGATCGGAGGGGCATGAGAACTCCCCCTGCTGGCCTCCCCACTCCATCCTAAACAAGATTTCCTTTCATTAATTTTCACAAAGGGGACCTAATGCAGAGCCCAGAGCAGAGTTTGCCCTTCCTGTTGGTTTTCTCTTGCCGCTGTAAGAAATTACCACAAACTGAGAGCCCTACAGCAACACTCATGTATTACCTCCCACTTTCCAAGGGGCAGCAGTGGGACCTGGGTTCTCTGCTTCAGGTCCCCCAAGGCTGAAATCACTGTGCGGGCAGAGGCCTATTCCTTCCCAGAGGCTCCCAGTAATAATCCGTTTGCAGGGGCACCTGGGTGGCTCAGTGGTTGAGTGACTGCCTCTGGCTCAGGTTGTGATCCCAGGGTCCTGGGATCAAGTCCCACATCAGGTGGGAATAAATAAGTGAAACCAAAAAAAAAAAAAAAAAAAAGAATCCACTTGCAGGCTCATTGCAGCTGTTGGCAGTATCCACAGTATCCAGCTCCCGCATTCTCTTCCAAGCAGCAATCTGCAGCAAGTCCTTCTTATGGTGGGAAACCTACCTCTGTGCCCTGGAGCTGAAATATAACCCGAAGACAGAGTTTGGGGATAAAGAGGAACGACACCTGTTTACTTTGCCCGGCAAAGGAGGCTGCAGCCGGCTAAAGGCTTCCGGACTGCAGACCCGCCAGGGGTAAAAGGCCAAGGGGTTTATAGGAAAATGCAGGATCTGGGAGGTTTTGATAAGAATCCAGCACGTTCCACCAGCCACATTGGTCATGTCTCCAACGCGGTTTTACAACTGGTGCTGGCCCTGGCCCCCCGAGTCTCATTACTAAGTGTCAATACCAAGTTCCTGGACCCAAGGATTCTACAAGAAAACAAGTGAAGCGGAGGGGAGGCTTCAAGAATGAGAAAGAGAAACATTTGTTCAGTTTGAAGTCAAGCCTTCTGGAAGCGCTAGTGTGTCCATCTTCATTCCCATCCACATTTATGGTTTTTTCTAAGATTTTATTTATTTGAGAGAAAGAGAGCACATAAATCGGGGGAGGGTCAGAAGGAGAGTGAGAAGCAGGCTCCCTGCCTAGCAAGGAGCCGGACACAGGGCTCCATCCCAGGACCCTGGGACCATGACCTGAGCCCAAGGCAGCTGCTCAGCCCACAGAGCCACCTAGGCGCCCCTCACCTTTACGTTTCTATAGAGGTTCCATTCTCACACCCCGGATCTCTCCGACTTCCCTTTGTGCTGCATCTCTCTCACTTCCTCTTCTGCCAACAGCCACAGAAAGTTCTCTGCATTTAAGGGCTCACACGTTTCGATTAGGCCTTCCTGGAAAAAAACGTCCTTTTTAAGTCAACTGTGCCACAGAGCACAGCACAACTACAGCTGTGCAGTCTCACCAGATTCACCAACTCTGGGGACCAGGGTATGGGATGTTGGGAGGCATCCCCAGGATTGCTGCCCACTCAGCCTCAGAGCAGCAGGACCACTCTGAGCTCTAGCAGGTGGGGAGGCAGGATGCGTGAAGGCACACGGACAGGCAGACTGGTGGGTTTGCCCTCAGAAGTTGTAACAGAAACCTGAAAAGACAGGCTTCGACAAGATAGATGTTATCTCTCTCTTTCTCTCTCTCTCTTGCTCTCGCTCTCACTCTCTCTCTCGCTGTCTCCGGAAAACGTCCAGGTAGGCATGCCTGAGATGGATGGCAGTTCAAGTACTGTCAAGGACCCAGGCTCCTTCTGTCTTCTGGCTCTGCCATCCTCAAATCAGGGCTACACCCCATGGACCAAGGTGGTTTTCCTCAGGGGCCCTCGGGTGGCTCAGCGGTTGAGCGTCTGCCTTTGGCTCAGGTCCTGATCCCGGGGTCCTGGGATCGAGTCCCACGTCAGGCTCCCCTCATGGAGCCTGCTTCTCCCTCTGCCTCTCTCTGTGTGTGGGGAGAAGGAAAGGAAAGGAAAGGAAAGGAAAGGAAAGGAAAGGAAAGGAAAGGAAAGGAAAGGAAAGGAAAGGAAAGGAAAGAAAGGAAAGGAAAGGAAAGGAAAGGAAAAAAAAGGAAAGGAAAGGAAAGAGGAAAGGAAAGGAAAGAGGAAAGGAAAGGGAAGGGAAGGGAAGGGAAGGGAAGGGAAGGGAAGGGAAGGGAAGGGAAGGGAAGGGAAGGGAAGGAAGGAAAGGAAAGGAAAGGAAAGGAAAGGAAAGGAAAGGAAAGGAAAGGAAAGGAAAGGAAAGGAAAGGAAAGGAAAGAAGAGAGATGGTTTTCTAGGCCCTGCAGCCAGTGGGAAGCAGAAACAGTCACCTCCTCCTCCTTTCCTATTGGCCTAAGCTTGGTCACATGACTACACCTAAATGCAAAGGGGGCTGGGAAATGTAGTGTTTGGCCTGAAGGCCAAATGTCCCGCTAAAATTCTATTTGTATGAAAGAACAGAAGAGTGGACAGTGAAGGACAATGGTCATCCCTGAGTCAGCTTCTGAGGTCATGATGTTCAAAGTATAAAAGTACAGTGACAAGATCACTGACCAGGAGACCTCGATGAGGTCCGAGAAGGAGCGGAGCGGGAATGCTCAAGGACTTGTGCTGGAATGGGGAGGTGTCGTCAAGGGGTGAGGCCCCTGCATCAAGGCTTTGAGGAGGAGCAGTTGTGCTGATGGCCAGTCTGAGGTAGGGCCGTGAGGATGAATGGCTGGGTGGGCCCGAGTGCAGGAGCACAGTTCGGGCAAAGGCCAAGAGACTGCGAGGCCAGGGCGAGCAAGGGTCACCCACGTGAATGCTGGAATTACAGAGAGGGAGGACAATGTTCATGGTGGACAGGAAGCCATGTGCCCGAAGTGGGAGTCACCACTATGAGGAGCAACCAGGATGGGAAGCAGCGGGCAGGAGCAGGTGGCCTGGAGGACAACACACAGACCAAAAGAAGTGGGGTTTCAGTGAGGAAGAGAAATCACAGGGAACAGCAAGAAGGGGCAGGAGGACAGACTCCTGGGGGAAAACTGGGTTCCCATTCTAGAAGTGGAGGAGGATCTCAGAGGAGAAGCAGGTGAAAGGCTCTGGAGAGAGGTGGGAGACAGGGCAGGAGGAGGGGCTGCAGAGTGAACAGACAACCACCCGAAAGGGGACGAAGTCCATAGATACGCAGAAGGCAAAGGGCAGCCTGCCAACTTGGCAGCTGATGGGATACGGCAGCGAGGGTGAGGCGACATCCCTGACGGTGTCACAGATTTCTGGCTAGGTGGCTGGGTAGAGGCAGCTGGCCCTCCATAAGGGGAAGATCACTGAGGGGGCAGGCTTTGGGGGCAAAGACAACCAGGTTTAGGGCATGGTGGGTGTGAGCACCCTGTAGGACACTCAGACGGAATGCCCAACAAGTACAGGATGCCAGGTCTGGGCTGGCATTGGACATGGCCGGCAAGCAGGGACAGCTGAACCGGAAGCCAAGAGAGAACATGCAGGACTGAGATGGGACTTGGTGCCCGTGAGAAGTATCAACTATATGTGGGTTAGTTGTGAACACAAGGGGGTGAGGGAAGTGGGCAGGGAGCATGCTGTGGTGTTCAAAACATGCACACATACACACAGGATTTTTCCAGAATAGGGGGCAGCTGGGTGGCTTAGTGGTTAAGCATCTGCCTTCAGCTCAGGGTGTGATCCCGAGAATCAGGATCAAGTCCTGCGTTGAGCTCCCTGCATGGAGCCTGCTTCTACCTCTGCCTGTGTTTCTGCTTCTGTGTGTGTGTGTGTGTGTATGTGTGTGTGTGATGAATAAATAAATAAAACCTTAAAAGAAAAAAGATTTTTCCAGAATAAAAGAAGTCATAAGCATGTTTACAAACTGAGAGGAAGGAGGGGGCCAGACAGAGTGGGCCTCCATATATAGGAAGCAGAGGGTGACCTAGTAAGGAGCCTGAAGGGGCAGGAGTGGAGAATGCCTCAGTTTCTCCACAGGGAACATATCATAGGATACCGGGCCAGCCAACTTGGGCAGCCCTGGGAGGCAGAACCTCCTACCTCAGGAAGCCCAAAGAGCTGTCCTTCTCCCTCCGTCAACCCCAACAAAGGCCTGGCTGACCAAGATAAGGAGAACTAGGCATGCTCTTTAGGCCCAGAGGTTCTTTAAATAAAAGCTGCCACATCCATACGACTGAACCATGGCGAACACTGGTGGCATATGTGGGTGTATTCACAGGTAGAAAAAGGAGGTTCCGGAAGAGCGTGGGCCCCAGTGACCAATTTTGGGTAAGAAAAAGAAAAATACACACAGGAGAAAAAATAAAAGGCAGTCTTGCTTGATGTTGGAACTGATGGAAAATTTTATTGTCTTCCTACTCATCTGAACAGGCAATTTTTCCCATAACAAAAATGAGTTCTCATGTGTGCTGGGTTTTGTTTTTTTGTTTGTTTGTTTTTGTTTTGTTTTGTTTTGTTTTTTTAATGTTGGACAGGCTAAAAATCAGAGGGAAATCTCAGAGGCCCCAGAGGAGGAGTGTGTGTCCAACTGGGTCAGGTCAGATCAGGAAACACAGCCTGGGGGCCGGGACCCCCGCTCACCCAGACTCCCTCTGCACCTGCTGTAAAGGCGTGTAGGCAAAGGGAGATAGGCCAAGGCGTCCACAATGGGAGCCGGGACAGTCCATGGAGGCTGACATTCCTGTCTGGGCTCCAGGGTCCTATGACAGTGTTCACCACATACCTGCCAGGTGACCCCAGTTGGGGCAAGCTGTCTCCACAGCGGGCATGACTCTGGGGCACCAGATGACACCTTCCCTCCCCACCCTGCTCTGGATCAGGGATCAGAAGGCTGGGGAGGCTGGCCCCTTGGGGCACACCTGTTAGCCTCCCTGGGCTTCATAGGAAGGTGAATGCCCAGCTCCTTCACAGAGAGCAAAGCCAAACCGAGCAGAGGACAGGAGCCCAGGGACCCTCTGGGGCTGGCAGGGGAGACCCAGGCCCCTGGCCATGGAGGGTGCAGAGGCTCGCTTGACGGGGGCACATGATAAGGAATAAGAAGGCCCACATCCTCAGGTCATCCTGGGCAAGGGAAGTTTATCACAGTTCACTTTACCAAAATGAGGTATTACTCTACACTTCTGCCCATTTCACTCTTGTTACTCAACAACACAATGGAAAGTCCCCCAACGCAATTCATGCAGTTTTATTTCATTTAACATAATGTCTGTATAACATCCTGTGGTGTGCATGCAACCGTACCTATTCCTTTTGTCTCCATTTTTTTGCTACCACTAACAACACCACAGTACACATCCTTGGGCACTTAAAACAAAACAAAACCCAATCCCAGGTGTCCTAGGAGCAGAAGGCTGTTGAGGGGGTCCCGGGCCCCAGTGGCAGGCAAGCCTCTCAGGGAGTCAGGTTTCCCCTCTGAGAGGCTTGCTGGCATCTGCACAATGAGGGGTCCACTTTCAGACGTCCTCCCTGCTGATGGAATCTCTCAGAGTCCAAGCATTGGCTCCCTCCTGCAGACACCCAGCAAAGACTAAGGGAGGGCCTGCAAGTGCACGCGCTGACCTGGGCACTGTGGCTTGACCAGAGAGATGGCTCCAGCCCTCAGGGGACTGCTGTGCTGTTGGGGAGAAGCAGATGACAAATACACAGATGAACGGGAACCACGCCATGCCCTCTATGCAGGCTCCGAGGTGTGAGATGCTAAAAAAATAAAACACCCACAGGGCTGCCTGGGTGGTTCAGTGGTTGAGCGTCTGCTTTTGGCTCAGGATGTGATCCTGGAGTCCCGAGATCAAGTCCCGCATCGAGCTCCCTGCATGGAGCCTGCTTCTCCCTCTGCCTGTGTGTGTCTCTCTCTCTCTCTGTGTCTTAAATAAATAAATAAATAAATAAATAAATAAATAAATAAATAAATAAATAACACCCACACTCAGAGTGAACACAAGGCATGCTCCTGTGGGTCTAAGGTAGTGTGTAGGGGCACCTGGGTAGCTCAGCTGTTGAGCCTCTGCCTTTGTCTCAGGACGTGATCCTGGAGTCCCAGGATCGAGTCCCACATCTGGCTTCATGCAGGGAGGCTGTTTCTCCCTCTGCCTGTGTCTCTCATGAATAAATAAGTAAAATCTTTAAAATATATATATATATATATATATATGATAATGTGTAAATGGGGAGTTTAAAGCACCCCTCAGCCCTCTGCCCTTGACTCTTCCTGCTGCTGTGACTGCAGGACCGGTGCCCAGGTGCCCTCCATCCTGACCAGGCTGACACCTGACACTGCTCAAGCACCAGTAGAGGCTCAGCTGGCAGCATAGCTTGGGACCCAGGACCCTCTTCTCAGGTTTGGCATCCCGGAGCCGACACTGCCCATGACCACAGGAGTGGCCCAGGCATTTCCTCTCCCCAGCAACCCCGCACTCTGGGCTCCTCTCCGGGCCCCTTTAGCAAGGGCTCTGTTTACTTTAGTTTGCTAGAACCCCTCTATTTGCTCCCAAAGCATTGCTATACCCCAGGGGCTCCCACACTTTGGCAGCCCCCCAGCCCTCCATGGGCACAAATTTTGCCTTCTCTTCAAACCCTTTTCTTTCTTTCTTTCTTTCTTTTTTTAGGATTTTATTTATCTTAGGCAGAGACACAGGCAGAGGGAGAAGCAGGCTCCCTGTGGGGAGCCCAATGCGGGACTCGATCCCAGGACCCGAGAATCATGCCCTGGGCAGAAGGCAGGCACTAAACCGCTGAGTCACCCAGGTGTCCCTTCAAACCCTTTTCTAACTGATTTGATGTTTCATATTAGTGCAATTTTTATGACTTATTGTAAAATGTTTTAATTATATAATATATTTTTATACTATTTTTGCTGTTAGGCTTGATTTTTATTAATGCTTTTTTTATTAATGCTTTTTAATATTAAAAAATAAATATATTGAAAATCCATCTATCTTTTAAAGGGAGCTCTGTATCACTAATATACATGAAAACTGATGTGACTCTCCCAGATAAGATGTAGCTATAAAAATAAATATAATGCCAAAAAAAAGTCTTAAATTCCAGCTAGAGACCAATGTCTGATAGAGACTGAGCCTGTGGCGTCCCGTGAAAGAAAAGGAACAAGAGGTGTTAGAAGGTGCTAAAGACGCAGTGGTACCAAAAAGTGACTTTCTCCTTCCTGGGTGGCTCAGGTGGTTGAGCATCTGCATTTGTCTCAGGTCGTGATCCTGGGTTCTGGGATCAATTCCCACATCAGGCTCCCTGCAGGGAGCCTGCTTCTCCCTCTGCCTGTGTCTCTGCCTCTCTCTGTGTGTCTCTCATGAATAAATAGATTAAAAAAATCTTTAAGAAAAAAAAAGTGCCTTTTTCCTTGACCTGTTCAGAAGAACCAAAGACAATTTAAAACAACATTGTTGGGCAGCCCCAGTGGCCCAGCAGTTTGGCACCACCTTCAGCCAGGGCATGATCCTGGAGACCTGGGATCGAGTTCTGTGTCGGGCTCCCTGCATGGAGCCTGCTTCTCCCTCTGCCTGTGTTTCTGCTTCCATCTCTCTCTGTGTCTGTCATAAATAAATAAATAAAATATTTTTTAAAAAATTTAAAAAAAATTATTCTCCCTTCATAGGGTCCTCAGCCCAAGGGAGCTACCCAACTCACACCCTGTGTATGCACACAGGACAGGGATTATTGCTCCCATTTTACAGATGAGGAAATCTGAGATTTGGAGGAACAATCAGCAGAGCCGCTCAACTCCAAGGCCTCCTCTTTCTGGAAGCCTTCCCCACCTCCTGGGCCTGGTGAGGGGCTTCTTTGGTTTTCCCACAGACCCCATCCTGAGGCCCAAGGAAGCACTGGTGGTACAAGGAGATGCACTGTGGGACCTCCTTCTGTAAACAGGGGTTGACCTGCCATTCGGGGCTCAAGTCCCTAGGAGCCCCAGAGCCCGTGGCCTCTGGAGACAGCCCTCCAAGGCTGCACGCGGGGGATAAGCCAGGCTATTTTCATCATTTCCTTCCTCCTCCCAAGCGTCGGCCACCGTTGACTGCCTCTCATAGAGCTGCCTCCTCAGCCTCAACCAGGACCATTCAGGCTACAGAAAGGGGTGCCGGCTGCAGGCCTCACAAGTAAGTGTCCCTCCCTGTTGCCCAGCACCACCCCCCACAGCACACCCTATGCAGGTGGGACGGTGAGTCAGGCCTGGCAGGGACTGAGGGCAGCCATGGAGGCCTGCCCTGTCTCCCCTTCAGCTTTCCCCTCCAGAAGGTGGGGTTGGGGGGGCACTCGCTCAAAGACACTGGCTCCATGGCTGATTCAATTAATATTCACGGACAGCCTGCCATGGGTCAGGCCCTGGGGGGCGAGCCTGACTTAGGAAAGGGAAACAGTCATAGGAAAGTCAGTGAACTAGGCAAGAGCTTGGAGCTCACGAGGCCTGAGTCAGAGTCCATCCTCTGACACAGACCCCTGGGTGGACCCCACAGGAGTCACTCCCCATCTCCGGGCCTTGATTTGCCCAGCTCTGAGGGTTAGCCTAGATGCGTGGCTCCCTCCTGGCCCTCATATCAGCATCCTCACCCTACTGTCTTCTACATCGGGTATCACCTAGTTGTTCACTAGGCCACGGACGAGCTGCTGGGAATCGATGGGAGGAGGTGCAGTCTGGGAAGTCCACTCCATCGGCCGTCCCCAGGCTCTGGCGTGGGGCGGGGGGCAGCCTGTGGGCCAGGGCTCAGGATTGGGAAGCATCTAGCAAGCATCTGCACCCCTCTCCCTGAGCAGGAGCTGGGGTCTCTGTCAGGGGCTCTTCCAAGAGCATTCTTACCCACGTTCCTCTCCGCCGCCACAGCTCCGCTCACCATTGGGCCCTCTGATTGTCCAGGGAGGCTCAGCTAGGCCTGGGTGGGGCGCCCATCACTCCCTTCAGCTTTTGCCACCCCGTTTCACAGAGCAGAAGGCTGAGGCCTGAGAAGGGAAGTGAGCTGTCCTTTGCCCCAGGTTGGTCCCAAAGGCCAATGGCAGGGATGCCGGCCACTAAGCATCCCTTATGTCACAGCCACTGTCTCCACAGCCAGCCCGCCAATGCCTGCCTGGGGGGCCCTGCTGCTGCTCTGGGCTGCCACGGAGGCCACCAACGACTGCCCCGCAGAGTGCACCTGCCAGGCTCTGGAGACCATGGGGCTGTGGGTGGACTGCAGGGGGCGGGGACTCAAGGCCCTGCCCGCCCTGCCAGTCCACACCCGCCACCTCCTGCTGGCCAATAACAGCCTCCGCTCCGTGCCCCCTGGTGCCTTCGACCACCTGCCCGGGCTGCAGATCCTCGACGTGATGCACAACCCCTGGCACTGCGACTGCAGCCTCACCTACCTGCGTCTCTGGCTGGAGGACCACACGCCCGAGGCCTTGCTGCAGGTCCGCTGTGCCAGCCCCGCGCTGGCCACCACCCGGCCGCTGGGCTGGCTGACGGGCTACGAGCTGGGCAGCTGCGGCTGGCAGCTACGGGCGCCCTGGGCCTACCCGGGGGTCTGGTGGGATGTGGCACTGGCTGGTGTGGCCGCGCTGGGCCTGGCTCTCCTGGCTGGCCTGCTGTGCACCACCACAGAGATGCTCGGCTGAGCCCCTCCCAGACCCCGCCAGGCCCAGGCAGCCTGAGCCACCAGCAGCTCCAAATAAACTGGCTGCTCAACCATTTACTCCAAGCTCAGAATGTTTTTTTTCCTCTCAGCACCCACGTCTGGCTCCTTCTGGAAACCTGGGTCCATTTTGTTATAACCAGATACCAACTGGGGCTTCTCTGCCCCCAGATTCCTAGTAAAATGGGCTGTACCACCTCTTCCACACCAGCCACCCCCAACCCCATGATCCATGGACATCCCGAGCCCTTGCTCAGTAGCCTGACAAGTCCCAGGACTCCGACACCCACGCTCTCCTCTGCCGGGGCACCTGCTTCTTGCATCGGCCATTCCGGAGGCCCAGGCGGATTTCATAACCTTTAATCCCTATAGGGGCAGCCCTGGTGGCTCAGTGGTTTAGCGCCATCTTTGGTCCAGGGCGTGTTCCTGGGGTCCCGGAATCGAGTCCCACGTCAGGCTCCCTGCATGGAGCCTGCTTCTCCCTCTGCCTGTGTCTCTGCCTCTCTCTCTCTCTCTCTCTCCCTCTCTCTCTGTGTGTGTGTGTGTCTCATGAATAAATAAATAAAATCTTTTTAAAAAATAACATTTACTCCCTAGAAATTCCACAGAAAGCTTGCTCTCCCGACACAGCAGTGAGCAGAGCAGGAGGCACGGAAGACCCCAGGTGGGTAGGGGAAGAGCCGTTTCCATCTCCCTGGCAGACATACCTTGAAAGGCACATCACAGTCTCCAAAATGGCCTTTGGCCACTCTCTCCTGGCCATGAAGACACCTGTTCACCTGGCCCCATCCTTTCTCTCCTTCTCTTATAAGCTCTCTCTCCTTTTCCTCCTTTCTACCCGTCCTCTTTAGAAACCAAATAACAAATTCTTCCCTTTCTCATGGAAACAACTCCAGGTGCCAACATCAGGACACCTGCTAACTCTGGAGTCCCACTTCTTTTTTTTTTCTTTTTTAAGATTTTGCTTATTTATTCATGAGAGACACAAAGAGAGGCAGAGACACAGGCAGAGGGAGAAGCAGGCTCCATGCAGGGAGCCCGATGTGAGATTCGATCCCAGGACTCTAGGATCACACCGTGAGCTGAAAGCAGACGCTAAACCGCTGAGCCACCCAGGTGCCCTGGAATCCCACTTCTACCCCCAGCAATGATCATCAAATTCTTCAAACAAGACACTTCTCTCCCTCGGGGAATTTCTGGTACCAGCAATTAAACCAATAAACTTTTCTCCATCACATGAGAGAATATTTCCAGATCTGATACTGGCCAACCCAAATCCAGATATAATGACACCAAGATCCCTCCCTCAAAGGAGGTCATGTGGTGGGCCTGTGGCTCAGAGGGTGCCACAAGGAAGGCCAGGTGGGCACAGAGCACCACTGGAGGACAGTGAGCCACAGAGGTGAGGCTGGAGCAGGAGGCCCAAACTCAGGGGAGAGGGTGGGCTGTAGGGAGAGGTGGAGCCTGTGGCAAAACAGAGAGCCCATGTCCCACCTAACGCTGCCCTGTGGAGGTGCTGACCCAGGCACCAAGTCTTCCCATTCTTCCAGAGGGGTTGGAAATCTACATTTTTGTGTGAAACCTCTGCCTTAAGCGCTGATAATTAAATCCAAAAAATGTTACGTATATATCAACAGCACAGACAAAACATAGTAAGTGGCTGGATAGACTGCACAGGCTGAGTCTGTGATTTCTGCAGTCCGATCAGCTGAACAGGGCTGCCTCGGGAGAACAGGAAAAGCTGGCGTCTCCTCACGGGCCACTTAGTATGTGCGCGGCCCTGCAGGAAGCACCTGCCGGGGGTCCTTCTTCTGTACCCTGTGAGGAAGGCACTACTCCCCCACATGCGATGGAGGACACCGGCCCAGGACCCCTGACAGTCACTTCATAGGCATGATCCCAGACAGGTCCCTTTCACACCTGAAAAGTGTCCTCTTGGAAGCTTCCTGAAACCGAGGGCCTTCAGCCCTCCAGTCTCCATGTGGGGTGCTCCTGAATTCTGTTCCTGCTCCTTCTGGAGGCCAACACATGCAGCCACAGGTCTGGCACAAAAGCGACCATTAGCCTTGATTCTGCTGGCCGAGCAGCTGGTTGCATGAGAACCTGCCACGAGGCTGAGCAGCTCAGCATCGCCAATGCAGAGGATGATGCCCCCAAGGGACTGCCAGTGGCCGAGCAGGGATCTCCCAAGGTGGATGGCAGATTCGCGCGAGAATCCCCAGGGAACCAGGTGTATGGGAAACTCAATTTGCCACCTCCTTTGTCCCCATGGTCTTTGTCCTGGGTGGCCACCAGAGAGCCATGTGCAGAGTCCCCACCTGCTCCACAGCCACCAAGGCAGCAACAGCAGATCCCACCACCACGACTGACCATCCCCCACTGGCCACCACTGTCCCCTGCAGGACCTTAGGTCCCCACAACCAATAATGGCTATTAACACCACCCCCGGCACCTCCACCATTGGTGCCCACATGGCCTGCTCACCGGCTTCACACTTGCCGCCACTCATCCTCTCCACCACAGCCACAGATGTCAGCCCCGGGAGGTGACACTGCCCCCTCACCAGCCCCCTACCACCCTTGTCACCACTAGCACCAAACAGTCATGGGCCTGAGCCCCATTATAAGCAAAGTGCCATCTGTCATTGCCATCAATCTATCCCAGTCACCACGACATCATCCTCACGACCACCTCGTTCATGAGCATTTTTTAAAAACATTTTATTTATTTATTCATAAGAGACAGAGAGACAGAGACATAGGCAGAGGGAGAAGCAGGCTCCCTGTAGGGAGCCCAATGTGGGACTCGATCCCAGGCCCCTGGAATCACACCCCTAGCGGAAGGCCAATCCTCAACCCTGAGCCACCCAGGTGCTCCTTCATGAGCATTTTTAAAATCAAGCAGCACTTGGAGAATTTGCTGAGGTGACTTTAGCAGCTGCGGTGACAAGCCCCATCCTGCAGGCCGCTGCCCCTGGGCGACGGCCCGTGGCTGCCCAGCAGGAGGCTTCTGGCTGGCTCCAGGCTCCCTCTCAGGGCCTCTGAGGGGCCTCTGCGCTGCTCTGGCCAGCAGGTGAGCAGAGGGAGGGAAGAGGCAAGTGCGGATGCTGGCGGCCAGGCCTGGGAATGGTGGGAGGGAGGCTTCCCAAGCAATCACCGCCTGCACCCAGGAGCCCGCCGCCCTAACCGCAAGGCAGGCCTGGAACCCTGCTCTTCCCGTGTGCCCAGCTCAGCGGCAGGTGGCATCTGGCCGCATTGGGCCCACAGGACTATGTGAAGCTAATGGCACTTGATCAGAAGGCGGACATGCCGCAGAGAGGGAATTTGTAAAAGGGTGGCACTCTCGGGGGGCACACGCTGGGTCTTGGCCCTGAGCCACTAACACAAGTTCTGTCTCATGTGGTGTTGCATGCACTCTTACCCACCCACAACTCCTATGAGTGCATGTGTGCACACGGTCTCCCAGCCAGGACCCTCACCCTCACTAGCCCCTGGGGATGACATGTCACACCAGATGAGAGCCAGTTCCTGTCAAGCCAAGAATCCATGCCATCTCTTGAAAGCGAACCCCCACCTCCTGAGCCCGTCCTCTGTGCGTGACTGACATGGCAGAGAGCAGAAGGTGGAAGACTTGTCCTCGCCCAGCTCTGCCCCAGCAGGGGAGCAGTGAATCGGTGGCCTGGGGAATCTTCGAGCAACAGCACCTGACTCAACAGCCCCGGCCTCCGATTGTCAGCTTTCTAAACAGCTTTGGGGCTGGAATCCTCATATTAAATCCTTCATTTAATAAGCAATGATGACTTATTCAGGCTTTGCGAAATGTCTCAAAATCTTGGGAAAGTTTTGTTTTTTGAAATAGATCTCTAATAAAGTGGGTGAAATCCAGAAAGGGAAGCTAAACTGTATACTTTCTTAATTTAAAAAATTAAAATACTTCAGAGTTGTCAGGGCAACAACAGAGAAGGAACAAGATGGAGCCCCTGACAGCCCCAGTGATCCTGTTTTTGTTCAGACTATTACAGGAACGTAGATAAAATCCTATTCCTTTCTTTTAGGTCTGTGTATCCCTACTAAGTAGAAAACAAATATGAGGTTTACAAAGACATCATGAAAAGAGAAGTAAGACTCTGAGGTTTAGCCAACCTCCTGGATTCTTTATCAAATGCCTTGGGGGACAGACCTATGAATAAAAGCAAAAGTAGGAGTACATGCACTTGATGTTTTCAATTCTAAAAGAACTGCATGCACCTGAATCTCAACCTGAACTAGTCCTTACTTTGAGTCCAGAAAGTGTGAATTACCTTAGATAGAGTTTTTTAACTAAGTATATTTTGTACTATCTTTTAACGAATGTGAATAATTTTATTCTGTAGCTGAAGACACCCATTCATTTTGCCTTTAAAAAGTCTAGAATGGTGGGGTGCCTGGGTGGTACAGTTGCTTAAGCATTGGTCTCTTGGTTTCGGCTCAGGTTGTGATCTCAGGGTCATGAGATCCAGCCCCGTGTAGGGTTCCATGCTCAGTGCGGAGCTTGATTGAGATTCTCTCTCCCTCTCCTTCTGCCCCTCCCACTCTTGCTTGTCCTCTCTCTCTGTTTTTCTCTCTCTCTCTCAAATAAATAAATCTTTTAAAAAATCAAAAACCCTTGAGTGGAGACTCGGGGGGTGGGTGGGGAATGGGGAGTTGTTTGACAAGTATAGAGTTTTAGGTTTGCAAGAACTAAGATGAATAAGTTCTGGAGGTGGATGGTGGTGATAGTTGCACAACCACGTGAACATACTTAACACTACTGAACTGTACATTTAAAAATGCTTAAGATGGTAAATTTTATGTTAGGTGTGTTTTATCACAATTTTTTAAAAAGTATAGAGTGATGGCTTTCAAATCTTTTTAGTGGTAAGACCTTTTCTCCAATGAATCCCTAGACACTACTGGTATATAAAATGAAGTGGCTTGGGATGCCTGGATGGCTCAGAGGTTAAGCATCTGCCTTCCAGCTCAGGGCGTGATCCTGGAGTCCCGGGATCAAGTCCCATACTGGGCTACCTGTGTGGAGCCTGTATCACTCTGCCCCCCCCCCTCGTGTGTGTGTCTCTTATGAATAAATAAATAAATAAAATCTTTAAAAAATAAAATAAAAAGAAGTGGCTTGATCTGGTGGGACAGGGACCTAACCTGTCACCTTCCCTCCTTTTCCATCTCTGCCTTTGTGGGCTATTAATGAGCTTCAAGACTTTTTAAAAGCCCATTTTTGAAACACTGATCTAGACTGTAAGTGGGGTATTAAAATTCAGTTGAAAAAAACAAGCACGAGAAAGTGTCACTGAAGACAGAAGGTCTGAGTAATGGAAAGCGGTACCTATTCATGAACAGCAAGGTTCAGTCCTCTCAGATTATTCTATAAATTCAATTTCATCCCAATCAAAATCGTTGCTAGAGGATTCAACAAATAAGGGATGACACTGGCATCATCTGGACCTCCTTATCAATCCTCATGAGAGATTTAAGCAGAAAGCCAGATAAAGTCAGAACAGCAGCTTGGAGAGGTGTTGGTGAAGCGTACAGAACCTTCCCAGACTCTGCTTACACTGAGCATACTGACCACGTGGGACCGTCTCCTCTCCTTGCCCCAAGCCCCACCAAAATTACTGGATGATTGTAAAAAAGGCATAAATCCGTAAGGACCAGGTTAATGGGGGAGACAACAGTCAGAAAGTGATGCGCACAAGCTTCTGTAAGATGGATAGTGGGCAGAGGAGCCAGCTGCCTGGTCAGGTAAGAGAAGCACCCACCCCATGGCCTGCAGAGGAAGCCCAAGGAGGGGTGGCTCCTTCACCCCACAGAACCCCCAGAAGGCTCCACGCTTCCTTTTTGCAACTGTGATATGACTTTTATTCAGAAATGAAACAAAAGAATTTTTTTAAAGTCTGCAAGATGATAACACTTTACATGATTTTCATTTAAAATAATAAAATTCAAACATAACAATTGCACAAATGAGCCCAACAACACTGATGACACAATACTCTTTAAAGCAGCAAGTGCATATTGAAGTAATCATATAGATCCTAAAAATATTCCTCTTATGCCTAGTTTACAAGCTTTGGTACAAAAAAAGCAATTGAAATAATTCACATCTAGAAAAATACACAGAACCTTTAAAATAGAATTTATCCTTATATTAAATGATGTTGTAGAAAAACAGGATATTAAAAAGTAAGACAATTTCGTAGCACCAACCACTTTCTTTTTTTTTTTTTTTAATTTATTTATGATAGTCACAGAGAGAGAGAGAGAGGCAGAGACACAGGCAGAGGGAGAAGCAGACTCCATGCACCGGGAGCCCGACGTGGGATTCGATCCGGGGTCTCCAGGATCGCGCCCTGGGCCAAAGGCAGGCACCAAACCGCTGCACCACCCAGGGATCCCCCACTTTCTTTTTTAAAACATGAACATGCAAATAGGAATTTGCTTTCATTTCTAAGTTGCTCGAGTTTTAATAAAATCAGATAAGATCATGGGAGAGGCTAGGGGCTGGGAATCAAGCCCTGGCTGAAAATCAGAACCCACAGGCACCCTGCCCAACTTCCACCTTTAGATGACCTCCATTTTGCCCGAGCGCTGCAGGAGAGAGGAGATCCACTTTCAGAGACACTGCAAAGAGAGACTTCAGGCCTGGGACAGCAAGCAGGGCAGTGAGGTTCTGCTATCACCACCCACCCTGGGTGGGAGGAGACAGGAGACAGAAGATCTTTACTGCAAAAGCAGAAAAGCCTGGGAGAAAAGACCTCCAGGCCCAGACATTTGAGGACCCCTCTCTAGTGGAAAGGCCAGTGTGGCCCTGATCACCCCATAGGGAGAAGCCAACCCATCACAGGACCCACACATCCAGGCAGACTCCCCAGAAGCTTTCAATACAGGGGCAGAGTCAGAGATGACCAGGCTGAGAAAAGCCCCAGCATGTTCAAAACAAACAACAGGAAAAAGGAACACCAAACAAAGAACAAGAGGATACTTTTAGAAACAGCAAAACACCCAGTGGCTCCTTGGAGTAATGAATGACTCTAGGTCTGGGGCAGAAAATGCACACTATATGCCAGAAAGCAAAGAAACACTCAAGACCAGTGGGTCATGGGAGAGAACTCAGGAGCCTGCTGAAAGGAGTCTCACTGTCCAAAGATAGAATAATTTGAGCATTAAAAAGGATGATGGCAGGATCTCCTGGTGGTTCAGTCAGTTGAGCATCTGCCTTTAGCTCAGGTCATGATCTCAGGGTCCTGGGATGGAGCCCCACGTCGGGCTCCCTGCTCAGCAAGAAGCCTACCTCTCCCTCTCCCTCTGCTGACCCCCCTATTTGTACTCCTCTATAAAATTAAAAAAAAAAAAAAGAATGATGGCTTCAATGGATTAACCCACTGAATATGTTCCTTCATAGAAGCACACACACACATATTTGATATGTTTTAATTCATCGAAGCCATTATATTTTTGTCAGCTCAAATAATTCCAGCTAGTGTATACAGGGATAATTTTAATGTGAAGGTAGAGCAGAAGGAGTTAGATGGCTCCATTTTTGTGACCCCCAGTGAAATGACCAATTCAGGCAGTGATGGTTAACAGATGGTAAAAGCATTAGGTGAAAGGCTGATGAAGAACCTTACAAGAAGGCCTGAGGTGAGCACCACCTGAGCCCCTTGGTCAATCCTCAGCATTAAAAGTGGGACATCCTGCCATTATGTGCTTCCTGGCATGAGCAAAAGGTACAAATTGCACCACCCCTATTCTTGCCAAGAGTTCAATCAAACCACCAGTTTCCAGGAAGTATGGGGGAGAAAAAAACATGCTAAAGAACACCATAGGGGTGTAATCAGCCAAACCCAAAATTCGAGAGGGGATGCTATAGGCAAATGACCCCATTTAATCAAGTAAGTGGCAAGAAAAAAATAAAAGAAGGGAATAATACTCTAGATTAAAAGAGACTTAAAAAGAGATACACACCCAAATCTGATAACCATCAACAACAACCAAAAACAAAATTAAAGGACTTTTGGAGGAGGCAATTGGTGAATTTGAATAAAGACTAGATCTAGGATGACTTTGAGGAATTATGATTACTTTTGTTAGGTGGGGCTTACTTTTCTTATGGTTCCACTTGCCTGTTCGCTTTTAGATTCATAGTGACCAATTTGGGGGAAATGCCTCCTCTTGTCTGTGATTTGCATTAAAATTCTCCAGCTGAAAAGGAGGAGGGGGTGAATAGATGCAGCCAGTGTGGCAAGATGATAAGGGTTGTTGAAGCTGTGCAGTGGGTACACAGGGCTTGGTTGCACTCTCTGCCTTTGTAGGCATTTGGAAATTCTCAGAATTAAAGCAAAAATCATGTATCGAATATGTGATTTTTAAGTAAAAAAACAACAAAAAAGCCTCCACCAAATGAGTAAGAAAATCCCTGATTATCAATTCACTATGCCAAAATTCTCCCTGAAACTATTGAGCAAGGTTATGAGTGATGAAAACTAGTTTCCAAAAACTCTTTATCAGATTTATTACTTATTTCCCACATGAGCGTGTATCTATATGTACATCTGCACATCTACAGCTGAGACAGAAATCCGTAGTTACACACTCTTATGTAATATATTTCAATAGGCTATATATAAAATATGCTATATATTATATATATCAAAAAGCAGCATAGTTCCATTTTCAAAGATTTGTAAAAGAGAGAAAAGAAATAGGAAGTTCTCTATAGCTCCATTTTAACACAATCACTGTTAACATTTTCGTGTTATTATTTCGCCTTATTATTTACGTTGACGTAACACTTCTTTACTTGGGTATTCTGAATCCTTCAATGAATGCAGCGTCATATTTTTGAATGTTACGTTGCTTTCATGACCCTTCTGGAGCATACTGTGTCTTTCTATGACAAATGTAGTAGATGTTGACCATAGAAGACCAGAAAGTGTAGGAGGGCGGAAGGAAGACCCACGTTCCCCAGCCCTTCACTGAGAGATAGTCCTACACGTCCAGTGCTCAGACACAGTCTAAACTACTCTGCAGCAAGGGATGGCTGCCTCCTGGTTTCCCCTTGTACAGAAATAAGGCTGCCATGGATATTCCTGTGCATAGAGGTTTTATTGTTTTTAAGATTCGTTCCTTGAGATAGATCGCCATAAAGTTTGTTATTTTCAGAAATGTCCACTTAGAATCGGGTCCCTTTTGTTGAATGTAAACCTGAGTTTGGGCTGTCTGGTGCAGCCACAGTCCCACCCCACGAAATCCAAGGGTCCCTCCCAGGATTTCAGAGGATTGAGGCACAACCCTGGAGCCCGACATCCAGGGCTCAAAACTAACCTCTGCTGTGCACTGGATGGGCATTTGGGCCATTCACTCTCGTGAATTCACACAGAAAACTCTATGTTTCAGACTCTACCATCTCAAGAGCTGTAAACAGCATTTCCATAGAAGTTTGAAGATTCCAGACATGGGAAGTGGGCAACCTTCACCTGTCTACTCACCCCCAACAACGCGCCACATTTGGGTGTGGATGTGAATATAGATCTTTCCTGACTAAAGGGTCTACAGCTTATGGGGGTCAGAGATCCAGAAAAGGTCAAGAACCTCTGTCAGACACAAGCTCAAATGTTGCCAGATGGGGATGGAGTCCAATGGAAGAATGTCGGTGTTGGGGTGGCCCGGGTGATCCCAGGGGGCCCTGCCAAGGAGCCAGCCACCAGCCCTCTGCCCTTCACATCCACATAGCAAGTCAGTGCCTCGGCGGAGGATGGAAAACACCTTTCAGGGGTAAATGGGCAAGAACCTTCAGGCCTCCTTTTTTTTTTTTTTTTTTTTTTTTTTTTTTTTTTTTGGAAGAACCTAAACATTTTCGAACCATAAAGGCCTGCCCAGGGATCACCTGGGTGGGATGGGCAGGCTGTGGGGCACCAGCGTTCTTCAAACAGCAGCAGGCTCACAAATCCTTTGGGGACCTTACAACAATCCAGATTCTGAATCAGGAGCTCTGGGGTGGGCGCTGGGATCCTACATTTCCAAGCAGCTCCTGGATGCCACCTGCTCTCCCTGGACTGCCCGCTGAGCAGAGGGCAGGCATCCTGGCCCCACTCACCAGCCTGAGCACCCTCTCTCCCGGCCTCCTTTGTCAGCTCCATGCCTCCTGCTGTCCCCTCAGCCCTATACTCGGACCCTCCAGCTCCCTCATAGGTAAGTGACGCTGTGCTGATGAGTGAGTAGCTGTAACTGGGAACCTCCATGTCTGTAGCGTGTTCCGCAGGCAAGTGCTGGCAGCCCCAGGATGCAAGGTGGGGACAGAGGCCCAAAGCACACAGCCCCGGAGTGGGAGGGAGGAGACTCATCTCAGCTCCCTCCATTCTCACAGCCGAGGTGGGCGGGCAGAGCTGGCCTTGCTACAGCCCCCGAGGTGGCCCGGGGAGAGCACGCACAGATGCCCAGGAAGCAGCAGTGGGAGCCAGCCCGCCATCGGGGCGAATCTTGTCTTTCCCATGGGGGACCCGACGGCAGGCTCTGGGGGCGGGGGCCCCCATCCTGGGGAGCTCCTGGGGGTGCCTGGGAGTCCGTGTCAGGAGCAGGTGGTTGTCCTCTGGGCCCAGGGCCCCAGCTGGGACTGTTGGTATGCAGAAGGCCCTGCTTGGGGCAGCCGCAGCAAGGTGGGCTCTTCAGGTGGGTCTGGGGGTCAGCCCATCGGGAGCAGCGGGGCCAGGAAAGGGCAGAGCCCTGTGGGCTGGGGGTGGGGAGTGTCAGGGCAGAGTGTGGCCGGCTGTGAATGGCCCTGATGGGCCCTGAGGGGAGTCTTGTGGGCGGCAGGGGCCTGCAGGTCCAAGCCAGGGGGTGACCTACTCGAGGAAGGTGTATGGAGCTGGGCGTGGAGGCAGCAGGCGGGAGCCAGGCCGGGCAGAGGCTGCTGGGGTGGGGGGCAGCCGTGAGGGAAGGGTGCCTGGGGTGGGGGCACCCTGCATCCCAGCTTCCCTGAAGGAAGGGCTGGCGACATCCCTCCTCAGCTGAGCCCCTGGGGGAATGTGTCCAGGGAATAGGGGAGTCGGGCTTGGAGCTTTGGATGCCCCCACAGGAGGGGCAGGGCCAGGCTCAGCTCTTAGAGCCCCTGGCCTCAGTTTCCCTGCTTTAAATAAGCCCAGGGCCTTATCCCGGGGTCTGGCAGTTCCCTGGCGTGGACAGAGGTGAGAGGGCAGGGCCCTCCTCACAGCCTCTGGGGGGGGGGGGGCGGGCATGTGGTGGCCCAGCTCGGACCTCCGGGTTAGGGCTTTGTCTCCCAAGGGGCCCATGCAGGCTGGGGGCTGCCCTGCATTCTAGGACAGCAGGAGATTCAAACCACAGGCATTTCTTCTCCCTGGAAAAGGTGATTGGAAGTGCCTGGAGCGTGGCCCCTCTGGGATGTCCAGGCTCCCGGCCTTCATCACTCACTCAGTGGAATTACCAGGCTTCTGACCTCTGGACAGAGCCAGAAACAGGAGCCCCTGTTTACAAAGCCCTCCCAGCTGGGATCTTAGGATGCTTGCCGGGCTGCAGGCAGGACAGAAATCAGGGTCCCCCATCTGAGGACACAGAGGCTGGGTGGGAAAATGACTTGCCCAAGGTCACACAACCAGTCACAGCAGACCTGGGATTTGAACGGAGGCTGGTCTGACCTCCCTGATGTCAGTTGGTCTCAGAGCAGGGTGTGGCTGACCAAGTACAGTCCGACCTGGCCACCGTGTGCACCCATACTATGCAATTCTCATCTGGCTCCATGTCAACATGGCCCCTTTCTGAGAAGGACTAGTAACAGACCACAGGTTATATGGGTGGGCTATGGATTCACGGCTGTCGTGGTGCCAGGGGTCCCAATTAGGCGGCTGGCAATTCTTTGAGCACCTACTACATGCCTGAAACCATTCTTTGCCCTTGGAATATAGCAGTATGCAAGACCAGCCTGGCTTTCATGGGGATCTCTGGACTTGGAATAAAACCTCTAATTTGTTAGTTTCAAGTCTTGGGCAAGGAACTCCCAAACCCTGAGCCTGCTGGCTCATCTGGAAAGAACAGGAATAGTAACACCTTCTCATGGGGTTGTAGATGTGTGAGAGGTAGCAGGCCTGATGCACTGAACCATGCTCCTCAACCTGCCCCCCCCCAACTTGCAAACCCAACTGAAGGAACCCGAGAGGCCCAGAGAAGTGCAGTAACTTGCCCAAGGTCACACAGGTATCCCTGACAGTGAGGACCAAACCCAAGCTCCTTCCTGCTCATTAGGCACTGACTGCTTCTCTGTAGGATTCCACATTGGTCTGGGGCAGAGATGTCTTAAAAAGGGCGGTGGGCAGTGCATAGACCCCCTCCCCCCACCCACTCCAGGCCTGGAGACTAGTTGGGGAAGCCAGCTGGGCAGGTGGAAGCATCTGTGGAGATGTGGCCACCTGGGCTGGCTCTGGGTTCAAAGGTGAGAGAACCAGTCTTGGGCACCATTGGCTCTTTGCAGAAATCAGTTTAATGGTTTAGGAATGTGTACACTCTGGCTCTGTTTCCATAAAGGCAACTTTTCCATGTTTTAAAAAATAGATTTGCTATAAAGATTTCGGTATCATAAATAGATCATGTGAAAAATCCCCAAATGCAAACGGCATCACTGGGCTCGCTGAGGCCTTCCCCACAGCCCAACAGTCTGGGCTGGCAGGGCGCACAGGGCTGGAGGCCCCACCCCGCAGCCCTCCTGGGAAAGAGTAATCGAATTCAATATGAATTAGGAGCTCCCTCCAGCTCCATGCCTGCTGGGGCCTGATGTCCTTGCAGCCCTTTCGGAGGACAGGGACCCACCTCTCTGGCTTGGGAATCCCGACCCGCGTCCCTTGCCTGCCCCACTCCTCCTCCGGAGTATAAAACACCAGCCTCCTTTTCTGCAGCCCACGTCACAGGGGCCCCACCCAGGCCTCAGACGGTACTCTCCTTGGGGCCTGGTGGCTGCCAGGACACTTCCTGGCCCTCTGTCCCCTGCCTCCTCTCCCACACCCTGGTCTGGACCCCACCTGTTCCTGCTCTTGGGCAATTTATAAACAGAGGAAGAGATTAAGCTCTCTGGCCCCAGAAGCCCTGGGCTGCTGCAGAAGGAAACAGAGGTGGATCATGTTGTCTCAACACTTCCCCATTTTCTCTTACCCAAGTGACAGAAGACCGAGGCCCAGGAGACTGGGATGGGCCCCCCACAGGCAGTCCAGCCAGCACACGGTCAGCACACCAGCATCGGGACCTAAGCACCAGCATTTGTGTGGGGAAATGGTCTCTGAGCCTGTGGGAAATGGCTCCTGCTCAGGAAGAGGGAGATAAAGAACTCATTCATGCCAGAAGGTTCTATGACCAAGGGACTAGCTTGGGGTGGGGCCAATTCTCAGAGGTGTCTAGGTGGGTCATCTGTGGGATCCTAAACGATATGAAGAGAGGCTGGGCAGGGGGAGGGAGTGGCCTGGGCAGAGGGTGGTCCTAAGGGAGGCCAAGGCAGAGCTGTGGAGGCCTTGGGCATCTGGGTGGAGCATGGCCTGTATCCCAAGGGCCCCAGGCACGCTGGAAGGGGAGGGGGCAGCATCAGCAGTGACCTTTTACAAGTGCCACTCTGACTGCAGCAGGAGGGTGGTTTGTGCTGCGCAGGCTAGAAGCCCAGGGGCCAAGGAGGTCCACAAGGTGTCCAGGGGAGGCTGGGGCCTGTCCAGAGAAGAGGCGTGGGGACTGGCGTGGAGGTGGGATCCCAGCACTGTGGTAGGGTGCGGAGAGAGAGTGAGGAGCCTGAGACAACCCCTGGATTTCTAGGCTAACCACCTGGAGATTAGGGTGGCAGGAGACCACACGGCCCAGCGTTTTGGACACTGTAGGACTGTGACAGGCAGGAAAGGGAAGAGTTTTCGTGGTTGCTGGGTGAGCCGTGAGGCCAGTCCTGGCTGGGCCAGTGATCTTTCCCCTTTCTCAGCCAAGCCTCTGCAGGGTTTCCGGCCTTTAACCCCTGGGTCTGGAGGAGGAGGGGGATGGCTTAGAGTCCATCATCAGCCAGCTACCTGCTGCTGTGCCTGGATCCTCATGGCAGCCCAGGGCATCCCAGTGCAGGAGATGGAATGCAAGGACCTCCCACTTTCCCCAAGCCATCCCAGGTGGAGGCAGAGGGGGACAGCAGGGAACAACAGGGAGGGTCCATACCTGTGCTCACTGGCAACTGAGGCCGCAAGTCAATCTTGGGGTGGGGGGAGGGGTAGGCCCAGGCCTGTGCTCTAAGACCCTCTACATCCCCGCCACCACCCACCCCCAAAGCAGCAGGTCTCTACAAGGTCAGGATTCACAAAGTTTCTCTTCCAGCTTGGGCCCAGCTTGAATGCCCAGCTCTGCCCAAACATCAGTCCCCTGGCAGAGGTCATGGGGCTGGAGGACCTTTGCCCTTGGCCTGAATGTGCCTCCTTCACAGGAACTTTCTACTTTGCAGGTAGAGCCCAGGAACTGCAGGGGAGAGGCCTGCCAGCAGCTGGGTCCCAGGCCCTGCTCACCCCACCCCACTGGCAAGGCCATTCAGGGAGGAAGCCCAGCGGCCTTCTCGTTCCCTGCTCCCACCCCATCCCGGACACCAATGGACTGGTTCCCTTCAGCAAAGACACCCACTCAGTAGCTCCTGGTCCAACCAGGCCAACATCCTTCCTCTCCAGAACCAGGCTCAGCCATCCCATGGCTGCCTCCCTGACTGAAAGGGAGTCACCAGCCCTGCCTGTCTGGGTCCCGGCCAGGGAAGCCTTCCATGCCTGACCCTGCTTCACCAGACTGCCGTGGGTCTGGCTGCTGGCTCTGTGGTCAGGCCTGCCTGGGAGAGGCAGTGACGCAGAACAAAGGGCATGAGTGGAAGGCCAGGGAAGTCAGCTGGAGGTCCGTGGCCCACCTCTGGGGTTGGGGCTGGGCCTGGGGCTCGAGCTCCATGCTGTGGCATTGCCCACGGCTCTGACAACAGTGTATTTCCTGGGACCCCACGCAGAGGGCGGGGGCGGTATGGGAAAATCACCTGCCTCCCCTAGCTCCATCCCTGGGATCCTCTGAGCTATTCCCAGAGGACAGTGTGCTTCCAAGAGCCCCAGTGATGCCAGCCCTCATCTGCCTTCTAACCTCAGCACCCAACACATGTTGAAACCATTAAGGGTGGGTGGGGCCGCAAGGATGAAGTGGCCAGACCCAGGACTGCCAGGGCCTTGCCTTCTTGGCTTGGGAAACTATAAGCTAGACTGGAGGCAGTGGGGGAGCTGTCACTCTGGACGTGGCAGAAAGAGCTTCTGCACAGGTCAGACTAGGTGCCCTGAGGTTTCCTCTCAGACCTGAGCCTCAGGGATACAAGCTTTTACTTTTCCCTTAAATGTCCACATTCCTATCTCATTCCCCCAAACCTGCAAGTTCTGAGAGTCCGTGCTGAAGAATCAGCTGGTTTTGCAACCTGAGTGGCAAAACTTTGTGCCCCAGGCCAGCAGACAGTCAGTGGGCCATGACCCCATACTTGTGCCGATGAAAACAAGAAGCTACATGGAAAACCAGAAAACTTGAGAGGTCTTGCTTGCTAAGGCAGCAAGCCAAGCCCCAAGCTATCTGCGAGCTTAGAGCTGGCAGTGAAGAAAGGAAGAAAGTTCCTCGCCGGGAAGGAGTTAGGGCTTCCCTGGGGCTGTGCTCAGGAACTGAGCCTGTCGGGCTGCTAGCTCTCTCTCCCTCCGAGGCTCCGACCAGAGGCCCCAAGTGACCCGGGAGAACCGGCACCAGCCACATCCCTGGGAGGCAGCAACCTGCTGCCGCCACAGCTACAGCAAGACTCAAGGTGTGAAGTGGTCGGAACCAGTACACATGCCGCAGGGGAGGCACATCCTGGCCCCTCTCCCACCGTGGTCTATACCTATGGGCCTGGGCCAGTCCTGGACTGTGAAGAACTTGGAGGGGACCGCCACTGGCCGGCAGGAGGGGCCCCACCCCCAACACCCAGAAGGCACCCCGCTTCTTCCTTCCTCGAGGGTAGCTTTCCCATCAAGTACCCAGGCCACGGAATGGATAATTCCAGGACTTTACCCAGCTGCACTAGAATCGCTGGCGCCATGGAGGGCCAGCCCTGGAGGGGTGGGCCTGGCAGGCTGGGGGCGGGGGGCGGGGAGGTGGGGAGGCCCCTGCCTGCCTGCCCGGCACCCCGGTCAGCAGCCGCAGCCCCAGCTCTCCCCGACGTCCTTGCTGTCAAGCTGGATGTGGTCAGTGCCCTTCTCACTGAGCAGTGGGCCACCGTGTCTGACAACCAGCTCCGTGGCCACCCTCACGAAGGCTTCCTCCACGTTGCTTGAGTCCTTGGCCGACGTCTCAATGGCACACAGGATGTCGTAGTGCTCTGCCAGGCTCTGCGCCTCAGCCAGCGGGACCTCGCGGAGCTGGCCGAGGTCCGACTTGTTCCCTGTGGGGAAAGGCCCAGTGCGGCGGGGTGAGGCCCATGGGTGCCAGCAGGCCCTGACACACTGAGTGGGCCGCACCCAGAGACCCAGAGATGCCAGGCCGACCATCGCGCCCTTCCAGCTGCCAACCAATATCACTTTGCTTGGTCATCTCTCTCTCTCTCTTTTTTAAAAATTTTATTTATTTATTCATGAGAGACACAGAGAGAGGCAGAGACACAGGAAGAGGGAGAAGCAGGCTCCATGCAGGGAGCCTGATGTGAGACTTGATCCCAGGACCCCAGGATCATCCCCTGAGCTGAAGACAGATGCTCAACCACTGGGCCACCCATGTGTCCCTCCCCCTCTTTTTTCTAAGACTTTTTTTAATGTTAAAGCTCTTATTTCTAACATTTGAAGTCCCTCGTTCATTTTTTTTTCTTTTACTTTTGCCAGTGGCTCGAGTATTTTATTGCCTCTTCCTGACAAGCAGGAGCCCTAAAGTTTGGTTAAAGAACACAGTACTTTAGAGCTGTGAGAAACTTCGGCTCCCTTTCACTTGCTGTGTGACCCACAGATAAGTGGGTCACACAGCATCCTTGAATCTCAGTTTCCTCATCTCTGCCACCACCTCAGCCCAGGAGGAATCAAATGGTAAAACGAGCCTGAAAACACAACTGGCACTTGGCAGGCACTCCCTATGTGGTGGTGTTAACAAAGAAACCTAGCACTGTGGGACACCTGGGTGGCTCAGCAGTTTAGCGGCTGCCTTCGGCTCAGGTCATGATCCCAGGGTCCGGGAATCGAGCCTGCTTCTCCCTCTGCCTCTCTCTCTGTCTCTCACGAATAAATAAATAAAATCTTAAAAAAAAAAAAAAAGGAGGAAAGTAAAGGGAAAGGAAAAAGGAAAGGAAAAAGGAAAGGAACCTAGCATTGTTGGGCAGCCCCGGTGGCACAGCGGTTTAGCACCGCCTGCAGCCCAGGGCGTGATCCTGGAGACCCTGGATCGAGTCCCACGTCAGGCTCTCTGCGTGGAGCCTACTTCTCCCTCTGCCTGTATCTCTGCCTCTCTCTCTCTCTCTCTCTCTCTCTCTCTGTCTCTATGAATAAATAAATAAAATCCTTTAAAAAAAAAAAGAAGAAAGAAACCTAGCATTGTGAGTTTTGTCCTTCGCTACAATTTTTTTAGGCTTATTATTTATTCTCTCCTACTTTCCTCTGGAATTCTCTTATTTGCTCTAAGATTGTGGTTTTCGATTATTTTGCTTTCAGCTTGTCAGAGCAAAGCATACCAGCCAACCCGAGGGCACATCTCTGGCTTCTACAAGGCGTCAGAGGTTTCATTATGTTCTAAAAAATCTGGTCAACGGCTCCTTGACCCCATTTCTAGAAGAATTCTTTTAAGTCTCCACTCTTGCCTGTGAAGTCCAGCTCTGTCAAATGCTTGTATATCCCACTCCACACAGCCTGTGAGCATATAAATATGAAACTTGAAAGAATCAGCCTGACTGGGATCCCTGGGTGGCTCAGCGGTTAAGCACCTGCCTTTGGCCAAGGGCGTGATCCTGGAGACCCGAGATTGAGTCCCACGTCAGGCTCCCTGTATGGAGCCTGCTTCTCCCTCCACCTGTGTCTCTGCCTCTCCTCTCCTCTCCCCCTCTCTCTCTCATGAATAAATAAATTAAATCTTAAAAAAAAAGAAAAAAGAAAAAAAAGAATCAGACTGACTGTTGGAGTAAGAACCTCAGGACCACACAAGTGGTCCAAAGCTTCTTGAGCCCAGGTCTGAGGAATTGATTTATGAGGAAAAGCAAAGAGCAGGTAAGAGCAACAGTGGTTCTCAAAGTGGGGTCCCTGGGTCACAAACAGGTGTCCTCGGTACCACCTGGGAACCTGTGAGAAATGCACATTCACAGGCCCCATCCAGATGTGGTGCCTGGCATCTGTGTTTTCACAAACTTCAGAGTGACATGGAAGCACACAGATGGTTGACAACCCTGCTCTGCAGTGTAGTGTGACGGGACGTCACTGAATGACAACTGGCAGAGCTAAAAGTTTCATATTTATATGCTCACAGGCTGTGTGGACTGAGATAAAAGACTTCACTTTTCTGAGCCTCAGCTCCTACCCCTTACAAACAAGGAGTGAGTGGCCAGGTTAAGGGAACTAAATGCAATGACCCAAGTGAAGGTTTAACCAGTGTTACCCTCTATGGTTACATGGTAACCCCTTTCTTCCTCCCTCTAATTCCAGTTTTTTTTTTTTTTTCCAGTTTTGAATATAACTGTGTAAGTGATTGGCGGGATCAGAATTTGGAAGATCACAGTTCCAGTTCTTGTTTCATTCCTGCCTGGCCAAGTTCAGCCTCTCTCTGTACTCCACTTGCCCTTTGTTTAAAAAGGAGAAAGAGGGGCGCCTGAGTGGCTCTGTCAATTAAGCCTCTGCCTTCAGCTCAGGTCGTGATCCTGGAGTCCAAGGATAGAGGTCCACATCAGGCTCCCTGCTCCGTGGGGTCTGTTTCTCCCTCTACCTCTTACCCTGCCCGTGGTCTCTCTCACTGGGTCTCTCAAATAAATAAATAAATCCTTAAAAAATAAATAAATAAAAAGGAGGAAGAGACTAAGACAGAGAGGCAGATCCATGCCCTGAGGAACACTGCTAGTCCTGCCCCGTTCCCCCCAGCTCACCAATCAGCAGCTGCACGATGTTAGAGCCCGCGTACTTCCTCACATCCTCGATCCAGTGAGGCACAGACAGAAAGGAGCTCCTCTTGGTGATGTCGTAAGCGAGGATGGCCCCGTTGGCACTGCGGTAGTAGCTCTGGGTGATGGTGCGGAATCGCTCCTGGCCAGCTGTGTCCCAGATCTGCAGCTAAAGAAATAGGGGGCCTCCTGTGAACCTGGCCGTGTGACCATGTGCAGGGGATAGGGAGTGTAATCCCAAGACCCGTCCCCAAAGTGCTGGTTCCACTGGGCAGGCCCCCAGGTCACACTTTGGCAGGAATCATGCAAGAGAGGCTGGAAGGTAGAGAGAGGACTTCTGGGCCCACAGCAAACAACTCAGTGGCCCAACTTTGAGGGGGCTGGGAGGATGCCAAGGGAAGGTGGGGAGCACTCACCTCTGCTCTCTAGAGCCCCAGGAAAAGGTGGTAAGGGGACATTCCGCACCACAGCAGGGGGTCCATTTGGCCCAGAGTCCTCTGTATGCCCTCTCCCCTACACAGCAAGCTCACTGATAGGAACAATGAACCAGAAGGGCTCTAGCAGCTCACAGCTTCAGGTGTGCTGCGACGCTGGCTGTGTGTGCATGTCCTATACTTTCCCCTCTCTGGGCCTGTAATTGCACCGCTATCCCCAGCCGTGTGGAAGGTTCCTCCAGTATTCAGATTCCCTGCTTCCACCTCAGTGACACGTGGGAGCATGCTCACAGCCTGGTGGTGAGGGGGCCTAGGCTATGGTACTGAGGTCCTGGGGGAGGCAACGTGTAGGGTCCTCCTGTAAGGCCTTTACCACCAGCTGGCCCAGCCTGGCCAAATGCAAGGAACTTGAGGTCTTCCTTTGCCCATGTCTTCACTTAACAAACACCCATCAGCGCCCACTACCAAGCCCTCCTGGGCAATGGCCATGGAGGAGAGGTGCCTGTGTATAGCAGGAGCCTGCCTGGTTTCTGTAGAAGCAGCAGTCTGGCATAACAGATGCCAGATAGGGCAGGAGGCTGCAGCCAGGGCAGACCTGGACTTTCACTGTACCCAGGCTGGGAGGCTGCTCACTCTGGCAGGACATCACCAGCTCTGGGCTGGGGAGAGATGGACTCTGGGAGGGCCTCAGAGTGGGCAGATGCCAGGGCTCTTGGGGCTCAGTGTTTGTCTTCTCTGCTCCACAGATCACAGGTTCTTGGGGCTCCCTGAAGATGAACACAAGCCTCTGATCTCCAGTAAGCTGTAGGCCCATCCATCCTACTTCACTGGCACAAGCATGCTGGGTGCCTCTATCTAGTTCACTAGTCTGCCTGGCACAGGGAAGCACCCCAGAGGCCTTAGACAGTTCCTGAGGGCAGGGCTGTGGAGGTGACCCCCTCTTCTACAACATGCCAAGCAGAAGCCTCTAGTCTTGAGACCTGTTTACTCCCCAACTACAAAAGGCTCCAAGGAAGCTGGGGGTCTTCTAGTTCACACAGAGGGTGAAGAAAAAGGCATGAACTCTGGCAATACACAAACCAAATGACCAAGAAACTCATCTCCATACCCCACAGGAAAGCACACGACACACGCCAAACAAACACAGAAAGCAAGTGACTGCGACGAAAGAAAAACAATACAGAGGCAAATTTTTGTTTACCAAAATAAACATCAATATTTTCAGACATAGGAAAAGATCTGTAAAACAATAATAGAATGCTATTTCTTAAAAAAAATGGGGGGAGGGGGCTCCTGGAAGGCTCAATTGGTTAAGCATCCACTTTCGGCTCAGGTCAGGATCTCAGGGTCCTGGGATTGAGCCTCATATCAGGCTCCGTGCTCAGGGTGAATCTGCTTCTCCCTCTCTTTCTGACCCTCCTCCCTGCTTATGCTCTCTGTCTCAAATACGTAAATAAAATCTTAAGAAAAAAACGTTGAGGGAGTAGTCAAAGAAAAACAGAGGGTGTCTGGTTGGCTCAGTTGGATGCGCATGTAACTCTTGATCTCAAGGTTGTGGGTTCAAGTCCCACCCTGGGTATAGAGATTACTTAAAAATAAAATCTTTAAAAAAGAGAGAGAGAGATTTTGGGGAACCTGGGTAGTTCAGTTGGTTAAGCATCTACCTTTGGAGCCAAAGGTAGATCATGACCCCAGGTCAAGCCCCACATTAGTCTCCTTGCTCAGTGGGGAGTCTGTTTCTTGCTCTTCCTCTCCCTCTGTTCCTCTCTCCCTCACTCATGTTCTCTCTCTCTGTGCCTCAAATAATTTTTTTAAAGTTTTTAACAATTAACAATATAACATCAATGAAAAATGCAACCTAAGCATTGGAAGATAAAGTTGAAGAAATCCCTCCAAAATAAAGAAATACAAAGAGATAGAATAGAGAAGGGAAAAACTTGTAGAGCCAGCCTAGGAGGTCCAATATTAGGATAGTAAACATTTCAGAAGAAAAGAAAAGTGAAGTCAGAGGAGGAAATCAAAGAAAGATTTCAAGAAAACTCCCACTGGGTTGAAAAAGCCTACTAAGCACACACACAATGGAGGAGAACAGACCTCCACAAAATACACCACATGGGAATTCCACAACAATGGGGAAGAAAAGAAGGTCCTAAAAGCTTCCAGAAGGGGGGAAAAAAGAGGTTTTCAGGTTAAAGTTTCACAAAATCCACATGGCATTAGATATTCAATGAAGAATGCCTAAAATTATGATAGAAAATTATTTCCAACCTAAAATTCTCTACCCAATTAGCCATCAGTCAAGTGTGACGGTTTATTAAACACATTTTCAGATACTCAAGAAGTTTATCTTCCCTTTCTCAGGAAGCTACTGACTGTTCCTCTACCTAAAGAAATCAACCAAAAGTAAGAAAATGTGGTATCCAGAAAACAGAGACTTCAGCTCAAAAGAGAGGCAAAGGGTACCTCAGGATGGTGGTAGAGGGAGATCCCAAGACAACAGCTGAGCAGAGAGCCTGGACATCAACCCATATGGAGCAGGCCACAGGGCTCCAGGGCAGCTCCCATCTCTGGCAGGATGCTTACTGGCAGATGAGCCCTCCCTCCATAAACAGGACAGAAAAATATGAGAGGCTGCCATTTTCAAGATGTAAACAACAAGCAGCATGAGACAATAATCCAGAAAGATGCCACCTATGAGTGTAGACCATGAGTAAATCTGTCGTAACAAAGCCTAAAACCAAAGCCCAACACAAGTCTCAGGTTTGGAGGCTGACCCCTGTCAAGTCAGAGGTGATGAGAAAAACATCCTTGGACTTCCACCTATCTGCCCTAACAGAACATAAAAACAAGCTTCAAGGTGATCAGCCAGCAAACTGAATTGACTATCAGGACATGAATTGATGCTCTTTAAAACAAGATAACAGAATCCACAGTCTCACTAAGGCATCAACCACTATTGCCAGTATACAATAAAAAAAAAAAAAAAATCGCTAAACATGCAAAAAAAACCCCACAAAATAACCCTAACAAAATTTGACCCACAAAGGAAAAAGTCAATAGAAAATGATGCCAAAATGATCCAAATATCGGATTTAGTAAGTAAAAATATTACAGCAGTGATTTTAAATATGATCAGAGAATTAAAGGAAAATATGATGACAATAAGTAGACAAGAAATTTCAGCACAAAAATGGAAATTATTTTTTAAAGCATACAAAAAAAAGTCAAAATTCTAGAGCTTAAAAGTACAATGAGTGGAAAATTCATTCTACAATATGAACAGCAAAATGGAGACAGCACACACACACAAAAAGAATCAGCAAACATGAAGAAAAATCAGTAGAACAAAGAAAAAAAATATTGAAGAAAAAGCAACAGAGGCACAGGACACCCTGCGCACCCCTAGACAACAATATCATACAGTTCCATATTCACATAATTGTAGTCCCAGGGAGAGAAAATAGTGAGAATGCGGGAGAATAAGGACTAAAAATTCCAAACTTAATGAAGATATCACCTTGATCCAAAGAACGCAGCAAAACCCACGCAGAAGAAATACAAAATATGAGGGATTATAGCCAAACTGATGAAAACAAAGGTAAAAAAAGATTTTAGGGATGCCTGAGTGGTTCAGTGGACGTCTGCCGTTGGCTCAGGTCATGATCCCAGGGTTCCTGAGTCGAGTCCCACATCGTGCCCGCTGTATGGAGCCTGCATTTCCCTCTGCCTGTGTCTCTGCCTCTCTCTCTGTATCTCTCATAAGTAAATAAATAAAATCTTTTTAAAAAATGTTATTGTTAAAAAAATGTTATTGTTGTTTCTTATAATTGCCATATAAGACAACTGGCTGGAAAACTATAAATAATGACTGTAAAGTGGGGTTTATAATGTATTTGAAATTAAAAGTATAACAATAATAGCACACAAAAAAAGGAGGGCAGTTAAATGAAATTATACTGTTGTGAGGTAAATATACTTGTAAGGTGTCAGATGTGAAGAGAGAAATGAGAAGTGGTGTCAGTCGTAATATATGAAGTGATACAAAACTGACTCTAAAGAGTGTTAGTAAATTAATAAGGATGCATAGTAAGCCCTATATTAACTAGTAAGAAAAATAGCAGGTCAATAGAGGAGACTAAATGCTACTCCTTTTTTTTAAAGATTTTATTTATTTATTTGAGAGGGAGAAGGAAAAGCAGACTCCCCGCTGAGCAGGGAGCTCAATGAGGGGGCTGATCCCAGGGCCCTGATATCATGACCTGAGCTGAAGTCAGATGCTTAACCAACTGAGCCACCCAGGTACCTCTAAAATGGTATTCTTTTTAAAAAAATTTCAACTAAACCAAAAGATAGTAGGAAAGGAACAAAGGAATAAAAAACAGAAGAGGCAAAAACAAAAAACAAAAACAAAACAAGTAGCAAATGGAAGATTAAATTCAACCAGGTCCATAATCACATAATCACATTAAATATAAATGGACTGGGACTCCTGGATGGCTCAACGGTTGAACGTCTGCCTTCAGCCCAGGGCGTGATCCCAGGGTCTCAGGATCAAGTCCCGCATTGGGCTCCCTGCATGGAGCCTACTTCTCCCTCTGCCTGTGTCTCTGCCTCTCTCTCTATGTGTCTCTCATGAATAAATAAATATAATCTTTAAAAATATATATATATGGACTAAACATTCCAATTAAAAGCCATAGCTTTTCAGACTGGAAAACAGGCAAGACTATATGCTATCTACCTGAGATGCACCTTAAATATAAAGACACAAATAGATAGCCCATAAAAAAATGAAATACATAAAATACATGTAAGCATAAGAAAGTATAAGAATAACAGTTATAGGAATATGAAAGTAGGCTTCCAAACAAAGAATTACAAGAGATAAAGAGACATTTCATAATGATGAGACAATTATCAGAAAAACATCATGATACTAAATATGTATCCACATAATTACAGTTTTAAATTTCATGAAGTGAAACTGACATAACTAAAGGGAGAGACAAATCCACAATTGTAGTTGGAGATTTTATTTTAACACCTCTCAGTAATTGATAGAGTTAGCAGAGAAAAAAAAAATCTGTGTGGATAAAGAATATCTAAACATTCTCAATCAAACTGACATTTCCAGACCATCACACCCAATACTGCAGAACAGCACTTTTTTTTTTTTTTTCAAGTGGACCTAGAATATTCACCAAGATAAACCATTCATATTCTGGGCCTCAAAGAAGTCTCAATAAATTTCTGAAGATTGAATTCTTATAGATTATTTCTGTAACCACAGAAAAACTTAAATAGAGATCAAGAAAGCTCTGAAACAGTTTTCTTCAAGAAGACAGAACTGAGAGGCACTTGGGCGGCTCAGTCGGTTAAGTGTCTGACTTCAGCTCAGGTCATGATCTCTGGGTTCTGGGATTGGGCCTGCATCTGGCTCCTTGTTCAGCAGGGAGTCTGCTTCTCCTCCCTCTGCTCCTCTTCCTCCCCTCAAACAAATAAAATCTTAAAAAAAAAAAAAGACAGAACTCAGAAGGCCATATATTGAGAGGGAAGGTATACAATGTGTTGGACAGATGGAGAAGAAAACTTTATCAATTAGGATTTCCCCTAATTGGGGAGATGAATTAATGGTAAATACATAGACACCTGAGCAAAACAAAGATGATCACTACTTCCAGGAAAAACTAGTGAACATGGCAAATGAAAAATAATGGCAATATACCACATGACTTAGCAGTGGGTAGCACTTACTAATCATAACATATTAATTCAATCATTTCAATAAGAACTTACTAAACACCTGCTATGTGTTCTAGGTACTGAAGATACCAGGGCCAACAAAACAGATGCAAATTCCTATCCTCAAGCTTATAGTCTGGTGCAGGAAACAAATGCTAAGTAAGATCCTAAGTAATAAGAATTTATAATTATTATAAAATATATTGGGATGCCTGGGTGGCTCAGTGGTTAAGCGTCTGCCTTCAGCCCAGGGTGTGATCCTGGAGTCCCAGGATTGAGTCCCACGTCGGGCTCCCTGCATGGAGCCTGCTTCTCCCTCTGCCTGTGTCTCTGCCTCTCTCTCTCTCTCTCTCTCTCTCTCTGTGTGTGTCTCTCACGAATAAATAAATAAAAATCTTAAAAAAATAAGATAAATTTACCTATACATAAATATATAATATAAAGATACTTATTATAAAGTAAGTAATAAAAATAACAAATATGCTAGATAGTGAAAAGATGGGAAAAAATGAGCAGGAGAAGGAATTATGAATCTTGGTGAGGAATGAAGATTCAGATAGGATGGCCACAGAGGACCTCACTGAGATAACCATTGGTAATGACCTGGAGAGGGGTGTCTGGCTGGCTCAGTCTGTGGAGCATGCAACTCTTGATCTCAGGGTCGTAGGTTCAAGCCCCAGGTTGGGTATAGAAATTACTTAAAAATAAAATCTTTAAATAAATAAATAAATAAATAAATAAATAAATAAATAAATAAATAAATAAATAGGGGTGACTGGCTGGCTCAGTCAGAAGAGTGTGAAACTCTCAATCTCAGGGTAGTGAAACTGAGCCCCTTATACTCATGCTGGGTATAGAAATTACTAAAAAATAAATGTTAAAAGACGTTCTTTTTTAAAAAATCAGTAAATAAAAAATAAAGATGTGGAGAAAGTTAGCTAACTGTGCAGATGGGTATCTGTTCAGGAAGCTGGAGGAAGCCAGCTGTGCAGATGTCTGGGAAACAAGTATTCCAGGAAGACAGAAGAGCAAGTACATAGGCCCTGAGGCAGAGACAAAGCAAGGAAAATCGGTGTGTTTGGAGCAGAGTACAAAAGGAGAGAGTAATAAGGGATGGCAGAGAAGTATCAAGATCACACAGTGCCTTCTAGATCATAGGTAAGAACTCTGGCCTTCACTCTGAGTGAAGGCGGGAAGCCACGGGAGTTTTGAGCCAATCATATTTACTTTTTAACAGGATCACTCTGGCTGCTGTACTGAGAAGAGATCAAAAGAGATCAAGGACAGGTGCACCTGGGTGGCTCAGTCGGTTAAGTGTCAGCCTTTGTTCAGGTCATGATCCCAGAATCCTGGGACTGAGCCCTGCAGCGGGCTCCCTGCACAGCCGGGGAGCCTGCTCTTCCATCTCCCGCTCCTCCTGCTTGTGCTTTCTTTCAAACGAATAAATAAAATCTTAAAAATAAAAAACAACAAAAGAGATCAAGGACAAAAATAGGAAGACCAGTTAGGAGGCAATAGCCATAATCCAGGTAAAAGACAGTGATTAGATGAATGCAGTAATTGTGGAGGGTGAAGTGAGCAAATTCAGAATACATTCTGGGAACAGAGCTGAAAGGAATGTAATCCTGATCTCATCAGTATTGCCACACAACACTACTAGGAGGATGTAAAGTGTGTACGTGTGTGATGGGGGCTGGGAGAGCACTGAGTTAGTTAACCATCACCTTCCAGAGTCAGAAGTCAATAAACTATGCCTATACCTGGGGGAAGGCTGTGTGTGTGGGGGGTGGCAATATAAGCAAAAGAAATAGAAAAATCCCATCAACTGAAAAAGAGCTGAAGTGATCACCCCCAGCGGCTAGAGGTGGGGGTATCAGGAGACCTTTAAGTAACAAGTCTTATTGAACCAAATGAGTCTTTAAAGCATACACATGTATAACTCTGATAAAAATAAAAACTAAGTTAAAAACCAACAAAATAGCTCCAGATTAAGGTATTTAGGTCAACCAATTGGTGAAATTTGGACAGCAATGGAAGAGGTATTTCTGGAAAGTAGGTCCTTCCCATGACTGGTAATATTCTCTTCCTACTCTCCCACATTACAAGGGGAGAGGAAACAAGCAGTGTCAGCACTCCAGGGTCCAACAGGCCTGAAATGGTAAACCAGTTCCATCACTTTCCAGCATGGTATCTCTGAGCTATAACTTCAGTTTCTCATCTGTTTAAAAAAAAAAAAAAAAAAAACCACTGGGTTGTTCAGTTGGTTAAGCATCTGCCTTTGGCTCAGGTCATGATCCCAGGGTCTTGGTATCGAGCCCTGCATTGGGCTCTCTGCTCAGAGGGGAGTTTGCTTCTCCCTCTTCCTCTGCCTGCTGCTCTGCTTATCTTTACTCTGTCAAATAAATAAATAAAATCTTAAAAATAATAATAAAAAAATTTTTAATTAAATTTCTTTAAAAAGGTACAGTAAGGAGGACGCCTGAGTGGCTCAGTGGTTGAGTGTCTGCCTTCAGCTCAGGTTATGGTCCCGGGGTCCTGGGATCAAGTCCCACATCCGGCTCCCTGTAGAGAGCCTGCTTCTCCCTCTGCCTGTGTCTCTGCCTCTCTATGTGTCTCTCAGGAATAAATAAATAAATAAAATATTAATAAATAAATAATAGAAATAAAAATAAAAAGGTACAGTAAGGGCCAAATGATAGATTCAGTGTGCACAGTGACTAACACAAAGAAGGTGCTGGATAAATGCATCCATTTAACAGTATTTACTGAGCTATGACAATTTTTTGGCTAGTGGTTTTAATACATGCAAAGGAGCTTTAATGCAAGGTAGACTATATAAAATGGCCCCTCCAAAAATATATTGGGCTGTGTCCACAGGTCATTCGTTTGTTTGTCTACTATGTACTGAGTTTCTGCCACGTGCCAGCCCTGATTCTAGGAGCTGGGGAGATTGCAGGGAATGAAATAAAAACAGAGCTTGCATCCCAGCAGAAGAAGACAGACAGGAAGAATGCAAATAGGATCCTTGCAGAGAAGGATAATAAGCACTCTGAAGAAAGTAAAGATAATGGGAGAGACTCCCCGGGATAGGGGTTTCCTAGGGTGGTCCCAGAAGGTGAAACTTGAGCTGAGGCCTGATGAAGAGAAGCCAGGCACGGGGTCAGTGTTCAGGCAGAGGGAACAGTGCCACAGTGTCCAGAAGGACAAAGCTTGCCGTGTTGGAGATACAGAAAGGGCAGTGTGGCCAGATGGCAGGGAAGAAGGGACATGGTTGGAGATGCGGTCAGGGGCAGCTGAAGCCAGAACATTTAGGTTCTTATCGGTGAACATCGAGTGTGGATTTTATTTTTATGGCAAGGAAGCCACTGGAGACTGTCTGAAGCAGAGAAATATGTACTAGACATCTCTTTTACCCCACCTCACAGATCTTAGCAGCAACCAGCCTACAGTGTAACAACCTGAAGTGCCTCCCTGCACCAGGGGTGCCTCGCTGCCTACCTTGGAGCCTCTCTGGTTTAGCCCGGGAGGCCTGCTGGAAACCACCAAGCATTTGTGCATTCACGTCCAAGAAAGGAGAGGGCCTTACCACCCTATGGATCAACACTTGGCCAATGCGGAGTGAGGGATGCCCTGCCCGATCAAGCCCTACTCGCCCATGGCAGTGATCAACTAGAGGATGCAGCCTTGTAGCATTCCTTCCTCCTGTTTTACTCTCTCCTGTCGCCAAAACAAATGAGCTGCATGCAAGCCCATGTCTTGGGCTCTGGTTTTCCAGAGGGAGCCCAGGCTACAATGACAGGCACTCTGACTAGTTGTCAAATATCACTGGGGTCGTTCAGTGGAGTGTGGTCCCACTGTGGGATCTCAGAGAAGGTTTAGTAGAGGAGACTCAATCTCTTGGCCCAAATGTCTCGTGTGTTCCAAAAGAGGTGGGAGAAGCCAGGCCAGGCGAGAGCCTATTCCCCAGCAGCCAGTTTCTCTGCTGGAGCCTCATGCCTGCCATTAGGTAGTGCCCCCAAGGGGGTCTGGGTGAAAAGTTTAATGAGTATGATCAGCCACTCTGGCTACTCAAGAGACAGGCAGGTGAGGAAGCAGGCAAGCACACCAGAGTTATCCTGAGCCATCCATTGGAGAGGACTGTCGCAGACTCTATTTCTCAGAAGCCAGAGCAGAATCCACGGCATGGATGCTGTGGGGTCTTGGGGTGGGTGTCTAGGCCACCTCACTGGGTCCCCAGCAAAGCCTGCAGGCAGAGACCACCAGCCCCACGCACAGAACAGAAAGGCAAGATCTAACAGCGCTGTGATAGGCCAAGGCATGGGGCGTGATGCCAGGCCCAAGCCCATCTGTCTATCTGCCTACTTCACTGTAACCCGTCCTCAGCAGGGGCCTAGTCGAGCAGGAATCATGGGCACGGAATCCTTTGTCGCTCCCCCCACTGCATACCTGTTGTCACCGAGCCTCACACCATGGCTACGGCCCACAGCTTCAAGCCTGTCCCAGGCTTCCACCCATACTGCAGTCCATCCTCCACTCAGCCACTGATGTGGAACCCCTAAAACAGTGTAAGAAGGACCTTGTGCTCCTCAGCTCTCCACCCCCGGGAGGCCTAAAGGACCTGCAATCTTCACAGAACTTCACCTTAGCTGTATTTGCTCCTGGCTGGTCCCTGAGAACTCTGAGGTCCCTGTCGTTGACATTCCCCCTTCCAGACGTGCTCTTCCCCCAGTGCTCTTCCCCCAGGCCGGCACATGACTGCCACCTCCCTTCACCCCAGCCTGCTTTCAAGTATCAACTACGCTCACTGGTCTTTCACGATCCTCCTTTCTTAAAAGAGCAGCCCATCCTGTCCCCGCATCCCAATTTACTTTGCTCCAGATGCAACGCTCACACACATGCACTTTTTAAATGTTTACTGCTCTGTCTTATGAGTTTCACAAGGGCAGAGCCTGGCTGGCTGGCAGCACCCAGCATAGTGCCTGGCATGAAGCCATGCTAGGCAGATGAATACCCTTACTGCCCTTAGAGCCTGTCACCCTGCCCTGCTGGGTCTGTATCTAACAGCTTGGGCTCCAGGCCTTGGCTTTGGAAAGGGAACCACTGGGTCTTTGCATCCTAGTATGACTGTGAGTGTTGCACTATCCTGAGTCCAACATCAGCCTGATACCACATGTGCCAAGTTGAAACCACCACCCACCCCATCCACCTGCTTCTCCACCCACCATAAGTCCTCTGCCTACAGGCTCATTGGATGGCATATTCTTGTCTTTATCTTCTTTTTCGAGGACAGATTGCATCATCTTGACCTTTTGGTGAACTCCTACCTAACCTTCAAGACTGTAGTGAAAAAGTTACCTGGTCAGTAGAGCTCTCCCTGACACACAGGCCGAAGCCCCAGCCCAGAACAGAATTCATTCTTTCCTTCCTGCTCCCTAGCAGCTGTGTCTTTGCCTCTGTGACAGCATATGCTGCAGAGTTCATCATTCAATTTAAGTGTCCCAAACTAAGGTGCCTTTGGGGGTCAGGCAAGGAACCTAAAATGCAGCAAGATGACAGCAAAGGTTATCTCACCTCAAGTAAATGCAATTAAAAACAAACCAGATGAACACCATTCTGTGGGCATGAAAAAATAGGTTTCTTCAAGGGAACTGGCCTAGGACTGTCCATGTGGGCACTCTTGGTCTGTAAGTCTCTCTCTGGCTATGGAGAATGGGCTCTTGAGGGGAGAGACCCCCTCTTACTCCTTTGTGCCACCAGTCGCCTGGCACAGACCCAAGAACTCAACAATAAAGGAACCCTTCCAAAGGCCAGGTCCTGGTAGTCAGGCCAGAGAGAGGGAACAAGAGGAGGACAAGAGGTATGGTGAGGCTAAAGCCACTTTCCAGGGATTTATGCCTGCTATCCCTAAGGAAGGAGTTCCTATGTGCCCTAGTGGGGAAATCAAGTCAGCTCTGCAGGCTAAAAGCGTCATTAGTGGGGTGTCCAACTCTCGATTTCAGTTCATGTCACGATCTCAGGGTCGTATATTTGAGCCCCATGTTGGGCTCTGCGCTCAGCAGGGAGTAGGTTTGAGATTCCATTCCTCTCCTTCTGCCCATCTAGCTCATGCTCTTGCTCTTTCTCTCTCAAATAAATATTTTAAAAAAATAAAGTGCCATTAGTGGGTCAGTTCTCAAAACCTATGTCTGGCACTGTCCCCAACCCCCCCAACCCTGCAGTGGAAATAGAGGAGGATTTTATTTGGACAGTCTTTCTCCCACATGACAAAACAGACAGTGGAAAGTTCCTTGCCTATTCATAGTAGAAAAGGACCTTGGAAAAATTAGTTCCCAGGACAAAATTCTGAAAACTGGTCAGACTGACCCAAAGATGGGTTCCTGAGCTATTTTTTCATCATGTCTTTGGATGTGGTGAGTGGAACCAGGAGGTGGAGCCTGCAGGCTACTCCTCTGGCTGGCTGCTGTTGCTTCTCTGGCCTCGTCCTCCAGGGAAGAGCACAGCCCAGGGCTTTGCCCGTCCGGGTATTTGCCAACAGGCCACAGCCAACTCATGGGTGCACCATTAGGAGCAATAGGGAGAAGCTGCCAGATGTCCAGTATGTTAGCTGAAGACAGGCGGGCAGGTGGGCAGAGACCAAGCAATGCGGAGCAGGGCGAGGACATGCTGTGCGAGTGACATGGGTAGGGGCAAGTAACATGGTGCTGAACACAATGGCTCCTCTGCAGCGGGCAGGAGGGGCTGGGGACAGGCTCCCGAGTTCAAAGTTCCTCCTGCCCCCTGAACACAGTGGCTCATGGTCCCGGCCTCACAGATTCCTTTGTCCCTTGTTACCACGCAGCCCTCCCTGGGTATCCGCAGCTGGAAGTGAAAGAGCGATAGGGAATCTCGGGTTCCCATCTCATGCATCAGCGGAAGAGTCCAGGAGGGTACCAGAAGCTTCCTAGAGTAGGCATTTCCTCCCCAGGAACAGCAGTGACCAGTCCCACTCCACAGCGATGGCACAGGCAGGATCCTCACGTGCTTGGAGAAGCTCCGGGCGCCACCAGTGTCAGCGTTCTGGCAGCCCGTGTCTTCCTCAGGAAGGTTAAGTCGTCTTTTTTTTTTTTTTAATATTTTATTTATTTATTCAGGAGAGACAGAGACAGAGACAGAGAGAGAGAGAGAGAGAGAGAGAGAGAGAGAGAGAGAGGCAGAGACACAGGCAGAGGAAGAAGCAGGCCCCATGCAGGGAGCCTGATGTGGGACTCGATCCCGGGTCTCCAGCACCACGCCCTGGGCCGAAGGCAGGCGCCAAACCACTGAGCCATCCAGGGATCCCCAAGGTTAAATCTTCTTATCCTCTACATAGGGCCCACGGGGTCACAGGGCAGCCTCGGCAGAGGAGCTGTGTCTGACTCTAAACCCCAGGCCCTTTACTGTGAGCAGCTCCTCCAGAAACCTTAAATGCTTTGTTTTGTTTTGTTTCTTCTGAGAAGCCTCAATGATGATTCATACCTCTTGCAGGAATCGGTGAAACCCCTTCCTGAACAGTCTTGGTGGGGAAAAGACAAGATGTGGGAAAAAGACCAAAGCCTCTGAATGAGTCTTGCCTTGGTTGCTCCCAAAGGGCCCACGGCTCCCCAGAGATGCCCTCACAGGGGCAGCTGAGACCACCTAGCAACCAAAGCCCCCCTCATAGCCCTCATCCCTGCTGCCACCAAACCATGCTCATAGGCCTCTTTAGGCACTGCAGGAAACAGAGAGTGACCAGACAAGAGCCGACTGCCAGGAGTCCTCCCACCCAAGTCAGTGGTCAGGCAGGCCCACTAGGCCAGGAGGGCCCCTGGCAAACATGTGGACTGCCAGCACCCCGTGGCTACAAGAAGCCAAGAGCAAGCAATGGCAGCAGTCCTAAAGCCATGGCCACAGGCTCTGACTTCCTGGGCAAATGGTCCCTCACTGTCTCCACAGTAATTCCCTTAAACTCATCTGCTTGGGGTGCCTGGGGGGCTCAGCAGTTGAACGTCTGCTTCTGGCTCAGGTCATGATCCTGGGATCCTGGGATCGAGTTCCGATCAGGCTCCCGGGACCCTGCTTCTCCCTCTGCCTGTGTCTCTGCCTCTCTCTCTGTGACTCTCATGAATAAATAACATCTTAAAAAACAAAAAGCCATCCACTCTCTTTTTTCAAAATTCCTCTGCAGCAAGGACCCAGCTGATTAGATAGAGGGATCAAATGCTAGACGTCCCTAAATGAGCTCTGCCTTCCCTCAAACTGTCCCTCCCATGCCTGCTACTAGGGTTAACAGAGAGTGTGCCAAGCTGGGAGCCCCGCTCAGCCTTGACCCCTTGGCTGCCCCCCCACTAAGCCATGGTTGATTGTGCCTCCAGCAAGCAGCAACCCTCAGGACAAACAGTGGGTCTCCCAGTCAAAGCTTCCCTCAGCCCGCAGGACACAGGTGACACATCTTCCATGATCAGAAGTCTGGTCCTGAGCTGAGCCCCTTCCATAGTCTCATCTCCCCCAACACTCTAGCTACACTTGACTTGGACAAATAACCACACATCCTCTTTCATACCTCTAAGGCTCTACACACACATGGCTTTGGTAGCAAAGCCCTTTCTATCTTTCCTCACTGGGAAACTCACCTATCTTTCAGGGCCTACCTAGTTTGAAACTCACTGCCTCTGTCCCCCGGGGAGAGCAGATTGCTGCCTCCTCTGTGTCCCTGTGGCATTCAACAGACACCCCTGTGACAGCCATAGCAACCACAGGGCCCAGCTTTGCAGGAACAGTCCTCATTTTCAATATTCAGTCTTGCTGTCACCAAAATAAACACACACATACTTGTCAGGCCATGTGTTCCAATTCCTGGTTCAGAACCTGGGCAACAACACTAAAAGCACTGCACAAGAGCTAGCTGTTTCCAGATTTGAGCTCCTGAAGAATAGGGACTGTTTTTTATTCATTTTTTTTTCTCTTTAGAGCTTAGAACAGTGCCCAGGAAAGAAGAGCTAGTTACAGAGTGGAAGGACTCAGATTCATTTAATGAATCTCCCCAATATGCAGTTTATGTCTCAGGGTGTCAGATGGTAACATCTACCAACAACAGTAATTAAGCTGGACAGAACATTTTCTAAGTTTCAAACATTTTCCCCATTTATTTATGTATTTGTTTGTTTATTTATTTTTCATTTCCTCCTTTTAATCCCATTTTATCCTGCCTGCTGCTCCAGACAGAAAAGGCCAGCTCAAGGCCATGATTCCTAAGTGACACCTCAAGAAACAAAGTTAACAGAGCAAAAAGGAATCTTTTGATGATAAATGTGAATAGAGAAATCTGGTAGACGCTATCCTAACCAAGTGGTCAAACCTGGCATCCTGTGCCACCTGTCGTGGTGCAATGGGCAATACACATTACTTATGATTCATTATCACCAAAATTGTCCCACCCAAGTCAAACTGGGCCTCTAACTCAACCTCCAGCTTATAGGAAATACAGGAGACAAAGGAACAAGTGCAAAGACACCACAAGGGAACCATGAGACAAATCCAGGAAGTGAATCTTAAAAAATAAAAAATCAGTATCATTAACAACAAAAAGTCATTAAAAAAAAAAAAGGCAAGGTATTGTTCTGGACCAAACTTGTATTGGACTCTGGCTCAAAGAGGAAAAACAATGGGACACCTGGTGGCTCAGTTAAGCATCTGCCTTCAGCTCATGTCATGCTCTCAGGGTCCTGGGATAAAGACCCATGTCGGGCTCCCTGCTCAGCATGAAGTCTGCTTCTCCCTCTCCCTTTGCCCCTCCCCCTGCTCATGCTCACTCTCTCTCAAATCAATAAATAAAATCTTTTCAAAAAATAAAGAGGAAAAACACTATAAAAGACATTTGGGAGAAAGTTGGGAAAAAAATGGGCTAGACAGTAGGTGCTATTTTACAGAAATACCAGTTGACCCTTGAACAACGTAGGGGTCAGGGGCACCAATGCTCTGGGCAGTCAAAAAACTGTGTACTTTTGACTTCCCAAAAACTTAACTACTGATAGCCTACTGTTGATGGGAAGACTTAAAGATAACATAAACAGTTGATTAACACATATTTTGTATGTTATATGTATTATATATTATATTCTTACAATAAAATAAGCTAGAGAAAACAAATGTTATTAAGAAAGTCATAAGGGGGGGATCCCTGGGTGGCTCAGCGGTTTAGCGCCTGCCTTTGGCCCAGGGCGCAATCCTGGAGTCCCAGGATCGAGTCCGTGTCAGGCTCCCGGCATAGAGCCTGCTTCTCCCTCCTCCTGTGTCTCTGCCTCTCTCTCTCTCTCTCTATGTCTATCATAAATAAATAAATCTTAAAGAAAAAAAAGAACATCTTTTAAAAAAAAGAAAGTCATAAGGAAGAGAGAATACATTTGCAGAACTGGACTGTAAAAAATCTGCATAGAAGTGTACCCAGTTGTTTGAGGGTCAACTGTACTGATTGACTTAGGTGTGTTAAAAGTATTGTCCTTATTCTTTTTGGGGAAATGAAAATCAAAACCACAATGAGATGTCACCACCTGACACCTGTCAGAATGACTAAAATAAAAAAGACAAGAAATAAGTATTGGTGAGGATGTGGAGAAAAAGAAACCCTCATGCACACCATTGATGAGAATGCCAACTGATGCCGCCACTGTGGAAAAAAAAAAAGTATGGAGGCACCTCAAAAAATTAAACATAGAACTACTCCATGATCCAATCATTCCACTGCTGGTACTTACCCAAAGAAAATGAAAACACTAATTATAAAAGATGTTTGTACCCCTATGTTTACTGAAGCATTATTTATAATAGCTAAGACATGGAAGTGACCCTACTGCCCAACCATAGATGAATGGATAAAGACAAAGTGGTATAGATATTCAATGGAATACTATTCAGCCATAAAAAAGAATGAGACCTTGGCATTTGCAACAACATGGACAGACCTAGAGGGTATTACGCTAAGTGAAAATATGTCAGACAGAGAAAGAAAAATACCATATGGTTTCACTCATATGTGGAATTTAAGAAACAAAACAAACAAAAAAAGAAACAAAAGAGCAAACAAACGAAAAGAGACAGACAAAACAGCCTTTTAAATACAGAAAATAAACTGGTGGCTGCCTGAGATGGGAGGGGGGATGGATGAAATAGATAAAGGGGGTTAAGAGTACACTTGTCATGAAGAGCACTGAGGAACATATGGAACTGTTGAATCATTATACTGTACATCTGAAACTAATAGAACACTGTATGTTAACTACCCTGGAATTAAAATATATATATATATAGATATATATATATAAATCATGCCTATTCTTAAAAGATTACGTTATGGTATGGGGTGATGTATCATGATGTATCATGTTATCTGCAACTTTAAAAAATGGGCATTACATATACAGAAGAATAAAGCAAATAGAGCAAAACAGGAAGAACTGTTGAATCTAGGTGGAGGATAGATTTGTCCACCTAGCACAGTTTACTGTGCTCTTCTTTCAACACTTCTATATGCTTGAAAGTTTTCATAATAAAAAGTCAGGAAAAATAAAGAGTATTAATACTATCTGCAGGATGACAATATTACTAATATGAAAAAGAACCAACTGGAGATCTTGGAAACCAAATCTGTAATTGTCAAAATTACAGATTTTGACAGAGCTGGAATAAATGATCAGAACAGACACAACTGAGGGACACCTGGGTGGTGAAGTCAGTTGAAGTGTCCAACTCTTGATTTCAGCTCAGGTCACGATCTCGGGATCAAGCCCAGTGTGGGCTCTGCGCTCAGCATAGAGTCTGCTTGAGATTCTCTCCTCCTCTCCCTCTGCCCTTCCTGCTCATGCTCTTTCTCTAAAATAAAGAAATCTTAAAAAAAAAAAAAAGGACACAGTTGAAAAGGAAATCAGTGTGCTGGAGGGTGAAGCCCAGGGTTTGTCCAGAACACAGCACAATAGAGCACCACACTATTAAGATGGAGAAGATAAGAGATATGGAGAACAGATCCTAAGTTCCAGCTCCTGTCCCATGCAAGTTCCAGAGGGAAGAACGAGAGCTAATCAAAGACATCTTTAAAAAACTCCTTAGACCTTCAGAGGTGCCTGGGTGGTGCAGTTGGTTAAGCATCCGACTCTTGGTTATGGCTCAGGCCATGATCTCAGGGTCCCGAGATTGAGCCCCAAGTTGGGCTCCATGCTTAGGGTGGAGTTTGGGTTTCTCTCACCCTCTCCCTCTGCTCCCCTCTACCCATGCTTGCTTGCTCTCTCTCTCAAATAAATAAATAAATCTTTAAAAAAAATTCCTTAAGACCTTTAGAAATAAAGGAATTTTCACTCTGATTATACCTACTGAGTTCAGAGCAGGGTGAATGAAAAAAATATCCCACAACCTAGATATACAATGGTAAGATTTCAGAACATCAGAAATCAAGGGTCACTTGATTTCAAGAGTCACTTAGAGATTCTTTCTGAAAGAATCACTTGAGGAACAATTCAGGCAAAATGAAAATGAACTAAAGTTATAAACAGTAAACCAAAAATCAATAAATAAAACTTGGAATTAAAATCCAATAGTTATCAAAATAACTGCTGGTGGCATAATGTCAAAAAAAATCAATAATGGTCTGGCACTAGAACCCTGGATGATTTCAATGGGGAAATTGGGGGTGAGGAGGCAATGAGGAGGGAAAAAAAGGTGTGCCAGGGTTCTTGTTCTCTTAGGGTCAAAGAAATAGATACTAATTCTAGACCACAGGTAGAAAAATATAAATTTGAGTACGCGTTTAATATTTAACAAGATAGGGGATCCCTGGGTGGCGCAGCGGTTTGGCGCCTGCCTTTGGCCCAGGGCGCGATCCTGGAGACCCGGGATCGAATCCCACATCGGGCTCCCGGTGCATGGAGCCTGCTTCTCCCTCTGCCTGTGTCTCTGCCTCTCTCTCTCTCTCTCTGTGACTATCATAAATAAATAAAAAAAAATTTAAAAAAAATATTTAACAAGATAAATATAAATAGGATATACACACTTCCAAATTACTAAGAGGGTGGCATAGGAGAGAGATCCAACAGAAGCCAAGACATACTTTGTGACGTGGAAAAAGCCAGTCACTGAATCCAGTTCCTGCAACAACAGAGAAGGTGCAGTGCTAAGTGCAGGCACACAGCAGAGCTCATATTCCCTCCCGGGCCTGGGAATAAACAGGTCAGTGAGGTGTAGAGGATGGTAGTAAGTGCTAGGAAGAAAAAGCAAGGTGAATAAGGATTATAAAGTAACTCAGACCTCAAAAACAAAAAGAAGCCAGACACAGGAAAGCCTGCAATATTGCAGGATTCCATTTGTATGGAGTGTCCAGAACAGGCAACTCTATGGAGACAGAAAGCAGACAAGTGGGTGCTGGGGAAGCAGGAATGAGAATGACTGCTCAGGGGTAGGGGGGTTCTTTTGAGGTAATGAAAATATATAAAAACTGATTGTGGTGATGGCTATACAACTCTGTGAGTAACCAACATGACCACACTGAACACTTTAAATGGGGGATTTCTATGGCATATGAATTATATATCTCAATAAAGATTTTTTTTTTCAAGGAACTTGGTAGAGTGCTACTTTAGACAAGATAGGCAAGTAAGGGAACATCTGGGTGGCAGTCAGTTGAGCATCAGACTCTTAACTTCAGCTCAGGTCATGATCTTGGGGTCGTGGGATCGAGCCCCACGTCAGGCTCTGTGCTCAGTGCAGAGTTTGCTTGGGATTCTCTTCTCCCTCTGCCCCTCCCCCCACTGGCTCTCTCTCTCTCTCTCTCTCTCTCTCTCTCTCTCTCTCTCAATAAAATAAATTAATAAAATCTAAAAGAAAAAAAAGAGGGTCAAGTAAGGCCACCTCGTGTGAGGTAAAACAATAATCTGTTGTGTATTCATACACATATACACATGGAGAGCAAATTGCCCCAAAGCATCTTAAGACTCTAGGGCCTTCATCCATAACCATACTGCTGCTCAGAGGCAGGGGAACCCCTGAGTAGTAAAGAGAAGAATCCAGCTGGAATTCTATAGCTTGGAGAGTATTTTAATACTTGATGAGTTTTTCATGCTAGACTTGAAAATACCAACCGTGACCATTTCACATCAAATTAACCAAACTTTGCTAGTTACAGTTTTAAGAGATTAGGCTTTTCAGCAAATGAGCCTGTAAAAATTTCCCCATCAACTTGTGCTATGGTGATACTATTTCTCAAAAGTCATAAAATTAAAAATAAAAGTCATAAAATCAAACAAAACAACACTGAGTTCCCATAAGATCTCGTGTATTCACCCAACATTTATCTCTCCTTCCTGGCCAGGAGCCCTTCAGCTCGTGCATGAACTCCAGCCTTCAAGCAGAGCTTCACTCATACCCTTTCCTGCTTAGAAGGCTTTCCCTCCCTCTGTCTCACTACTTGCTAGTTGATTCAGTCAATACTTTCCAAGGGCTTATTTTGGGGGAAATAACCAAAAAAGAAAACTTGAGAATTGAAGTTTACACTGAGGTACTTACCTTGTGATTTTTAAGATTTTATTTATTTATTCAGAGACAGAGAGAGAGAGAGAGAGAAAGAGAGAGAGAGAGAGAGAGAGAGAGAGAGAGAGAGGCAGAGACACAGGCAGAGGGAGAAGCAGGCTCCATGCAGGGAGCCCGATGTGGGACTTGATCCCGGGTCCCCAGGATTATGCCCTGGGCTGAAGGCAGCACCAAACCGTTGAGCCACCCAGGCTGCCCTACCCTTGTGATTTCAATAATATAACAGATTTTTTTTCTATATATTTCAAAGAATTTTCATGTCTTTTATAAAACTGATCTTTCTCCATGTAATTATCTATAATGTAAACATGGCAGATATTCACAATTTGTAGCTAGCAAACTGAAGTTTATTCTGACAGCTATGACCCATTCTTTTCATCATGAAATCATCCATTATTTATATACCCATGAGAGAGCTAAAATCCAAGAATAAAAAACAAGCTAAATCAAGAAAAAAATCAAAGTTTTTCACTGGAAAATGTAAACAGATTTTTTTAAAAAATTTTTTAGATTTTTATTTATTTATTTGAGAAACAGAGCATGTGAGCAGGAGGCAGAAGGAGAGGGAAGGAGAGAATCTCAAGCAGACTCCACACTGAGTATGGACCCCAACAACTTGGGGCTCAATCTTATAACCCCAAGATCATGACCTGTGCCAAAATCAAGAGTTGGACACTTAACTGAATAAGCCACCCAGGCACTTCAGAATATTTTTAATTTTAAAAATACCTAATTTTTACCCTTCTCAGGCATCAAAATGCCAGGAGTGGGAATTACCTGGCTTGAAATTGTAAGACTTTTTTTTTTTTTTTTCAGTGAGTGATGGAATTCTTCAGTGATGAAATGGTCCCACACCACCAGCATCAGCTAACCTAACCCACCCATGAGCCATGAGCTGGAAGCCAAACTTTTAGGCCTCTCATATCAAGCAAGATGAACAGCATCCTCTTAAAAGCAGTCGCCTCAACAGGTGACACATTCCAATGACCTGTCCCTGCCCAACACACACTGCAATTGCTGTCAGGGCCCTCAGGCAAGCCCCCCTGGCACCAGAATTGTGGCTTTATAGGTAAGACCTCACTTTGGACCAAAGAACAGAAGAACCGCTACCTCTATGGAATGCTCTCAAATACACCCCAGAAAGACCTGCCAGAAGGAAGAGCTGTAGGTCCCAAAGAATGTGAATAAGGATCGTCAACAGCTGATCAAACATTTGGGAAATGCGCACACAATTTCTGAAGGAGACTACTTTGAAAGAGGCAGCGCTCATGGACACATTAGGTTCTAGGTCACTACTGTTTACAAATCAGCCACATTACTCCTTAGTCACGCTCCAGATTTGGGACAGTGTCACCTCAAACACTGATGAACAGGTGCAAAAACCTTGAAGAACCCACAATGCTAACACACCTCATCTAGGACTAAGTTCCTCTTTTCCCAGCACAAGAAAGGGAAGCTTGTAAGACAAAGGAGTACAAGTAAGATCAGAGGAGTCCATGTGTGTCACGGTATATAGATATGGGAGCTATTAATGAGAAATGGTCCTTGGGACGCCTGGGTGGCTCAGTGGTTGAGCATCTGCCTTCAGCTCAGGGCATGATCCGGGGGTCCTGGGATGGAGCCCCACATTGGGCTCCCTGCATGGAGTCAGCTTCTCCCTCTGTCTGTGTCTCTGCCTCTCTCTGTGTGTCTCTCATGAATAAATGAATAAAATCTTTAAAAAAAAAAAAGAAGAGAGAATTGATCCTTGCTGATTAATTTATCACAGCAGGTTGGAGAGATCCTCTCTCTAACAGCACTTGCTCAAGTTCTGTTGCAACATGTTCAAGAGAACAGCATTTTGTAAACCATTGTAAAGATGGGTTTTTTCTTTTGTTCACACTATCCATATGCACCAATTCACCCAATTCATCTGAATTAATCAGGATTTGTTTGTTTAACAAGCACCTGGCATTAAGATGCTGTTATCGTACTGCTAATCAAAACACACAAAAAAAGTAAAATGCAAGTGATCTATGACAGCCCAGATATTAAACTCGTCCCAAACCTTTCCATGCATATGTGGTGCTTATGCATGTTCTCCCAGTGGAAAAGGGCATAGCACAGCAGTGAGGGTAAGCACCAGACCAGGAGCCTGAAGGATAAGTTCTTTTCAGATCTGCCACCCACAAGCCTTGATCTTTTGCTCTGTAAGATGGGGATCCTTCTCATCCCCATGAGCAAATCCTATGTGGGTAGGTGAGACAGGGATTCCTTCTGTAGCTCACTGTTAGAGTAACAGGTCAGTGAAGTGACTTGCACAAGGTCAGCTGAGCACCCAGGCCGAGAAGCCAAGCTTCTGGACTCCTCAAGCCACACTTTCTCTCTCTCAGGTGATTGCCACACCAATGACAGGCCCCCTGTTTACTGATGATCTGCAATGGGCCAGGTCCCTAAAGCCAAGCGATTTGCAAGTGAAGCAGATCAAAAGTGGTGACGTCACATGCCCAGAACACTAGAAGGCAAAGCCAAGATTTAAAGGTGGTGCCGCGGTGGGGGTCTAACACTGGCCCTCCTTCCACTGTCTTTCCATGAAATGTGCTATCCCAGGACTGTCAGAAACCTCGGGAGGCAAGGTTTATCTTGCAACGGGGATGGCCATCATTGGCCTCAAGAACAGATTTCTTCAGACAACCAGCATGACCCAGAACTTCTTTCTTATCTAACAGTCCTTTTGCTCTTTCTGATCAAAACTGGAAAAGTCAAACCAGTATGACCCAAATCAGAAAAGCACCTGAACCAAAGAGCAAAATCAGACCTCTGATTGGACGCCCAGAGGATGTAAACTCGAAAAAGAAGACGGTTCTTATTTCCCGGCCCCTGCCCCCTCTTTTGGAAGTGCCAGGAGCAGCTACAAAAACAAAGGTGACTTGCAGGGCCCAGGGCAGCTAGAGAGCCAAGGCCCAAGGGCATAAACCTTACCTCTGTGAAGGAGAGATACGGCAACATCCCAACAAGAGGAGAGTGAACCTGATAGAGAGCTGAATAAAGGGGGTACAATTTGACAAGGCTAACCTGTGTGTGTGGACTTGAGGCCTGTGTCCCCAGTGATCTGCAAAACGAGTTTACATAACAGGCCTTTGTGCTGCCCCAGATAAGACAGAGTAGAAAAGCTCTCATAGTGTTTTAAGGATTTAGAACCAGCTAAGATTCCTGGGGGACACTGAGGATGAGGATGGCAGAGAGGAAGCAAAGGGTAGGGGAGAGGGGAGTTAAGACATCACCTGTCTGATCTACAGAGGAGAATGGTAACAACAGCAGTAATAATTTAAGTCCTCATATTTGTAATTCCTTGGCCTTATTCACAATAGCACTTTCAGGATAGACCAGAATCCAGTAACACTGACTGCCTCTTCTTAGAGGGCACTGTAGGGTTGGGAGACAAAGGTGGAAGGGAGTTTTTTTTTTTTTTTTTTTTTAACTGTGTGCCCTTGAAATTTTGAAATTCTGGACCATGTAGATGGATTATCTATTCAAAAATATATAAAGGGAATTTTTACACTATTTTAACCATGTCTAGAGTTTTCCAACAATCCTAAGAAGCAGGCAGAGCAAAGATCAGTAGTTGCAACTCACAGATGAGGAAGCCATGGGCTCTAAGAAAGAAAAAGGAGGGACACCTGGGTGGCTCAGCAGCTGGGCGTCTGCCTTTGGCTCAGGTCATGATCCTGGAGTCCTGGGATTGAGTCCCACATTGGGCTCCCTGCATGGAGCCTCCTTTTCCCTCTGCCCGTGTCTGCCTCTCCCTCTCTTTCATGAATAAATAAATAAATAAAATCTTTAAGAAAAAAAGGAATTGGCCACAGTTGTGGTAGAGTAGGAAGACTCAGACCTTCACGCTCCTTTTTAAAAAAAAAAAAAATTTTTTTTTAAAGAGACCCAGGCAGAGGGAGAAGCAGGTTCCCTGCGGGGAGTCTGATGGGCGACTTGATCCCCAGGACCCTGGGATCACGACTTGAGCCGAAGGCAGGCACAAAACCACTGAGCCACCCTGGTGCCCCTGATTTTCATACTCCTAAGCCACTGTTCTCTTTTGGAACCCCCACAGTTTGAAAGATGCAACCCCGCATAGCTAGAGCTGCATGAATCCACATGGGGAAGGGCACAGGAACCCAGCACCCCATAAGGAACTTTACTAATCAGCACAGCGGGCTATGTGAGCTGTTCCGGGCTGGCTAGATGTTCTGGCAGTGGAAAAACATCCTGAAACTCGTGAAGGCTTCAACTCTTACTACTGAAAAATCTATAAAATGCCCAAGTCCACACTGTTTCTCAAGCGTGGTGGCTGCAACCACATTTTTTTTACTAGATTCATTAACTTGCAGACTCTCAGAGTCATCACTATGAACTCAGAGAGACTCAGACGGGTGGTCAAGTGTAAAAATGAGCACTGGGCTTACGACCCAGGCAGACCCTGAGTTCAAGTCCCAGTTCTACCATTGACTTGTGTGTGGCCTTCCGCATGCTGGTTACTTCATTTATTTTGGCCTCAGCTTCCCCTCGATTAATAAGAATCAACTCGCAGACATGTACCCCACACCACGCATCTAACACTGTTGTAGGTGCGGGGACTCGCAGGCCCACAAAGGAGACTGGATCCCTGCACTTTCAAGGAGCTGACAGGCCTTGTACAGGAGGAGACTGTCACATGAGGTCATTTTAAGTCCTGATAAGTGCTATGAACTTATCCCTGACCTTACCCTGTAATGGAACAGAAGGTCCAAAAGGGCAGGGAAGGCCTCTCTCTGAAAAGGAGGCATCTGCAGTGGGAGCCAAATGATGAGGCAGCAGGGGGATGTAGGGACACAGTATGACAAGCAAGGGGATAAAGAGCCCAAGGCAGGCCTGTCTGAAGGAGAGAGAAGGCCAGTGAGGCCAGAAAGCACTCAGTGAGGGGCAGAGGGAAGGAGCTAAACCAGCCAAGGCAGACAGGGGCCCACCTCTTCAGGTGAGCAGTCTGGATGTCATTCTGGTTGCAACTAGAAGTGACTATAGAAATAAAGAGGTTTAATTAGATCTGTAAAGTTGTAACTTCTTAATTTTTTTAGCAGTCAAATGAAAACAAGTGGAACCTCAATACCAAACTGGATACAAGTAGTTTTGCTCTGTCTAGGTGAGAAGCTAGTTAAGGCCCTTCCGACCTTGTGGCCTCTTGGCTTTCCCGGCTCCCACCCCCGACCCCTCAGGGGATACCCCCACATCCTGGAGCTCAGAGGAGCTGGAAAAACACCAGGTGATCTATGTCTGGGTTCTTCAAGGTCCAACAAAAAAGTACAGGGAGGAGGTTTGGGATATGACACCGGATGCCTGCTGGACCCCAGGCAGCCCCTGCAAAGGTTTTAAATTAAATCCCTGATGTGGGCACACTTTCTGCAGGAACAATAACAATAAAATCTGGTTCATCAAAGGTTCCAGTTAAAATCACACTGCTGAAGCTATAGGGAGAGAAAACAGATCAGTGATTGCCAGGGGCTGGGGTGAAGGGAGCACACTGACACAAAGGGACATGGAACTTTCTGTGTTGCTGGAAGTATTCTATACTGTGATTGTGGAGGTGATTATGGGGCTGCATACGTTTCGTCAAAATTCACACAACAGGGATCCCTGGGTGGCGCAGTGGTTTGGCGCCTGCCTTTGGCCCAGGGCGCGGTCCTGGAGACCCAGGGTCGAGTCCCACATCGGGCTCCCGGTGCATGGAGCCTGCTTCTCCCTCTGCCTGTGTCTCTGCCTCTCTCTCTCTCACTGTGTGCCTATCATAAATAAATAAAAATTTAAATAAAAAAAAAAATTCACACAACAGTACACGTAAAGTGGGTGAAGTTAAAGGAGTGGAAGTTAAATCATGAACCTGATGTTTATGAAGACACCTGAGGAAAGCAAAAGTGACTTGCTCCTGCTGAGTCAGTAGAGCCCCCAAACTGCCACTTGAAGGAATGTCCCCCACCCACTGCTGCTCAGTTTCAATTCAATGCCTCTTTAGCACCCTGGGCCTCAGGTTTCTCTGACTACAAAATGAGGATGTAGATAATCGCCAAAAATTCTTCCACTCCAATCAGATTCTAAGAAGCAGTCTGGCACAGGGGAAAGACCTCAACCCTGTAGAGTCAGAAAAACTGGAAGAAAAATGCCCAGCTCTGTCAGTTACTTGCTGTGGGTGCCAGGGCCACCCTGTCCTATGCCAGACGGGGTTAGTAAGAACACATCTGTAAATCAGCTGGCACACAACAGACTCTCAAAAGGGGAAGCCATTATGTGGAGGGGTTTTACCATCCATCCAGTGTCCTGATCCCAATCCCACCCAGCTGTGTCCTAAGAACAATGTGGAGGTGCCCATAAGGAAAAGAAATCGTGAACTGCCTGCCCTGTGTTGCATAACCCGTGCTCGGGTACACAGTACACCCTGGGCTCCACTGGGGCACAGGCTGTTATCTCGCCAGGTAAACAGGAACACCCTGCCCCCTCCTTGACCACCGTCAGCACCCAGCCACCACAAACACACGGGTGCAAGAGAAGACCGGCCCACAGCTTGCAGAAGCAGCCACTGCTATTTATGCCTATATTTTAGGAACTCCACTTTCCCTGTGGCTGCTGGCATCATCACAGGGCACAAAGTCATCCACAGACACACTCCACCCATCCTCCAGCCCTTCCCTCGCCACCTGTTCCAAAGGGGTGGTCCCAAATAATGACTCAAAGCTGCCTGCCACACCTTGCTCCTATCTTTCTATCCTAAGGAAACCAAAAGAAACACACAGAAACCCAAAATATTATTAAAACAAAACAAATAAAACAAACCCTTCAGGCAGGGAGTTTCTGCTTCCCCTGGCACATCAACCCTAGAGGCACTGTGGCCGCGTCAAGTTTGTTGGCGTACTATGTCTCCATGGAGGGACATGAGGTAGGCGACACCCAGAAATTATGCCAATTTTGCAGAAACAAAGAGCTAAATACCGTGCAAAAGACAAGCATGAGCACGGCTACAGCAGCCCAGGGACCCAAAGCATCAGATCTCCAGGGACTCCAATACCTGGCTCAACTTCTAGAAAACACAGAGATAACAGGAGATAACACTTGCCCTGTGCTGCCCCTGCTCAGTGCTCTCAGGAGCCGTCCTGCAGATACGTGAACTCAAAACCATGAAAGAATGGAAAAGATTTCTGCACAGCTCAGTGGAGTAAAGATACTGAGCAAAAACAATGCTCCGTCCTGGCCATGGTCTCCCAACTCTTATTAGGGAGGGCTGGTGGCCAGGGCAAGAGACTCTGATTCATCAATCATAAATATTATTTATCAAACCATTGCCAGGACATTGTGGCAACTACATCCTGCTGTTTCTATTCAGAGCCGCTGCCAAAGTTCGGTCCTCTCCCCCACCTTCCGGTATCTGTGAACTTTCCAGTTTCTACCACACTCCAGCTGGGGGAGGGGACCCAGTGCCGGCCCTCGTCGAGTGAAGTTCCACCACCGAGTCCACAAAGAGACTGCGGGGAGGCGTGGCCAGGCCGGAAACTCTGACAAAAAGTTTGGCCCTCCGGTCCTAGAAGCAACTGCCTCCCGGTGCCCCGCAGTCGCGGGAGGGAGGGTGCTCCCGCGGCCGGCTCCCCCGCCAGGGCCGCCGCGCTGGGCGCTCGGAACGCGGCGGGGAGGGGCAGGCCGCCCGGCGCCCCTCGGCCCCCCGCGCTCCGAGGCGCTCTGCTGCCTTCCTTCCACGGGCGAGGTCATTTCGGAGCAAGAGCCCGCGGCGGGTGGGCTCGGGAGGGTGGGGCCTCCTCCCCCGCAGGACCCCCCGCACGCGCACGCCCCCGAGGCCGGCGCCCCGAGGACTGACCCGGACCCAGACCCCAAGCCCGGGCCTGCTCCCGCAGGAGGAAGGGGAAGGGGCAGGGAAGGGATCTGCCAGAAACCCGAGGGCCATCCGGGGCGCTCGCTGCGGCCGCGGGCTCCCGCAGCCCCCGCCCCCGCCCCCGCCCCCGCCCCCGCGGAGGGGGCGCCTTCTGGGGGCGCTGGCGGACCGCGGGGCCCGTCGGAGCGGCCAGAGGGCCAGGCCGCCCCCGCGCCGCGACTCCGGGCCGGGCCTCCCACCTTGACCCGCTTGCCCTGGATCTCCAGCGTCTTCATGGTGAAGTCGACGCCGATGGTGCTGCCCTGGCGCTCCGAGAAGGCGCCGGTCTTGAAGCGCTGCACCACGCACGTCTTGCCCACGCTCGCGTCGCCCACCAGCACCAGCTTGAACAGGAAATCGTACTGCTCGTCCGGGTCCCCCGGGCCCGGGCCTGGGCCCGCCATGGCCGCGCGGGAGCCGAAGGGCCGGCGCTCCACACGCTGAGCAGCCTGAGCGCGCGGAAGCCGCGGACCGCCTGGCGACGTGGAACCGCCGCAACACCTGAAGAAGGGGCGCCGCCGACTGCCGGCCCCGGCCCCGCCCCGCCCCCGCCGGCCTCCCGCCCCGGCCCCGCCCCCGGCCCCGGCCCCGCCCCCGCCGGCCTCCCGCCCCGGCCCCGGCCCCGGCCCCGCCCCCGCCGGCCTCCCGCCCCGGCCCCGGCCCCGCCCCGCCGGCCCCCGCGGCCCCGCCCCGGCCCCGGCCCGCCCCGCCGGCCTCCCGCCCCGGCCCCGGCCCCGGCCCCGCCCCCGCCGGCCTCCCGCCCCGGCCCCGGCCCCGGCCCCGCCCTCGGCCAGCCGGGAGCCCGCGGGCCTCCGCTCAGCCCCGGGCTCGCCTAGTTCCGCCGCCGCTCGCTCCGGGCCAGCGCAGCCCTCGCGCCCGCCCCCAGCCCCGCCGCGGCCAGGCTCCGCCCCCCGCGCCGCCCCGGCCCGACTCTACTACCCTCAGCACCTCGGGCCCGCCCCATCCCCGCTCCAGCCTCGGCGCTCCTCGGGACAGACTCCGCCCTCAGCCACACCCCGAGCAGGCCCCGCCCCCAGCCCGGCTCCTGGCCCCGCCCCCAGCCCGACTAGCGGCCCTCGGCCGGTCGACGTCGGCTTCTCAGCCCCGCCCCTAAGCCCGCCCACAACCCAACTCGGCTCGCAGCCCCGCCCCCAGCGCTCGCCACGCGCCCCATCGCCTGCGGGCCAGGCTGCAGGCCCTGAGCAGTCAGGAGCAGGCTCAAGGGAGTGGTGGTCTCTGGGCCTGCAGGCCTGGGGGCCTATTAACCCAGCCAATGTACCCAGAACGGCCATGGCCTCCTCTAGAATGGATCCGCCGGGAAGGGGACCACAACGCAGCGTCCCTTCTGCAGGGCCGATAATGCAGCATCCCTCTAACAGAGGACGGGGATAGGTGATAGCATCTTCCCACACGGAAGGGAAAGGCACAAGGGCCCACTACCAGGAACGAGAAGGCTTCAGTGAGGCCAGAAATCAAGCTGACTACAAACTAGGGTGAAGACCAGAATCCCAGTGGGGAAAGAGACCTGAAGGCTGTGTGCTCAAAGTGACCCCCCCCCCCTTTCAGGACTCTAGAGAGAGGGAAACTAGAGAGACCGTGTGGTGGATGGCTAGGCCAGAGGAGTTGAGAGATCACAACCCCCAAAGGCAGCCTAGTGATGGTTGAAGCAGCTGTCCAAATGGCTCAGGGTGGGCTGGCTGAGTTGGGGTTATAATGGGCCCAGTTGGGCAAACTGACCCAGCCAAACAGCACCAATGACTGGCCTGAGCAAAGGAACATGGATAGGTTTGTGGGGAGTTTTGTGGAAGGGCAGACCAGCTCCTGCCAAGATAGCCCATTAACCAAGGGTCCTTGGAAAAATGAAACCCAAATGTCTATAAAGGAGTTTAGGATAGAGACGCCTGGGTGGCTCAGTGGTTGAGCATATCTGCCTTTGGCTCAGATCATGACCCCGGGGGTCCTGGGATGGAGTCCTACATCAGGGTCCCCGTGGGGAGTCTGCTTCTCCCTAGGTCTCTGCCTCTATGTCTCTCATGAATAAATAAATAAAATCTTTTTAAAAATCAAAAGGAAAAAAAAAAGCTTAAAATAGATCAGATGGGACCTATCCCCACAAGGGGCTTTGAGAATACTTCCACCCCTCTTCAGAATCCAATTCTTCTTGGTTCAATAAATTTGATTAATGCTACTACGGTTCAGGTACTGTTCAAGGCCCTTGGAACACTGGGCCCTTGGCCCAGTGAAAAAGCAGACAAAAATCCATACCCTCTCCAGCAGAAAAGGGAAGAGGGCTTTCCCGTGGCTTAAGAAGACCACAAAGGGCAAGTCCACCAGGACCAGTAGTACCTTGAGGATCCCTGACCACCTTTACCAGCCAAATGGGGAAGAGACTGGATGAGGAAGCAAAGACAGACCCATGGAGAAGATGCAGGAGCAATCTATTCTGGAACAGTGTCAACTGTTCTCCCATGGGAAATACCCAATCGTGCCAGGCATGGACCCCCAAAGTGCCATGGAAAAGCAATTCTGGGAGCCCAGCTTTATAACATCAGACTGTGGTGTCAGGAAATAGCCTCCCATTCCGAGGTAGAAGGACATGGGATGGGAGGCATCCACATGTTGCCGTTGGCTCTGGGGCATGTCTCAAAGTTCATAACTTTTTCTCAAAGTCCAGAAAAAAAACATCTGTCCCAGCCCAGAGTGGCTACTCACAGCCACTGGTGGAGAGAGGGAAGGAAAAGGTGAGCCCAGGGGCCAGGATGAGCCAAGACTCAACTACTGGAAACATGGGAAGAGGAAGGAAAAGTGTAGACATTTGCAGGGTGAGGAGGAGAGGTAGCGGAATAACTGAAATGGCCTTTACATTTGCCTTGCCTGGAATTGACTTAGGGTCGGGTGGAGGTGCGTTTGTCTCCTATGGATTTTGCCAGAAAAGTCCAGCTACCACTTATCTTTGTAGGGTGATGGAAATGTTCTAAAACTAGACTGTCGGGTGCCTGGGTGGCTCAGTCAGTTAAGTGTCTGCCTTGGGCTCAAGTCATGATCTTAGGGTCCTGGGACTGAGTCTCCAGTCTGCCTCTCCTTCTCCCTCTGCCCCTCCCCCCACTCACTCATCCTCTCTCTCTCAAATAAAAATCTTTAAAATAAAATAAAACTAGATGGTCATGAGGGCTACAGGACTCAAGGAATTTATAAAATCCTTAAATTGTACACTTACAATGGGTGGAATTGATGGTACATAAATTACACCTCAAAAAAAATAAATAAATAAATTACACCTCAATAAAACTGTTAAAAAATATCTTTATTTTCTTTCTTTTGGTGGTAAGTTTATGCTCATTTGAAACAGTAATTCAAATTCAAAAATGCTTATGAGGGGATCCCTGAGTGGCTCTGCTGTTCAGAGCCTGCCTTCACACATCAGGCTCCCGGTGCATGGAGCCCGCTTCTCCCTCTGCCTGTGTCTCTGCCTCTCTCTCTCTCTCTCTCTCTGTGACTATCATAAATTAAAAAAAAAAAAAAAAAAAACAGAGCCTGCCTTCAGCCCAGGGCATGATCCTGGAGTCCCTGGATCCCATGTCAGGCTCCCTGCATGGGGCCTGCTTCTCCCTCTGCCTGTGTCTCTGCCTCTCTCTCTCTCTCTCTCTCTCTCTCATGAATAAATAAATAAAATCTTTTAAAAATATGTTTATGTATCTCACATAATGCCCCAGATTTATAATAATGCATATCTCAAATTTTTAAAAATGTATCAAGAATTTAACATTCTTGGGGCACCTGGGTGGCTTGGTCAGTTATGCAGCTGGGTGACTTAGGTCATGATCTGGGGGTCCTGGGATTGAGCCCTGTGTTGGGCTCCCTGCTCAGCAGAGTCTGCTTCTTCCTCTCCCTCTCCTCACCCCCTACTCATGCTTGCTCTCTTACTCTCTCTCTCAAATAAATAAAATCTTAAAAAAATAAAAATTTAACATTCTTAAAGCTAGTGGAGCGTGGGCTGAGTTTTAACTGTGTTTATACTGTTGTCACATGGGGGCATAACATCCTTAATAGATAAACTGAGGGATCTGCTATAATCCCAATGGTCTGTGGATCAGAACTCCTCCAAGTGTTTAAGGGACAAAAGCCATCTTTCTTCCCCTTTCTTGGCTCCTCCCTCCATTCTTTCTTCCTCCATCTCTATTCTTTCCAATGGTCACCATGATTAAAATATACAGCCTCTAACCACGTGTCATCTGAGTTTTATTTGGCAGCACCTAGACTTAGTGCTAAAAATGTGCCCCCATCAGACATGAAGGTGAGAAAACACTGTAAAGAAATGAAGACTAGACATCAACCATGATACCCTCCATTCTTAACATAGAAGAGTGCTTGCTACACAATATTAGAATATAATGAGAGCAGCAAGGAAACAAAGCTATCTTGCCACAGTTGTAGACTTAGGTAGGCTGATGCTGGCTGAGGACTAGGAAGGCTCCCTCCCAGGGGCCAGCCCTCAGCCCACCTGGAGGCCAAAGAAATGCCAGCCAGCCAACTCTCTCTCCCCTCCCAGAACCCCAAAATGTCATAAACACGGGTCAAATGAACCCTAGCCCTCCCTGCTTCTGTCGATGGCACCCATTTCACTCTTGAGGCTCTGCCTGAAAATAAGGGATCCTACGGCCCTCAGCACCCCTACTCCCACCTCTACCAACACCATGCTGCCCTCCCACCCCCACTGCCACCCTCCACCTGATGCAGTGCCCCCACCCAGGAGCACCCTGGCTTCCTCTCCTGCTTCTAGTCCCCACGGTCCCCCGCCCCCACCAAATGGGTTTGCTGGAAGGACTCTCATGAGGTCACTTCCCTGCTCAAACGTCTGTGATGAGCCCCAGACTCTGGAACACCCAGTGTTCCACCTTACTCCTCCAACACCATCTGTTCCCCTCCCCTATTGCCCAGACCCTCCAACTTGCCAAGTTTCACAGAATCCTGTATGGCCTAGAGAGAGGGACTGATGGGGATCAGACCCCCTCTCCCTACTCCTCACCACACCGAGGCAGAAACCCAGGCTCTGAGACTTACAGAAAAATATCTTGTGCAGGAACTCATGCACTGCTCAGCCCTGCAACTGAACTTCCCTCTACATATTCTTATTTCTTGGGTGGGGGGGGTTGGGGGGGGAAGGGAGTGAAACAGGAGGGGAACAGATATGAAAATGCCTGAAGATGGGGGTGCTGTTACTAGTTCCCCCCAAGGACCTGTCTGCTCATTTGTTAAGCACTGCCTGTCCAGTGGGAAGGCCTGATGTTCCCAGATGGGCTCCTACTGTCACAGCTTCCCAGTTCCTGAGGGCAGGGGATGAGATACCCCCACTTCATCCTTTCCTGGGGCTTTGGAGAGGCAGGGGGAGGCCGGTCCTCTCTTCTCCAGGAGAGTCATCAGAGGATGGGGTGGGGGTGAGAGTGGGACAGCCTGTACAGTGACACAATCTACACCGCTGTATCCTCGTGACAGCCTTGTTCCTCTCACAGCCACCCAAGGTATCCAGGGGCAGAGGAGAAAGATTTTAATCTCTTCCTTGTTTATAAATTGCTCAAGAGCAGGAACACAAGTGTCAGGGGGACAGAGTGCAGGGTGGGTGGGAAGGCAGGGGGAGGAAGGCTGATCTGAGGCCTGAGTGGAGCTGGCCTGATGAATCTTAAAGTAAAACAAGAAAAGACTGGTTTCACTCATAGGAAAACCAGTGGAGTGAGCAAAGGGGAGGGAAGTCTATGGAAGTGTATCTATGGAAAGTTACATTTTTGGAAACTTCACGCAGACAGAGCCAAAGCTAATATAAACCACAGAACAGATTTTGTCAACAAAATCAAGGCTCCCAAGACTGGTTCCTTTGCCTCTGAGCAATGAACTGAGCCAAGGGAACCACATCCTCACCAATGGGGACACTGACAAGCTGATTCCCCTGCTGTTCCAGGCCTGGTACAGGAACCCTGCAGAGATCTTCCCTCCAGCGCCTCTGGCAGGTGAGCAGCCAGGGCCTGCGGGACAAGAAGCCTGGGGTTGGGTCCACTGCCACTATCTTAGCTGCTTTCCTACCCAGCCTCTGTGTCCTCAGATGGGGGACCCTGATTTCTGTCCTGCCTGCAGCCCAGCAAGCATCCTAAGATCCCAGCTGGGAGGGCTTTGTAAACAGGGGCTCCTGTTTCTGGTTCTGTCCAGAGGTCAGAAGCCTGGTAATTCCACTGAGTGAGTGATGAAGGCCGGGAGCCTGGACATCCCAGAGGGGCCACGCTCCAGGCACTTCCAATCACCTTTTCCAGGGAGAAGAAATGCCTGTGGTTTGAATCTCCTGCTGTCCTAGAATGCAGGGCAGCCTCCAGCCTGCATGGGCCCCTTGGGAGACAAAGCCCTAACCCGGAGGTCCGAGCTGGGCCACCACATGCCCCCCCCCCCCGGAGGCTGTGAGGAGGGCCCTGCCCTCTCTCACCTCTGTCCACGCCAGGGAACTGCCAGACCCCGGGACAAGGCCCTGGGCTTATTTAAAGCAGGGAAACTGAGGCCAGGGGCTCTAAGAGCTGAGCCTGGCCCTGCCCTTCCTGTGGGGGCATCCAAAGCTCCAAGCCCGACTCCCCTACTCCCTAGACACATTCCCCCAGGGGCTCAGCTGAGGAGGGATGTCGCCAGCCCTTCCTTCAGGGATGCAGGGTGCCCCCACCCCAGGCACCCTTCCCTCACGGCTGCCCCCCACCCCAGCAGCCTCTGCCCGGCCTGGCTCCCGCCTCCTGCCTCCACGCCCAGCTCCACACACCTTCCTTGAGCAGGTCACCCCCTGGCTTGGACCTGCAGGCCCCTGCCGCCCACAGACTCCCCTCAGGGCCCATCAGGGCCGTTCACAGCCGGCCACACTCTACCCTGACACTCACCACCCCCAGCCCACAGGGCTCTGCCCTTTCCTGGCCCCGCTGCTCCCGATGGGCTGACCCCCAGACCCACCTGAAGAGCCCACCTTGCTGCAGCTGCCCCAAGCAGGGCCTTCTGCATACCAACAGTCCCAGCTGGGGCCCTGGGCCCAGAGGACAACCACCTGCTCCTGACATGGACTCCCAGGCACCCCCAGGAGCCCTCCAGGATAGGGGCCCCCGCCCCCAGAGCCTGCCGTCGGGTCCCCCATGGGAAAGACAAGATTCGCCCCGATGGCGGGCTGGCTCCCACTGCTGCTTCCTGGGCATCTGTGCGTGCTCTCCCCGGGCCACCTCGGGGGCTGTAGCAAGGCCAGCTCTGCCCGCCCACCTCGGCTGTGAGAATGGAGGGAGCTGAGATGAGTCTCCTCCCTCCCACGCCGGGGCTGTGTGCTTTGGGCCTCTGTCCCCACCTTGCATCCTGGGGCTGCCAGCACTTGCCTGCGGAACACGCTACAGACATGGAAGTTGCCCTTTCATATAAAAATCTTTAATAAAAATAGCTCTCTTCAGGATGAGTCATAAAACAGAAGCAACAAACAAATTTCTACCACCTGAGCAGGAGGGAACGCGGCAGGCTGAGTGGGCCATGGAGAACTGGGAGCAGTACTCAACCCAGAAGGAAGAGCCTTGGCTGGTAACTGACACGTGGGACTGTGGGCCCAAGGCTGACACGTTTTCTCACTTCAAGGAGATAGCAGTAAGTCTTTTTAGGAAAAACTGCATCTTTTTAATGGTAGTCATCAAGTGACCTCCCTCCCCAGCAAATGACAGAAGAGAGGTAAGGAAAACACAGGCAGCCTGTTAGCAGCCTGTTTTACATACTCAAGGTAAAAATAAGTGGGTTCCTATAATAGCAAAATGTTTGTACAAAAGTGACAGCTAAAGGGTTCAGAAGGCAGACAGCCTGCCAGGGAGGCACAGGCAGCCGGTCCCTTCAGATCAGGAGATGGGGTAAGAAAAGGTAAGAGAAGTAGCAGGATGCCTTGTAGTACCAGCCAGCCCATATGCAATCCCAGGACAGCAGAGCCCTGTGGACTCACCAGGGGCCACTGGGGGGATGAGGGTCTCCCAGCAAATTTGCAGACCCTGAGCAGGTCCCAGCTCAGCCCTAATACCCCAGAAGTCTTTTGGCCTCTTCGCTCTGGGCCTGCAGGGTCTCACTAGCATACTTCTGGAGGAGTTCCATCTTCTTCCTTCGCACAAGTGCCTCCTCGATCTGTGGATAGGCAGGAGTCAAGGGTTCAGGCTTTCCTCTGCAGCCACGCCCTCCCTATCCTGCTGGATCCCAGCCAGGAGTGGGTTCCCAGGACAGAGGCCACCAAGGAGCCAAAACCCAGAGGCATCTCCCAGAACCCCACGCTTTCCCAGTGGAAGCATGGGAACAACAGTCTTTTTCAGCACCCCCTAGAGCAGATGAGATCCTGCCTCCTCAGGATCCCACAGCGACCGGTGCCATGAGGTCGGAAGGATGAGGAAAACCCACCCTCCTACTCTGAGCAGTCTGCTTTAGAGACGAGGGCCCCCCGCCCCGGCACTGGGGAAACCCCCCAGCAAGGGCAGCACCCAGCTTCTGTCCTACCTCTTGCTGGGATGGCACTGGGACATGGGCAATGAACTTCTGTTGTCCGTCTTCACCTCCTTTCTCCTGGCTGCCTTCCTCATCAGACTACAAACAGAAAAACCAAAAAGTCAGGGAGCAGGAGCCCATTTAAACACATGTTGGTACTGCTACAAAATGCACAGCTCTACAGCTACTTAAGAGGACAAAAGGAATGAGAAGTTCAGTGCTCAGAAAGACACAAAGACACACTATTAACTATTTAAAAAGCAACAAAGCACTCTGTAAATTATGGCACCTTTTGTCTGAGGAAAGAAAGAAACAATAGAAACTAGTGACAGCAGTGAGAACCAGATGCATGTCTGCACCTAGAGCACTAAGGAATCTTTGTTGATCTGTATATATTTTTTTGCTTCTGAACTTTGTGAATGTCACTTATTTTGTTTAATTAAAATTTAAAACTGTACCACATATAGAAAAAAAATCAGAGTCTGCATGTGAATCAAAAGAGATTAACTAATAACCTAAGGAAGTAACGTGGCCTTAGAAATCTGAGGAAAAAGGACTCCTATGAGGTGGTGGGCCCCACCGCTCGCCAGTCTTGGGACCAGATGCTCTGCAGCAGCCTCTCTGCACAACCACTGCCAGGTGGAGCTGGCTGGAAACACTTTGGCAGAGCCTCTCAGATGCTGCTGGTAGGAGGGGACACCGGTCCCAGTGCTCTGGAAGATGGCTTAGCTCTATCTACTGAAGCCCAGTACATGCTTACCCTAGGAGCTGATAATTCCACTCCTCAGTGTGCACTCAACATAAACAGCTGCCTATGAACCAGAAAGGCCACATTAGCCTTATTTGGTATAGCCCCAAACTGGACACAAAACAGACACCCAGGGATCCCTGGGTGGCGCAGTGGTTTGGCGCCTGCCTTTGGCCCAGGGCGCAATCCTGGAGACCTGGGATTGAATCCCACGTCAGGTTCCCGGTGCATGGAGCCTGCTTCTCCCTCTGCCTGTGTCTCTGCCTCTCTCTCTCTCTGTGTGTGTGTGTGTGACTATCATAAATTAAAAAAAAAAAGAAAAAAAAAAAATAACAGACACCCATGACCATTAGACACCAAAGAGTATGCATGATTCTACTGAGAGACAAAGTTCAGAAACAGGTAAGAGCATAAGGGTTACTAGAGGTCAGGAGAGTAACACCCAGGGGGGCAGGAGCAAACTTCTGTGCAGCCAGTGACTCTAATAAATATTGTTTATGTTTCTTCACATAATAAATTAATTTTTCAATTTCAAAAAAAAAAAAAAAGCTCGGAGCTTATTCTAGGGTGCTAGTCATGTTCTGTTTCTTCAGCTGGTATTTGCTTCATGGGGTGGTTCACCCTGTGAAAATGCTCCAGCCTGTACACTTGCCCCTTGCGTATTCTCTCTATATGGAATACTGTTCAACAATAAAAAGGAATGAGCTTTTTTTTTTAAGATTTTATTTATTTATTCATGAGAGACTCAGAGAGAGAGAGAGAGAGAGAGAGAGGCAGAGACACAGGCAGAGGGAGAAGCAGGCTCCACTCCACACAGGGAGCCAGACGTGGGACTCGATCCTGGGCCCCCAGGATCGTGCCCTGAGCCAGACGGTCAACCGCTGAGCCACCCAGGTGTCCTAGGAGTTAACTCTTATTTTTTTCTTTTAAAGATTTTATTTATTCATGAGAAACAGAGAGGCAGAGACACAAGCAGAGAGAGGGAGAAGCAGGCTCCATGCAGGGAGCCCAACATGGGACTCGATCCCAGGTCTCCAGGATCACGCCCTGGGCTGCAGGCAGCGCTAAACCGCTGGGCTACCGGGGCTGCCCAGGAGTGAACTCAAATTCAACAACTTCGCTGGACCTCAAGGGCACTGTGCTGAGTGTAGGGACCATCCCCAAAGGTGACATACAGTAAGATTTCATTTATGCAACATTCTCAAAATGACAGAAATCTAGAGATAGAGAACAGACTGGAGTTTGCCAGGGGCAAGGGATGGGGGACGGTGGGAGGTATGATTCTGTAAGGGGGTGGCGCCTGGAGGGAAAATTTCTGTATCCTGACTGAAATGGTAGTCACAAAGACACCTGGGTGGCTTAGTCAGTTAAGCCTCCGACTCTTGGTTTCAGCTCAGGTCATGATCCCAGGGTCCTGGGACTGAGCCCTGTGTCTGGCTCCATGCTGATCATGGAGTCTGCTTAAGACTCTCTCTCTCCCGGGGATCCCTGGGTGGCTCAGTGGTTTAGCGCCTGCGTTTGGCCCAGGGCGTGATCCTGGAGTCCCGGGATCGAGTCCCACGTTGGGCTCCCAGCATGGAGCCTGCTTCTCCCTCTACCTGTGTCTCTGCCTCTCTCTACCATAAATAAATAAATAAATCTTGAAACAAAACAAAAACTAGAGAGTCAAGTTTACCTCTTAATGGAAAAAAAAAAAAAAAAAGACTCTCTCTCCCTCTGTCCATCCCCACTGCATGCACACACCTACTCTCTCTTTCTCAAATGAAGAAATCTTAAAGAAAAAAAAAAAGAAGAAGAAGAAAAGGAAATGGTGATTCCACAAATCTACACATGTGATAAAAGAAGCAAAACTCTACACACTCATTACACCAACTCCGTTTCCTAGCATGGATATTGTACTATCACTCTGGAAGATGTAATCATTGGGGGAAACTGGGTGAAGGATACACAGGACCCTCTGCACTACCTTTACAACTTCCTATATATCATTTCAAAATAAAAAAAAAACAACAACACAACAATCTTTGGTGTCTCTCCACTGCTCTTCAGATAAAGGCAAACCCTCCTCACAGTGGAACCAGGGCACTTGCTTATCCTGCTTTGCCCCTCTCTCCCGCCTCCTCTCCTCTCCCCGCCAGCGGCCCACACTATGCTCCAGCCACACTGGCCTGTCCTCTGTCCCTCACACTCCCACAGCATCTCTCAGTACATGCTGCTCCCCTCTGCCTGGAACACTCTTCCCCCACTGCCTCTCACTTGATTAACTTCTGATCTTCCAGGCCTCAGCTGAATGGTCAGCTCCCCAGGCAAAGTTTCACAGGCTCTCCCAGCACCATGTCACCATCTCAGAGCCATTGTGACAGCCACTGTTTTCCAACAACTATACCACTGGACTGTCTCCCCACTGACTTTAAGCTACAAGCAGAGTTTCTTGACTGCTGTGCCCCTGGCATGTTAGCAAACATCTGCTGGAAGACAAATGAATATTTGCAGCTAAAGAAGACCTTCGAGGGATCCCTGGGTGGCTCAGCGGTTTAGCACCTGCCTTTGGCCCAGGGCGTGATCCTGGAGACCTAGGATCGTGTCCCATGTTGGGCTCCCTGCGTGGAACCCGCTTCTCCCTCTGCCTATGTCTGTCTCTCTCTCTTTGTCTCTCTCATGAATAATTAAATAAAATCTTTTAAAAAATAAAGAAAGAAAGATCTTCCTAGATAGGGGTGCCTGCGTGGCTCAATGGGTTAAGCATCTGACTCTTGATGTCAGCTCAGGTTTTGATCTCAGGGTCGTAAGTTCAAGCTCTGCATTAGGCTCCACTTAGGAAAAAAAAAGGGATAGAAGAAGGAAGGAGGAAAGGGAAGGAAGAGAGAAGGAAAGGGAAAAAAGGGAGGGAGGGAGGGACGGAGGGAGGAAGGACCTTTCTAGAGCGTGCTGCCACCTTGCCTCAAATGCTTCACTGTCCCCACTGCTTATCAGCCAGACCTGCACAAGAACCTCAAGTCTGCTATAATATGTGATGTTGACCAAGTCACTAAACTTCTCTGTTTGTCACTGATGTCATGACAAGCTCCTCACATAGGACCTGACCTATTGCCCATGCACAGCTAATTCTCCTCCCCTTCTCAGTCTAGCAAATCCATTTCATTCTTTCTTGACTTTTCCAAGGAACAAGGCCTGCCATGCAGGACAGCCTAGAGCTAGGAGGCTCTACCTGAGAGGCAGGATAATAGCTCCACTTTCAACTGTGACCTTCTGAATTAAGTCCCTTCTCTGCTCTGGGTTGGTTTCTATTCCTAACATGAGAGTATGGAGGTGTTAAGACTGCACAGGAGCTACTGGCACTGCCATTTAAAAAGAAATGATGAGGGATCCCTGGGTGGCGCAGCGGTTTAGCGCCTGCCTTTGGCCCAGGGCGCGATCCTAGAGACCTGGGATCGAATCCCATGTCGGGCTCCCGGTGCATGGAGCCTGTTTCTCCCTCTGCCTGTGTCTCTGCCTCTCTCTCTCTCTCTATGTGTGACTATCATAAATAAATAAAAATTAAAAAAAAAAAAAAAAAAGAAAAGAAAGAAATGATGAGGGCAGCCCGGGTGGCTCAGCAGTTTAGCCCAGGGCCTTCAGCCCAGGGCCTGACCCTGGAGACCTGGGATCAAGTCCCACGTCAGGCTCCCTGCATGGAGCCTGCTTCGCCCTCTGCCTGTGTGTCTTTCTCTCTCTCTCTGTCTCAAATAAATAAATAAATAAATAAACTTTTAAAAAAATAAAAAGAAATGATGAGAGGTGCCTGTGTGGCTCAGTTGGTGGGGAGTGTGTCTTTGGCTCAGGTCGTGATCCCAGAGATCTGGGATGGAGCCCTGCATCAGGCTCCCTGCTCCCTGCACAGTGGGGAGCCTACTTCTCCCTCTGCCCTGCCCCCCCCTTATGCTTTCTCTTACTCTCTTAAATAAATAAATAAATAAATAAATAAATAAATAAATAAATAAATAAATAAATAAATAAAGTTGATTTTTTTTTTAATTTTAAAATATATAAATAAAAAGAAAAGATGATACCTACTGCTGACTCCTTGATCTCAGACTTCCTCTAGAACTCTGAGTAAACCCATTTCTGGTGTTTAAGCCACCTAATCTGGTGTTTACAAAGCCCTGGTACTTTGTAAAGTATAAGCTACAAATACAATAGATCTATAATTTAATCTGAAAACATGGTAATAATAAGTAAGTGAGTAGAAAAATAACAAGAAATGATAAGGACAGGAGCCAGAACTCATATGGCTTCAAATGTGTTTACAAGTCCAACAGCAGTATATTCAGGAGGACCTACCACTAAAAAGCAGGTAAGTAATGCTGGCTGTAAAGTACAGTTTACAAAGTGCCCTCACGGCCATTCCTTTCTGGAACCCTCCCTGGAATGCTGAGAGGTGATCTTCATATCCATTTTCCATGTGAGGATGGGGAGTTCTCAGCTAGAGATAGGGGCAGGGCTAGGCTTGGACCCCGACCCCTCACCAATGAGCAGAGCCTTCCTACCACTCCACTGACTCTCTCAAGGCCTAGCCTTCGTGGCTCGGAGCAAAAGGCAGTGAGCACTGGAGCCCCTTCTGCCCACAGTACCTCCTCTTCGGTGACAGCATATATATTGATCTCTTCCTCCTCTTCTTCTTCCTCCTCCTTTTCTCCTCTTGCCAGCCGGGCTTCTCTCTCTGCTTTCCACTTTTCCACTAATCCAGCCCTGACTGGAGAAACAAAAGAGCAGGTGCTGCTTAGTCAGGACTCTAAATTAGCTTTACACACAATACAGGGTGAGGCCTACATGTCCCCTCTGAAGAGGAACACCCTCCATTTCGTCCTGGCGAGCAGGAGTGGGATATGAAACCTAGTCTAGTCATACCATAGCTGTAGCTGTAAATCACAACAAGACAGCTTTCTAGGGGATGTCCCCAGATCATTTCCAGTTCAGCAAACTGAGTGGTTTCCTGACACACTCATGTGAAAAAGAAGACAGAGCAGTACAGCCAGCCAGAAAAGGGCTCAGACTCCTGACCACCTGAACGCAAAGGACAAACTCAACACACCACAGTAAGATTAGCACTCACTTATTCCTCACAGGGCCATCATGAGGCTTCAGAACAGTATCCATAAAACACTTATTAGCACGGTGTTTGGCATGGGGAAAGTACTCAGAAAGTACCTTACTTGCTCCACACTAATAACATATTAGCTATATTCAAAGCAGATCTAAAAGCTACTTAAATGGACCATTTCCTGATTTCAAGAAAGGCCAACATGGGAAGGAATACAGATGATGAATTCCAGGTGGATGGGGAATAGGTCCAATGTCACTCTTGGGCTTCCCCAACCTGCTGCTTCTGGCCCAAACACAGACCTGGACTGCAATGTAGTTACTGAGGGTGAGGTCATTAGTAGCTCATTTCCTCCGAAGTCCATTAGCAATAAAACAAAATTGCTTCCAGCATAGAGCACTATCTAAAAATCCATTTTCGGGATCCCTGGGTGGCGCAGTGGTTTGGCGCCTGCCTTTGGCCCAGGGTGCAATCCTGGAGACCCGGGATCGAGTCCCACGTCGGGCTCCCGGTACATGGAGCCTGCTTATCCCTCTGCCTATGTCTCTGCCTCTCTCTCTCTCTGTGACTATCATAAATAAATAAAAATTAAAAATTAAAAATTAAAAATAAATAAATAAATAAATAAATAAATAAATAAATAAATAAATAAATAAATAAAATAAAATAAAAATCCATTTTCAAAGACAGAACAGAAACCAGATGCCATTTATAATGAAATGAAATGCTCATGGGGCACCTGGGTGGCTCAATGGTTGAGCATCTGCCTTCGGATCAGGACGTGATCCTGAGTCCTGGGATCAAGTCCCACATCAGGTTCCCTGCAGGAAGTCTGCTTCTCCCTCTGCCTATGTCTCTGCCTCTCTCTCTGCTCATGTGTCTCTCATGAGTGAATAAATAAAATCTTGAAAGAAGAAAAAAGAAAAGAAAAGAAAAGAAAAGAAAAGAAAAGAAAAGAAAAGAAAAGAAAGGAAAGGAAAGGAAAAGAAAAAAGGAAGGAAGGAAGGAAGGAAGGAAGGAAGGAAGGAAGGAAGGAAGGAAGGAAAGAAAAAGAAAGAAAGAAAGAAAGAAAGAAAGAAAGAAAGAAAGAAAGAAAGAAAGAAAGAAAGAAAGAGAGACATGGATGGAACTGGAGGGTATTATGCTGAGTAAGTCAATCGGAGAAGGACAAACATTGTATGTTCTCATTCATTTGGGGAATATAAATAATAGTGAAAGGGAATATAAGGGAAGGGAGAAGAAATGTGTGGGAAATATCAGAAAGGGAGACAGAACATAAAGACTCCTAACTCTGGGAAACGAACTAGGGGTGGTGGAAGGGGAGGAGGGCGGGGGGTGGGGGTGAATGGGTGACGGGCACTGAGGGGGACACTTGACGGGACGAGCACTGGATGTTATTCTGTATGTTGGTAGATTGAACACCAATAAAAAATAAATGTATTAAAAAAAAAGAAAGAAAAGAGAAAATGAAATGCTTGTAGACCTACATTTCTTTTCATATTCCTGTTCCAAAGGCACGATGACACCATCATCTTCATCAAGGTAACCATAGTATTCAAAATCGATTGCTTTCATGAGCTCGGCACGTGTCTTTCTTGGAGGAGGAAGAGCTAGAAGAAACAGCACCAACTTAGCTAAATACCCCACCACAATTACCCCGGAGCCTGCATCCTGTACCATGTTACGCAGGCAGGGAGTATTTGTGCTCAAGAAAATACCAGGACATAGGCACTTCCTATACTAGCAACAGAATTATGTAAGTGGTACAAACCTTTTTTAAATCAGTCTTGAAATCTTTAACCCTATTAGTCTATTGAGAAGATATTTATCTTAATTTAAAGAACAAAAGCAAACTCTGGCAAAGCTGTATGGACAGAGATGTAGGTTGTTACAGAGTTGTGAAAACCTAGAATAACTAGGGCTATAAACCACAGGATGAGTATGGAATGGGGTCACTACAGCCCCTCTTTCACTATTTCACGGATGTTTTGATAACACAGGAAATGTCGCGAGGTTTAATGAAAAAAATATGATGAAGAAATAGAAGTATATAGATAAGATAAAAGAAACTAAAAACAAATCAAAAAGATAAATGAGGGGATCCCTGGGTGGCGCAGCGGTTTGGCGCCTGCCTTTGGCCCAGGGCGTGATCCTGGAGACCCGGGATCGAATCCCACGTCAAGCTCCTGGTCATGGAGCCTGCTTCTCCCTCTGCCTGTGTCTCTGCCTCTCTCTCTCTCTCTGTGACTATCATAAATAAATAAAAAATTAAAAAAAAAAAAAAGATAAATGAGAAAGTCCTGAAGAAAATATTTTCAGACTAATATTCTGAACTACTCAGAATATTGTTTTTAATTTTTATTTATTTATTTATTTATTTTACTATTTATTTAGTAATAAAATAAAATTTATTAATTTATTAATTTTATTAATAAATAAAATTTATTTATTTTACTATTTATTTAGTAATAAAAATTACTAAAAATTTTTTAAATATCTTAAAAAAAAATCAAAGGGGAAATGATAACCCAACAGATAGGTGAAAGAGTAAAAGCTGTTATTTTCAGAAGAAAAAATTCATATGTATAACAATTTTAATTAGTAACTAAATTCAATGATTGATTTCATTAGTAATCAAAGAAACAAAAAGTAAAAATATTATATTTTCAACTATCAGATCAACAAAAGTTTTATAATTCTGGAAATCTAGAAATAGCTAAAGGTCTACCAATGCATGAAGTTTCATATGCTTTTAATCCTTCACATCCACTCACAGAGCTCTAAGCAGAAGGATGGGAAGATATTAATGCAGAACACAACACAACAGGTATGGGGGAGCCACCGTGTCTTGGCAGGCCTCCACCCATCACCCTGACGCTGGTAACAGCAACTCTGTCTGCCCCTCCACCACTCTTGGTCCCTGCCCCTGACCATGCTGGCTAAACCCAGGACCATGTACAGGGCTAACACTGGGCTGACTTGATTCAGAACACTGTGTTCCTCCCAGTCACGAGGACTGGTTTAAGGATGGGACTATGATCCAATCAAAGCCAACCAGATTCAATTCTAAAAGTTTTGCCTGAACTGCTTGGGGAAAAAAAAATCTCTCGCTGAGAGAGGACAAAATGTAAATTGATGATGGACCACTTGCCACCACAAGCAGAAGGCCAGATAGAGAAAAAGAAGTTCACAGGATGGAAGTCAAAAACTCAACATGGAGCAAATGTGACTTGGAATCAGCTATTCCTGAAGACAAACTACCCATGGGTTTTTCAGTTATGTGAGTCAATAAATTTACTTTTCTGCCTAAGCCGAACTGGGGTTGAGTCATCTGTCACTCATACTGATGAAATTTAGCTGATGAAATAAGCATGTAAGTGCATAAAAAAGGCCTGGAAGGAAATGTACCAAAATAGATAATTATAATTACCAGTAATCCAGGGGCACAGGTATGGGGGGGCCCAGATAGCACCAAGGGACAGTGCTATCTGAATTATACTCATTAAGATTGACTTAAGCACTTTCAGAGTGCCTGGGTGGCACATTCAGTTAAGCACCTGTCTTTGATTCAGGTCATGATCTCCAGGCCTGGAGATCCAGCCCCGCATTGGTCTCCCTCTCCCTCTGTTCCTCTTCCCTGTTTGTGCATTCTCTCCTTGATTCTCTCAAATAAAAAAATCATCTTAAAAAAAAAAAAAGAGAGAGAGAGAGACTTAAGCATTTTGTTTATTTTAAAAAATTGACAACTGATTTTTTTTTTTAGAAAAATGCAAATTAAAAAAAGTAACATGTAGAGCATAATCTCAATAGAGGAGCCCCCCTTCAGCACATGTATTTTCATACATAAGAATTTTTTCTTCTTAAATTATCAGCTTTGATTCTTTGACCAAACTGTTGGGTTATCACTTCCCTTTAAAAACTGGGAGGGGGGAAAAAAAAAACTGGGAGGGGGACACCTGGGTGGCTTAGCGGTTGAGTGTCTGTCTTTGGCTCAGGGCCTGATCTGGGGGTCTGGGGTCCGGGGATCGAGTCCCACATCGGGCTCCCTGTGGGGAGCCTGCTTCTCCCTCTGCCTGTGTCTCTGCCCCTCTCTCTGTGTCTCTCATGAATAAATAAAATCTTTAAAAAAATAAAAATAAAAACTGGGAGGAAACATGCCCCAATAGGTCAACTATTGTCATCTACAAGATGTGAGAATATGAGGGTTTTTTCCCTGATTTTCTGTATTTTACAACTTCTCTGTAATAAAACTATATTACTTTCATAATGAACAGCAGAATACTTAAACTTAAGAATTATTTTCTAAAGATTTTTTTTAAAGGTTTTATTTTTAAGTAATCTCTACACCCAGCATGTGGCTCAAACACACAACCCTGAGATTGAAGAGTTGCACATTCCACCAAGTGAGATAATAAGCACCCTGAATTATTATTCTTATTTTTAAAGATTATTTTTTAGTGGGGTGGGGATGGTAGGGCAGAGGGAGAGGAAGAGAGAGAATCTCAAGCAGACTTCCTACTAACCACAGAGCATGACACAGGGCTTGATCTCTCGAACCTGAGATCGCAACCGTCAGGGATCCCTGGGTGGCTCAGCGGTTTAGTGCCTGCCTTTGGCCCAGGGCGTGATCCTGGAGTCCCAGGATCAAATCCCGCATCAGGCTCTCTGCATGGATCCTGCTTCTCCCTCTGCCTGTGGTCTCTGCCTCTCTCTCTCTCTCTCTCTGTGTGTCTATCATGAATAAATAAATAAAATCTTTTTTTTTTTTTAAACTTTTTTTTTTTTAATTTTTTTTTTAAATTTATTTATTTATGATAGTCACACAGAGAGAGAGAGAGGCAGAGACACAGGCAGAGGGAGAAGCAGGCTCCATGCACCAGGAGCCCGATATGGGATTCGATCCCGGGTCTCCAGGATCGCGCCCTGAGCCAAAGGCAGGCGCCAAACCGCTGCGCCACCCAGGGATCCCTAAATAAAATCTTAAAAAAAAAAAAATCAAGAGTCAGATACTTAACCGACTGTGCCACCAGGTGCCCCTACCCTGAATTATTTTTAAGTGTTGTCAATAATGCTTGCAAAACAGTTTGGGCATAATTAATTTAAAAATAAGCAGGGCTTAATACAGGTAGAATTATATTTTTAAACCAACAGAAAAACTGACTGGAAGGCAACACAGCAGAATACCAACAGTGGTGAAAATACTGGAGTCATTCTTCTCTGCTATTCATACTTTTTTCTATAAAGTTTTTAGACTACTTTCCTAAAATGCAAAATTAAAATCCACGAACACTCCAGGCTAGCGGTTTCCAACTGGGAAGGCCAAAGTTTGGCTGAAGCTCCCCAAGGCAACGGAGGGAGAAGGCAGTACAGGTGAGGGGACCAGCAGTGTGAATCCACTTTTCTCCATTTATACCCACTGGGGTTCCACCCAATGTTGTACTCGTTCTTTAGGTAGGATTTTTTTCAACTAGTAAGTATCTGAAACATGAACTTGTTTCAGTGAACAGTGGAGCCTGCTCTGATCATCTGAGGAAACTTCAAACAGGGAAACTCTTCATTCGTTGTAAGACTGGCACATGCAAAGAGTGAGAATTTGGCACCAGTTAATTCTGGATCCACTGCATAGCCCCAATTGCGTGCCCTGGGCCTATGACTACCACTCCTGGAACTTACAGCTTCTCATTTAAAATCTAGAACAACTGGGATGCTTGGGTGGCTCAGTGGTTGAGCATCTGGCTTCAGATCAGGGCGTGATTCTGGAGTCCTGGGATCGAGTCCCACATCGGGCTCACTGCAGGGAGCCTGCTTCTCCCTCTGCCTGTGTCTCTGCCTCTCTCTATGTCTCTCATGAATTAAAAAAAAAAAAGTCTGGAACAATCATTCTGACCCCACTGCTGTGTAGCTGAGAAACAATACAGGAAGAGTACCTAGCCTACAGATCTGTTATGCTGATCATCAACAATGAGAGAAATTTGAGCAGTTACTCACGTTCTTTTTCAAATAGCTCTCTGACACCAGGCAAATCCTTCGCAGCTCCAAAGTACTTGTAGCCTCGATTTCCTGGGACTTCTTTCCCTTCATGATCCAGCATTTTAGGACCAACTTTCTTATTGGGAAGGAAAAAGAGAAAATGGATCTGATCTTCTAACCCACTATTTCCGTGTTTGCAAATATACTTTAAGATAATAGCACTGAATGTGGGAAAATACTGATGTACTCAGAAGATACATTTTTTTGGTAAATTAAAATCAACCTAAATACCTAACAGTATGTGGATGATTTAAATTATAGCATAGTCAAGGATGGAATACATTCTATACCTTAAAAATGATGATTCTTATCAAACTTCATATTGCCTTAGGAAAACTCTTACATAACCTAAGTGACAAAAGCTTAAAGAAACAATTGTAAACAACTTAAATGACAAGCAGTAAAAGACAAATGAAATACATCCTGATGATAGAATTCTATCCATTAAAAATGATGATGTCAGGGTGCCTGAGTGGCTCAGTCAGGTAAGTGTCTGCCTTTGGTCCAAGTCATGATCCCAAGGTCCTGGATTCAAGTCCCGCATCAGGCTCTCTGCTCAGTGGGGAGTCTCCTTCTCCTTCTGCCCCTCCCTCTACTTGTTCTCACTATCTTTCACATGTTCTCTCTCAAATAAATAAAATCTTTATTTTAAAAAAAGATGATGTCAACAACTACATGTATTATGTGACTCTGGATGAGGTCCTGTCTTAGAAGGGGAAATGCTAAAAAGGACATTATTGGGAAAATCAGTGAAACAGCCAAGTAGGTTGGATAAAATGATCATATCAAAGTTAACTGTCTTTTTTTTTTTTTTAAAGATTTTATTTATTTATTCATGAGAGACACAGAGAGAGAGAGAGAGGCAGAGACACCGGCAGAGGGAGAAGCAGCTCCATGCAGGGAGCCTGACGTGGGACTCGATCCCAGGTCTCCAGGATCACAACCTGGGCCAAAGGCGGTGCCAAACTGCTGACCCACCAAGGGTTCCCCAAAGTTAAATGTTATACTTGATAACTTTACACAGTTATGAGAACATTCTTACTCTTAGAAAATATACAGAGAAAAAAAAGGAAATACATAGAGAAGAAAAAAAAAGAAAACACAGAGATACTAATTATTCAGGGTAAGGAAGCATGATTAAGCTTCAAATGGTTCAGAAAAAATAAATCTCAAAGTACAAATATAAAATGACAAAGTAAATACAGCAGAGTGTCAAAAACTGGTAAATCTGTAAGAAGGGTATATGAGAATTCTCTGTACTAATTTTCCAACTTTCTCAAAAATGCTTTTCAAAATAGTGAAACATATGGTTACTGACATGAAAATATGTTTCTGATAAACTGTTAGTGAATAAAGCAGCCCCGGTGGCTCAGCGGTTGAGCGCCACCTTCAGCCCAGGGCCTGATTCTGGAGACCCGGGATTGAGTCCTGCAACGGGTTCCCTGCATGGAGCCTACTTCTCCCTCTGCCTGTGTCTCTGCCTCTTTCTGTCTCTCTCTGTGTCTCTCATGAATAAAATAAATAATTTTTTTTTTAAGATTCTATTTATTTATTCATGAGAGAGGCAGCGACACAGACAGAGGAGAAGCAGGCTCCATGCAGAGAGCCCGACGCGGGACTCAATCCCAGGACTCCAAGATCACGCCCTGGGCTGAAGGCAGGCGCCAAACCACTGAGTCACCCGGGGATCCTCAAAATAAACAAAATCTTAAAAAAAAAAAAAAGATTTTATTGGGATCCCTGGGTGGCGCAGCGGTTTGGCGCCTGCCTTTGGCCCAGGGCGCGATCCTGGAGACCCGGGATCGAATCCCACATCGGGCTCCCGGTGCATGGAGCCTGCTTCTCCCTCTGCCTGTGTCTCTGCCTCTCTCTCTTTCTCTCTCTGTGACTATCATAAATAAATAAAAATTAAAAAAAATTATTAAAAAAAAAAGATTTGATTTATTCACGAGAGACAGAGAGAGACAGAGAAGGGGGGGGTGCAGAGGGAGAAGCAGGCTCCCAGCAGAGCAAGGAGCTCAATGTGGGGCTCAATCTCAGGACGCTGGGATCATGACCTGAGCCGAAGGCAGACGCTTAACTGACTGAGCCACCTAAGCACCCTTCTAGGAGGGTTAACAACTTCTGCATCACTTTATTTCTTATTTTTCTTTTTTAATGGTTTTATTTATTTGACACAGAGAGATAGCACAAGCAGGGGGAGCAGTAGAGGGTGAGGGAGAAGAAGGCTCCCCACTGAACAGGGAGGCCAATTTGTGGCTCGATCCCAGAACTCTGGGATCATGATCTGAGCCGAAGGCAGATGCTTAACCGACTGAGCCACCCAGGCACCCCACTTCCACATGACTTTAATGCTGTACGACAGGATACACAGAATCACTGTCACAGAAGTGCTAAATAGAGTAACTGAGAAAGCTCTCACACAGTGCCAAGAACCAGGGCTCAAGAAACATGAATGCCTCTCCTTCATTTTTACGCCAGGTACTAAAGTGAGAATTGTGTTAAACTTCCATAAAAATGCAAATACCAGCATGTCAGAAAACTTCACGTATTTCCTGCCTAACACATTACAGCTCACTGATCAGGTCAAATGACCTAAGATACTTCTCTTCACAAACAAAGAAATAGGGTGGGCTCTGGGGTAGTATTTTTTAAAGTGAAGACCCAGGAGTAGGTCATGAAATCAATTAAGTGGGTCACAATCATCCATTTCTGATCCTTTACATCAGAATACAACAGAATAGGACATCAACATGCATCACACATACTATTTTTTCAGTACATTTTTGTACATATCAGGTTATGACAGAGAGTTTATATACATGTATTTCACAATATAGGTCTTGGTCCTAAAAACCTAACAGCTAGTCTAGAGGATTTTATTTATGAAAGTTCAAAGAAAGGAAAGAATGGAGGGCCCCTGAGACCCCCCTCAGGTAAAGAACCCAACAATGGCTGCCCTGACACCCAAGGAGCTCAGAGATGATGCAAAGAGACCACGGTCATTTTTCTTTTTTTTTTTTTTTTTTTAAGATCTGTATTCTTGGGCAGCCCCGGTGGAGCAGCAGTTTAGCATAGCCTGCAGCCCAGGGTGTGATCCTGGAGACCCTGGATCGAGTCCCATGTCAGGCTCTCTGCATGTTGCCTGCTTCTCCCTCTGCTTGTGTCTCTGCCTCTCTCTCTCCCTGTGTGTGTGTCTCTATGAATAAATAAAAAAAACCTTAAAAAAAAAAAAAAGATTTGTATTCTTTTAAGTAATCTCTACACCCAACATGGGGCTAAAACTCACAACCCCAAGATCAAGAGTCACATGTTCCACAAACTGAGCCAGGCAGGCTCAGTTATAAACAAGAGGCTCCCAGAGAGATTAAGTGGCTTACTCAAGAAAACTGGACAGTAAACTCAGGTGCCCTGTCTGCTCTGAGGGCTGTGCTATGGGGTCCTTTCCATGTTTCCTATCCACATCCAATGGGCACTTTCCAAACCTTTCATTGCTCAGGTGCCTGCTCTGTGGCAGGCATGGGCTGGGAGCTGCAGGGGATGCAAAGCTACCCAGCCTGACAAAGCTCACTAGCTGACCCCCAGGATCCATGGGGTTCTCCATGTACTCACCCCATAATCAGGACCACCCAGCTCCTTTATCCGGACTTCCCAGTGTCCTTTTTCTCTTAGCAGTTTATTAATTTCATCATTCAGGTCACGAATCCGGAATTCACCTAAACCAGCTAGAAAACAAACACATTAATATCATTTCCTCAAAACAGCACTCAATGTTATACCCTCAAAAACGAATGTCAACACCTAGGAAGGTATACAGCACAAAAATACACATTTGAATTTATTTTAAAAAACCATCAACATCCCATAAAGGAAAAGGCAAGGATTATGAACAGAGTTCCCACCAGCCCAAGGGGGAATAAATCCTTGAAAAACAACTTCATCCTGAGTAGTAACTGAAGAAATATAAACTGAAGCAAGCAGGAACTGCAGGCAGTTCCATTCATACAACTATTAAAACATCTTCGTGGTGGTAGAACCTAGCATCCAACACCAGAAAACATGCAGTGAGGCTGGCCTAAGCACCAGGGCCTGTGAGCATTCTGTGTTGGTCGCACCCTCTCAGGAAAGCGATGTGTTATTAACGGGGACATCTTTTGGCAGAGACTATACCGTAAGAATTAAGCCTAAGGGACTTATATAAAGGAATATGCACAAGGGACTTTCCTGAGATGTGGTCTATGGTGGCCAAGAGCTGGGAGCAGCTGGGGCAGCCCACCAGAGGAAGGAGAATAGCTAATGAACCCTGATATGTTGGAATAAAATATCACATGACTGTCACAAGGAAGTATCCCTCCCTTTCTCCATTCGATGGCTTTTGTACCATTGTCAAAAGTCAATTGACCACATGTGTGGCCCTATTTCTATACTTCCTACTCTGTTCCAACCATGTGTCTCTCACCAATACCACATGGTCTGCAATACAGTAGCCTTATATTAAATCTTAAATTAGGTGGTATGAATATTCCAATCTTGTTCTTTTTCAAAACTATTTGGCTATTCAAGCTCCTTTGCCATTCCACTCAAAATGTAGCAAAAAAATCTGGCAACCTATACAAAAAACAATCTGCTGGGATTTTGGTTGTGAGTAGTTGAAAAGACAGAAGTGACATCATTACTATGCTGAGTCTTCTCATCCATGAATGCTGTGTATCCCTCCACGTACTTGGGTCTTTTCTGATTTCCTTCATCAGTGTTTTGTAGTTTTTTTAAAACTTTTTTTTTTTAATTTTTATTTATTTATGATAGTCACACAGAGAGAGAGAGAGAAAGAGGCAGAGACACAGGGTGAGGGAGAAGCAGGCTCCATGCACCAGGAGCCCGATGTGGGATTCGATCCTGGGTCTCCAGGATCGCGCCCTGGGCCAAAGGCAGGCGCTAAACCTCTGCGCCACCCAGGGATCCCGTGTTTTGTAGTTTTAAGCATACAGATTGCACACGTATTTTGTTAGATTTATACCTAAATATTCCCTGTCTTTTGGTGCTCTTGTAAAGAGCACTTTTTAAAAAAATTTTCAGTGCTGGTTTATAAAAGTAGAATTGATTTCTGTGTATTGACTTTCTATTCTGTGGCCTCACTAAACTCACTTATTTATTTTAGAAATCATTCCATAGATCTCCTGGGATCTTCTACATAATCTGGGAATAGAAAATTATATTTCTTCCCTTCCAATCTGTGTGCCTTTTATTTCCTTTTCTTGCTTTACTGTACTGACTAGGAATTCCAGTATGACCTCGAATAGAAGTGGTAAGAAGAGGTATCTCTGCCTTGTTCCTGCTCTTAGGAGGAAAACATGCAATCAATCTTTCACCATTAAGTATAATGCTGGCTATAGGTTTTTTTGGTAGAAGTGCTTTATCAGGGTGAAAAAAAAAAATTCCCTCTTATTCCCAGTTAGTGGAGAGTTGTTATCATGAGTGAATGTTAAATTTTACCAAATACTTTTTCTGTATTTACTGAAAGGATCATGTGGTTTCTCTATTTTAGAATGGTGATACAATGAATTATATTAATTTCTAAATGCTGAATCAGCCATGCATTCCCAGGGTAAATCCCACATGGTTGTGATTTATTATCCTTTTTTATAAATTGCTGGATTTGGTTTGCTAATACTCTGTTGACGATTTTTGTGTCTATACACATGAGGAATATTAAGTGACAGTTTTTTTTCTATTCGTGTAAGGTCTCTTTTTGATTTTAGTATCCAGTAACGCTAATAGTAAAATTAATAAAACAAATGAGGAAGTATTCCTTCCCCTTCAATTTTCTGGAAGAAACTATGTTAAATTGGTATTATTTCTTCCTTAAATGTTTGGGAGAACTGGCCACGGAAGCCATTTGGGCTTGGAGTTTTCTTTGCTGGAAGGCTTTAAAGTATGAATTCAATCTCTTTAACAGATATAGTGGTGTCTGGCTGGCTTAGTCAGTACAACATAGCAACCCTTGATCTTGGGGTCATGAGCTCAACCCTCACAGTGGGCATAGAGTTTACTTAAAAAGAAAAAAAAAAAAAAAAAGGCAGCCCGGGTGGCTCAGCGGTTTAGCGCTACCTTCAGCCTGGGGTGTGATTCTGGGGACCCGGGATCGAGTTCTGCGTCGAGCTCCCTACATGGGGCCTGCCTCTCTCTCTCTCTGTGTGTCTCTCATGAATAAATAAATAAAATCTTTAAGAAAAATTTCTATTTCCTAAATAGATATAGGACTACTCAGGTTTTAATTTCCTTTAGAATTTTTTTTTAAAGATTTTATTCATTTATTCATGAGAGACATATAGAGAGAGTGGAGGGGGAGAGCGAGGGGCAGGGATATAAGCAGAGACATAGGCAGAGGGAGAAGCAGGCTCCATGCAGGGAGCCCGACATGAGACTTGATCCCGGGACTCCAGGATCACACCCTGGACCAAAGGTAGGCACCAAACCACTGAGCCACCCAGGGATCCCCTCCTTTTGAATTATTTTTGAACAGTGGCACTATTGATATTTGGTCAAATAATTCTTTGTAAGATGCTTAGCAGCATTATTCCCGGCTTTATCCGCTAGATACCAGTAGCACTCCAAGTTGTAAAAATCAAAATTTCTCCAGATACTAACAAATGTCCATCCCCTGGAGTATCCTATAAATGTCAAAGTGATTAATATTATTGTTCAGTTCTTCTATGTCATTACTGATTTTTCTACTTGTTCTATTGATTATTGAGAGAAAAGTGTTGAAATCCCCAAGTCTAATTGTGGATTTGAGAATTAACACTTCAAAACAGGTTAGCTGGGGATCCCTGGGTGGCTCAGTGGTTTAGTGCCTGCCTTTGGAAATCCTGGAGTCCCGGGATCGAGTCCTGCGTTGGACTCCCAGCATGGAGCCTGCTTCTCCCTCTGCCTGTGTCTCTGCCTCTCTCTTTCTCTGTGTCTATCATGAATAAATAAATAAATATTAAAAAAAAAAACAGGTTAGCTTACCATTCTGAATTTGAGCCACTTTTTTAGAGATCTCTCCAATGATCTGTGGAAAAAAAAAAAAGAGAGTAAATTCTCATGACTTTTGAATGTATCTGAAAGCACAGAAAAAACAACTCAAAATTAGTAACTAAAAATACTTAAGGGCATCTGGGTGACTCAGTCAGTGAAGTGTCTTCCTGTGGTTCAGGTCATGATCCCAGGGTCCTGGGACCGTGCCCCACATTGGGCTCCCTGCTCAGTGAGGAGTGTGCTTCTCTCTCTCTCTCCCTCTGCCTCTTCCCCCTGCTTGCGTTTTCTCTCTCTCTGTCAAATAAATAAATAAAATCTTAAAAAAAAAAAAAGATTTTAGTTGAGAGACAATGAGGAGAGAGAGAGAGCACAAACAGGGGGAGGGGGAGAGGAAGAAGGAGAAGCAGACTCTCCACTGAGCAGGGAGCCCAATATGGGGCTTGATCCCAGGACCCTGGGATCATGACCTGAGCTGAAAGCAGACGCTTGACTGAGCCACCCAGGTGGCTTAAAAAAATAAAATAAATAAATAAAATCTTAAAAAAAACCAAAATAAATAAATCTTAGAATTCTGGAAAAATAAAATAAATAAATAAAATCTTAAAAAAAAACAAAAAAACAAAACTTAGAATTCTGGAAAAAAAATCATTTACATAAGAACAATTAGAAGGCAAATCAAAACCACAATGAGGTATCACCCTACACCTGTCAGAATGGCTAGAATCAAAAAGACAAGAAATAACAAGTGTTGGCAAAGATGTACAGAAAAGAGAGCCCTCACACACTGTTAGTGAGAACGTAAACTGATATAGCCACCATGGAAAACAGAATGGAGGTTCCTAAAAAAATTAAAAATAGAGATACTATAGATCCAACATTTCTACTACTGGGTATTTACCCAAAGAAAATGAAAACACTAATTTAAAAAAATATGTTAATTGCACTATTATTTGCAATACACAAGATATAAAAGCAAGCCAAATGCCCAGGGAAAGATGAATAGATAAGGAAGAAGTAATGTATATACACAATGAAATATTACTCAGCCATAAAAAAAGAATGAGATCTTGCCATTTGTGACAACATGAATGGACCTAGAGGGTGTTATACTAAGTGAAGTAAGTCAGACAGAGAAAGACAAGTATCATATGATTTCACTTATATGTAGAATCTAAAACACAAAAAAATAAACCAATAGAAGCATTCCGATAAATACAGAGAACCAATTCATGATTGTGAGAGGCGAGAGAGTGGGGGTAGACAAAATGGTGAAGGGGAGTATGGGAGGGACAAGCTTCCAGTTCTGGAATGGTAAGTCGTGGGTAAAAAGGTACAGCATAGGGAATATAGTCAATAATATTGTGATAGCATTTATGGTAACGGATGGTAGCTGTACTTGTGGTGTCCCCATGTTGTACGCCTGAACTAATGGAACATTCTGTGTCAACTACACTTCATTTCAAAAAGAAACAATCAGAAACTTGTCACTTCTACTAAGACTAAATTCACCCAGAACATACTTGTCGTCTCCACTTCTCAGCTTTGGGCAGCTCAGTACATTCTGAGGCAAGGAAGGGTCTTCGTTCCTAAGAAGCAGCAAAATACATGTTACCACTGGATAATTACAAGCTTTATGCAGTATTTGCAGTTGATTTGCAGTATATGCAGATTTGCTGAAGACTAAATGCTGAACAGTCTAAAAATACATGTGAAGCTTCAGGTCCAGATGATCTTCATCAAGCCTTATATCTCATCCTACAGTCTCTACTTAGGAAGTAAGTATACAGGCAAAAACATACCTACACTGCACTGTATGTAGTAGAGTGAACCAATGGAAACAACTTAAAAGTCCAGTAATAGAGAGAGGGCTAAATAAGCTAGGTTATATCCATTTCATGGTATATTCATATTATCTTAAGAAATAATGGCTATCAGTGTTTAGAACAAACATACATGTATGTGAGCGCATGAGCATGTATGTGTGTAATTTTAAAAAAAATACAGAAGTATTGGGATGCCTGGGTGGCTCAGTGGTTGAGCAACTGTCTTTGGCTCAGGTCATGATCACCAGGGTCCTGGGATCGAGTGCCACATCAGGCTCCCTGCAAGGAGTCTGCTTCTCCTCTGCCTGTGTCTCTGACTTTCTCTTGTGTCTCTCATGAATGAATAAATAAAATCTTTAAAAAAAAAAAAAAAACAGAAGTATTGAAACAGTGGTACCTATTATTCCTGACCTGGCTGAGCCTCTGTATATTGAGACATTTATTGGTTTCCGCTTAGAGCTGCTCCACAGCACTTCCTATTATTCAATATTAGACAGAGTTCGGATCATATGGGAAGCCAACCATCATAATACAGAGGTGGTGGCAGAAGCAACAGCTAGATCATTACGCTGCCCCAGCTAGAGAGGTACACCTACACTTCAAGTGTGCAGCCTCGTAAGAATGTCAGCAAGTACAGACAGTGAAACGAATAGGAAGTCTAGTCTGCTCAGGAGGGAGTTTTACCACATTTGTTCTTGATATTTTATAATTCATGACGAAGATTTACACCAACCTTCACTTTTCCCTCTTCCAGTTGAGCTTGGCGAAATCTTGCTAAGGCCGTCCTACCAGGAAGAGAGAAGACTCCATTAGATACTGCTCAGATTTATCACCCAGGTTCCTAGATGGGGAAGATCTGCTCATGACCATAACATAAGCCATTCATTACTATTATTCATATATGTTATATTTTTAATAATTATTATTCACAAAAAAGAGCATACACGAGCATGTGCAAGAGATTAAGACACTACAGAGAAGTTATGAGTTGGTTTTTTTTATTTTATTTTAAAGTTATGGGTTTCCCGTTCCAACAGTGGAACTTAAAAAAGGCACTAATGGGGATCCCTGGACGGCTCAGCGGTTTAGCGCCTGTCTTTGGCCCAGGGCGCGCGATCCTGGAGTCCCGGGATCGAGTCCCATGTCGGGCTCCCGGCATGGATCCTGCTTCTCCCTCCTCCTGTGTCTCTGCCTCTCTCTCTCTCTCTGTCTATGATAAATAAATAAATAAATCTTTAAAAAAAAAAAAGCCACTAATGTTCTTAAACACCCAAGTATCAATTTTACTTAGACTGTGCATTAAAGACTCTGGGAAACTGTACTGATCAGACCACTGTGGTGAGCAAGACATCCAGATGTTAAAAGGTAGTATCATGAGATGCCACGTTGTCACTCTCACAGCCCCTGCACTATTCCCAAGTGAACTAATGTGTATCCAGTATAAGTCCTAGGATCTGTCAGTGAATATGTGTGGGGAAAACTAACAGCAAATATGGGAATACTATTTTAACACACATAGAGAAAGAAACATACCAAAAGGAATAAACACAAAAAGTGCTCTGTGGAGATAATTAAGTTACATAAAATTTATGTACAAAATTGAGTTGATACTTACATGGCCTTTTCTGCATTTCGGGCCTAAAAGAATAGAGAAGAGAAAAAAATGCCCACGTTTAAAATATCCTTTTTTAATGTACTTTTTAGAGAAAAGTTATCACAAGGACAGTCACAAGCGCAGTTTGAACTAGTGAATGTACACTGTTAACAACAACAAAAATCAAATGACGTCCAAATCCTGTCTTTACTTACACTGCTCCCTCCACTGTCCCCACACCCTTGGATCTGGCTAATTCCTAACCATCCTTCAAAATGTATCACCTGTGTCATTACCATCCCAGAAAGTTCTTCTGCAGTCCCTTCTTCCCAATTGGGGCTGCTACCTTTTGTCTGGGTTTATAACCACCACGGTCCTTTCCACTCAGCATCCCAATTGACTATTTCCTGCCAGGAGAATTTGAGGAAGAAAAGACTGGCTTTTTCAACCTGAGTTTTATGTAAGTACTGTCACACTAGTGTCAAGACAATTGTCCATGAAACAGTGTCGAGCACAGAACATGTTTTCTGGGTTGTAGCATAAGTAAAAAGAGTACTTCCTAAATCAGGGACTAGAATTTTACCCCCGGGTCTTCCACTTACCATCCCTGAGAAGCAGTCTCTCAGTTTCCACACCTTTACAACAGGGATCAAACCTCTTATCTCACAGAGAATGTCATGATGAGTTAATGAGGAAAATACATGAAAATATCAGGTATGCAGTTTATAGATACTCAGCAAAAATGAGCTTAATTTAAATCTCCTTTCTGGCTCTCCCTTTCAGTGAACACAGAAGCAAACTTGGCAAAGGCTTGGTGGGCACATGAGCACATTACCTACTAAGGAATAAAACGGAGCAGAGGAAGCCATCTTGAAGGCTAAGGCAGTGTCCTATCTATTTCATTAAATCCTAGAGATTCTAAATTTTTTTTTTTAACTTTTTTATCTATTTATGACAGTCACACACACAGAGAGAGAGAGAGAGGCAGAGACACAGGCAGAGGGAGAGGGAGAAGCAGGCTCCATGCACCGGAAGCCCGACGTGGGATTCGATCCCGGGTCTCCAGGATCGCGCCCTGGGCCAAAGGCAGGCGCCAAACCGCTGCGCCACCCAGGGATCCCAAATCCTAGAGATTCTAAATATTTAATTTAATGTTTCTCAATGCTTACTCCATTTTTAAAACACCATAGTAGGTGCTGGCAATTTAGCCAAGGGTCTTCTTTTTGGGGGAACCTACTGGAACTTTCCCCCAAAACAACGAATCAATGTGGTAAGGGCACGTACCCAGGGTTAGGTAAGCGCACAGATAGGAACGTGTGATGGTGTCATAAAATAACCATCAACTCCTGCGCCCAGAAATATCCAGGCCCAGGGATCCTTCTCCCCTGCTAGGGAATGGAGAGGTGCGATCCCCCGTTTGCCAGAGTTCAGGAACAAAGAGCCTCAAGGCTGAGCAGGGCAGTGTAAGGCAGTCCTTCTCCCGCAGAAAGGGCTGCTCTAGCCCACTGGCTTCTCCCCATCCTGGGATCTTGGGCTCGTTACTCTACAAGAGCTTGCAATACTTCTACTCCGTCACTGCACCGTGTCCTTCCTATGGGCGCTTCACTTAATGGAAATATCATGGTTACAGACTTGCTTGGGCAGCCTCTGTGTGCCAACGCTATGTGTGTTCTCACAGTCACACGCAGGGAGCGCTTCTTGACCGCCTGGGGAAGCCTCCAGGCGACTCGGACCACACAGAGCACACCCTCCTGGGACAGCACGCTGCCGAGCATCCCACGTCACTCAACACCCACGGCCGGTGCCCGGCCGGACACCACGGCAGACATCAAGAAAGCAAGGCCTAGGGGCGCCCGGGGGGCTCAGCGGTTGAGCGCCTGCCTTGGGCTCAGGGCGTGATCCCTGGTCCTGGGATCCAGTCCCCGCATGGGGCTCCCCGCAGGGAGCTTGCTTGTGTCTCTGCCTCTCTGTCTCTCACGAATAAAAACCTTCAAACCTCCCAGACACACGTGGTCACAACCGCTGCCCATCTCCCGAGCGGGGCTTGGGGACAAACAGGTGGACCCGCGCCGGGCTCCGGGGCTGGGAGCCTCCCGGCGCCTCTCCGTGCCTCAGTTTCCCCGAGCGGTAACTTAGAGCGCTAGGCCACGCAGACATGCGGCCGGAGCCGGTAACTCCGCCCGAGGCTCCTTCACGCCCCACAACCTGTGACAGCGGAAGCCAGGAGGAGGAGAAGGCCAAGTTACAGGTGCCCAGGAGTCTGAAGCCTGCGCCCCTGCACCGCGAGCGCCCGAACACGGCCAGGAACCCTCACAGCCCGCCCGCTCGCTCCCTCCGTCACGCACCCAGCCAACTCACCATGGTTGCGTGAGGTCGCCGCCCGGGGGCCCCGCGGCCCCAGCCCCCGAAGCTTCACCGCCTCGGGCGAGGCCGACCCTGGCGGAAAGTGAGGCACTCCCGCGGCCCACACTACCGACTTCTCCGTCGGAAGGACCTAGGGGAAGGACCGGAAGTGAGGGGCCGGAAGTGAACTGAGAATTGACACCGGGAGGAGGAAGTGCCCCGGGCTCCTGCAGGGCGGGCCTTCCCTAGACGTCTGGACGTTGCACCCAAAAGCGCGTACGAATGGGGGCGTTGGCGAAATTGCGCTTGCGTAGTGAGACGGACACGTTTGGGCTCCGCCCCTGGTTTTGCTCTCGCGATAACCAGTGCAAACGGTCTCGGGTTAACTCTTGGTCCTGCGGCGGGGGGAGCGCAGGCTGGTTGCTGTCGTCCCCCCCGCCGCCTGTGGCTTCTGGGGAGAGCAGACACGCCCTTCTGGAGGCCGCTCGTCCTCCTGCCTCTGGGCGAAGTCCTCAGCGGCGGGCTGGGGCCGCTGGACCAGCGTGCGTGAAGGGGGCTCGGCAGCGCCGGGAGCCGCAGCCGCAGCCGCAGCCGCAGCCGCAGCCGCAGCCGCAGCCGCAGCCGCAGCCGCGGGGCGGGGAGAGGAGAGGAGAGGAGAGCGCGTGCGCTCCGCGAGCCCCACCGGGCCGGCCGGCCTCGTGAGCCGCTTCGCGTTGCCCCGTCATTTACGTGGGCCTTGCAGCTTCCGAGCTCTTCTCCTGGATTCGCGGGGCTCATCAGAGCCCGACCAGTGCTCGAAATCACGCTCCTTTAAAAAAGGAGAGAAATGTAAGGCCCAGGGAAGAGAAAGCCCCGGACTCAGAGGCGGGGGTTGGTTCGAGAGGCGGGGTCACCGCCCAGAAAGATGCGGGCCGCCACTGTGTGATGGGCACACCCCGGCCTCCGAAGCCCCGCGACAGAGGCCGCTCACGTGGTGTCAGAGCTGTGCCGGGGAACTCGGGGCCGGGACCGTCGCCGAGTCAGCGCGCTTCGGCGGCTGCCGCTTGAGGTGCCGCAGCCGAGGTGCCGGCCTCCGCCAGAGGAGCTCACCGCCGTTGGCACTTGAGCTCCGGCCCAGGCGCACAAGCCAGCGGGGGAAGCAGCTGACCTGTGGCTCAGGATCAGACAGGACAGACGAGTACTTAGAAAAACAGGCACCAGGAGCGCAGGCCTGAACCGCGATAAGGACAAGTTGTCTCCTTAAAAGTTTTAGGTGGACCTATGGCCACCCAGCTACATTCCACCTTCCCGCCTTTCTGGCAGCTAGTTGTGGGTTTGTGATTATGTGGTAGCCAATGGGAATCGAATAGAGGGAATCTGTGCCACTTAGAACCGTGAAAAGCGTGGACGTGTCTTCCCTTGCCCTCTCTGTTCACCGCCAAGAGTGACTAAGGCAGCAAACATCTTGAACTCAGACGTGGAAGAACCATGAGAGGTCGCCTGGGTGGCTCAGTGGCTGAGCGTCTGCCTTAACCCCGGGACGTGGTCTTGGAGACCCCGGATCGAGTCCTAAGTCGGGCTCCCTGCATGGAGCCTGCTTCTCCCTCTGCCTGTGTCTCTGCCTCTCTTCCTCTCTGTCTCTCATAAATAAATAAATGGAATCTTAAAAAAAAAAAAAAGAACCATGAGGATGCCAGAGTCCCTGTCCAGCTCTGGAACACCTACCTCTGTAAAATGAGAGAGAAATAAACATAGCCTTGTTTAAACTGCTGTATTTGGGGGGGGGGGCGGTCTTTTATTACCTTTATTAACCTTTACCATAAATAACACATAACCAAGCTTGTTGGTCCCAAACAAGCAAGGTCATTTCTCAAGTGAGCTTTCCTGAGACATAAATTTCTCAAACTTCTATATCTTTATCCATTAAATCCCTTACTCTAGGATGCAGAGATCCTATAAAACAGGATTCAGGGGACACCTGGGTGGCTCAGCGGTTGAGCGACTGCCTTCGGCCCAAGGTGTAACCCTGGAGTCCCAGGATTGAGTCCCACGTCGGGCTCCCTGCATGGAGCCTGCTTCTCCCTCTGCCTGTGTCTCTGCCTCTCTCACTGTGTGTGTCTCTCATGAATAAATACAATCTTAAAAAAAAAAAAAAAAAAAACAGGATTCAGGAGGCATTACCTACATGGATTGTCCTTCCACCCTTCGTTCTCCCCACCCATTTACCTGAATTCCATTTGGGAATCCTAGTCTTGGGGGAAGGGAACTACATCCCCAGCTTTAAGAACAGACTAAGAAAGCTAGGTTAAGGGCACCTGGGTGGCTCAGTCAGTTAAGCATCTGCTTTGGCTCATATCAATCCCAGGGCCCTGGGATCCTGTCCGCATTGGGGCTTCCTTCTTAGCAGGGAGTCTGTTTTTCCCTCTGCCTCTCCCCCTGCTCATCTACAATCTCTCTCTCTCTCTCTCTCATAAATAGTCTTTTTTTAATTTTTATTTATTTATGATAGTCACAGAGAGAGAGAGAGAGGCAGAGACATAGGCAGAGGGAGAAGCAGGCTCCATGCACCGGGAGCCCGACATGGGATTCGATCCCGGGTCTTCAGGATCGCGCCCTGGGCCAAAGGCAGGCGCTAAAGCGCTGCGCCATCCAGGGATCCCATAAATAAAGTCTTTAAAAAAAAATTAAGGTACAGAATCCATGCCATCTCCCTACCAATATTGATTGGTGGGCATAAGACGCAAGCTGACCCAGAGTTGGTCTCAGGACTTGGCTTGCAGTGCTGGGTGGAATATTTTCTGCTGGGTGTCAAGACAAATTTAATACCAGAAGCTGCTGTCAAGCCACTTTAAGACTACAAGACAAGACTCCATATTTGGTGACATCAGTGAGTTGCTGAATGAGGCCTTGCCTCAAGCGCACTGCTCAGTCTTCAGTAATGTAGACCAATAAACTCTCTTTAGTGTTGAAACAAGTAAGAGTTAGACTTATCCGGTACTTAAAGCTAAAAGCATCCTGATTATACCATTGCCACAGTCGGCTAATGTCCTTCCTTTGTGCGTACTGATCCTGTCTTTGCCCATAGTGTTCATTCTGCCTGCAGCACCCTTCTTCCATTCTGCTACGTGACTATTCCCTCTGTTTATGCCTCCTTCTCATTTGGGATTTTTTTTTTTAGATTTTATTTATTCATGAAAGAGTCAGAGACAGGCAGAGGGAGAAGCAGGCTCCATGCAGGGAGCCCGACATGGGACCCGATCCTGGGTCTCCAGGATCACGCCCTGGACTGAAGGCAGCACTAAACTGCTGAGCCACTGGGGCTGCCCAAATAACCAAATTTAATATTTACAGGCCTTGCCCTACTGGGATCCTATCTTGTTTTTTTTTTTTTTCTCCACCCCATAGGTCTGGCTCGTGAGATATAATAGCCAAATGAGGAAAGGAACAGAGACAATAGTGCTGCACTTCCTTTTTTTTGTGCCAACCCCTCCACCCTATGCTGTGTTTTTTAGCCCCCCCCTTAAATAAAATTTAAAGATTTTATGTATTTATTCATGAGAGACACACACAGAGAGAGGCAGAGACACAGGCAGAGGGAGAAGCAGGCCCCATGCAGGGAGCCCAATGCGGGACTCGATCGGGGTCTCCAGGATCACACCCCAGGCCGAAGGCGGCACTAAACCGCTGGCCCACCAGGGCTGCCCAGCCCCCGCTGTAAATTTGAACAGTTTCTGTAGTGCTAAGAGTTTCTGTACTCATATCCCAGTATCCATCATATATATCTATCTATGCATCCACAATAATGACCTATCATTAGATCACAACACTAATCTAGATAATAATTATAAACTGACCAGCAGATCGAATTTGGCCTACAGAGTTACTTTGACTTATATCAAATCTCACACAGAAATCCTGATATGAGGCAACACTGAACCGATATATGTATAGTTAACTGTCAATACAAGTGAAAAATCCTGAGGCACTTGGGTGGCTGAGTTGGTTAAGCACCTCTTAATCTCATTGCACATGTTGATTTTAGGGTCATGAGCTCAAACCCAGCATTGGGCTCCATGCTGGGCATGGAGCCTACTTAAAAAAAAATCCAAGTGAAAAATCATGTTAGATCAGTCCATGTTAAAATGTAGAAGTGGTTTTGTTTTTTTGGTTTTTTTTTTTTTTAAGATTTTATTTATTTATTCATAGAGACAGAGAGAGAGGCAGAGACACAGGCAGAGGGAGAAGCAGGCTCCATGCAGGGAGCCCGACATGTGACTCGATCCTGGGTCTCCAGGATCAGGCCCTGGGCTGAAGGCAGGTGCTAAACCAGTGAGCCACCCGGGCCGCCCTTGAAGTGGTTTTGGAACTGGGCAATGAACAAACAAAGGCTAGAAGAATTACAGGGATGAGAGAAAAAACCTTGAATGCTTTCTACAGATAATTAGTACAAATGTGGATGTTAACAACTCTTGCTAGTGAGGACTCAGAAGGAGGTGAAGAGCTCAACAGGAAATCTGTAGTCTTAGAGAATACATAAATAGAAATATGAACACTAAAAGCACTGCTGGTGAGGACTCAGAAGGAATTGAGGAATATTATTGGAAACTGAAAGAAAGGGGAATCCTTATATGGTAGAAACATAGCTGAGTTGTATCCTACAGTTATGTGGAAGACAGAATTTGTATACACCACTTGGATATTTAGCTGAGGGGTTTTTTTTTTTGTTTGTTTGTTTGTTTCTTTCTTTCGGATGCTTGTAGTAAAATGCAAGAGCAAAAGGTCCCTGCGTGGCTCAGTGGTGGAGCATCTGCCGTCGACTCAGGTCGTGATCCCAGGGTCCTGGGATCAAGTTCCACATCAGGCTCCCCGTGGGGAGTATTCTCTCTATATATCTCTGCCTTTCTCTGTGTGTCTCTTATGAATAAACAAAGGGACGCCTGGGTGGCTCAGCAGTTGAGCATCTGCTTTCAACTCAGGGTATGATCTCGAGGTCAGGGCGTGATCCCAGAGTCCAGGATCAAGTCTCACTTTGGGCTCCTTGCAGGGAGCCTGCTTCTCCCTCTGCCTGTGTCTCTGCCGCTCTGTGTCTCTCATGAACAAATAAATAATTTTAAAAAATGAATAAACAAAATCTTTAAAAAATTAAATAGGGATGCCTGGGTGGCTCAGCTGTTGACCATATCCTGGTCCAGGATCGAGTCCTGCATCAGGCTCCCTGCAAGGAGCCTGCTTCTCCCTCTGCTTGTGCCTCTGCCTCTTTGTGTCTCTCATGAATAAATAAATGAATAAAATCCTTTATAAAAAATTAAAATAAAATGCAAGAGCAAAGAGATAACCTAGGGAAGTACTGTTAGAAACTGAACTTGGTGATTTGAGAAAAACCTTAGCCTAACCAAAAGATGCTAAAATTAGGAGATTCACTGGTAAGTGTGCTCTGGAGAAAAAGCCAAGGATATGGTTGAACCACCTTTTTCTAGTGCCCCAGAATGATCAAAAGGCCAGAATATTCATTCACAGAGATAGGTTAAGAGATTAGGCATGTGACTCATGAATCCTCTCAACTATTGCAGCAAAACCCAGGACAGAGATGGGATCATCAGGAAAGTTCTGTGGAGGAGCCTCTGTCTAATGAAGTGAATTCCCATGACAGATCCACAAGGTTGAGAATTTTACACCAGCAAAACTGCCAACTTGGACTCTGAAGGACAGAAAAAGAACAAAATGAAAGAAGGCTGAATCCCCAAAATTCCAAAAGCAGGAAACAAGCTGATAAAACTACTCATCTATAAACAAGTGCTTCTGTTCATGAAAAAGCGAGGGCTCCTAGGAAGTCAGCTTGAGCTCAGAGAATACTCTCAGGCCTTAAAGCCTGATACTTTTTCCAGCTAGATTTTTAAATTGGTTAAGACCAATGACTGCTTTTTCCCATCTATTGTCCTCCCATTTTGAAGGGCCATGTCTCCAGGATGGATCATACCTAGCTCTCACCTATACCTCATTTAGACAATGAGACTTGGGACTTTGGAGCCAAGACAGAGATGTTGCTTTGATGGTATGCAATGGTTGACACTTTGGGTAACACGGAGATTAAAATGAATGCATTCTGTATGTGTGAGATGGCTGTGAATCTTTAGGGGCAAAGGCCAGACTAAGGAAGAATACCCTGCCAACCTACCAAAAATGTACATGTCCTAATCCCCAACACCTGTGAATGTTACTACACATCGCCAAAGGACTTTTGGGATGTGATGAAGTTACAGCATCATCAGGGAACTAATTCAGTGATTGAGTCCTTGTCTTGGGGCAAGAAAAAAAAAAAAAAAACCCAGAATGGATCTTGTAGAATTCTTTCCTCTGCAGAAAATAATGAGATGACAATGGATATAAAATAATAAAAAGGAGAGGTGCCTGGATTGCGCATTTGTTGAGCCTCAGATCCTTGGTTTTAGCTCAAGCCATGATCTCAGGGTTGTGAGATCGAGCCCTGCCTCAGGCTCCCCATTCAGCAATCTGCTTGACATTCTCTCTCCCTCTGGCCCACCCCCATCCTCTCTCTCTAAAATAAAGTCCTTAATGAATAATAATGGAATTTGTAAAAGCCTATGAGTTCATAATTTTTCTAAAAAAAAAGTTAAAACTGTACAAAAACTAGTTGCAAAAATATGAACATGAAGGAGTTCTGTTGAGGGAACTTACTATATAGAAAGTACTTATTATATAGATGTACTCTTATTTCATAGGTGTACTTTTCACCTGTGAAGAATTGGATAAAAATGTTAAATGCTAAAGCAGCTAAACAATCCAGAAAATTTGTAAACTATACAAAGAGCAAAAAGGTCTGATCAACACCTGTGGCCTAATAAATAGTTCAAGGACACTTTGTTTTTAGAAAAAAAAGGTCAATTTTTATTTAGTTTTTTTAAACATTTTAAAATATGCTTGAAAGGGACTGGGAAACCTGCCGTATATAACCATACTAAGAAACCTGCAAAAGAACAATAGCCAAACTGTGGAAGGAGCCTCGGTGTCCATCGAAAGATGAATGGATAAAGAAGATGTGGTTTATGTTTACAATGGAATATTCCTCAGCCATTAGAAACAACAAATACCCACCATTTGCTTCAACGTGGATGGAACTGGAGGGTATTATGCTGAGTGAAGTAAGTCAATCGGAGAAGGACAAACAGTGTATGTTCTCATTCATTTGGGGAATATAAATAATAGTGAAAGGGAATATAAGGGAAGGGAGAGGAAATGTGTGGGAAATATCAGAAAGGGAAACAGAACATAAAGACTCCTAACTCTGGGAAACGAACTAGGGGTGGTGGAAGGGGAGGAGGGCGGGGGGTGGGGGTGAATGGGTGACGGGCACTGAGGGGGACACCTGACGGGATGAGCACTGGGTGTTATTCTGTATGTTGGTAAATTGAACACCAATAAAAATTAATTTATTAAAAAAAAAAGAAACCTGCAAAAGAGGATTCAACCTCATTGCGGTATCTCAGATCTTAATCACCTTTGGGCTTCTATGACTTAACCTAGGGTTAACTAGCCCAAAATACCAGAAACTCCCATGCTGATAACCTAAGATGAGAAGACATCCTTTTTTTTCTTTTGGGTCTGAGTGTTTATACTCAAGAACAAGTATAAAAATGTTATATTATAGAATTACAAAACTGTGGGGTGGGAGCCTGGGTGGCTCAGTTAAGTGTGTGCCTTTGGCTTAGGTCATGATCCGCAGGGTCCTGAGATCCAGGCCTGATTCGGGCTCCCTGCTCAGTGGAGAGTCTGCTTCTCCCTTTATCTCTACTCCTACACCCCCTCATGCTCTCAAATAAAAAGCATTAAAAAAAATAAAATCTTGGGGTGCCTCGCTGGCTCAGTCGAAGGAGTGTGCAACCCGATCTTGGGGTCAGGAGTTCGAGCCCCATGTACGGTGTAGAGGTTAAACTTTTAAAAATTTATTAAAATCCTTAGGAAGTTACAGGATTGGAACATCACCAAACTAGAAAAAAATTTAAAGTCATCAATAAAACTTTAAACTATTATATTGGTAGTGTTTGTGTTTCAAATTCTCAAAGCCAAATTAAATTTCTTTCTTTTTTTTTTTAAGATTTTATTTATTCATAGACAGAGAGAGAGGCAGAGACACAGGCAGAGGGAGAAGAAGGCATCATACAGAGAGCCTGACGTGGGACTCGATCCAGGGCCTCCAGGATCACGCCCGGGGCTGCAGGCGGCGCTAAACCGCTGCGCCACCGGGGTTGCCCCAAATTAAATTTCTAATCAAAACTTAAATTTAGGGCAGCCCCGGTGGCGCAGCGGTTTAGGTTTAGCACCGCCTTCAGCCCAGGGTGTGATGCTGGAGTTCCGGGATCTAGTCCCACGTCGGGCTCCCTGCATGGAGCCTGCTTCTCCCTCTGCCTGTGTCTCTGCCCCCCCCCTCTCTGAATGAATGAATAAATAAATAAATAATAAAAAATAAAAAATTTAAATTTAGAACAAATTTAGAACCAAGACCTAAGTGCATAAGAAAAACTGATTTTCAAAATCTTCCTCAGGTTTAACAGAGTAGGCATTACACAAAAAATAGCAGGCTGCTCCTCCATGCAACAAAGCATTAGAGAATCTCTTAATCAAGAGGAGCCAAGTAGGGATGTATGGCTCAGGGCGTGATCCCAGGACCCTGGGATAAAGTCCCATATCAGGTTCCTCACAGGGAGTCTGCCTCTCTGTCTCTCTCTCTTTTTTTTTGTCCTGAGGGACATGAGCTCTTTAGCAGTTCTCTATGGCACCACCTCCTCCATCTCCCAGCATACCAGCTTCATTCATATCACCATCTACTGTCTTCCAAGGCTCTGGAGTCATTGGCATGCATTAAAGATGTCCCTGAACTGGTTCAACCAGGCCTTGAGACTTGCCAAACATACTAAGAAGTATTCTTCTCAGATAGCATACAAACCATATGGTGGTACTGTAGGAGTTTGCATAAAAACAGTAAGTACCATTTATTATTCCATAAGTGGTACGCCCTTTATGAATGATGTCTCATGAAATTTCTCATATTGATCTTGCAAAATACAAGGTTTTTTTTTTTCCACTTTACAGATGAGGAAACTGGAGTTTAGAGCAAGCTGTTTCAAATATAAACTAAAAACTGACTTGGAGCAGATTCCAGTGAAGTCTGACACCGCAGCCCATACTGGTTGCATGATGCCATGATCTCAAAAATGTGCAAAGCCCTGCAGCTAAAATCAGGTTTAAGGCCCAGGTACTGCAGTACCAATATACCTTGGGTGACAAAGTGTAAGGTAACTTGGCCAGCTTTTAGAAGTCACACACATTAATTTCTGGGGTATTCTATCCTGGGCTTGCTTGCTTTTTTACCACTGAGCCACCCAGGCACCTTCAATAATTGTTTTTTATGACTGAAGTATTAGTGGAGTATGTTTATCATCCATGGCTGTTAAAACCATGTGGTGCAAGGCTGATAGAAGACTTTATAACATAGAAAACATTGAAATCACCTGAATCTATTAATCCAGCTTAATATTACAAGTTAAGGCAATATGACATGTACTTCCTGATATAATCCAACAGGAAGTACACAGAACCCTGCATGATATATCTAGCCTAAAAAAAACTTTTTTAAAAATATAATCAAGCTCCTAGACCTGACTACCACTAGATTCTGGGAGATAAAACCATATTAAACAATACTAAAGGTATACAATCAGCCAAATGCAGGTCATTAGGAATACAATTTTTTTTTCCAAAAAGGACAGGCAATGCTTACAGATTTAAGAGACATTACCAAATGCAATGTACATGGAGTATTTGGATCCTGATCCAACAAACCAACCAGCAAAAATTAAAATGAAACCCAATGGAAATTTGTGTTTCCTCTGTACATTATCACTTATCATTTTGCAAATATTCCAAGGCATTTTATCTGATTCACAAACCTAATGGAGCAATTTTGTAAAGTCGACATAAACTTGGTAACTAGGATAATTGTGATCTAATTCTGAAAACTGGCACAAAAATCACTAGAGTGAATTGGCTTTTTCCTTGATTCACCATAGAGAATCAGCAAAGGTTGAAAAGTCCATGACAAGTGAGTTTTTGCTTCTGCTTCAGCCCTCAGCTGTATGGTTACAAATCTAAAAAACAAAAATCTTGCCTCTAAATATTTGTCCTACTTAGAAAAAAAAAAAAGATCGTGACTATAAGCTCTGACCTCTTAACATACCTGCTCAGAGTCCGTGTGGAAACTATCATCCAAAAACATTAGCAGACAAGCAAACGGCCATAGCCTGCAGAAGAGTGTCACCTCATCTGTTACACCACATAATTTGCAAATAGTTTCTAATTTTCCAAATTAAAAATACTTGCAAGCACTGAATGAATGCCCATTCCTCTAAGGAGCTTTATACCTAAACCAGCCCCAGGTCTTCCGACTTTGAACCATTCAACCAGGTATAATCAATTATTGATTAGAAGCCTAAGAGCTCCAGTATGTAATAAGGCTGCCTCATAAATGGCAGGTGTGTCAGCTAAGCATCAAGTGCCAATTGGATAAATCCCTGTGGCCTGATCCAGGAAGTACAAATGTAGTAGGCAGAAGGACTGGATGCAGTTCCCCAGGAGAATGGGGTCCCCGGTTCTGGAACAGTTGCATCCAATTTAAGTAGAGGTCCCATTGTAATAAATCTTCTCCAGTGACCTTCATTATTGGGGGCACAAGAGAGTAAGCTAATTGCAACTAAGAATATTTGAAATGAACCTAAGGGGAAAGGATGGTTACTCTGTAAAGGCAAAGCAATGAAGCAGCCATACTTCTGAAACAAGTCCATCTCAGTCAAGCGAAAAAATTCGCCGAGTAATGAACTATCTACCACCAAATTATTTTTGCCTAAGTTTGGTCACCTAGCAATGTTATCTGGGGAGACAAGAGTAGTTAAGCTCCAGGCCCTAGTTGGTGGGCCATGCTGCAAAGTAACTTCAATGAAAAATTCAATGCCGAAAACCAAGAACCACAATAGCAGGAAGAAAAAAGACCAGGAACAATCAAGACTAAAATGTACCCACACTAAACAGAATTACCTTCATCTCCTCAGACCCATTTAAGAAAGGATGTTTTTAGAAGCAAAATCCAAGTAAAAGTCAAAAAAGATAGGTTTTTTTTTTTTAGCCTTGTTATTTTTAAGAAAACACTATCACCATCCTTGCATGCAGATATGTATCAGCAACCTTAGGAGGTAAGATACCATATAGCTTGCTATCAACATATTTAATAAGGGGCGCCTGGATAGCTCAGTTGGTCAAGCATCTGCCTTTGGCTCAGGTCCTAGGTCCTAGGATGGAGCCCCACATTGGGTCCTAAGCCGGGAGCCTGCTTCTCCCTTTCCCTCTGCCGCTCTTCCTGCTTGTGCTGTCAAACAAAATCTCAAAAAAAAAAAAAAAAATTTACTGTAAGATTACAGATAACACCTAAGTTCCATGTAAAGATTTGTTGTGGGGTTGAATATAGATTGATACGAAGCAGTTTATGCATAATGAATGTTCTTTCCATTCTAAAGCAAAAAAGTAGAATTACATGTAAACCACTATCTTAAGAACATAAGCACAGTACTGTGTTCTCAAATTCCAACAGCACCACTGTGGCTATGACCTTCGGTTACTTACACCAATGGTTTTTAATCCAGTGGTACCCGGAAATCATCTGGAAGCTTATAAAATACTGAGAGCTCAGACCCACCCAAACTAAAGCCAAATGCCTGCATGTCTAATTCTAGAGGTTAGCCATGAGGCTGTTGCTAATAAGATTCATGCTTCTCCACTGCTTCAGCAGTTACTTGCTTTTCACATAAAGCACAGAAGACTCACAACAGTAGCCCCCAATACTTTAGGTTACACACAGGAAATGCAATATCTAATGCTTACTATGACATACCAGAGTCCACCACAAAAACATGCCCCAAACCCTTTTAAAGAATTTTCAATATCATGGAAGTTTAACCTAGATTATCATAACAAATACTGGTACATATTAGGGCAAACACATCCAAAATAGAAAATAAGAGACGGCAGGGGGGGAGGGGTACTGGGTGGCTCAAGTTGTGATCCTGGGATCGAGCCGCTTGTCCAGCTCCCTGCTCAGGGAGGAGTCTGTTTGAGATTCTCCCTCTCTCCCCCTTCCACTTGGTTCACGCTAAATATTTAATGAAGTTTCAAAGCAAGAATACAAAGACCCCTGAAATTAACATTTTATTTTTTTTAAGATTTTATTTATTCATGATAGACATAGAGAGGCAGAGACACAGGCAGAGGGAAAAGCAGGCTCCATGCCGGGAGCCCGACACCTGGACCAAGGCAGGCGCTAAAGCTCTGAGCCACCCAGGGATCTCCTGAAATTAACATTTTAAAATAGTACTTAATACTGTAGCTTTGCCATGCATATCAAAGTTAGATGGAATGTTCAATTTGAATATTTGAAAGTGAGCGCATGTGCTTGTGTCTGCACAAGCAGGGTGGGATGGGGCAAAGGAAGAGGGAGAGAACTTAGGCAGGCTCCACACCCAGTGCAGAGGATGAGGAAGGGCTCAATCTCACAACCCTAAGATCATGACCTGAGCTGAAATCAAGTCAGATGCTTAACCAATTGAGCCACCCCACCCCAGCACACCTCAATTTGAATGTCAATAATGTAAGCTTTCTACCTCCCTCCAGCCACTACACTTGCCATAGAAAATGTTTCATGCTCTCTTCTTAGAAAACCAGTGTCTGACCCCAAACTCTAGAATTGCTCTTAAAAATAGCGGTTTTCGGGATCCCTGGGTGGCGCAGCGGTTTGGCGCCTGCCTTTGGCCCAAGGTGTGATCCTGGAGATCCGGGATCGAGTCCCACGTCGGGCTCCCGGTGCATGGAGCCTGCTTCTCCCTCTGCCTGTGTCTCTGCCTCTCTCTCTCTGTGACTATCATTAAAAAAAAAAAAAAAGGCAGTTTTCCCGAATATATTAAAAAAAAATCAAAATAACTCTAGTGCAAAAGCTACAATCTTCCAACCTATAACCTACAATCTTTCAAAGGACTATATATAAATGTTTGTTTTCTAAGTTTTCCCACAACTTCAGCAGAAATCTAACTATATCAAGAAAACCAATTTTTCTCATGTGTTTTTAGTGAAACATTTATAAAGAACCTATGCTTAGGGATACATTGTTATCACTCTAGCTATAACCTGGCTTTGCTGAAACCAGTGGAATTACATTCTACATCCTCAGCGATTGCTAACAAATTTAAGAACCCAAAGCAACAGCTACACAAGGAACAATAAATGCTAAAAGCATTAAGTGGAAAAAAAGAAAAAAGCATTAAGTGGATACTGGGAGTGGAGACTGATTTACTGAATTTTTCAAGGGAAATACCTATAACTACAATGAAAATACAAAATTGTCTTAATGATCAAGTTCTGTATCAAAAATAAAACTGATGAAAACAAGCTCAAGCGGAACCTAATAATCAGGCCTCTAGACCAGGAAATAAGTGAACATCAGGAAGAAAAAACAATCAGTAAATATAGGACATTCAAAAAAACTGCTCTCGGCACTTAAAAAAAAAAATCAAGGTTATGAGGGGGAAAGTGGGGAAGTTTTAGGTTAAGAGAGACCAAGGAAACCTATACCCCAAATGCAATGACAAACCCTGGCTGGATACCAGTTTGGAAAACTGGGCAATGTTAAAATTTTGGTACAATTCAGTAGAATTGTAATATTCTATTCTAGTCACTACTCTACTTGAATATTACATTAGGTATCAGATGGTACTAAGGAAATTAGGTAAAATTTTCTAAGTATGATAATAGATTGTGATCCTGGTATCTTCTTAGGACATGCATACAAAAATGAAGATGCTTTTGCCACTTCAGGTCTACAACTTATTTTCAAATGGCTCAGTAACAAATGTTTGCTGTTAGGTGGAGAATACACTCAAGTGTTCACTGTACTATTTTTGTTTTTAAACATAAGCTCTGGGATGCCTGGGTGGCTCAGCAGTTGAGTGTCCGCCTTCGGCTCTGGATCTGAGATAAGAGTCCCACACCAGGATCCTGCCTGCCTCTCTCTCCCTCTGTGTCTCTCATGAATAAATAAAATCTTAAAAAAAAAAAAAAAAAAAAGATAAACTAAGTTCTAAGTCCAATGTGGGGTTTTGAACTCAGGACCACAAGATCAACAGTTGCATGCTCTGAGCCAGCCAGGCACCCCTCAATGTATAGATCATTCTAACTATTCTTTTTATCTTTTTAAAAAGATTATTTATGACAGAGAGGCAGAGACACAGGCAGAGGGAGAAGCAGGCTCCTCACAGGGAGCCTGACGTGGGACTCAATCCTGGATCCCGGGATCGTGACCTGAGCTGAAGGCAGTTGCCCAATCCCTGAGCCACCCAGGTGTCCCTCTCTTAACTCTTCTTTATGAAACTTTTCAAAGTAAGTTTGCAGGCAAGAACTCCATCTGATCCATTCAAGTCACTGATGAAGCAGCTTTAAGAGGCTGAGGAGAAACAGCTAAAGTACGCAAAAAGGCAGCAAAACTTAACAAGGATGCAAAGATGAAAATTTGTTGACAATGCAAAATTCATTGTAGCACCTCCATTCACCTTTTCATCATCCCCTCAATCCTTGTCACAAGAGAAATACTTGCCCATTTATCTAGCTTGCAGGGACAGGAATCTTAGCAGATATTACAGAAACACGGGATTGGTTTCTTACCCAAAGCTGAAAGCTGCTAAACCCCAAACCAACCACACTTTTGACAGAACCATTCACCTATCAAGGCAATGCTACTTACTATCTGAAAAGTTTTTGAAAATTTGCTTAAAACCAAGTCTTAACGGGGCACTTGGGTGGCTCAGTTGGCTGGGCATCTGACTCTTTCAGGTCAAGTCATGATCTCAGGGTTCTGGGATTAAGCCCAGCATCAAGCAACACACTTAACAGGGAATCTCTTTGAGGATTCTCTCCTTCTGCCCCACTCCAATAAAAAAACAAATCTTAAAAAAAATAACTGCCACAGTAACTGCTCACTGGCTCTCAGCAATTAGCCTGAATTCCCTAGAATACACATATTTTCACGTTGTATTTGCTCAGTAATCAAGGTCAATACAATTAAATGCAACCTTATATAAGAACACTTATGTGGCCTGTGAATAGGCTCTCAGTTATGTGTATCAAAGGGTTTGAAACAAAAGGCTGTTAGGTACTACAAATGCAGCACAAGGAACAGTTGTGTGAAGCAAAGCAGTTCTAAATATCTCACTCATTAGGTTTTCCAAGTTGAGGCTGGAAACCTTGGGGGAAAATAACCGCATGTGCACTAACCCCAAACCTGAGTCTGACTACATTTAACAGTGATGCCTCTGAAAATAGGTCTTCTCTTATGCTGTTTTGTATTTATAGTAGAAACAAAATTATCAAGATATTTAACATGCTTAGTTAACATCTGACACATACCATTTGCTCAATACAAATATCAAATGACAAAGGAACTTGTTAACATGTATTCATGAGGAAAAAGAACATTTCATGACCTCACACTTTTTTTTTTTTTTTTTTTGCCTGCTTTTCACTATTAATTTGACAAAGTAGGGATGCCTGGGTGGGTCAGCGGTTGAGCGCGTCTTTGACTCAGGGCGTGATCTTGGAGTACTGGGATCGGGTTCCATATCGGGCTCCCTACAGGGAGCCTGCTTCTCCCTCTGCCTGTGTCTCTGCTTCTCTTTTTCTGTCTCTCTCAAGAATAAATAAAAATCTTTAAAAAAAAAAAAAAAAAGAAGAAGAAAACCTTTCCTTAAAAAAAGAATTGACAAAGTAGGAACTGGCACAGCACAGTTGAGACACCAACATCTTAACCCTGCAATGGTATAGATCACAAATTGACCAGACTACATAAGGATGAAAAACCCAGTATATCCAATGTGAATGAATCACATGGCAGTGAAAAGGGACAAAAAAAAAATAAACTAAGTCAGGAAAGCATAGCTACTAACTATAGGGTGAGTATGGGGGGGGGGTGTCAAAAAAAGAGGACATAGGGCTGGAGGGATTCTTGAAGTAGGTTCTAGACCCTACGTAGCTGTACATTTTTCAAGCAAGTTTCCACTAACTCATGAATAAAGCGAATTCATTCATTAATCCAAGTGATTTCTAAGTTCCATCCCGACTTCAGAACAAATCCTGGAAAAATATGCAATCTAACATCTCAGAACCTTGTGAAGCCCAAGAAAAATATTAAATGCTAAAATATAATAATGGCAATCAAGAATGAACAGAGCTGGGATCCCTGGGTGGCGCAGCGGTTTGGCGCCTGCCTTTGGCCCAGGGCGCGATCCTGGAGACCCGGGATCGAATCCCACATCGGGCTCCCGGTGCATGGAGCCTGCTTCTCCCTCTGCCTGTGTCTCTGCCCCTCTCTCTCTCTCTGTGACTATCATAAATAAATAAAAATTAAAAAAAAAAAAAAAAAAAAAAAGAATGAACAGAGCTAAAGGGCAGCATTATAATGGATTACAGAGAGACTTAAATCTTTTGTATCCCTGCAAAATGGGACACCAAAGTATCTAATGCCTGCTTCCTTAAAATAGCTATTTTACATTACTGAAGACATGACTGAGTTAGTACATAAAGAAAAGTCCAAACTGTCAGCTTTTAGTCCTCCATATTCCCCTCTTTAATATGGCATTTTGCACTATATACATTAATGAAAATTTGAAACAAACAAAAAGAACTTTAGTCAAACTCCCCTTCCTCCTCCAGCTTTATTGGATAGTTTAAAATTACATTTCTATTTTCTAGGACTTCAGTTGCTTTTTCCATCTGACTTTTAAAAACTGATTACAGCAAATGAAACACAGTTGTCTAAGTGATATAGTATACAAAAATAACATCTTGATTTCTGTGAAAATGCATTTCTCTGCAATTCCTGAATAACTCCAAATTATGCTAACTCTGAGCATAGATGTTTACTCTGGGTTTTAGATTTAGACTTTGAAAAAAATGTGTTCTAAACCTTTGCCATCACCTTATGCATATCCAGCATCAACGCTGTGATGAAGTTGTTCCTGTTTAGGCCTTTATCCCGATTTTTCTCGCACAGCCATTAACACACATCTTTTTATTTTGTTTACTCCCACTCAACTGTATGTTCTATGTAGGGCCTGATACAGATGTTACTTGATGTTATTTAATAGCTACTGAGGTCAGACAATCCAAGGCCATCATTATGCTAAAATTAAAGTTGTTTATGGAAGCTCATAAATACTTCCAGAATTGGTTTTACCTCCTACATGGGAACATATCCAAGAAACCCAGAACGGGCTTACTGGTCTGACTCAACTCTTCCCATTCATCAATCCCTATTCACCAGTGGCGCGGAAAGGGGGTTCTTTAACAAAGCATTATACATAACACCTCTACCAAACTAAACATAAACTTTTTTTTTTTTTGTAGTTAAATGCAGAAAGTCGGTTTTTTTTTTTCCACCCCTTTCCTCCTTTTACACGGCAAGTAAAGCTCACTGGCCTGGGAGTAGCCTCTATCTGCCAACCTTTGGCCAGTGAAGAGGATTCAGAGAAAATAATACAACCATCAATCAGAAAAAGGAGGGGCGACAAAGGAAAATAATTAAGCTGTGGCTTCAATCGTGCATTCCCGTGCAAGGTGCCCTGACTCGCCACAGCGGTAACAGTTGACTTCACTTGTCTTGCTGCAATTGATGGCTACGTGACCAGTTTCACCACACCTAAAAAAAAAAAAAAAAAAAAAAGAAAGAAAGAAAGAAAAGAAAGAGGGACAGTGAGTTTTCACAATGTCCCCAGAAAACGTAAAGCTGCATTGAAACAATAGTGACTGTAGAAACAGTAGTAACTGGGTAACAAAATGCAATGATCGGTGAAGCAATGCTTTTTTCCCCTCTGGACAGTCTCATTAACCCCTCCACTAAGAGCAGGAAGGAGGAATTAGGTAACAAAGTACTCAATTGTGCAAACTAAGCCATAAAATTAAAATTTTTACCCCAAGAGATCCACTAACATCAAAACACTAAAAATAGGGGCTCCTGGGTGGCTCAGTGTAGCAGCCAACTCCTGATTTTGGCTCAGGTAATGATCTCAGGGTCATGAGATGGAGCCCTGCGACCCAGACCCACTTTTGTACTGGGTATGGAACCTGCTTTAGATTCTCTCTCCCTCCCACTGCAAACAGTAATAACACTGGCCAATACATACCTTTCTCTTTAAGTTTTTTTTTTTTTTTTTTATTTGTTCATGAGACACAGGGAGAAGGAGAAACAGGCTCCATGCAGGGAGTCCAATGTGGGACTCAATCCTGGGACTCCAGGATCATGCCCTGAGCCGAAGATGCTTAACTGCTGAGCCACCCAGGAATCCTTCTTAAGTTTTATTTTAAGTAATCCCTACCCTCAGCATGAGGCTCAAAATCATGTCCCTGAGATCAAGGGTCGCACTCTCTGCTGACTGAGTCAGCCAGGCGCCCCAAGATGTTGTACCTTTATACAAATTAATCTTTAAGATTTCACTGGCATTTACCAAATTTTACAGCTTAAATATGTACATTTTATCTTATGTCACATCCACAAGGATTTCAGGTTGTAGGACAAAAAATTTGTATATGTGAATTATTTATAGTTTTCTACAATGTCTCTGAAAACTCCGAAGTACAGCATTAACATTCTTATTTTTAAAATATTAAAAATTCCAAAGCTGTGTAAGTTTTTCAGCTGTCATAAGCCACAAACCATGACTGGCAAAATAGTAACTGATGTATAGACAAACTGCTGGTTATATATGCTGAAAATTAGTATCATCTGGTCAAAACGAACTTCCACTGAATACTGGTCCACAAAGTCCATTTATAGCTAATTCACCTCTAAAATAATCTCTGCCATGAGCCTTCCTCCAGCCAACACCCTAACAACTTACCTATAGCACTTCACTTTGGTGCAGTCTTTTTGAATGTGTCCAAATTCTCCACAAGAATAGCACTTCTGCTCATCAGCATGGTCACAGTCACGAGCCAGATGGCCTGGTTTGCCACAGTTGTAGCAGCATTGCTCCCGCTCTCTCTTGGGCTCCTTGCAGTCCTTCGCGATGTGGCCACCTCTACCGCAGTTATAGCAGGCTTCAACAATAAGGAAAAGAAGCAGACCAAGACTATAAAACCTTTACAAAACGTTGTTTTAAAAAGTCTTTTCCAATGCTATGTGCAGCAGTAGCACAGGCTCACCTCTCCAAGTTCTAGAAGGGTATGAAAATGAAGTGTTAAATACTTACCATCCTCTTGAAGATCACAATCCTTGGCAAGATGACCAGACTCACCACAGCGATAACAGATGTCTGGAAGAGATGAGGAAACAAACTGGAAACCTATTTTGGGCAGAAACAAAAAGAATTTGGCTAATTAGACCAGTCTTGACACTAATAGATACTGAAGCACTTCAAAATTTTTTATTCGACAAAAATACCTCTATCCGAGGTAAAACCACCTCTGCCACGGCTTCTCATTCCACGACCACGGCCTCCACCAGTAGGGCATTCCCGGGCCCAATGGCCAGATCGTCCACACTTGAAACACTCATTGCTGCTCATGGCTGCAGTTAGATCTTCAAAATATTAAAAATGACAATGTTAAACTAATTGAAATTACTTTTAGCTTTTTATTGCCCTTTTAGTGTATTTTTGGATAATTATTCTGGGGGATGAAGCTTATTAGCATATACCTTGCTTAGAAAAATAGCCACACAACTATGTACTTGTAGGCTTACATACCTATTAAGAAATATATTAGAAGTGGAAAAAAAAGGTAAAACATGTATTTTGATACAATTTGTGATTTTTAAAAAACCATTAAGACTATGGATATACGGATTAATACAAATGCTAATTCAGTTATAATGGGGTGGTAGAATTTAAAGGATTAATGCACATCCATTATTAGAAATAGTAACATATTACTCAAGGTCTAATTTGTAGACATATTTTCATGGTTACAAGCCAGTAAACTTTATTTTGGGCAACTGGAAGTTATTTAATGGTCATAAAATCGGAAATAGCTCAAAACAACACAGCTGTAGTATGGACTCTGAAAGTGAGGGGTAGGTAAAGAGAAACTATTTCTAACTTTAACGTCCAACAGTGTCTAGCTATACTACAACACTTGTTTGCACACTCTTTACAGCAGGTATATTATAAGAAATGCACGTAAAAATTTTCTCTGGAGAATACCGTATGGCAAAAAATATTAGAAAAACAACAAAAGGGCACACCAAAGTGCTAATAGTATCTAAAGCACCAGGACCATTTTTTTCTTTTATTCTTTAAATTTTCCTGTAGTTTTTACATTTAAAACAAGGCTACTTGGAACTTCACAATAGATTCCTTTATTGGGTATTATTTAAAAATGGGGGAGGGAGGGCAAATCTCCCAGTAAGTAAATGAATTTTACACTTCTTATGTAACAATCTAAAAATAAACAGGAACTATTCCTGGAATAGAATGGAATGTTGTAGGAGAAACTCCTAGGAAAGTGGTTTTTAAAAAACAAACTAGCTCAGAACAATCTAATCTTTACATTTCCACACTTCCACATCCGAATATTTTTACCCTTATTTCCAGTGTCAAGCCATGGCACACCAACTTTTTAAACTATCTTCTCAAAGCCATAAGCACCATGATCTAGCAAAAGATACTGTTTCAACTGAGTAAGACTGGATAGTGGAATTATCCAAATCAACCACAGCACCAAACTCAAATGACAGTAAAATGGCCAAGGCCCCCCTCCCAATCATCCTTTCAGTAACCGGTTCATCACTAAGTTATAGAGAATCTAGTAACTAAAAATGAAGCTAAAGTTCAGTTTCAAAAGTTTCCATTGTCAAATATTCAAAAGAACTCAATACTTATCCCAAGTCTCTGCAATCAGATTCAGGGTAAGTTTTCAAAGGGATCTTTCTATCAATTCTTGCCACTTGGCATATAAACACATTACCAAAAAAGGGGGATGAGGGAAGTAGAGGCAGGTACCTGCACAGAATACTCAAGAGTCCATAGATTCTAGGGTGCCTAGGTGACTCAGGTCATGATCTTGCGGGTTTTGGGATCAAGACCTGCATCCAAGTCTATGCTCAGCTGGGAGTCTGCTTAAGATTCTCTCCTCCCTCTTACCCCTCCCCCCAATTGTCTCTCAAACAAATCTTTAAAAATAGTTGTTTCAGATGCATAACGCACATTTCTAGTCAGAAGAAAAAAGAAAACACCCAATGAAGATTAAAAATGTATTTCTGTAAAATAATGAGATTACATTGGCTTTCTTTTACTGGTATTAGCCTTCTAAATCATATTAAGTACTAGTTTCCACCGGAGAGAAGAGTTAGGGTGAAAAGTAATTAAAAAGTCACAGAAAAGAGGAACCCCTGGTTGGCTCAGGGGTGTGATCCCAGAGTTCTGAGATCGAATCCCACATGGAGCCTACCTCTCCCTCTGCCTATGATTCTGCCTCTGTGTCTTTCATGATAAATAAATAAAATCTTAACAAAAAAAATCACAGAAAAGAGCAGTTTATAGTACTTTGTCCTCCCCTCCACCCTCATTTTCCTTTTGCACCTTCTCTAGTTTATAGCCAGACCAATTTAAGCACATTTAACTACTGATGTCAATGAGTTATTTGCAGAGAAGTGATCACTTCTTTTTACAAAGTAATACAGGCAATCTGACAAGTCCTGAGTAGTTTATCACTTAATATTTAAACAAGAGGGGTGCCTGGGTAGCTCAGTTGGTTAAGCAGCTAAGTCTTTTTTTTTTTTTTAATTTATGATAGAGAGAGAGAGAGAGAGAGAGAGAGAGAGAGAGAGAGAGAGAGGCAGAGACATAGGCAGAGGGAGAAGCAGGCTCCATGCACCGGGAGCCTGACATGGGATTCGATCCTGAGTCTCCAAGATCGCACCCTGGGCCAAAGGCAGGTGCCAAACCGCTGTACCACCCAGGGATCCCTAAGCAGCTAAGTCTTGATTTCAGCTGAGGCATGATCTCAGGTTGAGATGAAGCCCTGCATCAGGCTCCACATTCATCAGGGCATCTGCTGAAGGTTCTCTCTCTCTCTCTCCTTGCTCCCCTCTTCCCCCACTCACACATACACTCTCAATCTTAAAATTATAGAACTATATACACATACATATTAATGAACAAGACACTTATGCTTTACAAAATATGACAGTCCTATACATTCTAAAGCTAAAGAAACGATGGTTCTAGGCAATCTTCCCTTTAGACTGCTGCTTTAAAAAGACCTTATTTAATAAAGTACAAAAGAAATGCATTATAACACATCATCATGTTTATCAGTGGAATAAAGTCAACAGGTAATTGGATTTATTTTCAGCACAGTAATATGAATTTTAAAAACTACTTAAGGGGGATCCCTGGGTGGCGCAGCGGTTTGGCGCCTGCCTTTGGCCCAGGGCGCGATCCTGGAGACCCGGGATCGAATCCCACGTCGGGCTCCCGGTGCATGGAGCCTGCTTCTCCCTCTGCCTCTCTCTCTCTCATAAATAAAAAAAAATTAAAAAAAAAAAAAAACTACTTAAGGGGCAGCCCAGGTGGCTCAGTGGTTTGGTGCTGCCTTCAGCCCAGGGCGTGATCCTGGAGACCCAGATCAAGTCCCACGTCCGGCTCCCTGCATGGCACCTGCTTTTCCCTCTGCCTGTGTCTCTGCCTCTTCCTCTCTGTGTGTCTCTCATGAATAAATAAAGTCTTTAAAAAAAATAAAAAACTACTTAAGAACTGATTAATCTACAGGTAGATTATTCATGAACTGTTTCTCCATTGTCTTCTCCCGCTTTGGCCAAGCCAATCATTTAGCTATTCTACATTTTCCGAGTCCCTTGTGATATTTATTTCTTCAGTAACATTAAACCAACCAATTCCCACAATGTTTTAGAGTCCTGCCACTTATCCTAGAAGTAGGTTCCCATCCTAATATTCATCTTATATACAAATGTATTTAGTTAAAAGATCTTTAGAGAGCTATATGCCATCTCTAAGAAAAGAAGAGGCAGTAAGGTAAGACAGCTGAGAATTATGAGTCTGTGATTCTGCCTATGACTACTCCTGGCTGGAATTTTGCCGCACTGTCCTGCCTCCGCCCCCTCCACCTGTCACAACGTTTTCCAACCTTCAACAGCCAACTCAAATGCCAACTCTTATAAAAGAATCTGACCACATCTCAGCCTGGAACTCTCAAAACCCATAGTTCTTTATTAGTATTTGTCTGACACTACCATATTGACTTTTATCATATTCCTTGAAGGCAGAGACCAAGTAATTCACCTTTCAATCATCACAACACCCCATATAATTATCCTTTCAGTAGCAGTTATACTCAGTATTTTAACTGCTTGGGGGGGGGCAACTAATAGTCATTTGCTGAAACAAACTGTTTCTTGTACAGACCCAACCCAATCTGACCAAGTACTAACACCACTTCAATTCTTGCTATGACAAGAATTACTGCACCATTAAAGTAACAACGTAGGAGGGCCCCCTGGTGGCTCAGTCGGTTAAGCGTCTGCCTTTGGCTCAGGTCTGATCCCAGGATCCTAGGATTGAGCCCTGCATCCGGCTCCCCCATTTCAGAAGGAAGCCTGCTTCTCCTTCTCCCTCTGCCACTCCCCCAGCTGGTGCTTGCTTGCTTTCTGTCAAATAAATCTTTAAAAACAATAATAATAAAGTAACAACATAGGGGCACCAGGGTGGCTCAGGTGATTTGGTCATCTGCCTTCAGCTCAGGTCATGATCCTAGCATCCTTGGGATCAGGTCCAAGTACCATGTCAGACTCTCCACTCAGTGGGGAGTTTGTTCCCCCTTTCCCGCTACCCCTCCTATCCCCTTTCTCTCATAAAATCTTAAAAAAAAAAAACACACACAAAATATTTTTAAATTATGTACTCATTTTTTTAAGATTATTTATTCATGAGACAGAGAGAGAGAGGAGAGAGGCAAAGGGAGGAGGCGGCTCCATGTAGGGAGCCTGATGTGGGAGACTCGATCCCAGGACCACAGGATCACATCCTGAGTTGAGAGCAGACGCTCAACCGCTGAGCCACCCAGACGTCCCAAATTATGTACTCATTGAGGATGGACTATCTATCTAAATTCAGGAATGCTTATTTTGGATTATCTAATAAAATCCTATTACTCCAAGAATTCACAATCAACTAGACCTAATATGTATTTTTTAAGATTTTACTTATTTATTCATGAGAAACAGAGAGAGAGAGAGAGAGAGAGAGAGAGAGAGAGAGATTGAGAGAGGCAGAGACACAGGCAGCGGAAGAAGCAGGCTCCATGCAGGGAGCCCGATGCAGGACTCGATCCCGGGTCTCCGGGCTAAACCACTGCACCACCGGGGCTGATAAGTAAAAATTAAAAAAAAAAAAATTTAAAAAAGACAAAATGCTGTATTTTCCACTGTTGCCAGGCAGGTGAGCATTTATTTTCTTCCTTTTGCTGCTTTAGCAATCATCGCTGTATCTACACTGATGTTATCATCAGACAGTAAAAAGATTTGGGGATCCTAATAGCTAAACCTGGGTTAACCACTGAACCATCTGTGCTGTTACCTCAGACACTTGAGGTCTGTCCTTATCAGGAAAAGATAAAATTGATCTGTGATGAGAATTGTTACCAGGTGTCTTGTCCTTACCAGATGCTCAACTTAAAAACCTTTAAGGGCTTATGTCTTCTGCTTATTCTTTCCTTTCCACTCCAATTAAGTTAGATTGCTTACAAGTGGATTAGAAACCCCCCCCCGCCCCCCCATGCAATGCCTACAGAACAAGTTTAGAAGAGGGCAAACTGCTTATACTCAAGTTTCCCATCTCATAAAGTCTACTTCCTGAGTGGATTGGAGAAGAGGTAAGAAAAATGGGTGAATGCCAAATGATTTCATATTTGCAACAGACATCAGGTATGTTTCCACTTCATTTTTTGTCTACCAAATTTGCATGACACAAACCACACAAAGAAATGTAGGAACACAGCAGTAAGGCAGTCAAGATACTGCTTGAAAATTTACTGAGAGGGCCAGTATATAATTAAGAGTCTATTTTATACTCATCTAGGATTAAATCCTAGAATTGATACCCAAACATTATTGGTTATACTAACTTGTCTTCATCAATGTAATTTTTCCACATTTTTTGATACTAAGAGCAAAGCCAGTAAACTACTTAAATCATTTATTTATTTATTTATTTATTTAGTTAGTTAGTTAGTTAGTTTATGATAGTCCTAGAGAGAGAGAGAGAGAGGCAGAGACACAGGCAGAGGGAGAAGCAGGCTCCATGCACCGGGAGCCCGACGTGGGACACCGGGAGCCCGACGTGGGATTCGATCCCGGGTCTCCAGGATCGCGCCCTGGGCCAAAGGCAGGCGCCAAACCGCTGCGCCACCCAGGGATCCCTTAAATCTTTTTTTTAATAATAAATTTATTTTTTTATTGGTGTTCAATTTGCCAACATACAGAATAACACCCAGTGCTCATCCCGTCAAGTGCCCCCCTCAGTGCCTGTCACCCATTCACCCCCAACCAAACTACTTAAATCTTAACAGGACACTGACAAGACTAACAATGGGAGTTCCAATGAATAGAAAGCCCTAACTCTCCCTATATCTAAAATAAAGTGACAGGCAAGTGTAGGGGGTCGTGGGAACAAAGTATGATATGGATCTGGCTATCTTTATTGTTTTATATGGCTTTCCTAATATAGATGTGTGTATTTACTGTATTTTTCTAGTTATTTCCCTCAAGTTTAGGGTTATCCCTGACTCCTCCACATTGCTGACCTAACTACATCCAGACCATAGGGGAGATTTGGCCCCCTGAATGTACTTACTCATCATGATGCTGTAATAAATCAGTTTAGTGTTCCAACATGGTCCTAAAACACTTCAGACTGTTTTAAGATAAATAAAAAAACTACAGACAGGAGGGAAGCAAGTTACACTGTACGCTACTTGCATTCAGACCAGAATAATGGAGACCACAGTGTAATACTGGAACAATTCTGGGTTCTTATCCTGGCTCCTGCCATAATTACCCCCCAAAGAGATTTAATTTAATAGCTAACTATCTAGTATGACTCAAAGGTTAATGAACGCATTATCTATAATCCTTACAACCCTGCAAATTATGTATTCTTGTCCCCATTTTACTGATAAGGAGACTGAAGATCTGAGACGTTTTTAATTTTATTTTTTTAAAGATTTTATTTATTTAGTCATAGAGACACACAGAGAGAGACAGGCAGAGACACAGGCAGAGGGAGAAGCAGGCTCCACGCAGAGAGCCCGACGTGGGACTTGATCCCGGGTGTCCAGGATCACAACCAGGGCTGCAGGCGGCGCTAAACCGCTGTGCCACCAGGGCTGCCCAGATCGGAGACTTTGAAAAACACATTCGTTTTCAATGTAAAAAGTCTTTGTTCTCTTTAGATAAATCGAAACTAGAACTGATAAACTTTTTAAAAATCCACAGCCATATATAAACTTATTCACAGTATACCATCATACAGCTTTCCTGAATTTTAAGCCAAGATAGATTTTCTTAACTTTCTCTGTGGTAGTACTTAGAGTGTCACCACAGATCCAAACACTGGCTATCTGATTCCACTAGTTAATAGCCTCATTTGTAATTATGGAGTCACTGCAGCTGATCACTATACTACACTCTCATACTACTGATTAATAGAGTCCATCTACTTACAACTTGCATTTTGGGTGGTCACAAGCTCTCAATTTTATTACTCCAGCAGTTTTTTACAACATGAAAATGGTGCACAATTTACCGGAATTCTCATTATTATGCTCTTACTGCGGCAGCACCAGACACTGCCAGAATAGGAGTTCTATTAAAGTGAGACAGTAGGGAAAGAGCATTCTCCACATAGCAGGCCAGGATGCCTTGGCATCAGTCTTCTGGCTCTCCACTTAACTGTCAGAAGGCTAGGAAGAAAAAAGCAGCCAACAATTTTTTAAAACTCTCACTCCTGCAAGAAAAAGCAAAATCTCTCTTGTGGTCAAGTGCTTAGCCAACAGACCAATCATTCCAATTAGTCAAATTGTGGTTCTATTCCTTTTAAGTACCAATTTGATAACTTCCCATGTTTGTACCATATTTTCATTAGATTTTAAAAGAGACAGATACCCCAAAAAGTCATTTGGCATTTGCAAAACCCATTTATAATACCTTAAAGAAGAGGTTACTCTGCCTGTTCCAGTTGTTCAAATGCTAGTGTAATAAATGCCCTTTGGTCTTCTATTGATTTGGCTCAAAATATTTTTTACGGACTCCATATTTGTTTGAAATATATTACCTCTCATCAGTATGAAACGCGGATATTTAGCTTGCCAAGACTTACCCAAGTTTCCTAATGTGACATATGCAGATAAGTACACAAACATATATTGTTAGTTTAAGAAAAAAAAACGGTTGCCGACAATTACGATCTGGAAAAAAATTTAAGTCCTTAATTCAGCCCCAGGGAATCTAATAAATTATTCCTTTTTTATTCCAGTACAGAGAGCTCCTTGTAGACAAGAATCAGGCTCAACAAGCTAAACACAGCATGTACCTATGAACGTGGCATTTTGTAGGGGTTTGATTAAACCAGGATCAGAGTAATTTTTAAGCATTCGAGAAGGACTGCTTTGCAGAAGAAGAAAAAAATCTAAGATGTAGGAATTTCATTTCATTCATCTTTTAAGAACCCTCAAAATCGTATATGCAATTTATAGTGCTTGAGCAAAAAGAGTAACAAGTTGCTATCTTAATTAAGATAACACGTCCATGCAGAAAGTAACTGGTTATGTTCCAAAAATTGGATCAAACAACAGGAAAGGAGAAACAGGTTTTTTTGAAAACTCGAATAATTTGGGGTAGGAGGATGTAAATTAATCTCCCTTTACCTTAAAAGAAACGAGTAATCCAGACTCTTGGGCTTCTTACTCTTTCTGTGGGTCTTTCTGGATAATGACTGAAACACACTATCCCAAGTCACAGAGGGCTACTGAGCAGTATTTTCTGTTTCTAAGACCTCCGAGACCAGATGTATCGACTTCCTTTGGAAGTGCCCTGTGGCTGAGGCCATGTGGTTAACATGTGGCAACAAGCATAAGCCTTACCCATAATAAAATCAACACCCAAAACCAAATGTGGGCAATTATGTCGTCCTAAAATAGGCTTGCACATTTGGAATATCTAGACGGGGGCTGGCTCATTAACTTTCAGGTCTCATTTTTAGATTAAGTTGTACCCGTTTAATTAATCCAAGAAATGATTGAATTTCGTTGATTCACGGAAAGCCAGTCCTATCTGCCCCTTTTCGAGTTACACTGTCAAGAGAAGTAACTCAACATTTGAACCACGGTAAGAACTCAAGAATCGGAAAGCTAACAGGTACGCAGAGTACGAATTTCGAGGCTTCGCAGGCCTTCTGGCGGAGTATCCCCCCGCCCTAGGACCAGCGCGCCTTCAGGACCCTTGGCACATGGCCCGCCGGGCCCCCGACCCCAGCACATGGCCTGCAGACATACCCCCGACCCTCCCCACCCGCAGCCTCCCCCCAGTAAGTTCCCGCCAAATCGCCCCTCCGTCCCGCATCCGCGACCCCAGAGGTCTCAGCGCTTCAGTCCCAAGGGCGCACGGGCCCGGGCCGCCGTCGCTTGAGGCCCCGGCCTGGGGCGCGGCCTGGCCCTGGGAGAGGCCCCGAGGCCCGGCGGCCCGGCTTCCCAAGACGGAAGGAAGGGCGGCGGGGTCGCCCGACTGCGGCAGCCCGGAAACCTGGACCCGGGACGGCTGCAGCAGCCGAGATTCCCGCCTGACGCAGCAGCAGAGCAGGCCAGAGCGCGGCCGCCATCGCCGCCGAGCCGCTCCCATCCTCTCCGTCCGCCTCGGCCACCGCCCGCACCGCGGAGGCTCCCCGCCACCAGGCCCTGCTCCCGGCCCTCACCTTCGGCGTCTGAGCGGGTCCGCAGCGGCGGAGACTCGGACGCGGGCCCGGGGAAGGCGGCTCACAAGGTAGCGGCTGTTTATTTTCAGGGTCCTTGCCTGCGCCACACGCGGGTCTGCACACGGCCCCACACACGCCGCTGCGCACGGCTCTCCTCCGCCTCGCCCACGCGGCCAATCAGCACGCGGAGTTCCGCCGTCCAATCAGAGCCGCCCCCGAGGAGGGCCGCCCAGCTTGAGCGCAGCGCAGCGCGGCGCGGCGCGGCGTGGGGCGGGCCTCGGCCTCCGCGCGCCGCGGCCTTTCCCGCCGTGCCTCGCGCGCGGCCTTTCCCGCCCGGAACCGCCGGCCCCGACCCTATTCCTGGCCACTCCCCACGCCGGGGAACTTGGGTCGTCCGGGCCTTGGTGGTCTCTCGCGGCAGCCGGCGCCGAGGGATGCCAGGGGGCAGGTCTTCGTGAAGTGGCTGTGATTAGCGTGGGGTCAGGGAGAATTCCGGTCCCTTGTGGGGCTCAGGAGAAGCGCTTGCCCCCAAGCTTGTGGCTCGGACTGGCTTTACGAGCTCGGCCCCGGTTCCTAGAGCTCGTCAGTTGGTTCCCGATTTCTAATCCGCACATCCCAGTTCGGGGGAAAGTCGCTTCTCCAAGTAACAAGTTACTGTGGCCATGGGTCCCGGGCCCCGAGTTCTGTTTTGGTTTTTGTGTGACCCAGGCAGAGCCTGGAATGGCCGCTGCTTACACCTCTGAACGGTAGACCCTCACCACCGCTCCCTATGACCATCTGCCCCCCAAATGTCCCAGATGAGGGCTGGGACCTGCCTGCGGAGGGAGGGCTCCGGGACCCTCCGCCTCACGACACACCCTGGGACCGCTTCACACGTCGGTGAATGACATCCTGCAACTTGGGGTAGCAAGTGCCAGGAGAGCCACCGGGCCGGGCTCTCGTGTTCAGGAACGGCCTCTGGTTGGGATCCCTTACCTTCTCCCAAAAAGACTGTGTGTGTCGTCATTGATACTCTTTCAGGATGAAAACAATGTAAATTATTGAATGTGAACTAAAATTTTCTAGAATTGTGAGTGCCATCTTGGAACAGCTTTTGTTGGAAACAGGAAAAAAAAAAAATAGAAGTACCCCAGTCTCTTGAGCTCTAAAAGCCCTGAAATTAACTATAGTCTCCTACTAAAGCTTAATATGCTCCTCAAGGTTAGGATGTAGCCCATATTGTTGGCTGGTACATCCCGGAGATTTACTTCTCATTCTTTTAATGACCATGGTACTTGAAGTTAATTGCACAGATCTATTACGATGTTAAAACTGCTGAACAGTCCTTGTTTGTAGCATTAATTCAGTGAGTAGCTGTGAAGACTCCAGCTGTTCTTTGCCTTTAGTCTCATCTCATTGAATTCTCCCAGTCCCCAGGCTGTATGACTTTTGAAATCATGTTTATGGGGAGGCACAGTGGTTAAGAGCTCAGGTGATAGGAATCAGGCATTACACCTGGATTCAGATCACCAGTACTTAATCATGGTAGTGCATTTAGCGACTGTGCTCAACACAGTATTTGATAAAGGTTAGCAATTATCTAAGAGTGAATGAACTATTTCAAGGACCAATGACTTTTTAAGCTTTTTTAAACCAAGACAACTAAAGTAAAAATATTTTAGAATTCAGTATGAAATGTCCTATTTCCAGTAAGATTGAATTGCCTAGCTGTTTATGTATTGAGTTATATAACACCACAGTTACCAATAATAAAACAGTGTTTTGTGCTTACAGAATTTTATTCTCAAGAATCTTACACAGCTTTACAGATTTCCCCTCCCTAACAGATTAATCTTTATAATATCTCAAGGTAAGTAGTAGGATGGTAATTGAAGACACTTAATCATTCCATGATTTCCTAAGCCCAAGCATTGAGTCAGTATTAGTGCAACAGGCTAAATGGAGGAAGTCCACCTTGGGTACATCCAAGAGGACTAGTTAAATTGTCATAGTAACCATAAATTCCTATTTTTGTCTGACTTTGACTTATCACTCCAAACACAATACTACATAAAATGTTTGATATTTATTATAGACCCAGGGACAGAATGTTCCTAATGTTAAAAAAAAAAAAAAAAGAGGGTGGGTGTGAAATAGTGGGCATAATGTTCTTCTGTAGGTTTCAAAAGACTTAAGTGGAAGGAATGGAAACATAATGTGGTCTTCACTTCTCAGCTCTAGGAGTAGTAACAGATAATTGCTCTTTTCTACCTGGCATCCAGCTTTCTGTAATAACTATTACTATTAACAGAACCAGACTGATCATGAGGCATTCTGTCTCCAGAGGTTTATGATGGAATTTAACTACAGTCATTTGTGTTTGGATATGGCCTTGGGTACACCTATCTCACTAGAGATGTTTGAAAATAAGAAAAGAAAAAGCCACTCCACTCAAAAGATAAACTGCCAACCATATATGAAGAAAGAGTCCCTATCCTGGAAATGTATTTTCTCCTCTCCTCCCTTCCAATGTTCAGTCTCACCCAGTCTACCCACACATATTGTGGTCAGCAGTGTGTTACAAACGTGACTAGTTTAGACATAGACTTTGCCCTTGAAGATCTTGCAAGATGTAATGGGCTATAAGAAAGTATTAAGTGTCCTGAGGAGGACCAGCTAAAATGCTATGATTCAGCATGATTCAGGATTCCTTAAAATACCAGTTGAGCAGCAATACCTGCCAACTCTTAATTTCCGCTAAAATGCCCAATTGCATAGTACATGCCTTAAATTCTGCTGTCAAATGGAGATGATATCGTATCTGTTTTTCTAAATCCTTCCATGTCCTGTTTTCTCTGCCTACAGGGAAAGAGGCTCTGTGACTTGACTTGGAAAGTATGCAACTAAAGTTAAGTGAAAATTGTTTCACCACTCCGGTCTGCTTCTGAAGCTAAAACATAGTTTACTAAGCTAAATCCCGAAATATCAGTTATACTAAGAATAGCTAGTAGTATATATAATTTCTTTAACAGGGCTTAGCATAATTACCATTAAAGTGTTATCTATGATTTTTATTATTATGGAGTGCTTATTATATGCCAGTCATTGTTTATAACCTCTTTATAAGTTTACACAAAACCTCATTGAGATACGTACTTTTATTAATCCCGTGAAGAAATACAATTCCAGAAGATTCATGTATGCCGCCAAGGGCAGAGAGTGAATAAATGACAGGGCAGGCTTCAGAGATAGAGTATGTGCTTAAATACAAAGCTTCCAGCCTCCTAGTAGTTATTGAAACCCAATCTTACAATTTCCCATTGACTCATTAAAGTGACAGTATAGGGAATACTAACATGGTAAGGAAAATATGAAACACTGGGGGCACCTGGGTGGTTCAGTGGTTGAGCATCTGTCTTCGGCTCAGGTTATGATTCTGGGGTCCTGGAATCAAGTCCTGAATCTGGCTCCCCATAGGGAGCTCGCTTTTCCCTCTGCCTGTGTCTCTGCATCTCTCTGTATCTCTTATGAATAAATAAATAGAATCTTTTAAAAAATATGAAACACTAATAATTTAGTGAGCATTCCATCAGTTGGCTTCCTCCTCTATGATCTCAAATTGAAACTATCTCTACTTCTGCAAAATAACTGGCAAGAGAACATCATTTGAAAATAGTTCTTAAAGGTTCAAAATAAAACCACCCATTTTTTTCTTACAAGAAAAGCAGATACATTCATTTAAAGTAACTTCATATGGATCATATTAGCAGTGAGGCTGGTCATCATCTTCATATATTTGTAGGTTGTCCAAGTTTCCTCTTTTGAGAAGGGCAGACTTTGCTCATTTTGTTGTTTGTCTTTTTCTTATTGATTTGAAAACATTCTTTATATGTTTGGTATACTAATCCTTTATCAGTTACATGAAATCGTATGTGTTGACATTTTGGTGATCATTGTTTCTCAATGTGATGCAAAGTTTAGAAATGGATAAAGAATTTTTGAAACTTGGATTTGGATAATTGATGAAGAGACAGAGTGATTTCATTCAGGGAATGTTACTCAGGGCTACCCACCAAAAGTTTGGGGAGACTACTGCAATCCCCACACTTTGTAGTGCCTCCTTTCCATCTGTTAAATGCCAACAATATAATGGCATGTTCAATGCTAGGCAGAGCATATCAAAATTTCTGCCTGCTTGTGAGCAAATGCCATGAGTCCTTAGATTTGCCTTTAGCAAACCCTTTGCTTCATTTGGCGAGAGGGCATTCAGATGCATTTATTGCATCACAAAACTATGATTTTCAGCATTTTAATCAGCCCTTGGAAACTGCTGACATCATGATGTACTCCTTCACTGGTGTTTCCATTTTCCCTAGCACTGCAGCCAGAATTTAGAATCCTGACTCACCCTTCAGCCAGCCACAGAGAATGCTGATCATTCTGGTATGGTCAGTGCTCACAAAGTGACTTTGAAAGGGGAAATAGCTTTTGGACAAACCAAAATCAGTGCAATTTCAGGTAATAGTGAGGCTTTTCCTTTTTAACTTTCTCTTCTGCTCCGCTGCTATCCTTTCTCCTTTGACTGACGGGGAAGCCACACTTCTGCAATCCTGGCCAGAAAGCTGTGGATTGTACGAGCTGGCACAGCCAGTGCTGTCCTTCTGAGCTCAGTGAGTTGTCTTTCCCATCTGCAGAGAGTCTCAGCTGGGGCGTGGCGCTTACAGTGAAACAATCTGCATAGCTGAATTAACAATTCCAAATTTAGCTCTCATTTCAATAAATTACCTTATAAAACATTCACTGGCCAAAATTATCTTCACTAGTTTATTTATAAGAACATTGCAATTGTTCATGGTTATTGCCTGTGAAGAAACTGATAGACAAAGTCTCTTAGAATTTCCCCTCGTAAATCACAGGAAAAAAAATATAGGCAAGTATCAGGATTTCTAGGAGCATGAAATTTATACCTATGCTATACAAATAAATGTTAGGTGTGTCTGGGTGTCTCAGTTGGTTATGCATCCAACTCTTTTTTTTTTTTAAGATTTTATTTATTTATTCATGAGAGACACAAAGAGACAGGCAGAGACACAGGCAGAGGGAGAAGCAAGCTCCATGCAGGGAGCCCGATGAGGGACTTGATCCCGGGGCTCCACGATCATACCCTGGGCCGAAGGCAGACCCTTAACCACTGAGCCACCCAGGGATCTTTACCTCCACCATCTTTAAAACAAAACAAAACAAAACAAAACAAAAAACCAAAATGAATGTTAAAGAAAGAGGCTTTGGATATTTTCAAAGGGTAATGGTGAGGATTAAATAAGGTATTCAAATGGAAGATGCTTTGCAAATTCCAAAGCGTTTTGCCACGGTAAAATATTATTAAGATCAGTTTCTGACACATCTAACGCATGACATTCCTTTTCTATGCTGATTTAAAACAGATAAAGACTGTATCTTGGACATGTGAATAGGCAATGCTAATATTTCTATTGCATTTGAAGAATGACTGGAAGTAATTTCTTCCCTTTATTTAGTGGCTAGCTTCCCCACTTGATGCAATAAAAGTTCTCAGGGGCCTGAAACTGACTCTCAAACTTCTGAGGCTGAACGTTTATCCAAGATGAAGTTTGCTTTGAGTGGCACAGAATTCAAAGACAGCTCTGGACTAAACTAAAGGGGGTGGTTAATGTGATCTCCGTACTTCTTATTTTCTTCCTTTTTGACACCTCAAATACACGTCTAGTTTCCTAGGGATTTCCTGAATCAATCTGGGCCAACTTCCTTTTCTCTTCAAGGTTGACGTGCCCTGCTCTATCAGGGACTATCATTTTATCAACCAACGCAAGCTAGGGTAATAACTTCATTTTGTATAGCCCTTCATAGTTGCACATAAACATTCAGCCAGCATTCATCAAGAGATTATTATGTGCCATATTATCCAGGGTATTTTCACCTCTGTTTTATTTAGTTAGTACAGAAACTTCATGCGGTGCCTGGGTGGCTTGGTCGGTTAGGCATCTGCTTTCAGCTCAGATCATGATCCCAGCATACTGGGATCAAGCCCCGCTTCAGGCTCCCTGCTCAGCAGGGAGTTTGCTTCCCCCTCCCCTTCTGGCCCTCTCCCTGCTTATGCTCTCTCTGTCTCTCAAATAAATAAAATATTTTTTTAAAAAAGAAACCTCAGATTCAAGCATAACTTCTTCTAGGTAAGATCTATGTATTTATGTAGGAGGCACCAACCTCCTTACCTAGTGTTTTTCACAGGGTGGGATGTACACAATTACTTTCAGGTGGTATATGGCAGGGCATCAACTAAAGTTATGTCATATGGTATAATAAAGTCTCATTTCAAGCTCTTTCAAGCCTTCTATCTATCTCAAGGGGAAGTCTCAGTTTGGTGCTTACCAGTCTTTAACTCCTCTACAACACTGTATTTAACCTTTCTTAATGAGGAGAGCAGTGTAACCATCTAGAACATCATTCATTTTATTATGATAATATAATAGACAAGTTACACTGTTTCCTAATTTGTGTAATCAAATTTCCTCTTACATTCACATCCACACATAGATATTTTATTTTATTGCTGAAGCAGCTAAGAGTAAGCAGCAGACTTTAGGCATTTTTAATCAAGATAAAATTGATAAAAACATATTAGTTTTAGGTGTAACAATATAATGGTTTGACCTTTGTATATACTGAAAAATGATCCCCACGATAAATCTATTTAATAGTCATCATATACATAATTACACATTTTTTCTCATTATGAAAGCTTTTACAATTAATTTTCTTAGCAACTTTAGAATATATCACTCACTACAGTCACCATGGTGTACATTATACCCCCAGGACTTACTTATTTTATTACTGGAAGTTGTACCTTTTGGCCCCTTTCACCTACTTCACCTACCACCCTCCCCCTGCCTCTGGCAACCACCAATCTGTTCTCTGGATCTATGAGTTTCTATTTTTTATTTTTTTGGTTTGTGTGTATATATAAGGGTTTTATTTTTTTTAAAAAAAGATTTTATTTATTTATTTGACAGGGACAGCATGAGTGGAAAGAGGGGCAGGGGCAGAGGGAGAGGGAGAAGCAGACTCCCTGCTGAGTGGGGGGCCAGACGCAGGGCTCCATCCCAGGACCTCATCATCCATGACCTGAGCTGAAGGCAGATGCTTAACTGTCTTAGCCACCCAGGTGCCCCTGTTTTTTTTTTAGATGCCACATAGAAGTGAGATCATATAGTATTTGTATTCTTTGTCTAACTTCTCTCACTTAGTATAATCCCTTCAAATCCATCCATGTTGTCGCAAATCGCAGGATTTCCTTCTCTCATATGGCTGAATAATATTCCATACACGCTTTCTTTATCCATTCATCCCTCACTGGACATTCAGGTTGCTTCCAAAAGTTTCCTCTTAGAAATTAAGAAAATGAGGGGAACCTGGGTGGCTCAATCAGTTAGGTGGCTGACTCTTGATTTCGGCTCAGGTTGTAGTGTCTGGGTTAGATCGAGCCCGCTGTCAGCCTCCATGCACTCAATACAGAGTCTCTCTTCTCTCTCTGCTCCTCCCCCTGCTGGCACTCCCTCTCTAGATGGATAGAAAAATTGGATGGATGGATGGATGGATGGATGGATGGATAGATAGATAGATAGATAGATAGATAGATAGATAGATAGATAGATAGATAGATAAAATATTTTTTAAAAAGAAATTGGGAAAACAAGGGGGCCCTGGGTGGCCCAGTTTTGGCTCAGATAATGATCTCAGGGTCCTGGAATCAAGCAAGCCCTGTCTCGGACTGTGCACTCAGCAGGAGTCTGCTTGAGATTTCTTTTTCTCTCCCTCTCCCCCTTCCCTCTGCTCACATGCTCAGGTGCTCTCTCTCTAAAATAAATATTTTTTAAAAAGAAATTAATAAAATGGGACACCTGGCTGGCTCAGTTGGTGGAGTATGTGACTCCTGATTCAGAACTGTGGGTTTGAGCCCCACATTGGGTTCAGAGATTGCTTAAAAATAAAATCTTTTTAAAAAAAGAAATTAAGATGGGAACCCTGGGTGGCACAGCGGTTTAGCGCCTGCCTTTGGCCCAGGGCGCGATCCTGGAGACCCGGGATCGAATCCCACATCGGGCTCCCGGTGCATGGAGCCTGCTTCTCCCTCTGCCTGTGTCTCTGCCTCTCTCTCTCTCTCTCTCTCTCTCTCTGTGTGTGTGACTATCATAAATAAATAAATAAATTTTTAAATTAAAAAAATTTGAAAAAAATAAAAATAAAAAAAGAAATTAAGAAAACAATACTATTTACAATTGCACCAAAAAGAATAGAATACTTAGGAATAAATTTAACCAAAGATGGAAGACTTGTACTTTCTTTTTCTTTCTTTTTTTTTTTTTTAGACTTGTACTTTCAAAAACTATAAAACATCAATGAGGGGCACCTGGGTGGCTCAATGGTTGAGCATTGCCTTCAGCTCAGGTCATGATCTCAGGTCCTGGGATTGAGCCTCACACCGGGTTCCCTGCTCAGTGGGGAATCTGCTTCTCCTTTTCCCTCTGCCCTTCCCCTGCTCTTTCTCTTGCTCTTGTTCTCTCTCAAATGAATATTTATTTTTTAAAGATTTTATTTATTTATTCATAGACGAGAGAGAGAGAGAGAGAGAGAGAGAGAGAGAGAGAGAGGGGTAGAGGGAGAAGCAAGCTCCACTCAGGGAGCCTGATGTGGGACTCGATCCCAGGCCTCCAGGATCACAACCCCAGCCAAAGGCGGCAGTAAACCGCTGAGCTTACTGGGGCTGCCCCATGAATAAATATTTAAAAAAACAAAATACAACATCAATGAAAGGAATTGAAGATGACACAAATGCAAAGACATTACATGCTCATAGATTGGAAAAATTAATATTGTTAAAATGTCCATATTACCCAAAGCAATCTACAGATTCAATGCAATCCATACCAAAACATCAATAGCATTTTTCACAGAACTAGAACAAATAATACTAAAATTTGTATGGAACCACGAAAGATCCTGAATAGCCAAAGCAACCTTGAGAAAGAAGAATAAAGTTGGAGGTATAACAATTTCAGATTTCAAGATACACTACAAAACTGTAATCAAAACAGTATGGTACTGGCACAAAAATTACACATGGACCAGTATAACAGAATAGAGAGCCCAGTAATAAGCCTATGATTATATGGTCAATTAATCTATGGCAAAGGAGGCAAGAGTATACAATGAGGAAAAAAACAATGTCTTCAAATAAATGGTGCTGGAAAAACTGGACAGCTACAGGTAAAATAATGAAGCTGGGCCATTTTCTAACACCAAAAATAAAATGGATTAAAAACCTACATATAAGTCCTGAAAAAATATATCCTAGAAGAGAGCATAGTCAGTAATTTCTCTGGCATCAGCCATAGCAACATTTTTCTAGATAGGTCTCCTGAGGCCAGGGAAACAAAAGCAAAATAAACTGAGGACTACATCAAAATAAAAAGGCTTTGCACAGTAAGGGAAACAATCAACAAAACAAAAAGGCAATTTACTGAATGGGAGAAGATACTTGCAAATAACATATCTGATAAAGGGTTAATGTTCAAAATATAAAAAAAACTGGGGATGCCTGGGTTGCTCAGTGTTTGAGATTCTGCCTTTGGCTCAGGTGGTGATCCCAGGGTCCTGGGATCAAGTCCCACATCGGGTTCCCCGCCTGGAGCCTGATTCTCTCTTTGCCTATGTCTCTGCCTCTTTCTGTGTCTCTCATGAATAATTAAATAAAATCTTAAAAAAAAAAGTGGGACTCTTGAATTTGGCTCAGGTCATGATTTCAGTGTGATAAGATAGAGCACTGCATCGGGCTCCATGCTCAGCATGGAGTTTCTCTCCCTCTCCCTCCACTGTCCCCTGTTCCCTCCACCATGCTCTCTCTCTCTTTGGCTCTGGAAAAAAAAGAGAGAGAGAGATGATCTCAAAATATATAAAGAACTGATACAACTCAACACCAAAAAAACAAATGATACAATTAAAAAACAGGCAGAGGATCTAAATAGACATTTTTTTTTCCAAAGAAGACCTACAGGTGACCAACAGACACATGAAATGATGCTCAACATCACTCCTCATCAAGGAAATGCAAATCAAAACCACAGTGAGATATCACCTTATACTTGTCAGAATGGCTAAAAACAAAAAAACAAGAAATAACAAGTCTTGGTGAGGATGTAGAGAAAAGGGAACCCTCTTATACTGTCGGTAGGAATGTAAATTAGTGCAGCCACTGTGGAACACAGTATGGAGTTTCCTCAAATATCACCTTATACTTGTCAGAATGGCTAAAAACAAAAAGACAAGAAATAACAAGTCTTGGTGAGGATGTAGAGAAAAGGGAACCCTCTTACACTGTCGGTAGGAATGTAAATTAGTGCAGCCACTGTGGAACACAGTATGGAGTTTCCTCAAAAAATTAAAAATACAAATACTGTATAATCCAATAATTCCACTACTGTGTATACACCAAAGAAAAAGAAAACACTGATTTGAAAGATTTATGCACCCCTATGTTTACTGCAGCATTGTTTACAAGACCCAAGCCATGGAATCAACCTATTCATCCATGGATAGATGAATGGATAAAGAAGATGTGATATATATATATATATATATATATATATATATATATATATATACCATCATGCAGTCATAAAAAAGGATGAGATTGTGATATTTATGACAACAGGGATGGACCTATGGGGCTTTATACTAAGTGAAATAAGTCAGACTTAGAAAGACAAATACCACATGATTTCACTTATATGTTGAATCTAACAACAAAAACTAAAAACAACAAATAAAACGCAGACACAGGCCCACAAACACTGATGGTTGCCAGAGAGGAGGAGGTGAGGAGATGGACAAAATAGGTGAAGGGTAGAAGGAGGTACAGGCTTCTAGTTACAGAATGAATAAGTCATGGGAATAAAAGGCACAGCATAGGGAATATAGTCAATGGTATTATAACAATGTTGTATAGTAACAGATGATAGCTAACTTGTGAGCAGAGAATAATGTCGAAATTTGTCAAATCACTATGCTGTACAACTACTGAAACTAGTGGAACATTATGTGTCAACTATATTTACATAATTTTTTTCAAGTTTCCTCTTTTTTTTTCAAGTTTCCTCTTAAAATAAGAGTAAAACATGAGTTGATTTAAGAACAAATATGGGACACCTGAATGGCTCAGTCAGTTAAGCATCCTAGTCTTGATTTCAACTCAGGTTTCAAGATATACCTCAGGGTTGTGAGACTGAGGTCTATGTTGGGCTCCACGCTCAGCAGGGAGTTTGCTTGAAATTCTTTCCCTCTGCTCCTCCCCCAACCAAAATAAATCAATAAAATTTTTAAAAAAAGATTTTATTTATTCATGAGAGACAGAGAGAGAGAGAAGCAGGCTCCATGCAGGGAGCCTGATGTGGGATTCAATCCCAGGACTCCAGGATCAGACCCTGGGCCAAAGGCAGGTGCTCAACTGCTGAGCTACCCAGGCGTCCCCAATAAATCTTTTTTTTAAAGAGAATATGAAGTAAATAAGAGCAGAGGAAGTACAACAAAATGTAAACAATTCCAAAGATAGCATGAAGGATAGGTAGATTTGGCAAAGATGGAATGGAGGGTATGCTAGGGGAGCAAGTGTGGGAAAGCAGGTGAAATTCAAAGGAATCCTTAATAGTGGAAGAGGAGAAGGGAAGTACATGGGGATGGCATTTCCAGAGCCTCTCACCTAATCCAATTTTAGTATCCCCCTTTGAACTCTAACAGGCCTTGAAGATCAGCTGCCAGAGCAATTTGGTAATTATGGTGGAAGGAAAGATCCTCAAGAAATACACTATTGTTAAAAATAAAACACAAGATCATTTTTTTCCTTTGAATATGGCAAGGACGCTGTTGAGTAATCATAACATGTTGGCCAGCTATCCTTGAGCATTAACAATGTTTTTAAATTGAGGGAGGGAAAAAAAAGAGGGCAGAAACCATTTCCTGTTTCCTACTTCTTCTGTGTGCAGAGTTTTCAGAGCAGAAGAACCTGGAGCCCAGGGCTGGTACTGGGAACCATAAATGTCTGACTGCTGTTCAACGAGCTTTTCCTGTTGGCTTGCTAATCCCAGGAAATTGTCTATGGGGCTGTTTGGTCAGGGTGAGGAAGGTAGTGAAAGGCTAATAGAGGGGATGCTTGAGAGCTTCAGCACATATGTCTGCACAGTATGTCTGAAACATCCAGTGTGGGTGTGGGTCTCCAGATGCAGGCAGCTTTCCAAGTTCAGAGCAGCAATCTCATTCTGCGTGTGTGTATGTGTGTGTGCAGTGCACATACCTGCGCACAGCACTGTATGTGCCCTTGATTAGTGGAAGATTGGAAGAACAACACAGAATGGTAAAACCTCCCCTTGATATCAACAACTCTAAGGATACCGACTGGCCCTAAGACCCAACTGGAGGGTGACAACTGTCTTTGATTTCTAGCCCTCTACCTTTTCACAACTCCCTTTCCCACTCCTTACCATTGTCTTGCCCATACTCTTAGGTAGTGATCTCAGTTGAGTAAAAGAGCCAACAAAGAGCTTCCTTTTTAAAAAAAAAAAAAAAAAAACAACAACAAAGAGCTTCCTATTGAGAGGTTAGAACACATTAGTCTAGGGTCTTAGCTTTTCCGGGATTTCTTCCATGGGTTCTTTTTGAAGAGCCCATTAAATCCTTTGTGGTAGATGTCGTAGGGAGGCTAATAAAGGACAGGCTCCTCAAGGTTCCTCACATCATAGACAGAGATCCTCATTTACTTCTTTATTCTACCCACTTTTAAGACCTTTATATGTTCCAATATAAAGGAAGGACACTATATTGGGTTATTGTGTGGGGACACAAAAGGTGAAACTCTAGCTGAATTTCCACAAAAAGGAGGGATCCATGGGTGGCTCAGTGGTTGGTCGTCTGCCTTCAGCTCAGGTTGTGATCCCAGGGTCCTGGGATCGAGTCCCACATGGGGCTCACAGCAGGGAGCCTGCTTCTCCCTCTGCCTGTGTCTCTGCCTCTCTCTCTTGAATAAATAAAATCTTAAAAAAAAATCCACAATAGGGAAAAAAAGAGAACTCTGAAAAGTAAAATCTGAGGAAATCTTTGAAAACAAATCTCTTCATTTCATTATATGATTCTACACTACCCTTCGAAGTCAAAGGTAGGCAAAGTCTGACTAATTTTTATAGTACCAGTACGTAACAGAGTATCTTGAACATCGGTCTTCAGTGAATTATTATTGAATGAATGAAGATTTCATTTTCCCTCTCGGCATCACACCTGAGATTGCTCAGATTGTTCATTATCTTCAGAGCCAGCATTTATTACATCTCACTTGAAAGTCGCTAAGACAAGGCATTTTCTACAGGCTTTTCCTGTTTTTTTCAGTACTGGCCAATCTTGATTTGCTGGTGACATCAGTTGGCTTGTGTTTTATGCTGGCCTTTGCAATGATACAATAACAGAACCTGGAATCTCCAGAATTGATGTTAACACAATTAGTTTTTTTTTAACACAATTAGTTTTAAAATGGAACTACCATAGAAAAGGAAGTTTGGATGCTTACCTAACAAGAGGGTTGGGAGTTTAGAATGATGTATGTAAGAAGCACTTTTTACACTGTAAAGTGCTATCCATATTTTAGCTACTATCATTATTAGAATACCAGAAAACTACCCAGTCTTATAAAGAAGATACTTTTACTCAAGGATACTTTTACTCAACATGACAAAGCAGTGGCTCTCCAATATTTTTGATTAATCATTCTGGCAAAACACCTCAACACTTTCGATCTCATTCACTTTTATCTAATGCAAGTGTTTTACCCGAGTGAATGGAAAAAAAAGACTACTTTTAATTTCCAGTTTCCAATAATCTTCTGTTAAGAAAGAGAAACAGAAATAAAAGAATTGTGGAAAGGAGTTCAAGTACAAGAATAACTAAAATTACATTCTTCATCAACTCCTCCAAGATCAACTATCAATAGTTCTTTTTTTGTCTGTTTGGGTTGTTTGTTTTTGTTTTTGTTTTTTAAGTAGGCTTCATGCTGGCCTCTAACACAGGGCTTAAATGAAGGACCCTGTGATCAAGACCTGAGCTGAGATTGAATTGGGTGTTTAATGGACTGAGCCACCCACATGCCCCAATGATTAGATTCTTGATGAAGCAACAGGAAGCCAAGCTAAGGACTAGAGAAACCCAGAAAAAGGCTCAGAGGAGGAGAGACCATTAAACATAAGACCTACCACTGTTCCTGCTTTCACCTCTCAATCTTTAATCATTGGTGTTCTCAAAGGATCTGTCCTCAACTGCTCTCTCTCCTCACTCCCTAATTTCCCTGTTTCAATTACCATTTACCTAAGAGGAAAGGAGGGAAGGGGAAAGTTACCTAAAATAACTTAGGGATAGAGTAGAATGAAAATGATTGAAACAAACTTGAGCATGTGAGCCTCCTTATTCAGATCTAGCTAGTTGTCTTTGGAGAATATGAGATTAGGGTTACAGGTGTCTCATTTTTGTTTTGTTTTCTGGGCCTTTTTCCCCCTCATTTTTTGACAGAAGTTGAAATTCTTGGTTTTTAGGACAAATCTCCCAATTTCAACTATTGACAATTTATTTTCAAAATTGCAGAGGAGGGGCACCTGGGTCAGTCAGTTAAGCATCTGTCTTCAGCTCAGGTCATGATCTCAGAGTCCTGAGATCTAGCCCCACATTGGGCTCTCTGCTCAGTGGGGAGTTGTCTTCTCCCTCTGTGCTCTCTCTCCTTCTCAAAATAAAATTGCCGAGGATTTTTATGGGAGTGAAACTACTCTATATGATGCTACAATGGTGTATAAATATCATTATAAATTCCTCCAAACCCGAAGAATGTACAATGCCAAGAGTGAATCCTAATGGAAACTATGGGCTTTGGGTGATAATCATGTGTCAGTGTAGGTTCATTGACTATAACAAATACACCATTCTGATGGGGAATATTGATAGTAGGGAACAGTATGCATGCGTCTGGGCAGAAGGCACAGGGGAACTCTGTACCTTCTACTCAATTTTTTCAGGAACCTAAAACTACTCTAATAAATAGTGTCTATTAAAAAAAAAAACTACTGTGGCCAAATGAAACCCATTAGTAGTATGCATAGACTGTGGTTAGCAACCTGTGACTGTACATTTTCTAGCTTTACCCTGCACTTCTTTCTTGAGCTTGAGGCCTGTTTCTTTAATGAGAATGTGGATAAATTAACTGGGGCATTCCATAGAGTACTCAAATACAATCTGTTTAAACAATACATCTTTCTCAACATACAAACAGAATGAAACTTGCCTCCCATCTTGAAGTCCTTGTTGATCACAGTCCATCTAATTGTCCAGATTAGAAAGCCCGCTGTCATCTGTGACCTGATCTCTATTTCATCTTTCATCTCCAATTCCTTTATTAAACCTTTACTGAGCATTCCCTAAGTGCTAGGTACTATGCTAAGTACTGAGGATACGAATATAAAAAAAATGTAGTCCAGGCTTTGGGGGGAAAGGTGTAAAGGGACAAGTATTTGCAAAACAGTATTTACTAAGTGTTATAATACACTTATATAAAATGACTCGTGACCTTTTTTTGTTAACTTGAAAGTCTTTATTAAGTGATTCATGAATTGAGGAGCATCCCATTTAGCAAGTAAAAGGGAGCTCCCCCTCATGACCTTCTTTAATCTGCACAACCTTATGAAGTAGGTATTTTTTTTATAACAGCTTTATTGGGATAAAATGGATATGCTAAAAAAGTCACCCTTTTATAGTGTACAATTGTGGGTTTTTGTACATTCATAGAGCCATGCAATCATCACCACTATCTAATTCCAGACTTTTTTTTTTCATACTTTTTTTTTAAGAGCAGTTTTAGATTCACAGCAGAATTGAATGGAGAGTACAGAAAATTCCCACATTCCTCCCCTGGAAACCCTGGCAAGACTGCTCATTTTACTGTCTCCAATTCTGCCTTTTCCAGAATGTCATATTGGAATCATATAGTATATAGCCTTTTCGGATTGGCTTCTTCCACTTAGTAATATACATTTAAGTTTCCTCCATGTCTTTTGGTGGCTTGGTAGTTCACTTCTTTTTAGTGCTAAATAACATCCCATTACCTGGATGTACCACAGTTTACCCATCCATTCACCCTACTGAAGGACATCTTGGTTGCTTCCAAGTGTTGGCAATTATGAAGAAAGCTGCTATGAACATCTGTGTGAAGGTATTCTGTGCACAAAAGTTTTCAACTTCTTTGGGTTCACATCAAGGAGTATGATTGCTGGATCCTATGGTAAGAGTATGTTTAGGGGTGCCTGGGTTAAGTGTTCAACTCTTGGTTTCAGCTCAGGTCATGATCTCAGGCTCATGAAATCAAGCCCCATGTCAGGCTCCAAAGTCTGCTTGGATTTTTGCTCTCTAAGATTAATAAACAGATCTTTAAAAAAAAAAACCCTCTTCTTTTTAAATTTATTTATGTTTAGAGAGAGAGAGAGAACACAAGCGAAGGGAGGAGCAGAGGAAGAAGGAAAGAAAAACTTTAGCAGACCATTCACTGATCTCATGACCTGAGCTGAAACCAAGTGTCAGACACTAAAACAATTGCACCACCCAGGGTCCCTGAGTATGTTTAGTTTTGTAAGAAACTGCCAAACTGTCCTTCAAAGTGTCTGTACCATTTTTGCCTTTACACCAGCAATCAATCAGAGTTCCTGTTCCTTTGTCAGCATTTGGTGTTGTCAGTGTTTCAGACTGGCCATTCTGATAGGTATGTAGTGGTGTCTCATGGTTGTTTTAATTTGCATTTCCCAGGATGCCTGGGTGGCTCAGTGGTTGAGCATCTGCCTTCGGCTCAGGGCCTGATCCCAAGATCTGGGATCGAGTCCTGCATCGGGCTCCTTGGGAACCTGCTTCTCCCTCTGGCCTGTGTCTCTGCCTCTCTCTCTCTCTCTCATGAATAAATAAATAAAATCTTTTAAAAAATAATTTGCATTTCCCTAATGACATATGATGTTGAGCATCTTTTCAGATGCTTATTTGCCACCTCTGTACCTTCTTTGGTGAGATGTCTGTTCAGGTGTTTTGCTCATTTTTTAATTGGTTATTCCTTTTCTTAATTTCAAAGTTTAAGAGTTCTTTGTATATTGAAAATATATTTTTCTTTAAGATTTTATTTATTTATTTGATGGAGACAGAGAGCACAAGCAGGGAAAGGAGCAGAGGGAGAGGGAGAGGCAGACTCCCTGCTGAGCAGGGAGCCCTACTCAGGGCTCAATCCCAGGACCCTGAGATCATAACCTTAGCTGAAGGCACTTAACCAACTGAGCCACCCAGGAGCCCCTCAAAATTTATTTTTTAAGATTTTATTTATTTGGGATGCTTGGGTGGCTCAGTGGTTGAGCGTCTGCCTTCGGCTCAGGGCGTGATCCTGGAGTCCCGAGATCGAGTCCCATATCGGGCTCCCTGCATGGAGCCTGCTTCTCACTCTGCCTGTGTCTCTGCCTCTCTCTGTGTCTTTCATGAATAAGTGAATAAAATCTTTAAAAAAAGAAGATTTTATTTATTTATTTATTTATTTATTTATTTGAGAGGGGGGAGCATAGGGAGAGGGAGAGAATCTCAAGCAGATTCCACATGAGCATGGATCCCAAAGCAGGGCTCACTCTCACGATCCAAGTTGAAAGCAAGAGTCAGATCCTTAACCGACTGAGCCATCCAGGTGCCCCTGTATATTCAAAATATTTAAAAATTTCTCTTGAGACTTCTTCTTTGATCCATGTGTTATTTAGAAGTGTGTGTTGAATCTCCACATATTTGGGGACTTTCCAGCTTTCTTTTTGTTGTTGATTTCTAGTTCAATTCCATGTAGTCTGTGAACAGGCTGGGACCACCCAGCTATCTCTCAGTACATGGCAGAGTTAAGGCCCTGAGTACTGGCACCACTGAATCTGCTGAATCTGATCCAAGTCTGACTGTAATGTTAACCTGGAAGGATTAACTGTCTTTTAAAAAAGCTCCCAAATCTCTACTTCTCTTTGTATTAAACTGATTTATGAAAGTTAAAAAAAAAAAAAAAAGCTCAGTGTTCAGTAAAAGATGACTAAGCAGATTGCTGTTTAACAAGCCAAAGACTAAATGAACAGAACTATGTGGATTTGAGGTAGATTCTCTAACTGAATTTTCTTTTTTATCTTGGTAAAATATAGCTAACATAACATTTACCATCTCAACTATTTTTTATTGTACAGTTCAGCAGCATTAAGTACATTCATGTTGATGTACAACCATCAACATCACCCATCCCCAGAACTTTTGCATCTTCCCAAAATGAAACTCTGTACCCACAAAACAACAACTCCCAACTTCCCCTCCTCAACCCCTGGAAACCACCATTCTACTTTCTGTTTCTATCAGTTTGAAGATTCTTAGAATAGAGTATTCATCACCTAAGTGGAATCATACCATATTTGCCCTTTCGTGACTGGCTTATTTCCCTTAGTATAATGTCCTCAAGGTTCATTCATGTTGTAGCATGTGTTAGAATTTGCTCCCTTTTTAAATCTCTATCTGAACTTTTATTTCTTCATTTTGTTTCCCATTAAAACTACAACGATCAAAATCAGTCCTGATTTTACAAACAAACGTACTGAGCCGAGGCAACCTAAAGACACAGCTGTCCAAGAGGAGCATCCGGTGTGATGTGTCCATGCTGGCTTCCTGGCCCTCTCCAGAGGCTGCCTTTGCAATGATGATCATTAGGACAAGGAGCTCAAAGCTCTATCGACTGAGGCTGAGAAATAGCAGAGTATTATTTAGTTTTCTTTGCCAAAGAGAATCTAAATTGTGCTGAATCAGAGCAACTGTAAACATTGTTTGCTTTTAGATATTTCACTTTATCCCACAGGCTCTGAGATAATCAGCCTGTGTTCTGGAGCTGTGTTTCTGAGAAATAGATACAAATGAGTCCACAAAGTCCATAAACAAAGTATCCTAGGACTTTCCAATCTAGGACAAACCAATTAATATAAATCATGGATTGTACTGCATTATACAAATCTTTACAAAAAGTGTGCATTAATTGATGCAAGGAAATTTTTAGTCTATAGGAAAATGGCAACGTATAAAACATTTAATAATGCCTATTCTCATACTTTAACATTCTACCATACACTTTTTTCATACAATATTTTCTAAGTACAGTAATTTTTATTGCTTCTTCCTATCATACACTTATCGAACTGAAGTCAAAGCAATAACTGCTAGTGCATCTAGAAAACAATCCAACCAGGAAATATTGCTTTCTTATACTGTATTACCATAAAGAATATAATTATATTCCATATTTATAAGTATATGCATAAATGTAGCATATTTATATTATATAAAGAATATATTTTAATATCTGTAAAATTAATGGTATTTACTGATTTAAAAAATTACCCCTAACATATACATTGTGACAAATAAATGCTGCCTTGATGATTTTATCAGTATCCACCATAGGAGGAAAATTCAAGACAAGATAAATACTTCTATTTAAAAATACATAAAATATAATAACTATATTTCAAATGTATATGGACTGTGAACTTGAATTATTCTGTATGAATTTCAGTTAAAACAATTTTTAGGGTACAAACCACCAATTTTTAAGGCGTAAGTTTAAATATAATTATGACTTTTAAAAATTTCAATATCAAGTTTGGGCATATTAGAAATATTATGAAGATATACTATATAATTGGTTCTTTTTTTCGCCAAAAAGCAAGACAGACAATCTTCTGAAAAACTAACTCAGACATTACATCTTCCAACATCCTTCATGAAGCCATAAGCCCCCCAAAATTCAGTGACTTGCTGCTGGTCACAGAGCCAAGAGACCAACCCTTTCTGAAACCCAACAGATTCTAATAAGAAAGTTCTCAAGGACGTGAAAAAATACATAACAAAGCAGAAATATGCTATAATAAGGGATATAAAATAGCTTTGCTCAGAATCTTCATAGAGTGGGATCTATTACAATTAAGGAGAAAGGTAATCACTACAGAATTAAATACTAAAGCCAAAAAGAAAAGAAAGCCTTAGAGATGGCACTGCAATAGCCCAGAAGCAGGCAGTTTACACAGAAGTGATTTCCTAATCCTGGAACAACACTGCAGCAGGCCAGGAGGGGAGGTGGTTTGGAGAAGTTTCTCTTATTTTGGCCTTGCTCAAAACCCTCTGTTGCCCTTGTGCATTGCTGGTAGGAATGTAAAATGGTGCAGCCACAGTGGAAAACAGTTTGGTGGTTCCTCAAAAAGGAACCATGTGACCCAGAAATTCCACTCATAGGTACAGATCCAAAAGAACTGAAAACAGGGGCTCAAACAGATACTTGTATGCCAATGTCCACTGAGGCATTATTCACAATAGCCACAAGGTGGAAACATGCCAAGTGTCCATCAATACATGAACGGATAAACCAAATGTGATATATACATTCAATGGAAAATTATTCTGCCATAAAAAGGAGCAAACACAGAAAATAACAAGTACTGGCAAGGATGTGGAGAAATTAAAATCCTCATGCTTTGCTGGAGGAAATGTATAAATGATTCAGCTGCTGTGAAAAACAGTTTGGGTTCCTTAAAAAATTAAACATAAAATTACTATATAACCCAAGAGTTCCTCTCCTAGCTATATACCCCAAAGAACTGAAAGCAAGGAGTTGAACAGATATTTGTACACCAATATTCACATCAGCATTATTCACAAAAGATAAAAAGTAAAAATGACCAAACGTCCAAAAATGGATGAGTGTATAAACAATGCATGAATGGATAAATAAATAATCAGGCTTAAAAAATAAAGAATTTCTGGGGCACCTGGCTGGCTCAGTCAGTAGAGCATGCTACTCTCAATCTTAGGGTTGTGAGTTTGAGCCCCATGTTGAGTAGAGAGATGACCTAAAATTTTTTTTTAATCTTTTTAAAAACCTTTAAAAAATAATAAAATTCTGATATATGCTACTACATGGGTGAGCCATGAAAACATTATGCTAAGTGAAATAAGCCAGTCACACAAGGCCAAATATTATATGATTCCACTTATTTGAGGTCTCTAGAATAGTCAAATTCCTAGAGACAGAAAATAAGATGATGGTTGCCAAGGGCTTGGGGAGAGGGAGTGGTAGTTAGTGTTTAATGGAGACAGTATCAGTTTAGGAAGATGAAAACATTCTGGAGAAGGATGGCTGGGATGGTTGTGCAACAGTGTGACTGTACTAATGCCACTGAACTGTTTGTTCACTTAAAAATGGTTAAACTGGCAAATTTTATGTTATCTATATATTTTTTTAAGATTTTATTTATTTATTCATGAGAATACACAAAGAGGAGAGAGAGAAGCAGAGACACAGGCAGAGAGAGAAGCAGGCTCCATGCAGGGAGCCTGATGTGGGACTCGATCCTGCGTCTCCAGGATCACAGCCCCGGCTGCAGGCGCGCTAAACCGCTGAGCCACCTGGGCTGCCTCACGTTATCTATATATTACCAAAATAAAGTAAAAGCAAATGAAAACATGACATATTTAAGACATCCCCCCCTTATAAAAGGGGAGTGAACTGATACATTCTACAACATGGATGAATCTTATTTTTAAAGATTTTATTTATTTATCTGAGAAAGAGAGGGAGTATGAGCAGGGGGGAGGGGCAGAAAGAGCGGGAAAAGCAGGCTCCTTTCATTGAGCAGAGAGCCTGATGTGGGGCTCCATCCCAGAACACTGAGATCATGACCTGAGCTGAAAACAAATTCATAGAAGCAGAAAGTAGATCAGAGGTTACCAAGGGCTAGGAGAAGTGGGGAATGGGGAGTCATTGCTTAATGAGTAGAGTTTCTTTCAGGTGATAGAAGAGTTTTGGAACTAAGTAGTGGTGATGGTTGCACAGCACTGTAATTAATAGCATTGAATTGTACACTTAAAAATAATGGAAATGGTCAATTTTATATAGATTTCTCCACCAAAGACTAAGAAACAAAAAACAACAAACCAAAAAATCCTTCAGTGGCTCCACAGCTTTGCAGAATTAAAAATCCACACCTATGGCTGGCAGGCAGGACCTCCATTACGCCTTTCCAGACATTTTTCCCACAAGTCCTTCTACCTCTTCGAAGCTGCTCTTGGCCTATGCCCAAATCCTACTGGCCCAGCTCCACATAGCCTTCTCCAATTCCCAGTCTGAGAGTCTGGCTCCCTCCGGTGAGTAACCGGCCACTCCTGCACCATTTACCACCCCACCCAGACCCCTCCTAGGCCTCACCTCTGAGTCATCTGGGCTCACATATGGCCGTCTGCTCAGCAATTGAATGGACCAAGAGAGAAAGTGGTTCAAGCAGAGGCAGGCACTGGCCAAGATCATGCCTCAGGGAACAGTGGACTTAAGCAGAAAGGCCACTGGACTTGCTGTCAGGAGATAGATGTTCCAGGTCCACCTCTGCCACCACCTAGAACAGTGACCATAGGCAAGCCCCTCTCTGGATCTGCCTTCTCTTTTGCAAAATGGAAGGGCTGGACTGAGATCTCTAAGAATGCTCCTAGTTCCAGGGCCTAGAGACCAAATTTGGGAACACAGTACAGCAAGATAGAAATAACTTTCTTTCCTACAATTTTCAATTGATGATTTTATCCTCATCAGGGCACCTCGGCAATTTCAAAAGGTTTCTTGAGAAATAAATGAAAAAACAAAACAAAACACTGCACAGTTTTGGGGCTGACTTATCCAGTAACTTTAGTGTTCATTATGATATCAGGGTTTTCACAAAAGAAATTATCCAAAGGAGATTTTAGTTATTCTCTCTATGCTTAGCCCACAAACATCAGCCTAAGATGTTGAGCAAAACATGGATATTAATAATGAATAGCTTAATGTAGAAATCAAAGAAGGCAGTGAAACGGGTTGGCAGTGGAATATTATATGGCATCGACCAGGAACAAACCAAGACTCCCTGCCACTACACGACAAGTCTCAATCATATACTGTAGGACTCCCCTTTACAAAATGTTTGGATGTGGCTGAAGCTAATTGATGGTGATTTTCCTGATTCCACCACATTCCAGCTTAACACTTAGGTATTTAAAATAAAATATGGAACAACTGGGAAAAATATTTAAGGCAGTTTAACTCATCATTTTCACTTCTGGAAAATGATCTTAATGAAATGTTCAATGATATGCACAAATATTTAGTTGTAAGGATGCTCCCTGAAGGATTGTCATTATGGACTGTGTCTCCCCCAAATTCCTATGCTGAAACCATAATCCCCGATGTGATGGTGTTTGGAGGGGAGGCCTTTAGGAGGTATTAGCTCATGAGGATGGAGATTTCATGAATGGGATCAGTGCCCTTATAAAAAGGGGCTAGAGAGCTAGCTTACTCCTTTTCCACTGTGTGAGGACTCAATGAGCAGATGGCCATCAGCAAACCAGGAAGGGGGCTCTCACCAGACATCACATCTGCCAGTACTTTGATCTCGGATTCCCAGCTTCCAGAACTGTAAGAAATAAATGCTTGTTGTTTAAGCCCCCCAGTCTATGATAATTTGTTATAACAACCAAATGGAATAAGATAATTATTTATAATACTGAAAAAGAAGAAACCTAAATGTCTAAAGATTACAAATTGGTTTTATATATATTATATAGATAGATATGATAGTGTATGTATAAATAAACATACACCAGTAAAAAACAAAACAAAACAAAACAAAAAACATACACCAGTATACATATGCCACCATAATCAGTCTATCAATATATATGCCAGATATATATCATATGTATATGTAATTAAATAACATGTAAATATATGGATATTCAACCTACATATATTTACTTATGTTAGTGTATCAATACAATGAAATGCTATATAGCCATTTAAAATCTAATTATATATATATGTAAACATATATATATAGCCATTAAAATTAAAGAACTGTATTTAATAACTTAATAATAGTAACTAACATACACTGGACCTTAATTAAGTGCTCCACATATATTCTCTCATTTAATCTTTTTTTTTTAAAGATTATATTTATTTATTCCTGAGAGACACAGAGAGAGAGAGGCAGAGACACAGGCAGAGGGAGAAGCAGGCTCCCTGCAGGAAGCCTGATGCAGGACTTGATCCCAGGACCCCGGGACCATAACCTGAGCCAAAGGCAGGCACTCAACCACTGAGCCACCCAGGTGTCCCTCTCATTTAATCTTTATAATATAACTCCCTATGATAAAATACTCACATTTTTTATTTTTATATCTGAGAGCAATGAAGCATGGGGGTTAAGTAACTTGTTCAAATCACCTAGTTAATCAGTGGCAAGCCCAGAACATATCCATTAACCTGTTTAAGTGAAAAATAAGGTATGTAACTGCTTGTATAGTATTATCTCATTTTTATTGCTGTAGCATTTATTTATTTATTTATTTATTTATTTATTTATTTATTTATTTTCAAAATAAAAGCCTGGGGGCACCTGGGTGGCTCAGTCAGTTAAGTGTCTTCCTTGGGCTCTGCTCATGATCTTGCAATTCTGGGATCAAGCCCTCTGTCAGGCTCCCTGCTCAGGGGGGAGCCTGCTTCTCCCTCTCCTGCTCCCCCTGCTTATGTTCTCTTTCTCTCTATATCAAATAAATAAAATCTTTTTTAAAATTTCAAAATATGTGTCTGTACAGATAGGTAAAACATAGCAACATATACATACATACATAACACATGCATAACCTCAACAAAATGTTATCAGTGGTGGGATTATGAGAAATGATGACTTTCTTCTTTGTTTATATGTGTGGAGTGGGTGTGCATATGAACTATAACTCAAAGGCCTAGTTCTTTTTTTTTTTTTTAAGGAAGTTCAGCCTTTTTAATTTTTTTTTTTAATTTACTTATGATAGTCACAGAGAGAGAGAGAGAGAGGCAGAGACACAGGCAGAGGGAGAAGCAGGCTCCATGCACCGGGAGCCCGATGTGGGATTCGATCCCGGGTCTCCAGGATTGCGCCCCGGGCCAAAGACAGGCGCCAAACCGCTGCGCCACCCAGGGATCCCTCAAAGGCCTAGTTCTGGGCACAGTATCTTATCAATTGCCAACATATGGGAGCTGCCCTATCCTAGGGAGGGGGTCAACTTATCATATCAGTATCAACATATTGGGGTTGCCTATTTGCATATTTATAAGACCTAGAGCAGAGACAAATGTGCACTAGTCATACCTAGAAACAACATGCTAGGGTTTGCTCATTTGCATGGAGCCCATCAGATGAGACTATGGGAGGCCATGGGAAATGGTTTTCTTGAGGCAATTAATCTCAGAAAGCCATTCCCCACTCCAGAGTTCAAGAGCCTGAGCCTGCAGATCCTACTGGCATTAGTACCATTGCGGCAGGCATGACATGCTGTTCACCCACTCTCTGGCTCTTGAATGGTGGAGGGAGTCTGCAGTTGAAAGCTCTGGCCTTCTTTCTGATGGGGAAGCCTTATGAACTGGATCCAGTCCACAGTGAGCAAACGCCTAGCAGCTGTAAGGATGGGGCTCCCGAACACAATATCCACCTAGAAGTTAAGGTACTATATATGGGCTCTGCCCCTACCCCACAGAAATTTGCCTCTGTATGCTGCTGCTTAATAGGAAATTAGGATAGATGAGGTACTTTTATATTGGACAATCTCTTGTTATGTTTAAGAATTTTATAATAAAATGGTACCTGGCTGGCTGGCTCAGTAGGTAGAACATGTGACTCTTGATCTTGGGATTATGGGTTCAAGCCCCCTGTTGGGTATAACGCTTACTTTAAGAAAAAGAAAGAAAGATTTGGTTTGTCTCAGGGTCGTGAGATTGAGCCCCACATCAGGCTCCACACTCCATATGGAGTCTACTTGAGATTCTCTCCTCCCTCTGCCCTTCCCCCTGCTCATGCTTTCTCTCTCTCTGTCTCTGACTGTGTCTCTCATAAATAAATACATACATACATACATACATACATACATAAAATATTTTAAAAAGGAATTTTATAATAAATGTAAGTAATTTGAAAAGGCTGCCTAAGCTTCCACTTCATTCTATCAAAGCCAGAGGACTCAATTAATTAAGTAGCTTCGACAAGGTCTGTTTTCTAAGGTTTCTTTAATGAATGAATGAATGGGTAAACTCTTTGCTATGAGTGTTTTTTGATTTAAAAAAAAAGTACTAAGGCATTTGGTGGCTCAGTAGGTTAAGTGTCTGCCTAGGGCTTAGGTCATGATCCCAGGGTCCTGGGATCAAGCCCTGTGTCAGGCTCCCTGCTCAGTGGGGAGCCTGTTTCTCCCTCTACCTCTGCAGCTCCCCCTGCTTGTGCTCGCACTCTCTCTATCAAACAAATAAATAAAAATATTTTAAAATATATTTACAAAATTTTGAAAAATTAGAAAATATTTTTGAAGCATTTCATTCATGTAACAAATATTTAGGAGCTTACCATGTGCCAGACCACCAAGGGGAAGAATGAGACAAGATTTATAAGACATGGGATGCCTGGGTGGCTTAGTGATTGAGAATCTGCCTTTGGCTCAGGTAGTGATCCTGGGGTCCTGGGATCAAGTCTCGGATCGGGCTCCCCAAGGGGCACCTGCTTTTCCCTCTGCCTGTGTCTCTGCCTCTCTCTTTATGTCTCTTATGAATAAATAAATAAAATCTTTTCAAAAAAATACAAGTCACGAGTTTACAGTGTGCACATGGAAAAACCCATTTGCCTTTACTCCTCTCCTCCACCACTAACACCAAGGAAGACTCTAGATTCTGTGTGTCTGTGCCTTTGGGGTATGGGCCAAAATAGTGGATGCATAGATGAGTCAGGTAACTTATAGGCAGCCACTCACAGGATTTGAACCCAGGCACACCAGCCCCAAAGCCTACATACACTCCTAACCACTTACTTTGCTTTGCCGTATCCACCTCCAATGCCCATACTCCACCTCACTGGCTTGTCAAGTTCTGAAGCCAGAAAACAACCTAGGTGTTCCTGAATAATGGCAGACACTACAGTGGTCAAGATGTATTATTTCAAGATCCAATTTTCCTCTGGAACCCAGTCCCTTCCTTTTCTTTTGTCCCAGCTGCCACTACTGGGCCCTGTCATTAGCATGCACATAATTTAAGGCCCTCCATCAGCTCCATGCTAACCATGGATGGAGTCCAGTTTCTTGCATGGCAAGCAAGGTTCTTGGTGACCCAGCCTCAGCCAACCTTACCAGCTCCATCTTGTCCTTACCTAGATCCCAGCACACTAGATCCTTCACCATGCTCAGCCTGCAAAGGCAGTTGCTGCTCTTCTGACACATCCAAAGTAGGTAGAGGAACTAGGTTTAGTTAAGGAGACTGACAAAAAGGTCAGACTAAAATACAGTGCAGTAAATGGTAAGACCATCCCGAGAAAGCATTCACTGGGCTGAGAAAAGGAGAAATGGAGTGCCAGCATAAAGAGATGTAAAAGGGCTTTTTTAAACTGTGATGTGCTCTGTGCTGTACAAATGTTACTTTATTCACAGACACAGTGTGAAGACCAGGCTTCCGAATCAGAGTCAGGGTTGTGATCCAATCCTGGCTCTACCCTCTCAGCTCTGAGCTTGTTTACCAAGCAGTAAAAGGGAAATGAGGGTGGGGAGACACAGGACATTTAAATGAGATATGGGAAAGCCTGGAGCATCAAGTGTCCAATTCTCTTCTACTACAAACCAGATAGCAGTAAGCTCTAGGCACATTTGGGGTTGATGTGTCGTTCCTTGAACCTGTAAGTCTACTATTAGCCCTCTTTTACACTCAACTATGAAATCATTAATGATGTTGTGCTAGTATTTCTTTAGATTATTGACATATTTTTAAAATTATATGATATATTCAAAACCTAGGTTATTACTCCTGGGAAATTAATGAAACAAATTAATTGAATAAATAGAAAAGGATATATGCACAAAGATATTTCAATAAAAAATGAAAAATCAAAACAACTTACATATCCAAAAGAAGAATAATTTTAATTAATTTATAGATCATTTGGGGGGACCTGGGTTACACAGTTACTTGTCGGACTCTTGGTTTTGGTTCTGGTCATGATCCCGGGGTTGTGGGATCAAGCTCCACACCAGGCTCTGTGCTCAGCTAGGAGTCTGCTTGAGAGTCTCTCTCTCTGCCACTCCCCTTCATGCTCTTTCTCTCTAAGACAGATAAATAAATCTTTTTTAAAAACTATGGATCATCTCTGGATGGGGTATCGACAATTGTGAGGGATCTAACAAATAAGAAATACTTATATCTTAAGGGAAGAAAGATAACACAAAAGCACATATGCATTATGATTATGGAGAATCCAGAAGCTATAAAAGCAAAAATACTTAAACTATTTTATGACAAAAAAAAAAAAAACACTATTGAAAAGTCAGAGGACAAAGAACAGAGCAGGAAAAAACTAATATGTACAACAAAGGTTAATGCCTTAGTAAACAGTTTCTACAAATTAAAATCCAGTAGAAAAATGGGTAATAATAAGGACAACATTTATAAGGGGAAATCCAAGAAACACAACCTTTGCAGTTAGGGCAATGCACATTCAGGCAGCAACAAGATACTAATATTCATTTGTGACACTGGCAAAAACCAAAAAGGATGAGAACATCCAGTCCTTGTAAAGGTTCAGGGAAAAAGACATTCCTGTTCATTGCTGGTAGGAGTATGACCTACTATAACCTTTTTGGAAAATAATGTGGTATTCCCAAAATTACACTAAGCAGCAAGAAAGGAGAAACTAATGATATGAACAAGATGCATGGATCTCAAAGGCATCATGCCAAGTAAAAAAAGCCAGACATAAGTGTCTACGCATTGATGATTCTGTTTATGTGGAATCCTAGGAAATTGAAACTTGCACGGATAGTGGGAGCAAGGCTCTTCAGTGAAGGAGCAGGAGGAACCTTCTGGAGGTGATGACAAGTTTCATATCTGGATTGTATTGGTGGTTATGTTGATTAATACATTTGTCAAAATTCAATGAATGAGACTTAAAATGGGAACATTTTACTATATGCTCATTATATCTCAATAAAGATGGTTTCAAAACTACAAATACAAATATATATCTGTATATATTTGACCTTGTAAGTCCCATTTTGGAGAATCAGGCTGGCAGAAATAAAAGTACCGGTACAGAAGAATGTATGTAAGTGGATGTTTTATTGCACTGTTTTTAAGAGGCAAAAATTGGAAATGATAGGAGTGTTTATCATTAGGAAAATAGATGAATAAATTAAGGTAGATCCTTCCTTTAGACTATTGTGAACCTATTTATTTATTTATCTAGAGACGGAGAGGGGAGTGACACCAGGAGAGGGAGAGAGAGGATCTTAAGCAGATTCCATGCCCAGCGCAAAGCCTGACTTGGGGCTCAACCTCACAATGCTGAAATCACGACCTGAGCCAAAAACTAGAGTCGGACACTGAATGAACTGAACCACCCAGATGCCCCTATATGAACCCATTTAAAAGAACAAGTTAAGGGATGCCTTGGTGGCTCAGCAGTTGAACGTCTTGCCTGCCTTTGGCTCAGGGTGTGATCCCAGTCTGGGGATGGAGTCCCACATCAGGCTCCCTGCAGGGAGCCTGCTTCTCCCTCTGCCTAAGTTTCTGCCTCTCTCTATATATATCTCTCATGAATAAATAAAATAAAATCTTTAAAATAAATAAATAGAAGAATAAGGGATCCCTGGGTGGCGCAGCGGTTTGGCGCTTGCCTTTGGCCCAGGGCGCGATCCTGGAGACCCGGGATCGAATCCCACGTCAGGCTCCCGGTGCATGGAACCTGCTTCTCCCTCTGCCTATGTCTCTGCCTCTCTCTCTCTCACTGTGTGACTATCATAAATAAATAAAAAATTAAAAAAAATTTAAATAGAAGAATAAGTTAAATTGGTGGGGCACCTGGCTGGCTCAGTCTCTGGAGCCTGTGACCCTTGATCCTAGGGTTGTGGGTTTGAGCCCCATGCTGGGCACAGAGATTACTTAAAAATAAAATCTTTAGAATAAATAAATAAATAAATGAAAGAATAAGTTAAATTGGTATCTACTGACCTGAAGAAATATGCATGTCACTTTTTTTAAAAAAGTGATTTGTCAAGAAATGTGAATAATATCCTATTCTGTTAAAAACCAAAAAGTAGGGATCCCTGGGTGGCGCAGCGGTTTGGCGCCTGCCTTTGGCTCAGGGCGCGATCCTGGAGACCCGGGATCGAATCCCATATTGGGCTCCCGGTGCATGGAGCCTGCTTCTCCCTCTGCCTCTGCCTCTCTCTCTCTCTCTCTCTCTCTCTCTCTGTGACTATCATAAATAAATAAATTAAAAAAAAGTATTTATTTTATATATTGTTCATATCTGAAAGATAGAAAAATACATGTTGAACACTCTAGGCTGTTAATATTTATTACTTCAGGGGATGGAATTAGAGTAGGGCATATAAAATTATTCTTTCACAAAATTCTTTATTATTCCACTTGTAACAAATAAGCATGAATTGCCTTTTGTAGTTCTTTTAAGTCTTAAAGAAAACTTAAGAATGACAAAGACTATAATAGTAAATATTTTGCAATATAAAATGACAGAATTAAAAAATCAAATTGAATTCATGCTTGGATTACAACTGTAAAAATGAAATATGCATGTGGATAAGGGCTGGTAAGGAGAACTCAAACAGGTTTTTAGAGTTTTTTAGAGTGTGGGAGTATGCATTCTTTTTTTAAACCTGTGAATGCTTGTGGGCAATAACCAAAATAGTTCTATTATGTAAAGTATGCAAAATACTTATGAAGTGAACAAAGTATAGATAGAAATGCAAAAATTAAAATTCTTTAGTAAGGATGGTAGGCCTATGAATCATTTTTTTCAATTTCCCCATTCTTTATGCAATATTATAATATCTTAGGATAAAAAAGTAACTCCTCCCCTCTAAAAACCTAGGTTCAAAAAATAAATAAATAAAAAATAAGAATAAATAAAAGGCTAGGTTCTCCTTTTTTTGGAATTAATGACATTAGAACACAAATCTGTATTATGCTTTGACTACAGCTTTGTCACAATATACCCCTATATTGTTGAGGGTTTTCTAATTTTTATTTCCTTTACTGTTATATCACAAAGAATACAAATCGAGAGTAGAGGGAAAAGGCTTTTTAACTTGTGCTTTTCCAGTTCCCAGAAGCTCAATCTTCTTTTTCAAGTTATACAAAATCTCTCCTAAATACAAGCTGATTGGGTCATCCCTGAAACACATTAATTTGAGCTGCTGACCTTTGGAAAGCAAATCAGAGACTATATCCAGAAAGAATTGTAATCAGGCTTGGCCACAGTGAGAGGTATTTAGGACAGAGGCTCATGCTCAGTTACAACTCAACCCCAGGGGGCTGGTGGGGTCACTGGAACATCTGAAGTGGCTACACTGTGTAAGGGACACAAGTGGCAAGGATCTAAAATGGGCTAGTTTTCAGGAGAGAGACACAGTCTCTGCCAAGGGAGGGGACTGTGATTAGCCAGCAAATGTTTTTGAAATATCTGAACATGGGGTGCAATTGAATATAATCCAAGCAGGTCACTTTTCCCTGCAACTTAAATAAAACAAAGTCAATCCTACATTTGATATGGTTCAAATCCACTGGAACAGAGGGCCTCTTACAGGTTGAGAGAGGCTCAGGCCACTTCTAATTTGTTTTTCCAATATGAAGCAATATCATATCAGGTTTAAAAATAGTGGTATATTTTAAATGCTTACTTTAAATGATTAACACTTTCAACACACAAGCATTGCATTTATAATACTGCTATTCTAAAGATGACTACAGAATCTTATACGCATGTATGGAGATACATATATTTCCTTTTTGGAACATATAGGTATTTTTAAAAGTCAGGAAATAGGATGTTTTGTTTTTAAGTAGTATATTAGTTGTCTTTTCAAATGATATGTTCAATATTTGTTTAATTTCTAGAGACCTTTTAAAGTAAAAAACAAACAAACAAAAAAAAACACCTAAATTTAAAGCAAGAGGGGCACCTGGGTGACTCTGATGGTTAAGCATCTGCCTTTGGCTCAGGTCATGATCCCAGGATCCTGGGATTGAGCCCCGCATCAGGCTCCCTGCTCAGTGGGGACTCTGCCTCTCTCTCTCTCTCTCTCTCTCTCTCTCTGCCTCTTCCCTGGCTTGTGCGCACGCTTGCTGTCTTTCTTGTTCACTCTCTCTCAAATAAATAAATAAATAAATAAATAAATAAATAAATAAATATTTTTTTTTAAAAAAGCAAGAGATCCAGTTGTTCCTTCTAAAAGGTACATATATTATAAAGTTTTTACACATATATGCATAATATCATATCTACTTTATGTAACTACTCATAGTGTATTCCAGGTGTTCCAGTTTGATAAAGGAAGACAAATTCAAAGTAATATGATAAGTATCTTCTTTTAATCCTGCCAGGGTGTCTCTGACTCATGCACACCCTTATTTGGAGATGAGGCTCTTAGAGAATGCGCAACCTGGCCACCAGCCCATGGCAGGCCCTGCTATGAGACAGCAAGAGCTGCAGGGAGTAGATGAACCTATGGCACAAAATCAAAGGACTGTGTTGGTATCACAGTTCTGCCATTTCTTGTGTTGACTCTGAGCCTATGTCCTCCACAGCAAGATGGAGGCAGTAATAAAATCTTCTTTACAGGGTGGTGGGGAAGAATAACTGAGGTAATACACAGGACGGTCCCTAGAACAGGGCTTAGCAGGGTTGCTCAAATGTTTGCTTCCTTGGACTGTCTCTCTCTGCTGGACGTGAGGATTACCTTGGATGATGTATGTGAAAACAAATGTTGGTTATAATTAGAAGTGGGTAACAGGGGCTCTGAACCTATGTCAAGACAGCATGTCTGTTTGTGTTGTAGATGGTAGTGGTGGAGGTCTTTGGCTATGTTGCCTCCCAACTCCCAGTAAAAGGATGTTAGGCCTCAAATGCTATGATATATTTTAACTTTCTTCTGGGCCCCTCCCCTTTGAGCAGTTGTCAGATTCAGCTAGCTTCTCAGAAGGGTTCTGGAAATACACAAGGCCAAGCTTGTAGGGAAGGAATTACAGGTCACAGGTCCTTACATTCAATAAATACTTCAAGGCTGCATCCAAAAGTCCAGAAGGCACCTGCCTGCTTCCTCTGAACTTACTCTACTCTCTCCAAGCTCTTCGTATTCTTCAGCCACTCTGGCCCTCTTTCTGTCCTTAAAACATGCCAAATTGAGGTGTATTCCAAGGTGTATTCCTGCCTCCTTCCTTTGCCCTTGTTCCCTCTTTCTAGAACATTCTTCCCCTGATATCCACATGGCCAGGTCCCTCTCATCATTTAGGTCTCCACAAAGCTACCCGTCCACAGAGGGTCTCTCTTGTCCTCCTTAGCTAAAGTAGCCATCCCTCAACCACTAGTCACTTTTTTACCCTATTGTACTACTTGACTTTCTTCTTAGCACTTATCATCATCATCATCTTAGCACTTAAGATCGCTTTATTTGCATATGTATTTATTATACGATACCCCACAGAGGCAAGAGCACATCTATCCATACTGAATCCCCAGCACTTCCACACTCAAGAAGCGTTTGGTAAGTGAATGAATGAGCGAAAACCTCTACACTATCTTCACAGCAGAATGAATAGCTTCCTCCTGGGTGACTCATGGCAGTATATTTATTCCTGTATTCGGTGCATATTTTACTTGTGCTGGATTGGTACATTGATGGTCTCCAATGGAACACAGCATCCAGTATTCATGCTCGTTTGTAGTACCTCACATATTAACTCCAGGCTTGACTGTGTGACTTGCTTTTGCCAATAGGACCTTAGAAAGTGTGATGCAAACAGAAGCTTGATTAAGTCCTTGAATAATCGTTTGTCCTCTTGGGACACTGTGTCTTAAGGTCCCAAGTTACCCTGTAAAGAGTTACCCTGATGAAGAGACCACATAGAGAGACAGATGAGCCTGGCCAGCCCACACTGTTCCAGCCATTCCAGTTGAAGTACTAGAAATGTGAGTGAAGGGATGTCTGGGTGGCTCAGTGGTTGAGTGTCTGCCTTTGGCTCAGGCCATGATCCTGGAGTCCCAGGATTAAATCCCCACCTCAGGGTCCCTGCAGGGAGCCTGCTTCTTCCTCTGCCTGTGTCTCTGCGTGTGTGTGTGTGTGTGTGTGTGTGTCTGTGTGTGTCTGTGTGTGTCTCTCATGAATAAATAAATGAAATCTTAAAAAAAAAAAAACGAAATGTGAGTGAAGAAGTCCTCTTGGACGTTTCACCCCAGCAGGTACCAAGTAGAACCACTTAGCTGAGCCCAACTCAGATTGCAGAACCATTTGAGAAATAATAAGTAATTATTTTGTATAAGTTTGGCATGGTTTATTACACAGCAACAGGTAGCTAAAACACCAGCTTACTTTCCACTATAAATGGTTCTGTATGAGTCTATACCCTTCCTCTACTAGACTATGAGCCCAAGGGAAAGGGATGCAACATAATTATCTTTGCTTTCCTCACTTTGCCTGGCATCCTGCACAAGCTAAGTCAATCTAGGAGTCTTCATTCAAAGATTTGTTGAGCTCCTCTACATGCTAGTAGTCTCCGTGCCGCCTATGTGCAGATAGTTGTGCGTTTGTGTGCATGTGTTTGTCTGTCAGGGATGGAGAAGGTGCAAAAAGAAGTAGTGAAGATTCACTCCCCAAACACTTCACAAGGCTGTTCCTTGAGGTCAGAGATCATACCCAACTCCCAGCACAGCAGGCCAAGTGCAGGAGGTTGAACATCAGCGTTCAGAGACGTCAAAAGAAAGGTCTACAGGGGCCCAGAGAAGGCATGGTTAACTGCCACCCAAGACTTGGGGGAAACTTTACCCACCTCAGAAGCAGCTTTTGAACTGAGCATCATTCTAGCTGCTGTCTGAAAGTAGGGAAGTTGGCAAGGTGATTGCAGTCATTTGCTCATGTGATCTTTAAAACCACCAAATGTAATAGGGTCATTTTACAGCTCATGAAGGATTGCCATAGCTGAGCTACATTGAGTGAGCTTCCTGCAGACCTTCAAAATCACTCTGCCCTCTCCCTGACTCCCAAGGTTTGGGGGCCAAATCTCCCCTTCCCTGTACGCTGGACAGACACACACCCATCCTATCTTCTGGCCCCCTTTCCACAGCCCCAGCTACTCTTTGGGGGTGGGGCAGGGAGAAAGAAAGGGAAGGAAAATGGGATGGGTCTGCCTCACCTTGAAGTTCATCCATGTCTTTAAAAACCAAACCAAACCCAACCCTACTCTATACTGCCTCCAAACCTAAGCTAAGTATTTCTTTTTCCTCTTTTTAAAAAAAGACTTATGGGATCCCTGGGTGGCGCAGCGGTTTGGCGCCTGCCTTTGGCCCAGGGCGCGATCCTGGAGACCCGGGATCGAATCCCACGTCGGGCTCCCGGTGCATGGAGCCTGCTTCTCCCTCTGCCTGTGTCTCTGCCTCTCTCTCTCTCTGTGTGTGACTATCATAAATAAATAAAAATTTAAAAAAAAAGAAAAAAAAATAAAAAAAGACTTATTTATTTGAGAGAGAGAAAGAGAGTGCACACATGTGAGTGCTGGGGGAGGCACAGAAGAAGAGGGAGAGACAGTCCTTTTTTTAGATTTTATTTATTTATTTGAGAGAGAGAGCATGAACAGGAGAAAGAGGTAGAGGGAAAGGGAGAAGCAGACTCCTCACTGAACAGGAAGCCTGAATCAGGGTTCGATTCCCAGGAGCCTAAGATCATGCCCTGAGCCAAAGCAGATGCTTAACCAACTGAGCCACCCAGGCACTCAAGGGAGAGACAGTCTTAAGCAGACTCTGTGCTGAGCATGGAGCCTAACATGGCGCTCCATGTCACAACTCTGAGATCACAAACTGAGCTGAAACCAAGAGTCAGATGCTGTAACTGACTGCATCACCCAGTGCCCCTCTTTCTCCTCTTTTTTTCCCTCTTGGATGGAATTAAGTAAATTCAAAGTGATGACACAATTTATCTGAAGGAGATTAGAAGTAATGATTGGTTATGCGAGAGTAAAAAAATAATTAACTTTACAGTTACAAATAAATACATTAAAATTTTTTAAAGGGGGAGGGAATAGGGATTCTTTTACTCCTAAAATTTTTATTACAAAAAAAGTCAAATATACAGAAGAGTTAAAAGATTCAACAATTTAAAACAATTTTTTTTTTAGATTTAACAATTAATAAGTGGCCACATTGACTCTGTGTACATGTATGCGTGTTTTCCTCAAAGATTTGGAGGTAAGTCCAATTCTTCTACATAACCACCATAACATTGTTGTACCTAAGAAAATTAACTATAATTAGAATCTTTGAACAGGGGTTGGAGGAAGGAGATAAGAGCCTTATCTCTATCTCTTAACTGGGAGCATAGGAAAGTCAGCCAGGGTCCTAGGCCAAATGTGAGGGAGCTGGGAAAGAAAAGGTTTTCTGAACCTCAGAGACCTGGAAAAATGTGTGAAGTTGGCATCTGTGGTAGAGGTGCTGGGTGGCTCAGTTGGTTAAGCGTTCAACTCATGATTTCAGCTCAGGTCATGATCATGAGCCCCTCATTGGGTTCCACGCTCAGTAGGAAGTCTGCTTGAGATTCTCTTTCCCTCTGCCTCTATCTCTCCCCCTACTTGTGCTCTCTCTCTACCTCCATGTCTAAAATCAATCAATCAATCTTTAATAAAACCATTTTGTGGGAGCTCTCCGGTCTCTGGATTCAAGCATGTATAATTAACTGCCTGTGTATTAACAAGCCCCAGGCTGACTTCACTGATTGACAGCATGAAAATAACATGAAACACAGAAGTCAGTCCTTGAGAGAAGAAACAAACTGGAGACACAAGTCATCTTTGCACACATGAGAAAGAAAAAGAAAGAAACGATTCAGCACAATTTCTGCTGTTAATGAACACAGGTCTTCCCAGGGGACATCTGGGTGGGGCAACTTGACTGAGGAAGGAAATGAGGCTCCAGGCAGGAGGAAATTCCTTACTGTGTTAAATTAATAAGGAATCTGCTGAACTAATATTTCACTCTTTCCACCTTTGCCAGCTCTGGCTACAAGGGATACTTCCTGCCCTGAACGATTTTTGGAGAAACTTTACAAGCATCCATGATGGGATGAAGCCTACAATCCTTCCTCCTTCCCCCACCCCAAAAACTCTCTCTCCACCCCCTACAGACTATTTTTTTTCTTTTTTTTTAAGATTTATTTATTTACTCATGAGAGACACACACACACACACACACACACAGAGAGAGAGAGAGAGAGAGAGAGAGAGAGGCAGAGACACAGGCAGAAGGAGAAGCAGGCTCCATGCCGGGAGCCCAACGCGAGACTGGATCCCAGGACTCCAGGATTGCGCCCTGGGGCCAAAGGCAGGTGCCAAACCGCTGAGCCACCCAGGGATCCCTAAAAAAATAAATCTTAAAAAAAAGAATCCTGTCTGTTTAAAATAGCTACAATGGTTTTGATTTTCCTGACTGGAGTCTAGCAGATACACAAAGTAATTTTTTTAAGTAACTATGCATTAAAGGATTAATTCAGCAGGCTTGGGGTGCTCAAACCCTAGACAAGCCACAAAACGGAATGGCTCTTGGTTGGCTCTGGGAGATAACTTACAAACTCTTGGAATATCCTGCCTGATAAGAGTATCTTTCTATACTGTGGACCTTAGGTCACACCAGATGGCTTACACTAACACTCGTGACTTAGAGTGAATGCCTGTTTTAATTTGCCTGAGGCCTTGGCCACACTGTTCCAGTCTGACTTCATTGGGGCTGGGGAGTGGTGGTGGACACTGAATACCTGTGGTCAGTCATGCGGGCCCTCCATGCCTACACAACTGATTCTCTGTAAAAACCCTAGACACCAAGGCTCAGATGGTTGGCAACATTTGTGTGTATTGTCACAAGTCATCACTGGGAAAATTCAGCTGGCTGTAGGGCTCCCCTGGGTGGGGACAACTAAAACCACACACCTGGTCTCTCCTGGACCCTGGCCAATGCACTTTTTCCTTTACTGATTTTTAAGCTTTATTCTTTTGCTGTAATGAACTGTAGCCACAAGTAGAACAGCTTTTCTGAGTTGCATAAAGTCTTCCTAGCAAATCGCAAACCTGAGTGTGGTCCTGGGGCCCCCAACATACCAATTACAAAGGAAACTTTTTTTTCACAAACAAAATGTCTAGGGTCTCCAGAATGTAAGTAACATACCTGAACTGATTGCAAGTTCCACCGGATTCTAAAGGCCTCACTCGGGGCGCCTAGGTGGCTCAGTGGTTGAGCATCTGTCTGCCTTTGGCTCAGGTCGTGACCTCGGGGTCCTGGGATCAAGTCCTGCATCGGGCTCCCTGCGGGGAGCCTGCGTCTCCCTCTGCCTGTGTCTCTGTTTCTCTGTATGTGTCTCTCATGAATATATAGATTAAATCTTAAGAAAATAATAAAACAAAGGCCTCCCCCCGTTACCATGCTACACTGCCTCTCGTGAGAAATGTGGAAGCAGAAAGACTAGTTGATTGAAAATTTGAAGTAAAGATGCTATTAAGGCCTCTTCTGGCTCCAACAGTTTATAAATCTGTAAGTTAATAAACACCTACTGAACTCTTAGACAAAGCAATTATTTGCTTGCCAGGGAGCTACTGGAGAAGGTTTGTGTAGGTAAGGTAGCTGGAGCTGCTGGGTGAAGGAGGGATGGGCAGGAATGAAACAGGGTGGAAGCTACTGCAGAAGTCCAGGAGAGGTGGGCAGCTGGGACTAGGGGGTGGCAGTGGAAAGGGAGGGACAGAGTGGATTCAAGTGACCATGCAGGAAATGGTCTGTTGGACAACTCAGCTGGGAGCCTTGTTTTCTGCCCTTCCCCCACACTGGTGGTGTCCTAGGTGACCCCTTTTCAAAAAATGATATTGGCTAATTAAATGATACTGGCATTCTCTTTGCTCCCTTTCCCTTGTCTCACTCACCCATAGCAAATCATGTTGATTCTGTTTCCAAAACATTTCCTAGGTGGGACACTTTCTCTCTCTCCACGTCCTCCACCTCAGCCCAGCCCAGTACCACCTCTCATCTTTGCATTTGCTGTTCCCTGCCCCCATGCTTGTCTGGCTGGTCCCCTCTCATCCTTTTGGTTTCATCCAAAATATGGGCTTCTTGGGGCACCTGGGTGGCTCAGCCAGTTAAGCATCTGCCTTCGGCTCAGGTCATGATTCCGGGGTCCTGGGATGGAGCCCAGAGTTGAGTCGGACTCCCTGCTCAGGGAGAAGCCTGCTCCTTCTTCTCCCTCTGTCACTCCCCCTGCTTGTGCTCTCTGGCTCTATCTGTCAAATAAATAAATAAAATCTTTAAAAAGTATAAAAGGGCTTCTAAAAAAAGTCTCCCCTGCCCACCCCAGTGAGAGGAGGCCCATGTTCCTGTTCTCTTCTACAACATCCTCTTTTTCTCTTCATTCCCAGGGTTTCTTACTTTCTCTAACAAGTAGCATTTGATGAGCCTATTTACTATGTGCCAAATAAATCCTATTTTACATTAATTTTCAAGCTATGGAAACACATTTTAGGGATCCCTGGGTGGCGCAGCGGTTTGGCGCCTGCCTTTGGCCCAGGGCGCGATCCTGGAGACCCCGGATCGAATCCCACATCGGGCTCCCGGTGCATGGAGCCTGCTTCTCCCTCTGCCTGTGTCTCTGCCTCTCTCTCTCTCTGTGACTATCATAAATAAATAAAAATTTAAAAAAAAAAAAAAAAAGAAACACATTTTAAACTACTGTATCAGCTAGAGTGTGGGCATCAAGAGGACAGAGATCTCATCTGTCCTGTCTATTGCTAATCCCCAAGATCAAGCATATGGCCTGGCCCATAAGAAGAAACTGCACATATTTACTGAAGAGACAGTGAAGAAGGTAGATGAACTGGATGTGGAGAATGACGGGAAAGAAGATGTCAGGATGATACCAGGTTTCTGGATTATGCAACCGGGTGCTGCCATTAACCAGGCCAGGAGCCATGCAGAGACAGCCAGTAGGTATACTGGAGATGGGGATTGGTTGGGTTAGGGAATGTGGCATTGAGAAGTCAGTTATTATGTTGCCCTGGGTCTGGAGCTGTCTTGGGTGGTGGATGGTGGATGTGGATTTAGGAGTGGTCAGCATGCAGGTAGTAAATGGAGTCTGGAGGTAATTGAGATCACCCAAGGAAGTATTCTGAGTGAGATGAGAAGGTCTAGGACAGAGCCTAGCAAAACAGAAGCTAAAAAGTTAAGTGGGAAACCAAGGCAGTGTAACCCTCTCACAGAGGCCAAGGAAAAAGAGAAGGGGGTTCAATGTGGTAGCTACAGGTATTATTGGGCTGGAACATGCTTTTTTTGGTCTGTTTTCTTGGCCTGTACGATATTTTAAAACACTTTGGGGCACCTGGGTGGCTCTGTGGTTGAGCAGCTGCCTTCAGCTCAGGTTGTGATCCTGGGGTCCTGGGATCAAGTCCTGCATTGGGCTCCCCTCAGGGAATCTGCTTCTCCCTCTGCCTATGTCTCTGCCTCTGTGTGTCTTTCATGAATAAATAAATACAATCTTTAAAAAATATATTTTAAAACACTTTGACTTAGCTGTTACAATTTAAAAACAAGAGTATTTTTTTGAAATCTCTATTCCAGGGGTGCCTTGGTGGCACAGTTGGTTGGGCATCTAACTCTTGGTTTTGGCTCAGGTCGTGATTTTGAGGTCATGAGATCAAGCCCTGTGTCAGGCTCTGAATTCAGTGAGGAATCTACTTGAGATTCTCTCTCTCCCTCTCTCTCTGCCCCTCCCATTTGTGCTCTCTCTCTCTAAAATAAACAAATCTTTTAAAAAGTTAGAGGCACCTGGGTGGCTCAGTTGGTTGAGGAGCATTGGGCTCCTTGCTCAGCAGGGAACCTGCATCTCCCTCTCCCTCTGCCTGCTTGTGCATGCTCTTGTTCTCTCTCTCTCTGCCAAATAAATAAACCTTTATTTTTAAAATATTTTATTCACTTATTCATGAGAGACACTGAGAGAGAGAGGCAGAGACATAGGCAGAGGGAGAAGCAGGCTTTCTGTGGGGAGCCTGATGTGGGACTTGATCCCAGGACCTCGGGATCATGTCCTGAGCCAAAGGCAGATGCTCAAACATTGAGCCACCCAGGTGCCCCAATAAATAAATCTTTAAAAAAGAAAAGAAATCTCTATTCCAGTTTCCCTGGAAAAATCACAATATGGGCCATTCTGGGCCTGAACTCCTGTATGCCAAGAGCCAGGTACACTGAGTCACGGCTCCCCCCATTAGCTGAGGTGTGTGCTCTCCTCTCTGTCTCAGTCTCCACCTATTCTTGTTGTGTCCCTGACACTGGAGGCCTGGCAGATGTCCTTCTCCATCTGTCTTAGTCAGCCGGAGCTGCTATAACAAAATACCATAGACTAGTGGCTTACACAAGAGACATTTATTTCTCATAGTTCTGGAGGCTGAGAAGTCTAAGAGGAAGATGATGGCAGATTCAGTTCCTAGTGGAAGCCTGTTTACTGGCTTATACATGGCCCCTTCTTGCTGGGTCCTTACTTGGCCTTTCCTTGGTTCTTATGCATAGAGAGATCTCTCTTTCCTCCTCTTCTTATAGGGCACTGATCCCATCATAAGGGTCCCAGCCTCATGACCTCATCTCAACCTCCTAATACCATCATATTTGGGTTTAAATATTTGGGGTTAAGGCTCCAACATAATGAATCTTAGGAGGGGGAGTACATACAACACTCAGCCTATGACATCATCTTGATTACATTATTACTTTTTTTCTAGTAGAGCTAAAAGAAAGGAGAGGCTTTCTTCAATGTATGTTTCTATTCAGAGTAAGAAAACAAAATATAGACTGAGACAATCAAGCATTACTTGAAAAATGAGAGGGAGCCTATTTCTTAATGAAATGCCTTCTCTGCCTATGATATTTCTAAGATGGTCCCCAAGGATTCTTGCCTTCTGGTGCTCATGCCCTTATGTCATCCCCTTCCTTTGAATGTAGGCTGAACCATTACTTGATTCTACTCAGTAGAATCAAGGGGACAAAATGTCACTTCTGTAATTACATTATGAAAATATGACTTCCACCTTGCTAGCAGACTCTCTATATTGCCTTCTTGGTTTGCACTCTTTGAAGAAGTAAGCTGCCATTCCGGAGAGGTCCACATGTCAAGGGACTGAAAGCAGCCTCAAGCCAACAGTACACAAAGAACTGAATCCTGCCTATGATCATGCTGTTTGGGAAGAGGATCTTTCCCCAGTCAAGCCTTCAGATAAGACCCCAATCTTTGTGAAGCCTTATGGGAGACCTGAAGCAGAGGACCCAGCTAGCTATGCCCAAATTCCTACCCACTGGAACTGTGAGATAATAAAGGCATGTTTGTTTGTTTTTTATTTTGTGAGAGAAGCACATAACATAAACTTTACCATCTTAACCATTTTTAAGCATACAGTTCAGTTGTGTTAGCTATATTCAAATTGTTGTGCAACAGATCTCTAGAACTTCTTTGGTTTGTAAACTGAAACTCTATATCCATGAAACAACAATTTCCCATTTCTCCTTCATCCCAGACCCTAGTACCCTAGTAACCACTACTCTATCTTCTATCTTTATGAATTTGACTACTTTAGATGACTTATAGAAGGGGAATCATATAGGGATGGCTGGGTGGCTCAGCAGTTGAGCATCTGCCTTTGGCTCAGGGCATGATCCCAGAGTCCAGGGATTGAGTCCCACATCGGGCTTCCTGCATGGAGCCTGCTTCTCCCTTTGCCTATATTTCTGTCTCTGTCTCTTTCTCTGTCTCTCTCTCTCTGTCTCTCTCTCTCTCTCTCATGAATAAATAATAAAATCTTTTTTAAAAAAAAGAAGGGGAATCATATAATATTTGTCTTTTTTGTGACTGGCTTACTTCACTTAGCATAATGTCCTCAAGGTTCATCTGTGTTGCATCATATGTCAGTATCTCCTTTCTCTTTAAGGCTGAATCATATTCTATTGTATGTATAGACCACCTTTTGTCTATCCATTCATCCATCAATGGATATTTGGGTTGCTTCCACCTTTTGCCTATTAGAATAATGCTGCTATAAACACTGTGTACAAATATCTCTTCAGGATCCTATTTTCTGTTCTTTTGGATATACACCCAGAAATGGGATTACTGGATCATATGGTAATTATGTTTAATTTTTCCTGGAACTGCAATACTGTTTTCTACAGTGGCTGTGTCATTTTATGTTCCCACTAGCAGCGCATAAGGGTTTCAATTCCTCCACATCCTTGCCAATACTTGTTTTTCTGTTTTTTGGTTTTCTGATAGTGGTCAGCCCAACGTGCATGGAGAGGTATCTCACTAAATATGGGTTGTTTTAAGCAGCTGAGTTTGGGGTGATTCTTACATAGCACGAGATAAGTAATATATCACTTCATTTTGTGAGTCCCGAGGAGGGAGTAGTTATTGGTTAAATGCTTGCGGCTTAAAGGTTGAACAATAGGAGAACTCAAACAAAAACTCCTGCAGTCATCATAGAATAAAGGCGAGACCTCGGGCAAAGCAGACTCCGCGGGTGAAGGTGGAGAGGGGGGCTGGCAATAGTAAGCAAAGAGGAATAAAGTAAACTTAAGGAGTTGTCTATGTAGGGGCACCTGGGTGGCTCAGTGGTTGAGCGTCTGCCTTTGGCTCAGGGTGTGATCCAGGTCCGGGGACCGAGTCCCACATCAGGCTCCCTGCAAAGAGCCTGCTTCTCCCTCTGCCTATGTCTCTGCCTCTCTGTGTGTGTGTGTGTGTGTGTGTGACTATCATAAAATAATAATAATAAAAAAATATTTTATTTATTCATTCACGAGAGACCCAGAAAGAGGCAGAGACATAGGCAGAGGGAGAAGCAGGCTCCATGCACCGGGAGCCCGACCTGGGATTCGATCCCGAGTCTCCAGGATCGCGCCCTGGGCCAAAGGCAGGCGCTAAACCGCTGCGCCACCAGGGATCCCGAATAAATAAAATCTTAAAAAAAAAAAAAGGAGTTGTCTATGTAATATTTTTAAAAGATTTTACAGATTTATTAATTTGAGAGAAAGAGTGGGGTGAGGAGCAGAGGGAGACAGACAAACAGAGTCTGTGCTGAGTATGGAGCCAGACGCAGGGCTCGATCTCACCACCCTGAGATCATGACCTGAGCCAAAGTCAACAGTCTGACACTTAACCGACTGAGCCATTCAGGGGCTCCAGGAATCATCTACATAATTTTTATGGATTGCCTGTTTTCTTTCCTGAGAAGGTGAGATAAATGGTAGTTGGAAAGAGGGTTTTACTTGCTTTTCCTTTTAAAAATAGGAAAAAAAATGATCATGTTTAAAACCTATGGCACCTATGTCAAGTGGGACTAGAACCCAACCTGAAAGGCTCCTGAGCTTTGCTCAACTGCCCACGTCTGAAGCAAAATAAAAAACAAGACATCAACCAGCAATGTTCTCATGTTTTTCCTTGATGACTATTCTAGGTGGCAAATATCGAATATTTAATTATTTCAAGGATTCTCATTCTCTCTTTCTTTCCCATTTTCCTCTTGGTGCCCCTGTTGGCTGGGTACAAATATATGTTTAATCTGTCTCTTGGATAGTCCAGCTCCATGCCCTTCCTCCCTAGCACACCACCTCCTGTTCAAGTCTCTTCCAAGCAAAGCATAATGTATAGTAAGTCCCCAATGACATTTTTTTGAAAGAGAAAATGAAATCACTCCTATGGCTGAACTTCCTGGGGATTCCTGAGTTTTGACTCAGGTCCTTTACAAACTGCACCATAAACATCCTCCAGGCCAACAGCAGAACTAAGTCCCTGCACATAAAATGTGTTCCTGCTTTATTCACACAAGTGTGATTTGTGTACACTCCACCACAACATGCATGTGTATTTTAGCTCTCTATGTAAAGGCAGACTTGTTGTGGGGGCCTTTTGATTGTAGAATACCCAGGCCCCGGCACAATCCAACATTTACTAGGCCCAGGCATTATGGGTTGTATACAGCAGTCACCTAGGGGTGGGCCCCTCAGAGATTATCATAGATACTCCCCTTGGATATATTGGAAGGTCATTATTCTACAGACTGATGAGTGGAGATGCTCTAACCCTTTCTATTCATTGTCACCAGCTCCTGATGAATCACTAATAAATATTCAGCCACTCCACCCCTCCTGCAGATGCTGCTTCTCTTCCTACTTTGCAGTGACAGGAAATCATCTCTCAGTATCCTTGAAGCTTTGCTGTAGGTAACTTGACTTTCAGTTGGCTCACAGTCACACGCTCAGAGAAGAGCAGCCGGGGTGTTAACCCCTTAAACCGAGGGTCCAAAAGAAGCTGAGTAGTGCCCTCAGACTCTCAGTCCAGGGTCTTTTCATCACAAACGCACACACAAATCATCCATTTGCACATGGACACTGATTTGACTTTAGATGTTACATTACCTTCTTTGCAGTAAACCACCAGTGATCAGTGTGAGGTAACTTATCACAGAAAAAGAATAAATGTGGAATTGCTCAGATCAGGGCTAGAATCTAGACTCTGTCATTCATTCATTCAACTGCTATTCATTCAACTAACACAATCTTCCATGTGCCAGGGACCGAGCACTCAAGGAGCTGCCTTAGCCACTAAAGGTGGAGAGAGGACAATAATTTTATGTGTCAACTTGACGGGATCATGGGGGCCCAGATGTCTGGTCAAACACTTTTCTAGGTGTTTCTGGGAGCGTGTGTTGGGGTGAGATTAACATCTAAATCAGTAGATCAAGTAAAGCAGATTGCCCTCCTCAAGGTAAGTGGGCCTCATACAATCAGTAGAAGGCCTGGATGAAACAAAATTGCTGACTAAGAGAAAATGACCCGTGCCTGATTACCTTCAAACTAAGACACCAGCCTTTCTTCTGCCTTTGGATTTGAAATATTGGTATTTTCTGGGTCTTGAACCTATCGGTCTTTGGACAATAACTACAGCATCTTCTCTCCTGGTCCTCAGACCTTTGGACCTGGACTGTAACCAAATTATCAGCTCTCTTGAGTCTTCAGATTGCCCACTCACCCTGCAGATCATGAGACTTGCCCATTTCCATAACTGCATGAGTGAACTCTTTATAGTAAATCAATTTCTCTCACTCTCTTTACACACACACACACACACACACACACACACACACACACACACACCTTATTGTTTCTGTTATTCTGGAGGATCCTGACAAACCCAGCAAGCAAATCAGTGATCAATCTGACAGTGATAAATTGCCGTGAGAAAAATAAAACAAGATTGTGGAAAAGAGAGGGGTGGTACTTTAGGTGTGGAGGTCAGGACCACCTCACAGAGGAGGTGGCCTTTCAGCTGAGTCACAGTGAGAGAGCAACAGCCATGTAAAATATGTGGGGATATGGTTAGGCAAAGGCCCTGTGGTGGGCAGGATCATGGAAAGCTGGAAGGACAAAAAAGAAAACCAGTATGACTGGAGGGGAAAATGGTAGGCAAGAGAGGAGGATGCAGGGCATTAAGGATTCATAGGCCATAGGGAGGAGTTTGGATTTTATTTCAAGTGCAAGGGGAATCCTTTGGAAAGTTTTAAGGTAGAGTGTAACACTTCAGCTGCTTGTATTCCTAGCTTGTATGATCTTGGGCAAATGAGTGTACCTCTCTACGCTTTGGTTTCCTGACATTGTCGTGAGAATAAATGAGGTAATATTAGAGAGTGAGCTAGTACTATGCTTGCCCCAAAGAAGTAGCTATAGAAATATCAGTTTCTTTTCCTGGTTGTTCACCAGGGGCAATGACTGGTAAATGCTGATAGTAAAACGAACTGGGGAAGTGGAACTGACATGAACTTTCTGGAAGGCAGTGTCAGCATATCCTTTGACAAGGGGCTACCTCCCCTGTGGCCTAGGGAAACAAAGAGAAACAGAGACAAAATGTATACCAAAGATGTTTGTTGGGGCACCTGGGTGGCTCAGTTGGTTGAGCATTTGCCTCAGACTCAGGTCATGATCCTGGGATTCTGGGATCGAGCCTCACATCAGGTTCCTTGCTCCATGGGGAGTCTGCTTCTCCCTCTCCCTCTGCCTGCCTCCCCCTACTCCTCCTACTCTTCCTCTCTATCAAATAAATAAATAAAATCTTAAAAAAAAAGAAAGATGTTTGTTGCAATGTCATTTAGACACAGGAAAACTGGAAACAACTAAATGTCTGGGGTAGGGGTGGTTTAAAAACACTTTGGTAGGTTATACATAGAGTTTTGAAGCGAAAAAGACTTGGCTCTTCCAGGGTATCCTCTAGGTGACTTCTGGAAAGTCATCAAATGCTGTAACCTTCACTTGTCTTGGAAAATGGAGACAACGAGGGCAACCCCACCACCTAGGGCTGTGGTACAATTACATAGGAATGAACATGTGATCCATGGCTCAGCACCTGGAGGCCCCATCGTGCCCCAGTAGTATCAGAGAAATGTAAGGACCATCAGAGAAAATGTAAGGACCATAAGGTTAACTTTTTTAAAAAGCCAGAAAGTTACATACATATATAAAACTGATGGTTATGCTCAAGATCACTTAAGGTAACCTACAGATTTAATGCAATTCTAGTTAAAACCCACAGGTTTGTTTATGGAATAAGCTTTATTTGGAGGAATTCTAATGAGGAGACAAGGTCAAGAAGAGGCAAAGGATTCTCCAAAAAGGATAATATTGAAGGCCTTTCTCTATTGGATATTGATATCAAGACTTATTCTAAGACTTTGATAATTAAGACAGTGTGGAATTGGGATGCCTGGATGGCTCAGTGATTGAACATTTGCCTTCAGCTCAGGGCATGATCCCAGGATCCTGGGATCAAGTCCAACATTGGGCTCCTTGCAGGGAGCCTGCTTCTCCCTCTGCTTATGTCTCTGCCCCTCTCTCTGTGTCTCATGAAAAAATAAAATCTTTATTTAAAAAAAAGACAGTATGGAATTGACACAGGGATTGACAAGTTGACAATGATAGAGGAGTCTAGAAACAGACCCATAGAAATGGGCTTTTGATACATGATATATAAGCAGAATGTAAGTGAAAGACTAATACAGGACAATAGTAGCATTGCAGAGCAGCATGGAAAGAAAGGATAATTCAATCCATTGTGTTGGGGCAGTTGATTATCCATATAGGAAAAGATAGGGGCTCCTGGGTGGCTCAGTGAGTTAAGTGTCTGACTCTTGGGTTTCCACTCAGGTGGTGATCTCAGGGTCCTGGGATCCAGCCTCTTGTTGGGCTTCACACATCAGGGAGTCTGCTTGAGATTCTCTTCCTCCCTCTACTGCTGCCCCTTCCCCTGCTCATGCTGTCTCTGTCTCTCTCTAAAATAAATAAATATTTTGGAAAAAAATTAAATGGGCCTTTTATCTCACACCACACACAAAAAAAAATTCAGATGAAGTTAGAACTTAAATGTGAAGAGCAAAATTTCTTCTAAAGAAGAAAACAGGGATGCCTGGGTGGCTTAGTGGTTGAGCGTCTGCCTTTGGCTCGGGGCATGATCCCACAGTCCTGGGATCAAGTCCCGCATGGGACTGCCTGCATGGAGCCTGCTCCTCCCTCTGCCTACGTGTCTGCCTCTTTCTCTGTGTCTCTCATGAATAAATAAAATCTTTAAAAAGAAATAAAGAAGAAAACATAAAAATGTACTGGTCAATACAGTAGACACTAGCTACATGTGGCTATCTTCAATTATTTTTAAATTAAAATTAAACTAGATATAAATTCAATCCCTAAGTCACACTAGCCACATTTAGTGGCTACTATCCTGGGCAGCACAGATAAAGGACATATCCACTACTGCAGAAAGTGCTATGGAACATTACTTGATATAGAAGAGTATCTTCCCAATCTCCAATCTTGGGAAAGGGAAATATTTCCCTAAAAAGACAAAAAAAAAATGCAACCCACAAATGAAAATATTGATAATTCAACATTAAATATTCACACTTCCATTTATCAAAATATACCATGAAGAAAGTGAAAGGACAAGTTATGAACTGAGAGAAGATATTTGCAATAAATCAACAATGATTAGCACTCATAGGATATAGAGACCTTCTTTATATTGCCTACCCAAAAACAACAAAAGACATGAATGGGCATTTCATAGAAATTTCATAATTTTTCAATAAACAGATAAAAGATATTCAACTTTAGGGAAAAGCAAATTAGACTTTTTTAATTTTTTAAAGATTTTATTTATTCATGACAGACACAGAGAAAAAGAGAGGCAGAGACACAGGCAGAGGGAGAAGCAGGCTCCATGCAGGGAGCCTGATGGGGGACTGGATCCCAGGTCTCCAGGATCATACCCCTGGCTGAAGGTGGCGCCAAACCACTGAGCCATCAGGACTGCCGGCAAATTGGACTTTAGTGAGATTCCATTTATAGCCACTAGGTCAGCAAACAAACAAACAAACAAACAAACAAAAACTTTTACAATACTGAATGGGAGAGGATGGGAGATTATGGTATAAATATAAACTGGTACAAAAACTTTGGGAAACAATTGCCAACTATCTCGCAAGGTTTAATAACCTAGGCAATTCTTTTCCTTATGTATGTCCAAGAGGCATTCCAGTATATATGCAGGCATAAAAACGTTCATAGCAGTGGGTGGGGGTTTTTTTGTGATAAAAAAAATTAGGTACAAATTAAATACCAGCAATAGGAAAACAGGTAAGCATACAGTGGTATATTCACAATGGAGTATTATGCAGCAGTGAAAAGGAAGCTTTGCATGTGGATATCCAGTTGTTCCATCACCATTTGTTGAAAGGACTATTCCTTCACCCATTGAATACAACCTATGGTGTAGTGTTTATAAAGCTCAAAATCAAGAAAAACCTATAATGTTTATTTTTTAAGCATGCATATGTAGATGATTTTTTTTTTTTTATGATAGTCACACACAGAGAGAGAGAGAGAGGCAGAGACACAGGCAGAGGGAGAAGCAGGCTCCATGCACTGGGAGCCCAACGTGGGATTCGATCCCGGGTCTCCAGGATCACGCCCTGGGCCAAAGGCAGGCGCTAAACCACTGAGCCACCCAGGGATCCCTGATTTTTTTTTTTTCAAATGGTAGGGAGACAATAAACCAAGGATGGTAGTGACTACTGGGGGTGAGCAGAGGATGATCATGTAAAGGAACTCTGATTATTGGTAAGGTTCTAGATCTGCACTTGGGAAGTGAGTTCAGGAGGGTCATTGGATTCTTATATCCCCAAACTTACACATTTATTACAATTAAATTCTTTTGTATGCACCAAATATAAAGATGTAACTAAGAAAAAAGGAATAATTTTGTCCTTTTCATTTTATTTTGTTGTATTGTTCTAAAGTGTCCTCCCTCCAAATATATATTACATTTTTTTCTAATTGGAAAAAAAAAGAAATATATTACATTACCTGGGAAATGTCACTTGCTAAATTCAGGAATCGTTTATAAATAGAACCGGGTTAGGATGCTTGGAAGAAACGGCATAAGGAAAGTATATCTAGGAAGCTGACCCAGGTCATTTAGTAACTATGTGTTCAGCACAAACCTTCCTGGAGGTGAAATTTCTTTTCAGTTGATAGCTTGGGGTTAAGGAGAAGCAGCAGCAGTCTTTGGCAACCTGGAAATCTAGTTATGAAAGCCAGCTCTGTCATTCAGCAGCTGTGTATCCTTTGGCAATGTATGTAACTTCTCTGAGATTGGGTTTTTGTGACTATAGGAGCAGTGGTGTTTACTTTGAGCTTTCTTTGGGTGGGTTAAGGATAAAATACATGAAGTATCTGTCTTCTGGTGAGTCCTTGATAAATGTCAGCACTTACATTGTCATCCTCCTGTCCCAGCATTGATTGTATCTTATTATAGTGTAGCCCTTTATAGTTTGCAAAGGTATGCAGGGAGTTATGTTCATTATCTGATCCTGAAAAAAGTCTAATTTTTTTAAAGATTTATTTATTTATTCATGATAGACAGAGAGAGAGAGAGAGAGAGAGAGAGAGGCATAGATACAGGAGGAGGGAGAAGCAGGCTCCATGTCAGGAGCCCGACGTGGGACTCGATCCCGGGACTCCAGAATCGCATCCTGGGCCAAAGGCAGGCGCCAAACCGCTGAGCCACCCAGGAATCCCCCAAAAGTCTAATTTTTATTAAGATAATATCTTACATGTAGGGACTACTTGCTATGTTTATAAGAATTATATAAAGTGGGTGTTCAGTAAGAGCTAATTGAATGAATGAATGAATGCTTTCAAAGGTGAGTATAAGCAGAGAAAAAACAGTGGACTGCTTCTTTGACTGGGCAATTCCATTTTATGAGGCTAGAAGCTGCCCCTAAAGCAAAGGTAGGCCCATGTCTCCCTCCACATTAAGGGAACCTTCAGGGCAGGGCAGGGCTCTGAAATTGCCGCAAGTCTTCCTGGTGGACACCAGAGCCTGGCAAGGGGCCCTGCTTGTGTCAAAAGATCCTGGCAGGGCCTTTTCCTACTCTGGCTTGTGAGAAACTAGAGGTAAAAAAGAGAGTTGGTGCCACCTGGAGGGTGAGAATAGGCACCTTAGATGAAGGCTAGAAAAATTCTTAGAATAAAATAGTTGTTTTAGTTTAGGGGCACAGGTGGGGTGGTGGTGGTGGTAATAAAAACCATCTCTACTTTTTAAAATTAAATTATTGAGATAATTATAGATTCATGAGCAGTTATAAGAAATAATGCATAAAAAAAGAAATAATACAGAGAAATGCCATGTATCCTTTACCCAGTCCCGATGGTAACATCTTGTAAAACTACATTACACAGGGCACTTGAATGGTGCAGTCAGGTAAGCATCCAACTCTCGATTTCAGCTCAAGTTGTAGTCTCAGGGTCATAGAATTGAGCCCCCAGGTCAGGCTGTGCGCTCAGCACAGAGTCCGCCTGATATGCTCTCTCCCTTTCCCCCTACCCCTCTCCCTTATCTCCCCCCAAATAAGTAAATAAATCTTTAAAAAAAAACAACTATAGTATATAGATCAATTGAGTAGAATCTAGAGTCCAGAAATAAACCCATACACTACTGTTGATTTTTTTTTTTTACAATGTTAACAACATAATTCAATGGGAGAAAAAATGGTCTTTTCAACAAATGGTGCTGGGACAGCTCGATATCCACATGCAAAAGAAAAAAAATGAAGTTGGACCCCTACTTCATACCATATACAAAAACTAAAATGGGTCAAAAACCTAAAATGTAAGAGGTAAGACTATAAAACTCTTAGGAAAAAACAATAAGGTTAAATCTTCATGAGCTTGGTTTGAACAACAATTTCTTATATATGGATACCAAAAGACTAAGCAACAAGGGACACGTGGGTGGCTCAACGGCTGAGCGCCTGCCGTCAGCCCAGGGCATGATCCTGGAGTCCCAGGATTGAGTCCTATATCAGGCTCCCTGCATAGAGCCTGCTTCTCTCTCTGCCTATGTCTCTGCCTCTCTCTCTGTCTCTCATTAATAAATAAATAAAATCTTAAAGAAAAAAATAAGCAACAAAAGAAAGAATAGATAAACTGGACCTCATCCTTTCTCCTTCAAAGGACACTGTAAGGGCAGCCCCAGTGGCTCAGCGGTTTAGCACCGCCTTCAGCCCAGGGTGTGATCCTAGACACCCGAATCGTCCCACATCGGGTTCCCTGCATGGAGCCCTCTGTCTGTGTCTCTGCCTTTCTGTGTCTCTCATGAATAAATAAAATCTTAAAAAAAAAAAAAGGACACTGTAAAAAAAAGTGAAATGACAACACACAAAATGGAAGAAAATATTTGCAGATCATATATATCTGTAAGGTTCTAGTATCCAGAATATATAAAGAAATCTTACAACCCTATGATAGAAAAATTTTTTTCTTTAATGAGCAAAGGATTTGAGTAGACAATACTTCAAAGAAGATATATAAATGCCCTGTGAGTCCCAGGATTGAGTCCCGCATAAGACTCCCTGCAAAGGGACGCCTGGACCGCTCAGCGGTTGAGCATCAGTCTTCGGCTCACGTCCTGATCCCGGAGTCCGGGATCGAGTCCTGCATCGGGCTCCTTGTGAGGAGCCTGCTTCTTCCTCTGTCTCTGCCTCTCTCTCACTCTCTCTGTGTATCTCATGAATAAACAAATAAAATCTTAAAAAAAAAACAAAAAAAACTCCCTGCATGAAGCCTGCTTCTCCCTCTGCCTATGTCTGGGCCTCTTTCTTTGTGTCTCTCATGAATAATTTTTTTTTAATCTTAAAAAAAAACAACAACCCACAATGAGATACCACTTCACACACACTAGGATGGCTATAATCAAAAAGACAATAATAAGTGTTACTGAGATGAGGAGAGATTGGTGGTGAATTGAAAACGCTGGTGAGAATATAAAGTGGTACTGATGCTTTGGAAAATAGGTCGTTTCTCAAAAAGTTAAACAGTCATCACATAACCCAGCATTTCTACTCCTACGTATGCACTCAAGAAAAATGAAAACATATGTCACATGAAAACTTGTATACAAGTGTTCATAGCAGCATTATTCATGAAAGTCAAAAAGTAGAAACAACCCCAAAGTCCATAAACTAATGCATGATAAACAAAATGTGGCATATCCATAAAATGGAATATTATTCAACAATAAAAAGCAATGAAGTACCTGATTGATACTATGATGTGGTTGAACTCTGAAAACATTATGCTAGGTGAAAGAAGTGAGACACACAAAAGGCCACATATTGTATGACTCCATTTATATGAAATATCCAGAAGAGGCAAATCCATGGAAACAGAAAGTAGATTAACGGTTGGGGAAAGGAGGGGAGTGAGGAATGCTAATGGGTACCAGCTTCTTCTGGGAGTGATGAAATGTTCTGGAATTAGTGGTGAATGGGTACACAACTCTTTGAATATACTAAGAACCACTGAATTGTATACTTTAAAAGGGTAAATTTTGTGTCATACTATATCTCAATTTTAACTAGTAAAAACAATAAATAAAAAATAATATCATGACCAGTATATTAATATTGGCTCAATCTACCAACGTCTTCCAGATTTTCCTAGTTTCGCAGGTACTTTCAGTATTCTGTGTTTCTACCAAGGACTTAGCAATTTTCATAAAGAACATATACTAACATTTAAAAGTAATAAAAACCTTACAATTATATACACATATATGCCCATACTTAGAGCTGGAGTCACCACTCACAATTCTCATTCTCAGAGAGGTATGGTAAAGATTGTATATTTTGGCTTTGGTACACAGTTTTATAGAATTAATATTAAAACATAAAAGGATATGTTAGCCCAATATAATTCATCTGTATTTAGCCCAATACATCTGTATTTCAGCCTCTTAACATAATTCAAATTTCTGAGGTTCTTTTCTGGTTTTTAACCATGAGGCATATTTATTTCACCTTAATCGGGAACATTTTTACACCCTGCTCTCCTCGTTTAATGTCTCATTCATTATAGGAAGTTTGCATATTGCCTCTTAAGTCATCAGAAATATCCCTTTATAAAGGGTGACGAGTATTTCATCTGATCTACCGTGATTCCCTTAACCACCCCATCATTGCGGGACATTCAGGGTGTTTCCAATCACCTTGCTGCAAACTGCTGCAGTGGACAATTTTATTTTCTCTTGGGTGATTTCCACCGAACAAGGCGTGGGGATACCGGCTGGATCTTGAATATCTTTCCGACTCTTCACAATTGCACCTTGGCGCAGGATCTCCCCCGTCCCCCTCCCCGCAGCCCCCAGCCTCGGCCTCCGCAAAGCCTAACCCTGGAGCCTGGCCCTCCCCGACTCCACTCCGGCTGTGCCGCAGGCCCCTCCGGCCCTCTCCACCAGCGGCTCTCCAGGGCTCCTTCCCCCCACAACCGCCGGCCTCGGGCCACCCCCTCCCCAGGCAAGCTGTTGCCCGCTGCGCGCCGCAGCGCTCGGCCGTCCGGGCTCGGGCTTGCCGGAGCCAGGTGCACTTCGGGACGCTGGCACGCACCGTCCTTACCTGAGCCTCTGTGTCCCGCGCAGGTGCCCAGGTAGACAAACTGCGGAGGACGTTCCTTTTTCCCCTTTCAGTCCATTCCCGCCTCCAGCGGTAGGGCGGCGCATCTGGTAAGCGCTTGATAAACATCCCGAGTATTTTAAACAGCACCTTGAAGTTTCTAGGCTGTTTTTTTACTTTAGGTCCCTGAAAGTCAAAAACAATTTGCACCATGATTAGATGTGATGGGGAGGGGGAGATGTGCATTTCATGCACGAAAGCTCATTCAAGAATTGACTGAGCACCTACTATATGCCACCATTATCCACGGTGGTGAGTAAAAGACAATGAATTCAATAAAGTAAAAAAGCAGTGTGTTAGATGGTGATTCGAGCTCGGGAGACGAATCCGGCGCGGCTGGGAGACTGAAAGCAAGGCCTCCCTGAAGTGACAATAGTAACTGCTAACAAGGGGCCTCACCTTCGGAAGCCCGTTTAGACTAACGCCACAACGCAGGGAGGGGGGAACGATTGCTCCCATTGCACAAATAAGGAGGACGTAAGGCGCACGGCTGGGGTACACGTCAGCCCCGAGTCCCAGGCCTCTGCCCTCCCCCGCAACTCCCGGCCCTGAGCCCTGTTCCTCCCCGGCAGGGAGAGGGTTAAAACCGGGCGTAGCTCCGGGTTGTGCGCGTGCGCGGAGCGCAGATTGCGCGTGCGCAGAACGCGAGACTACGTGGCTGGCCGGAAGTGGCCTGTGCGGAGCTGCCCCCGGATCGCTGCCGCTTGCTGCACGGGTCTGCCACAGGGCTGCTGCTTCGCGCCCCGCCGGCACCACCATGCTGAAGAAATTCGACAAGAAAGACGAGGAGTCGGGTGAGGGGGCGTAGGCTGGGGGAGGCCGGACCCTCGCGCAGGCTCTCTGCACCCGCCCGGGGAGCCGTCCTTCCGGGCCCCTTCCTCGACGTGAAGCCGAGACCCGGGGAGGGGGGGTGGGCAGGGATTGTGCCAACGTCCGCAGGGGGTCAGTGGCAGGCCTCGGAGAGCCCGAGCGTGCTCCGCTGCCCCCTCTCGGGAGCTCGACCACAGTTCGCTGGGTGACCTTGGGTGGGTCATGCGCCTCTGGGGGCCTCGGTTTCCCCAGCTGTCAGGAGGAGGGGCCCGGCCAGATGCACCGTTGTGGCTTTCTCAGTGAGACCCCTTGGGATTCACCGGGGCTGCGTTGCTGCTGGCTAAACCGGGAGCGTAATCTGTGGAGCCAGTGCCGTGGCTAAGAACCCTCTTTCATTTATTTATTCAGTAAACATGTATTGAGCGCTTGCCGAATGCCCGGCACTGTATTGCATCCCGAGACTGTAGTAGAACAATGAGACCCTCAGTGCTTCATCTGGGAATATTAAGTCACAGGCGTAGTGGAGAAGCTGGACACCAACCAGATAAGGACACACGTAACTGATTACAAATGTGACATTTGCTGTGAAGAAATCCTCGTCACTAGGAGACAATGGTCCCCACACATTGTAGGGACTCAGTTAAGTACAAGTTGCATAAATGAATGCAAGACACCACACTGAGAAGCACAGAAGGACTGTACCAGGGCTGCTGGGTGACCGAGTGGTTTGGGGTAGAGGGAGCTCCCTGCAGAAGAGTGGTAGGATCTATGTGCAGGTTGTAGAGCTTTGATTGCCCTTCTGGAGTAATTTGAACTTGACTAGGTAGACAGTAGTGACATCTTCCCTTCTCTATGTCTGCAAGGTTTGCAGTTTAGGCTTCCAACCCATACTCACTCTTCTTTGCTCTGTAGGTGGAGGCTCTAACCCATTCCAGCATCTTGAGAAGAGTGCAGTACTCCAGGAGGCAAGTATCATTTACCTTCTCCATCCTAAATGTTCATAATCAACGTGTTCAAAATACTAACACCTTCAAAGTGGTGCTTTAAAGAACAGTAAGGGAGGAACCTGTTCCTGGAAAGACAGGAAAACTTCCTGGAGAGAGTTCATTATGCTCGCATTTGTTGTTGTTCCTGCTCTCTGTTTCTTTTTCTACTTAACAAGTGTTTATTAAAAATCTGTTAGTAAGTCAGCACATCCCTAACTAATATTTAGGGAAGATTTGAGGAGTGGTTAGTAGATGAATTAAGGAAAAAAACAAAACAACACTGTTTCCTCATGAAAATAAGCTTTTTTAGGCAAATGTATTTATTTACCCTGGGACTTCTCAGATTTTGAATGTGCTTGAGTGCAGTCAATGGGAAGGAAATAAACCAGGCTAGAAAGTAATGTTCTTGGTTGCTTTTTATTAGGCTCGTGTATTTAATGAAACTCCCATCAATCCTCGAAAATGTGCGCACATCCTCACCAAGATCCTTTACCTCATAAACCAGGTAAGAGGATGGAACTTGGGGATCCCTGGGTGGCTCAGTGGTTTAGCGCCTGCCTCCAACCCAGGGTGTGATCCTGGAGTCCTGGGATCAAGTCCCACATCGGGCTCCCTGCAGGGAGCCTGCTTTTCCCTCTGCCTTCCTCTGCCTCTCTCTCTCTCTTTCTCTCTCTCTCTCTCGCTCTGCCTCTCGTGAATAAACAAATAAAATCCTAAAAAAAAAAAAAAAAAGGATGGAACTTGGGGGTGAGGGAAATGGTGCTGGAGGTTGTTGGAGGGGTTGCTAAGATAGCTCTTCAGATATCTGACAGCTCCTGTGTGATGGTTGTCCAGCTCTGGGTCTCCTCAATGTCTAACTCTGATGTATTGCCCTTGGTGCCCTTGCCTCTGCAGGGTCAGGATCTGGCCAGGGCTGAACTGGCAGAAAGAGCCTTCTGGCCTCTCTGCCCCACACTGAGACTTTCTTTTTCGACTAAAACAGGGGGAGCACCTAGGGACCACTGAAGCAACTGAGGCCTTCTTTGCCATGACCAAGCTCTTTCAGTCCAATGACGTAAGTGCCCTCAGTCAGTATGGTCTACCTTTGTGTGGGTTGGAGTTTTCCTTACCTTGGCCCTCTTGCTGAGCCACGGGTCAGTCATAGGACTTTTCCTATTTCTTTTCCAGCCCACGCTCCGTCGGATGTGCTACTTGACCATCAAGGAGATGTCTTGCATCGCTGAGGATGTTATTATCGTCACCAGCAGGTGAGTCTTAGGTCTATGGATGATGGTTCCCTTGATGGAGGCCATTGACACAGAGGCCGTTTTTTTTCTCTTGTATATCAGGCAATGAAATTTTGTTTAATATAATACCAGGCCCCTTTCCTCTTTTGTCTCCCTCATCCTTGTGTTACTGCTGCCTACCCCATGGCAGCCTCTGGAGTGTGCAGTTTCCATTTTAATTCTCTGACCTTACCTTAGAGCACAAACCCTTCCTTGCCTTGATTCCTCTCAGTCAATTGAGCCACCCTGGAACTTTCACAAAGACTTTAGTGAGTACCAAGAGAGAACACAAGAAAAATAGAGTGCAGGGGTATATAGACAGGCTTGCTTACCAATCACTGGTTTCTGCTGTAGACTGAGTTATTCAGGCGGCAGATGTGACTAAAATATAATCTCTGTTCTTAAGAACCAAGAATGTGGGGCGGGAAGGATGTTGTACATTACATCATAGGTCTCGTTTAGAAAATATCTATTGATTGTCCACTAGTCCTTGTGAATAGTCTGGGAATATAGCAGCAAATAAAACTGACATGAGCTCTGCAGCCCCAGAATTGACAGAGAAATAACTAGGCAGACAGGTATTAAGATGTAATAGAGTTTAGGGACTCCTGAGTGGCTTAGCGGTTGAGTGTCTGTCTTTGGCTCAGGGCGTGATCCTGGAGTCCTGGGATTGAGTCCCACATTGGGCTCCCCGAATGAATCCTGTTACTCCTCCCTCTGCCTGTGTCTCTGCCTCTCTTTCTGTGTCTCCCGTAAATAAACCTTAAAAAAAAAAAAAATATATAATAGAGTTTATCATGATAGACTGTGAGAACAGACTAGAAGAATATTCCATTTGAATTTGGATCAGAAAAGGCCTCCTAGGGGTGCCTAGTTGGCTCAGTCGGTTAAGCATCTGCCTTAAGCTTAGGTCATGATCTCAGGGCCTTGGGAACGAGCCCTGTGTTGGGCTCCCTGCTCAGCAGGGAGCCTGCTTCTCTCCTTTTGCCCTTCCTCACTGCTCTTCTCTCTTGCATTCACACACTCTCTCTCAAATAAATAAAATCTTAAGGAAGGAAGGGATAGAAACCTAGATAAATAAATAGCAGGACAGAAGTGGGGGGGGGGGGGTGGGTCAGGAGTGCTCCAGACTGAGGGAATAGCATATTCAAAGGCCTGGAGAGGAGAGAGCATGGCCTATTTGGGGACTTCTCTGTTAAGGAGTTTATACTTGGTGGTAATGGGCAATAGGAAGCCTTGGGAATGTTTCAACCCAAGCTGGGGAGTGACCTTGTCAGTTTCAAGCTTTATAAAAATCTCTCTTGTTGCCATGTGGGGTTTGACCAGGAAGGAGTAAGAATTTTGTGAGAGCATTAGTTAGGAAACTCATGTAGTAGTCCAGGCAAGCATGTTGACCAGAGCTGGATAGGAATGGATGGGGACATGGTCTCAGAGAGGCCCAGTTTCCTGTGTGTAGACAATGCCTTCCCCTCCTGCAGCCTGACAAAGGACATGACTGGGAAAGAAGACAACTACCGGGGCCCAGCTGTGCGTGCCCTTTGCCAGATTACTGACGTGAGTCTCCTGCCCCCTCCAAGCAGCCATTCTTCCCTGCTTCCTGGAGAGGCTCAGTTATGATCTTCCTTCACATGCCTTAGGTTGTCCTGTGTCTCCTGGGTAAAACACTGAGCCAGGTGATGGGGTGCGGGTGGGGTGCAGGAACACCAGAAACAGGTTTGCCTCCTTCTTGCCCTCAATCTTCCCACCATCTATACTCCTGACTATTGCTATGGATTGATAGGGTCCCCTCCCACCCCTATTTGTTGTCCCCACAGAGCACCATGCTGCAGGCTATTGAGCGCTACATGAAACAGGCCATCGTGGACAAGGTGCCCAGTGTCTCCAGTTCTGCCCTGGTGTCTTCCCTGGTGTGTAGCTGGGGACCCTGTTACATGGGTGTAATGGGACCCTGTTACATGGGATGGGGGCTAGGCATCAGGTTGGGAAACTGAGGAAATATCAGTTGTTTTTCAGTAGGAAAAAAAGTGTTTCTATGTCCCCAGATCTGAGTCCCACCACATTCTCAGTAAAGGGTACCAAGGAACTCTTGACCGATTCCTTAGGGTGACAGATTGTTGGAATTTTGGTCTGGTGGGAGATCTGTCACCAGGGTGGAGACTGAGTTTGAGAGCTGTTCTCGTGCACTGTCTCACAAAACCAGGACAACAGGGCGTCTCTGGGCTGTCCAAGGGAGGATCCAGAGCTGGACTTAACTGTGAGCTGGGGCCAGGCAGTATGATGGCAGAGCACTCTGCCTACCTGCTTCTTAATGTGCTCTGTTGCCCGTAGCACCTGCTGAAGTGCAGCTTTGACGTAGTCAAGCGCTGGGTGAATGAGGCCCAGGAGGCGGCATCCAGCGATAACATCATGGTCCAGGTGAGGTGTGAGCAGAGGAGTGGTATTTACAATTCTTAGGCATATGGCATGGCACTGGCCAGTCAGAAAGGACACTCTCCTGGAGATCCTGGTGGTCCATAGCAGGAGCAGGCTTTAATCTTTTGTCATTGGATTGTGGGGAGACTTGGGAATTTGGGAAAAGAATCCAGGGTACCACTTGGGAAGGTTTAAGTTAGAGGCTGCTTACCAGCTGGAACTGAAATATTCAAGTATTTGATAACCAGCTGAGTAGTGTCTGGGGGCATGGGAGGGAGCAAACCTGGCCCAGGGAGACAGAGAGCCTTTGCCAAGTTGGCCGTGTTAGTGGTGCATGTAAATAAATACATTGGTGGGGCTTTCAGCCACTCACTCTTTTTCAGTGACCTAGGCCAGGAATTCCTTTAATCTTTGTGAGTCTCAGTTTCCTTTCCTGTAAAATGGGAATGAAAGTTTCTGGCTCACAAGGCTGTAAGAATACTATGAGACAGCATCTAACAACACCTGACCTGTCCAGGGCACCTGGGTGGCTCAGTCTCAGGTGTCCGCCTTCAGTTCAGTTCATGATCCAACAGGCCTGGGATTGGGCCTCGTATTGGGCTCCCCACTCAGCAGAGCATCTGCTTCTCCCTCTGTCCCTCTCTCTGCTTGTGCTCCTTCTCTCTCTCTCTCTCAAATAAATAAAGGTAAAAAAAAAAAAAAAGTCTGACCTTTCAGGTGTGTACCTGTAAGTGTTCCCTGTGTGCTTATCGCCTCTTTCTTCTCACTCCTTGTGCTGATTCTCCTCTCCAGGGCCAGCTGTGGCCCCTCAGAACACTTCCTGGGGTCAGAGAAGCTTCTCACATACAAGGCACCCAAAGTTGCATGCCTTAGCCTTTGAATACCACTCTGGTAAAGAAACAAAAAAGGAAAAGAAAACAAAACAAACAAAAAAAAAAAAAACAAAGGGCAGGGGGATAAGAATGAACTCTGTGTACCTTACATCTCCAAAAGGGGAATCCCTTGACTTTGTGCCCTCAGACCTAGCTTTGCCAGTACCAGCCATGAGTCCTTGGGAGTCAGTAGGGCTACAAATAACTACCTTTAGGGGTGTCATAAGGTTTAACGCTGTAAGATCTCATGGGAGGTGTGCTACACAGAACCTTACAACACATGTCCATGCTCGAGGCCTGGCTCCCACTTTCTCTTGTTGAAAGACATCTCATCTTCTCCTGTTCTTTCATCTCTGTGGTTTCTGTTGTCCCCTCCACATCTGTACTCAGGCCGCCTTGCCAAAATTGGGGGTAGGAGCTAGGCTACAGATATATTCATATGATTTATTGAGTATTGTGTCAGAGGCTGTCCATACAGAGCATCTGGGTAAATTGTTCATAGCCCCTCTGAGGTAGAATGAGAAGGCTAAAGCCCAGAGAGATGTACTGGCCTGCTGGTAGACCTGAGGTTCACATGTCTGTACTATGCCATGATCTCCTATCATCTAGTACCATGCTCTGGGGCTCCTGTACCATGTGCGTAAGAATGACCGCCTGGCTGTCAACAAGATGATCAGCAAGTTCACCAGGCATGGCCTCAAGTCTCCCTTTGCCTACTGCATGATGATCCGGGTGGCCAGCAAGCAGCTGGAGGAGGAGGACGGCAGGTAATGGCTCTCGGCTCCCCTGGCCAGGTAATGCCTCATTCAGTGTTGGGCCACCCCCAACTTCTTGCTGCCCATGTTCTTTTGTAGCCGTGACAGCCCACTGTTTGACTTCATTGAGAGCTGTTTGCGCAACAAGCATGAGATGGTGGTGTATGAAGCTGCCTCAGCCATTGTCAATCTGCCAGGTTGCAGCGCCAAAGAGCTGGCCCCAGCTGTGTCAGGTTACAGACATCCCTTCACCCAAGCCCCACATGTGTATGCCTGCTGGGAACTAGGCCCTGGGCCCAGGGGTCAGGAGAAAGAAAGAAAAAGCCCTCAAATAGGCCATAGTGTTATGTTAAGAGAAGGATTTGGGATCTAGTATGTATTTGGTACCAGGCACTGTACCAGGCTCTCGTGTGCCTTATGTTTGGGGATAGGGTACTTTTAGTTCCATCTTACCATTCATTAAAGAGCTTGGGGCTCTGATAAGAGGCAGAGGTGGGGTTCAGATCCACTCTGCAGCCTATCAGGCTGGCTAGCCATGCCAAGAGAGCCTGGTGGAGGAACCCAATATTTATAAAACCAGTGCATGGTCACTAGGGGCCAAGCTATCTTAGACAAAGGAAAAGCATTTCAGAGGGGTCCCTGAAGCCTGAACACTGGAGCCTGATGGCCTGGATTGGAGTCCTGGCTTCCTGACAGCCATGACACGGGGAGAGATATGCTGTCTGACGTGTAACCAGTTAGCATAGGAACCAGGGCAGTTGTTGAAGCCAGGATGGAGCTAATTCTGCTGGTTTCAGTGCATGCCCAGGAATGGGGAGTGCAGTTCTACTTCACAGAGGTAGGGGGCTCAGGCTTTAGATACAGGCAGTCCTGGATTTCAGTCCTGGTTCTGCTGGTAGCTAGCAGCTGCTCCAGAGTTAACTTTAGTAGCTTTACCCATGTACTTAAGTCTCTGTATCTGTTAAACGGGGATAATAGCTGCTCTGTGAGATTGTGAGAAATGAATGAGACAAGGTACAGCAGCTCCCTAGCACAATGCCTGGAAAATAGCAGGTTCTCAGTAAGTAGCAGCCGGCATCATTCATAACATCCACTGGGCTCTCAGAGGCATATCAAAGCCTCTTTGCTCGTGAGCTCTCTTCCTTGGTTATGATGAGGGTGCCAGCAGGGAAATGAGCACAGGGTTTGGGTCTGAACAGCTTCCTAGCCCTTGTGTGCCCTCCATGCCCTGTGCTGCCCTTCCCTGGAGGCCTGGGCTTTCCCAGCTGCTGAGTGGTGAGGGCAGCCTGGCACATGGCATCTGTCTCCCCACAGTGCTCCAGCTTTTCTGCAGCTCACCCAAGGCCGCTCTCCGCTATGCTGCTGTCCGCACCCTCAATAAGGTAAGGTAAGGTAAGGAAGAGGTGGGCAGAACGGGGGTCTGGCCTTTTGAGAGGGTCAGGGGGTGGCCTAATCAGCTGGAGGCATTTCAATTACCCCTGACCTGAGTTACAAAAGGTGTGGTGCTGGTCACAGTTGCTTTCTACCAGATGGTGAGATGGGCTTGTCTGAGGCCAGAGCCATCAAAAAAGTCCCTTTTTGGTGCACCTGGGTCGCTCAGTGGTTGAGTGTCTGCCTTTGGCTCAGGTCATGATCCCCAGGCCCTGGGATCAAGTCCCTCACTGGGCTCCCTGCAGGGAACTTCTCCCTCTGCCTATGTCTCTGCCTCTCTGTATGTCTCATGAATAAATTCATAAAATCTTTAAAGAAAAAAAGAAAAAGGCCCTTTTTATATCTGTTCTCTCTGTCCTCTCAAACAGGTGGCCATGAAGCACCCTTCTGCAGTGACAGCATGCAATCTGGATCTGGAGAACCTGGTGACGGACTCAAACCGTAGCATCGCTACACTGGCCATCACCACGCTCCTCAAGACCGGCAGTGAGAGCAGCATCGACCGCCTCATGAAGCAGATCTCGTCCTTCATGTCAGAGATCTCAGATGAGTTCAAGGTACCCGGGTGTGCCTGGAACACCCACTGTCCCCAGAGTGAGGAAGACACTTTGTGCCTGCTCCTCCACATTCCCTAGCCCCCAGGCCAAGATTGACCTGGGAGCTGGTCAGGCTTGAAGACTTGGTGGAGAGGGTGGCACTTTGCCCTTCTGAGGGCTCGGACTTGGGAGACACGCTCATCCTGCCTCTGGATCTTTGTCCTTATTGTTCCTTTGTGAGACCAGTTGTCAGGGCATAGAGCGAGGGCTGAGGGAGCAAATGTTGTCCGAGATCTCTCATTTACTAGTATGGGCTGATGGTGGTGCTATTGATCAGTTTGGGGAAGGAGGGAGAGTCAGGTCCTGGATGAGCACAGCGAGAAGGTAATAGTGGTGATTGCAGATATGTTGAGTTTGATGTGCCAGTGAACACCAGGTGGAGTTGCCTGGTGGGCATTTGGAAACACTGGTCTTGAGCTCAGACAACAGACAATGGTTTGAGAGTGAGCGGCATAATAGGTAAAACTACAGGAGCAGAAAGGACTGCCTAAGAGACTTTGTGCAGTGCTCACTTTGGCAGCACATGTACTAAAATTGAGACTGTGTGCAAAGGGGAGAGGGCCAAGACCAAAGTACCTAGGGAGGAACCAGAACAGCTGATGTGTAAGATTGTGGGGGTGGAGGTAGGAAGAGAAGCAGAACAGGTGGCAAGGAGAAGGGCCTGCCAGCTTACTTACTTACTTTGAGGTCTGAGAAAAGCAGAGTCCGGATCCAGAGTCTGGGTCTGGGGCTCTTGGGACCTGTGTGCATGCCACCCTAGTTGGATGGGCTTGGGGATAATGTACTCCCTGAGGGTAGTGGAGTTCCTCTCTCCTCCTTGCCCTCTAGGTCCAGGGCCTGGCTGGACCTAAGAAAGGACTCTGTTGGCATGTAGTAAACTAAGTAACTTGACCCTAGTCTCAGAGGCCGCTGCTCACACATGTCTGTTTGACTCAGGTGGTGGTGGTCCAGGCCATCAGTGCCCTGTGTCAGAAGTATCCTCGCAAACATGCTGTGCTCATGAACTTCCTGTTCACCATGCTGCGGGAAGAGGTAAGAGCTGGCATTTGGGGCCTGCCAGGTCTCCTCGTGCAGGGAGTGACCTGGCTGCTAACTCCATGCTCAGTTTGGAGCCAAGGTCCTCTTCTTGGGGGGTACCCAGATCAACCTATTAACCAGGTAGATTTCCTGGTGTCTGTGGCCTTTATACTCCTCATGAACCATGGTATAAACATACCAATTGCTAGTAATTACAGTAATAAATAATGACTCACCACCCTGGCTTTAAAGACACAGCAGATGCCCTGTGGCGATGCTTATGCCAGAGTCAGGAAAACCTGTGTTCACTGGTGTCTAGTATAGAAAGTTTCTGGGCATTCCAAGAGCTCCAGGGGTGGTTTCTTCTGAAATTAATGCTAATAATGTAACATTGGGTTCTATTTTTGTTTTTGATGTAAGTTTGTGATTCACTTACACTGCCTTCCTTGGGTGTGTCAACAAAACCAATTAATTCAGAGGAGCAGAAGCAAAGGGCTTTAGAGTAGAATTGGTCCCCAGATATTTAGTGCCCCTTTATCCTAGCCCAAAGTGGCCCTTGGAACAAGGCAGGTGAAGAGCCCTTGCCTTGGGTATCTTTGGGATTCTTGCAATATTAGAGGGGAGGAGGGTGCTAATACTTAGGGAGTTTTTAGCTAATGGGTCCAACACTTTGGAGACACCACACAGCGTATACAATCTTGTGATCTTCATAACAGGCCTTGTCAACAGACATCATTTCCTCCCTTTAAAAATCAGGGATCTGGGCAGCCTTGGTGGCTTAGCGGTTTAGTGCCGCCTTCAGCCCAGGGCATGATCCTGGAGGCCCCGGGATTGAGTCCCACGTCAGGCTCCCTGCAGGGAGCCTGCTTCTCCTTCTGTCTGTCTGCCTCTCTCAACCTCTCTCTCTCTCTTTCTCTCTCTCTCTCTCTAATAAATAAATAAATAAAATCTTAAAGAAAAAAAATCAGGGATCTGAGACTCAGGTGAAGTGACCTGCCTGTGGTCACCTGCCCAATCAGTATCTGAGCCAAAATCTGAACCAAGATGTATCTGGCTCCAGAGTCCATGGTTTTTCCCCATACCTCCTTTCTTCCCAGAAAAATTCATGGTTCCAAATATCAGTAAAATGTAAGATTTCATTCATTAGGGTGCAGCAGTCAGACACTGAAACCTTGTGTTCTAGAAATGGATCTGCTGCTTGTGCACAGGGGTATGTCCATTCACTAATCAGAGCAGCTGCCAGCGAAGCCTTGATGCAGTTAGTCTGAGCTTCTTGCTGCCCACCCCCCCCCCTTCGCTGCTTGCCTGGCTGTAAAACTGTTACCGAAAACAGTATTTGAAGGTTTATAGTGCGCTTTCTCACATAACCGCCTCACTGAAATAAAACAGCATACAAATAGCATCTTACCCTTCACAATAATCTGTGAACTAAGTACACTGATGGTCATTATGAATATGCCTGAGGTTCGGACAAGGAAAGTAACTCACAGCCATACAGCAAACTAATCTGAGAACAGGGGCTAGATTTGACCCATGGCCAAATTTACTTGGATTGTACAAAGTTTTAAACATTTCAAGTTAGTGGCCGTTCTTTACAAATCAGGAAAACAGCCACCAGCACCTGCACGACAGATTTCTAGTTTCTTCTGCCAAATTTGGAACATCTGGCAACACTGGGTCGAGTGGTGATTTCCCTTTTTAGGTGGGATGGGCACTGTTCAGTGCCTTACCACTCGTATCCACTGCATTTCTGTTGCCAGATTATGTGCCTGCACCTGTGGGCATCTTGGTTGCCACCTCAGTCATTAAAGTCTGTAAGTCACAGAGCACAGATTTGGTCTGGGATCTTCTGGATCTCTGCTGCCCCATTCTGTTTGTTTTTGTTTTTGTTTTTGTTTTTGTTTTTGATTTATTTATTTATTTATTTATTTATAAGATTTTATTTATTCATGAGAAACACAGAGCAAGGCAGAGACATAGGCATGGGGGAAGCAGGCTCCCTGCAGGAAGCCTCATCCGGATGGGATCCCAGGACCCTTGGGATCAGAACCTGAGCCAAAGGCAGACGCTCAACCCCTGAGCCACCCAGGTGCCTCTGGTTTTGTTTTGATTGTGGTAAAATGCATATGACATTAAATTTACCATCTTAACCTTTTAAGTCTATGGTTCAATATTGTTAAATATATTCACATTGTTGTAGAGCTAATCTCTGTAACTTTTTCATCTTGTAAAACAACCTCAGAGCCTGTTAAACAATAACTTCCTATTTCCCTCTGCCTACAATCCCCAGATACCACCGTTCTTTCTGTCTCTATAAGTTTGATTACTCTAGGTATTTCACATAAATAGAATCATACGCTATTTGTTTTCTTGTGACTGATATATTTCACATAGCATAAATGTCATTGAGTTTCATCCATGTTGTAGGACATAGGAGAATTTCTTTCCCTTTATGGCTGAATAATATATTTATTTTATGGATTGACCACATTTTGTTCATTCATCTATTGAGGGGCACTTTGGTTGCTTCCACCTTTTGGCAATTATGAACAGGGATGTTGAGCTATCTTTTTGAGACCCTGCTTTCTATTCTTTTGAATATATAACCCAGAAGTGGCAGTGCCAGATCATATGGTAATTCTGTTTTGTAAAATTTTTTGAGGAACTCCTGTATGTACTATTTTCCATAGCATCTGTACCACCCAGTCTGCCTTTTACTTCAAAGTTGGGAAGAAAAGCGAGACCCAAAATATTTCTATTAAATGATCTACTATTAGATTTGCAAGGGCCCCAGCATGCATTCAGTCCAAGCCTTATATTTTACACAGAATATAAGCCAGGTCCCTGGTCTCCCTTGACCAGGTTCTGTGTTGGGACCGCTGTCCTTTGTCCTGGTTAGGTGCTGGGCCTCACAGCTCATTTCTGAAAAGCAACCTTCTTGCTCAGCTCAACCCCTCCCATTGCAGGGTGGCTTTGAGTACAAGCGGGCCATCGTGGATTGCATCATCAGCATCATTGAGGAGAACACAGAGAGCAAGGAGACAGGGCTGTCACACCTGTGCGAGTTCATCGAGGACTGCGAGTTCACTGTGCTGGCCACCCGCATCCTGCATCTTCTAGGGCAGGAGGGACCCAAGACCAACAACCCTTCCAAGTATATCCGCTTCATCTATAACCGTGTAGTTTTGGAGCATGAGGAGGTCCGGGCAGGTGGGTCTGAGCTGGTGCTGAACTGGGGCTTTTTTTTTTTTTAAAGCTGTTTTTTATTTAATCATTGAAAGAGATTGTGAGAGAAGCACAAGGAGGGGGGAGAGTCAGAGAGGGAAAAGCAGACTCCCTGCTGAGCAGGGAGCCCGATGCAGGGCTAGATCCCAGGACCCCAAGACCACGACCTGAGTGGGAGGCAGTTGCTTAACTGACGGAGCCACCCAGGCACTCCCCAAACTGGGGCTCTTAACTGCTGCTTGAGCAAATGGCCTGCTGAAGGGACCTAAGCCCCAGCCCACAGGCACTCTGTGTTCTTGCCTGACAAGCTCCATGATTTATAACATTGTGGAAAGGACCTCAAATGCTTGGGTATCACCCAGTTGGATGGTTCTTTAGCTCTCTCATTTATGTTACTGATTTTTGGTTTTTAACTTTGACTACATGTTGGTGTTTAGCTTTCTTTTATTTCTTGCTGTTTTTTGAAAACTGTAGCTTTATTGAGATATAAATCACAGACTATAAAATTCACTATTTATGTATTTTTTTATATTTTTATTTTTTATTTATTTATGATAGTCACAGAGAGAGAGAGAGAGAGAGAGAGAGAGAGAGGCAGAGACACAGGCAGAGGGAGAAGCAGGCTCCATGCACCGGGAGCCCGACGTGGGATTCGATCCCGGGTCTCCAGGATCGCGCCCTGGGCCAAAGGCAGGCGCTAAACCGCTGCGCCACCCAGGGATCCCTATGTATTAAGAGAAGGAGCAGGGGAAAGAGGAGAGAGAAACTTAAACAAGCTCCATACCCAGTGCAGAGCCTGATGCAGGGCTCTCTCTCACAACCCTGAGATCATGACCTGAGCCAAAATTGAGAGTCAGGTGGTTAACCAACTGAGCCACCCAGGCACCCCAAAACGCACTCTTTTAAATAAGTATATAATTCAATATGCATCCATCATATTTTTCTCTTTTTTTAAGATTTTATTAATTTATTCATGAGAGACACAGAGAGAGAGAGAAAGGCAGAGACAGAGGCAGAGGGAGAAGCAGGCTTCATGCAGGGAACCTGATGTGGGACCCGATCCTAGGACCCCAGGATCATGACCTAAGGTGAAGACAGAAGCTCAACCGCTGAGCCACCCAGGTGTCCCGCCATCATATTCTTTATTTCAAATTTACTGTCTTCTCATGCCCCCACTGGACAGATCTTTCCAGTTTCAGCGATTGATATTCATTAATAATAGTTCATTTTCTTACATTAATCCAAAGGTTAATAACTACAAATTGAGGCCATTTGTGTATAGAAGCTGAGCAACCTGTGTGTGGCTAGCTTCTGTGGCCTCATCTCAGTTAATGCCAAAATGGCTCCTGGAACCCAAGATTGGGGCTGCCTTCTCCATGAAACAGATGAGGGAGCTGAGGCCCAGTGAAGGTCCGTCCAAGACCAGTCATTGCAATGGTGGCAGATTTGGGCCTCCATGCTCTCAGGACTGCTTATAAGCTCTGGGGCTCTTCTGCTCAAACACCTGTTCCAAGTGCTGGAAGTGTCCGAGCTATAAGCTGTCAGGTGTGTTAAATAAATCATAGTTGCTTCATAAACACAGGTGCTGTGAGTGCTCTGGCCAAGTTTGGAGCCCAGAATGAAGAGATGTTACCCAGTATCTTGGTGTTGCTGAAGAGGTGAGTCTTTTTTAAAAACAGCTTTATTGACATATGTTTTGCAAGCCATAAAGTTCACCAACTCAAAATGTGTAATGTGATGTTTTTTATTATATTCACAGAGCTGTGTAACCATCACCGTAATCTAAGTTTAAAACATTTCTGTCATCCCCAATAGGAACCCTATATCCATGGTGCTTATACGGCAGACTAAATGTTGTACTAGGGTAGTATTTTTTGTGGATGTGTGTTCCTAGCATTAAGACTCCTTGGTTTCTGTGGGTTTTTTGCAATATATGAAGTTTGATGAGGCTGTTTTCAACTGTACCTGCTTGGCTGTTTTGCTGGTTAGCTGGTGAGGGTGGAGATAGAAAAGAAACCCTATATCCATTACTTGTCACTTTGCCGTCCCCACAGCACCCCCCCCTACTCAACCCCAGACAACCACTAATCTATTTTTTATCTCTATGGATTAGCTCATTCTGGTCATTTCATGAAATGGAATCATTTAATCTGTGGGCTTTCATGTGTTTGGCTTCTCCACAATGTTTTTTTTCCAAGGTTCATTCATGCTGTAACATGTACCAATACTTCATTCCTTTTTATGGCCAAAGAATTCATTGTACAGGTACACCACATTTTAGCTCTTCACCAAATTGACAGACATTTGGGTTCTTCCCATTTTTTAGTTCTTGCAAATAATGCTGTGGTGAACATTAATGTACAAGTTTCTGTGTGACCTGTGTTGTCAGTTCTCAAGAGAATTCACCCAGGAGGGGGAATTGTTGGGTCATACTAAATTCTGTTTTCATGTCTTTTGCCCATTTCATGATTGGATTGTTTGTTTCTTTGCTGTTGAGTTTAATAAGTTCTTTTTTTTTTTTTTTAAGATTTTATTTATTCATGAGAGACAAAGAGAGAGAGGCATAGACAGGCAGAGGGAGAAGCAGGCTCCACGCAGGGAGCCCGACCTGGGACTCGACCCCGGGTCTCCAGTATCACACCCTGGGCTGAAGGTGGCGCTAAACCGCTGGACCACCCGGGCTGCCCCTGATAAGTTCTTTATAGATCTTGGATACTAGCCCTTTATCTGATATGTCATTTGTGGATACCTTCTCCCATTCTGTAGGTTGTCTTTTAGTTTTGTTGACTGTTTCTTTGCTGTGCAGAAGCTTTTTATCTTGATGAAGTCCCAATAGTTCATTTTTGCTTTTGTTTCCCTTGCTTTCCTAGATGTATCTTGCAAGACATTGCTGTGGTCAAGTTCAAAAAGGGTGTTGCCTGTGTTCTCCTCTAGGATTTTGATGAATTCATGTCTCACATTTAGAACTTTCATCTATTTTGAGTTTATCTTTGTGTATATTGTAAGAGAATGATCCAGTTTCATTCTTCTGCACGTGGCTGTCCAATTTTCCCAACACCATTTATTGAAGAGGCTGTCCTTTTTCCAGTGGATAGTCTTTCCTCCTTTGTCGAATATTAGTGAACCATAGTGTTGAGGGCCCATTTCTGGGTTCTCTATTCTGTTCCATTGATCTATGTATCTGTTTTTGTGCCAGTACCACACTGTCTTGGTGGATCACAGCTTTGTAGTACAACTTGAAACCCGGCATTGTGATGCCCTCGGCTCTGGTTTTCTTTTTTAATATTTCCCTGGCTATTCAAGGTCTTTTCTGATTCCACACAAAGCTTAAGATGATTTGTTCCAACTCTCTGAAAAAAGTCCATGGTATTTTGGTAGGAATTGCATTGAACGTGTAAATTGTCCTGGGTAGCATTGACATTTTCACAACATTAATTCTTCCAATCCATGAGCATGGAATATTTCTCCATCTCTTTGTGTCTTCCTTAATTTCTTTCAGAAGTGTTCTGTAGTTTTTAGGGTATAGATCCTTTATCTCTTTGATTAGGTTTATTCCTAGGTATCTTATGATTTTGGGTACAGCTGTAAATGGGATTGACTCCTTCATTTCTCATACTTCAGTCTCATTGTTAGTGTATAGAACTGCCACTGATTTCTGGGCCTTGATTTTGTATCCTGCCACGCTGCCAAATTGCTGTATGAGTTCTAGCAATCTTGGGGTGGAGTCTTTTGGGTTTTCTATGTACAGTATCATGTCATCTGTGAAAAGGGAGAGTTTGACTTCTTCTTTGCCAATTTGAATGCCTTTTATTTCTTTTTGTTGTCTGATTGCTGAGGCTAAGACTTCTAGTACTATGTTGAATAGCAGTGGTGAGGGTGGAATCATGAAATGGGCAAAAGACATGAATAGAAATTTCACCAAAGAAGACATAGACATGGCCAAAAACACATGAGAAAATGCTCCACATCACTTGCCATCAGGAAAATACAGATCAAAACCACAATGAGATACCACCTCACACCAGTGAGAATGGTGAAAATTAACAAGACAGGAAACAAATTAACAAGACAGGGCTCCAGGATCGCGCCCTGGGCCAAAGGCAGGCGCCAAACCACTGAGCCACCCAGGGATCCCTTTACTTCTTAATTTGAGAGAGAGAATGTGAGTGGGGAAGGAGAGGATGTGAAGAAAGGGGAACCCTCTTGCACTGTTGGTGGGAATGTGAACTGGTACAGCCACTCTGGAAAACAGTGTGGGAGGTACCTCAAAGAGTTAAAAATAGAGCTTCCCTATGACCCAGCAATTGCACTGCTGGGGGTTTACCCCAAAGATACAGATGCAGTGAAAGACCGAGACACCTGCACCCAATGTTCATAGCAGCAATGTCCAAAATAGCCAAACTGTGGAAGGAGCCTCAGTGCCCATCGAAAGATGAATGGTTAAAGAAAATGTGGTCTGTGTATACAGTGGAATATTACTCAGCCATTAGAAATGACAAATAGGGCAGCCCTGGTGGCACAGCGGTTTGGCGCCGCCTGCAGCCTGGGGTGTGATCCTGGAGATCTGGGATCGAGTCCCACATCGGGCTCCCTGCATGGAGCCTGCTTCTCCCTCTCCCTCTGCCTGTGTCTCTGCCTCTCTCTGTGTGTCTATGAATAAATAAAATCTTTAAAAAAAAATAGAAATGACAAATGCCCACCATTTGCTTCAAGTGGATGGAACTGGAGGGTATTGTGCTGAGTGAAGTAAGTCAGTCGGAGAAGGACAAACTATATGGTTTCACTCATACAGGAAATATAAAAAATAGTGAAAGGGATTATAGGGAAAAGGAGAGAAAATGAGTGGGAAATATCAGAAAGGGTGACAACAGAAGAGACTCCTGACTCTGGGAAATGAACAAGGGGTAGTGTAAGGGGAGGTGGGTGGGGGGATGGGGTGACTGGGTGATGGGCACTGTGGGGGGCACTTGACAGGATGAGCACTGGGTGTTATGCTATATGTTGGCAAGTCAAACTCCAATAAAAAAAAAATTTGTTTTTTGACACATGCTGCTGGATATAGGAGATTGCCTTCTTCACTGGATGGACTTCAGGGAGGGGGTCCAGGGAATATGAATATGGGCACCCCTTAGGTAGTTAGAATATCATAGGCTCCCCTGTGCTTTTCATGCCTGGATTGCACATCTAGGGACTAAGCTTTAGGAGACTTGCTTCCTCTGGCCTCTGATGAAGGCTTCCCGTATCCCTCCTGCTACCCCTGTGGGGCCCCAGCCAGGAAAACTGTGTGTTCTGACTGCAGGTGTGTGATGGATGATGACAATGAAGTAAGGGACCGAGCCACCTTCTATCTCAATGTCCTGGAGCAGAAGCAGAAGGCCCTCAATGCAGGGTATATCCTAAATGGTGAGTCTTACCAGCTCCTTTGACTTGGCCCCATCCCAGAGTTATGGCCCTTCTCACTATTCCAGAGCAGGTGCACCTGATCCTCACTGGGGAGGGGAAGCCTGAGGCAAGACACTTTCGGCTAGACTTGCATGGCAACTTCATGGTATCACTAACCTCAGGAGACCTACAATCTTGTGGTTCACACCAATGTGGGTGGAAACAGCTCGGTGAATTGAAACACTAGTCATTAATAAAAATCTCTCTTTGCATAGTACTCTACTCTCTATAAGTCATTCTTCTATATACATTTATCTCCATACCAGCCATGTGAAGAAGGATATAGATGAGAAAGTGGAGGCCTAGAGGGTTTTAAGTGGTTTTCTCAGTGGTCTAGGGTCATAAAACCTAGACCCCTGGGTCTCAGTCTTTTGTGGGGGATTCCAGGTGCTCGTTCTGTCATGTATGCAGGCATGTCTGTCTCCCACTGGCTTCTAGGTCTGACAGTTTCCATCCCTGGTCTGGAGAGAGCTCTGCAGCAGTATACTCTAGAACCATCGGAAAAACCTTTTGACCTCAAGTCTGTGCCCCTGGCCACCACGCCAATGGCAGAGCAGAGAACAGGTAAGTAATATCTGTGCTCCTTTCAGAGGCTGTCAGGTCCAAAGCTCTGTGGGAAGGTCTGCATGGGCCCTGAAGCCACTAAACCTAGTCAGGATGGGGGTGCTTATACCAAAAGGATGGAATAATCCTTTCTACGTCTGGCTCCAGGACATAGAGATGCATGCATACACTCTTTCTCACGTGTTCTGTACTCTTACATGTTCACACTCTGTCAGGGGGGTTGGAAGTTATAATCCCTAAGTAACAGTTCTGTGGTCAACATCCCCATTACTGGAGTTGTTGGTCACAGTGTTTGTTTGCTCCTGCAGAAAGCACCCCCATCACAGCCGCCAAGCAGCCTGAGAAAGTGGCAGCTACCCGGCAAGAGATCTTCCAGGGTGAGTAGCAGTGCTTGGTGGGGCTCTTAGGACCTGGGCTTGGTCTCCTCAGCTTTAGGGTAGTTGATCTCAGGGAAATTAGAAGAGACTCAATCAACAACAGTTCTTACTCTTTTTTTTTTTTTTTAAGATTTATTTATTGATTTATGATAGACTTAGAGAGAGAGAGAGAGGCAGAGACACAGGAGGAGGGAGAAGCAGGCTCCATGATGGGAGCCCGACGTGGGACTCGATCCCAGGACTCCAGGATCGCGCCCTGGGCCAAAGGCAGGCGCCAAACCACTGAGCCACCCAGGGATCCCTTTACTTCTTAATTTGAGAGAGAGAGTGTGAGTGGGGAAGGACAGAGGGAGAAGCAGACTCCCTGCTGAGCAGGGAGCCCAATGCTGGGCTTGATCCCAGGAACTTAGGATCATGACTAAGCCGAAAGCAGATGCTTGGGATTCCTGGGTGGCTCAGTGGTTAGGTACCTGCCTTCAGCCCAGGGCATGATCCTGGAGTCCCAGGATGGAGTCCCACGTCAGGCTCCCTGCATGGAGCCTGCTTCTCTCTCTGCCTATGTTGTCTCTGCCTCTCTCTGTGTGTGTCTCTCATGAATAAATAATTAAAATCTTAAAAAAAAAAAGGAAGGAAGGAAAGAAGGAAAGAAAGGAAAAGGAAAGGAAAGAAAGGAAAAGAAAAGAAAAGCAGATGCTTAACTGACTGAGTCACCCAGACTCCCATCAACAACAGTTCTTATTCTGGAGTGCTGGGCCCTGAGGGTACCCTAGACAGCACATTTAATCCTCAGTTGTAAGGTATTGGGTCCATTTAGTATTGGAGGAATTGGAAGTTCAGAGAGAGAAAGTGATATGCCTAAAGTTGCATTAGCAAGAAAGTAGAGGGGTTGGAATTAAGATTCACATCAGACTGGCTCAAGGCTACCACTTGGCCTTGGTTCTGAGAGCCCAGGCTGATACCAGAGGTCAAATTCAGTATAGTTGGGGTCCAAAGACCCTAGTATTTTTTTTTGGATTCCAGAGACATTTAAGTCCACACTGTCTGGAAAGGTTTTATTTAGATATTTATCTATCCCTCTGGTCTTGCATCTATTTAAGGGTAGAGGCTGTGTATCTAATTGCCATACCATATTATCTACTGAATTCCCACCTTCAGGGTCTAACATGTGCCCCTCCTTCTTCTTGAAGGATCTCCTATGCTCATCTCTTGTATTCCAGCTCTTCTGTCTTCTCTTAATTAGTTCTATATGGTTCTTCACAGGTTTTGTCTTTTATATGCTCTATCATGGCACTTAGAACAGTACCTTTCTTCCTCACGGTCAGTTACCAATTATTGTTTAATTAAATCCCCCCCCTTTTCCATTCCATTCGAGAATCCTATCTTCTATCAATTTACCTTTCAAATTCAGCAAAACTAGGATCTGGAACTAACTGGGACCACTCTAACACAGAATTTTTCCTTCTGTATTACCTTCTCCATGCTGTTACCACAAATCACCACAAGCTTAGTGGCTTAGCACCACACAAATTTATTATCTTACAATTCTGAGGGTAGAGGTCTAAAATGGGTTTCACTGTGTTGGTATTGCTGAGCTCCCTCTGGAGGCTTTAGGGGAGAATCGTGTCTTTGCTTTTTCTAGTTTCTGGAGGCCTCCTTCATTGCTCTCCTGATGATCCCTTCCTTCACCTTCATAGCCAGCACCTTCACAGTCAGCCAAATCTGATTCTGAGCCTTTTGCCTCCTTCTCATAAGGATCCTTGTGATTACTTTGGGCCCACCCAGATAATCCAGGATAATCTCGCCTTCTCAAAAATCCAACTTAATCGCATCTGCAAAATCACTTTTACCATGTGATGTAACGTCTTTACAGGTTCTGGGAGTTAGCCTGTCTACATCTTGGGATCACCATTCTGACATACCTTCGAAGGAAGACTCCTTCTAAATCTCTAAGGGGCTGTGAATTTCATCTTTAAACAGTCTTCCGAAGCCTAACGTTTATTGATCACCTGTTCAGTTCTAGGAATTTTGCTAGATCCTGATATTTATTGCTTCATTTATCTTTACAACAATACTGTGAACAAGATTGTTAAATCTATTTTATTGGTGAAGAATCAGACACTCAGTGTTAACGGATAGCTTCTATAGAATCCCCTGGGTTAGTTAAGTGTCAGGTGTAGAAACATGGTGCTCCAAGAAGTAAATTCCCACAGAAAAAGCGCTGTAGTAGCTCATGATCATGATGGCCCAAAAGTGCCCGCTGATATCTAGGCTGGCTCTTTCTGGGCTTTTTACTGCCTGCACATTCATCAGATGCAGTCCTGCAGGTGGCAGAGGACTGAAGCAGTCACAAAGAGAAAGCAAAAAATAATAATAATGCCTACTTTTTTTGTCTCTACCCATGAAACATGAATTGAGTACCTACTAAGTTCAGGGCAAAATAATCAGATCCCTGGCCTTGCCACAATTCCTGTCCTTATAGAGTTCAACTTAATTGGGAAGACAAGTTAAAAATCTTAGGGCAGTGGTCTACACATATTAGTGTACATCAGAAACATCTGAGAAAATTTCTTAGAAATGAGATTCCTGAATCCCAGAGCCAGAGCATATTTATGATGGGCCAAGAATCTGAGTTTTTGACAAGTCACAACTCTTAGATAACTCTTGACACCAAGTGATCCATGACCATACTTTGAGAAACGATGCCCCTACTGTAGAACAGGGAAGAGAGCAGTAGGCACAGTCATCATAGACAAACATGGTGTGCAGACTGCTGCCAGATGTGGGCCTGTAGGCCAGAAGCCCAGTGCTGGAAGCAGGCTTTGGGGTGTAGGGGTAGGCTTTATTTACCAGGTGCCCAAGACCACTTGAAGTGAGGTTTTCTACAAGTCTGAATCAAACATCTCATTACTGGCCAGTTTATCTTAACTGACAAATGTATAGGACCAGTTTGTTCTTTTGCCTGATTTTGTGGCTATAACGTCATTCATCTCGTCTTTAGAGTTTTTTTTTCTTTTTTTTTTTTTTTAAAGATTTTATTTATTCACCAGGAACACACACAGAGAGAGGGGCAGAGACACAGGCAGAGGGAGGAGCAGGCTCCATGCAGGGAGCCCGATGTGGGACTCGATCCCAGGTCTCCAGGATCACACTCTGGGCTGAAGGCGGTGCTAAACTGCTGAGCCAGCCAGGCTGCCCAGAGTTTTCCTTTTAAGAATTCTTGCTGAGCTTCTAAAGTTGTAGGAGTCTCCAAATGGATTAGGCCTCAGACATTGGGGTCTCTCAGTCAGTTTTCTGTGGCTGAGGTCTTTTGTTAGCAAGAGGAGAAAATGTATTGGTATATTTGGGAAATAGCGAGTAACCCGTTGTGTATATATATGCATCCATCTCAGTAGGGTGAAAGACCTGGAGAGTTGGCCATGAGCATATATTAGAAACCATCACAGGTTGGTCTGGGAATTAAAAGGCTGAGTGAATTTGTGGCCTGTGGCTTTCAGAGCAGTTGGCGGCAGTGCCAGAGTTCCATGGGCTGGGACCCCTCTTCAAGTCTTCACCTGAGCCTGTGGCCCTCACTGAATCAGAGACAGAGTATGTCATCCGCTGCACCAAACACACCTTCACTGATCACATGGTGTTCCAGGTGAGCAGGGAGTGCCGAGGCCGTGCTGGGGCTTGGGCCTAGGGAGTGGTCTTAAGTGCGACAGGTCCTATAGGGTCCCACACTGATTTGGTCAGGAGCCCAATTTAATGATAGGTTCTTTCACCAGCTGGTATGTATCTTGCAGCCTTGACTCAGGACTTCTCTGGCTCTTATGTGTCAGCATGGGGACAGGGAGCCTGTGCAGAGGTACTGGGATAGGAATTAGTTTGGCTCATGGGGTGAGTTAGGATCTCTGGGCTGTTCCTCTACAGCAGGGCTTAGACCTAGAGCAGTCTCTTAGCAACCCCTCTCCTCCCTGGTTCAGTTTGACTGCACAAACACACTCAACGACCAGACCTTGGAGAACGTCACAGTGCAGATGGAGCCCACTGAAGCCTATGAGGTGGTCTCTTACGTGCCTGCCCGAAGCCTACCCTACAACCAGCCTGGGACCTGCTACACATTGGTGGCACTGCCCAAGGAAGACCCCACAGCTGGTGAGCCCCTCTCCAGAAATCACCCTGGACCATGTGAGAACCCTGGGGATCCAGATGGTGTGGGCCAAATGTACACCAGCCATTTGTCTCCTCTGAGAGCTTCAACTCCTTGATTTCAGTCTTTTTTTTTTTTTTTTTTTTAAATTTTTATTTATTTATGATAGTCACAGAGAGAGAGGGAGAGAGGCAGAGACATAGGCAGAGGGAGAAGCTGGCTCCATGCACCGGGAGCCCGATGTGGGATTCGATCTCGGGTCTCCAGGATCATGCCCTGGGCCAAAGGCAGGCGCTAAACCGCTGCGCCACCCAGGGATCCCCTTGATTTCAGTCTTGAGGAAAAGAAGAAGAAAGGCTGAATCCTGGGAACTTGTCCTACATCATCCCATTTCACCCTCATAGTCTCCTAAGGGGATAAGTACTGCTCTCCCTATTCCTAGATGAGACTCAGGGTAAAGGACTTGCCTGAGTTCCTGTGGCTGGTAAGAGGCAGAACCCAGGTCTCTCTGGTTCTCAACTTGTACTTTTTCATTTTACCATGAGAGTACAAAGATAGGCACAAAGAATCAAACACCCCAGCTCCACTCCTTCCAAGGGACCCACCAGCGTCTTTTTCCAGACCCTGGACTTTGGACATGTGACTGGCATGGGCTTAGCCATCCTGCAAGCACCCCTGCTTTCCTCTTTCTTCCTTCCCTCTGAGGGGGCTCCTCAAACCCATGACTTAATTCTTCCACTCTTCCACAAGGTGGTATCTTCTGTCCAAATTTGTGGGGTTGGATGGCTATTTTGTGTGGGGTTGCTGCTATTGATAATATAACACAGGCCTGGGGAATAGGCCATGGCCACCTGCCCTATGGAGGAGCTTATCCCCTGTAGGGACTAGGGCCAACCTGACCACCCAGCCTTTCTTCCCTGCAGTGGCCTGCACATTCAGCTGCATGATGAAGTTCACTGTCAAGGACTGTGACCCCACCACTGGGGAGACTGATGATGAAGGCTATGAAGATGAATATGTGGTAAGAAGCTAGTGTTGGGAGGCTCAATTTTGTGCCTAAGATTGCAGAGCAGCCCCTTCCAGGAGCTAACAATTAGACTTCAAGCTTTCTAGAGAAGTTGGATTGGTTTGCATCTGTTGAGTAGTCCTTTCATGCACTCAAAGGATGTCTAATTCCACTTTTCTGAGCTTGGATGAGCTGAGTGCAGGATCGCTCTGGGGTTTGACTGTGGGGCAGTGTGGTTCAGTACCATCTGAGGGCAGACTCAATCTGATGCAAATTATTCCAGCTCCTCGCGACTAGAGGGACAGTCACTGTGGAATGTAATTGACATTGTCACACGGGGGCCATTGTTAAGGGAACCTCCCAAAGCCAGCAGTAACCCTAAGAGCAGGAATTGCCCTAGGATCAAGTGAGCTCCTTGGGAGAACTGGGCCTGAGGATTGCTTCTGCTGTGGGAGCTGAGTCCTATTTACACACACCTGAAACAAACATCCCCAAGAGTAGGGGCTCAGTGAAGAGCTGGTGGCTGGATAAATGGGGAACCTTTATGTGCTCTCTCAGTCCAAGGTTGGGGGTTAATATGTGTCAGGTTCAGAGAGGACACAGCTGAGATGGAGGCTAGGGGTCCAGAATCTGTCAGGCTCAGAGATTCTGAGGCAGGGGGTGGGATCTGATGAGTCAGAAGTGTCTGAGCCGTAGAAGGCAGACCTTTGGATCCTTAAGGCACTGACTCTAGGCAGGCTTCCAAAGGGACGTGACCTTGCAGCTGACATCCTAAGGTGAGCACTCGGGTCAGGGCATTTCGGTTGAAAGGACACCACTTGGCTGTGAGCACCTGAAGGAAAGTCCAGTTACTGTATGTCCCCAGAGCCAAGCACAGTGCTCTGTGTCTAGTGAGCACTTGCCCAATGCGTTGCAGAAAGGGATGAGCAGTGAGTGCAGAGCAGATGCCCCACAGGTGTGCAGAACAGGAACCCATTCCCCTGGAGGTGTATGCCTAACTTCCACCTCCATCTCCACAGCTGGAAGATCTGGAAATCACTGTTGCTGATCACATCCAAAAGGTCATGAAACTGAACTTTGAAGCAGCCTGGGATGAGGTAGGGGATGAGTTTGAGAAGGAGGAAACATTCACCTTGTCTACTATCAAGACGCTTGAAGGTAAAGTCCTTGGCTATTGAAAGGTGTCCTCCCCTTTCACTCCTCCTGGCCTTGGCCCCCCAGGAACCCAGGGCCATGTTGAGAGTATATACTTCAGATGGCAGTTCATGAAAAGGCCCTTAGAGAGGGCCTGGCTGGCTCAATAGAACAGCATGTGACTCTTGATCACAGGGTCATGAGTTTGAGCCCCACGTTGGGTGTAGAGATTACTAAATAAAATTTTTAAAAGCGCAACTTAGAGCAGGCTTAGAGGAGGGGGAGTTGTGGTGACACAAAGGTAGAAATGAGATGTGGCTTAATGATGCTGGGATTTCTCCCTACAGAGGCTGTGGGCAATATCGTGAAATTCCTGGGAATGCACCCTTGTGAGAGGTCAGACAAAGTGCCAGATAACAAGAACACCCACACATTGCTCCTGGCTGGTAAGCAACACTTCTAGGTGGGAAGGGCCTACGTAGTTTACAGTCTGCATGCTACTGCGCCCTGGGTTGAGGGCTCCCACTGGGAACATGGGGATTCAAATTTATAGCATTGAAAATTCACAAAGTAAGGGGCACCTGGGTGGCTCAGTCGGTTAAGCGTCTGCGTTCAACTTAGGTCATGATCTTAAGGTCCTGGAATGGAGCCCTGTGTCCGTCTCTCTGCTCAGTGGGGAGCCTGACACTCCCCCTGCTTGTGCTTTCTCTTACTCTGTATAATAAATAAAATCTTTAAAAACACAAAAAAAGAAAATTCACAAAGTAAAAAAAGCCCAGCAGTGAAATATCCTCCAACCCTTGCTGCCTGTCATCTAATTTCTTTCTGACAGGTGACTGATCAGCATTGCTATTATAAACTAAACAGTGATTTTATGGATACGAACACTGACATGCACAATTTCCTATTTTAACTCAGATGTTTACGTGTAAATAGTATATATATTGTCTTTCCTATGCTTGGCTGGCTCAGTCGGTAGAGCATGTGATTCTTGATCTCAGGGTCCTAAGTTTGAGCCTCACATCGGGGGTGGAGATTACATTAAAAATATATTTAAAAATGCATAGAGTTTCCTCTTTTTCTAATTGTGGTGAAATGTACATAATGTAAAATTTACCATTTTAAGCTCAGGTATACAGCCCAGTGGCATGAAGTATATCTGCATTATTGTGTAGATATTAGCACTGTTCTTCTCCAGGACTTTTTTATCATCCCAGAGTAAATCTTCATACTTATTTGTAGCTTCCTTATATTCCATTGTATGGGTGTACCATATTTTATAGAATCAGCCTGCATTGATAAATATATAGATTGCTAAAAATATATATATAGATTGTTCCAGGCTTTTTGCTATTACAAACAATGCTACAGTGAATAATCATGCACACACACATACTTTATTTTGCATGTATTCCCTGAGGATATCTATAGGATAAACTTCCCAAGGCATTACCAGGTCAAAGCGCATTTCTCATTTTGATAAAAATTTCTAGTTGCCTTCTATTGGAACTGTATGCCTTTCCTTCCACACTGTGGACAACATAGTATGTTATCAGTATAATACAGTAATCAGTAATATACAGAGTATATTATCAGGTCATTATCAAATGATCTTTGCCAGTCTGGGTGGAAAATGGTATCTTAGTGTAGTTTTTATTTTATTTTATTTTTTTAATTTTATTTATTTATTCATGAGAGACACACAGAGCAAGGCAGACATATAGGCCAAGGGAGAAGCAGGCTCCATGCAGGGCGCCCGATGTGGGACTTGATTCCAGGTCTCCAGGATCACATCCTGAGCCAAAGGCAGATGCTCAACGGCTGAGCCACCCAGGTGTCCCTATAGTTTTTATTTTATATTTCTTGCATATTGAATGAAGTTAAGCATTCTTCCCAAATATGTGTGCCATTTGTATTTCTTTTTCTGTGAATTATTTCCATATCCTTTCTCTAATTCTCTACTGGGTTTGTGGGTCTTTTTTTAATAGGAATGGTATTTTAAGAAGTCAACATGGAAATTTTCAAACTTACGCAAAAATTGAATACTATAATGAACCCTCATATGCTCATCTTCCAGTTTCAGTAACTTAACAGCATCCATACCACCACTCCCTCTATCCCCCATCCCCGGTTTATTTTATTTTATTTTATTTTATTTTATTTTATTTTATTTTATTTTATTTATTTTATTTTATTTTATTTTATTTTAATTATTTTTTTAATAAATAAATTTATTTATTTGTTCATGAGAGACACAGAGAGACAGAGGCAGAGACAGGCAGAGGGAGAAGCAGGCTCCATGCAGGGAGCCTGACATGGGACTCGATCCTGGGACCCCGAGATCATGCCTTGAGCCGAAGGCAGACAGACACTCAACCGCTGAGCCACCCAGGCATCCCATCCCGTTATTTTAAAGAAAATTCCAGATACAGCATTTTGTATGTAAATGTCTCTATATCTGTATATTTCTCTAAGAGATAATAATGCCTTTTTTAAAGGAGTGAGGGCAATACAGTTATCACACCTAAAACTCAACAAAAGGAAATGGGAGATTTTCTTTTTTTCCTGTTTCTTTTTTTAAGATTTTATTTATTTATTCATGAGAGCTGCAGAGAGAGATCCCGGGACTTGGGACTCTGGGTTCACGCCCTGGGCCAAAGGCAGGCGCTCAACTACTGAGCCACTCAGGCGTCCCTTTTTCCTGAGTGTTTCTAAACAGGGTTGGGAGGCAGTTCTGCTTCAGTGCCCTGCTCACAGCTGATAGACCCCAAGCGGTTGTTTCTGGCCACACTGAAGCAACCTAGTCCCCTGGGTCTTGCAGACACCTGCGATGCGGTTTTGTCATGGAGGGGCTGTCCCTTCATCTTTGCTCTTAGATTTAGCCAACATGCATGAGAGCCTCTGTGATGCCAGGTAAAAGCCTTGTATGTTTTATTAATTCATTTGCACCTGGCAGAAGCTTAAAAAACAGTGTAATTATCTCCTTTACTTCATAGTTGAGGATACTGTAGCTCAGAGAGGTAAAGTGACTTGCATAAAATCTCAGGGATTTCAGCCCAACTCCCGTTTGCAGGCCCACTCCCGTTTCACTGCATCACAGCCTCCTTGATGAGTTGCTACAAATCCCACCCTTAGCCCACTCTCTGCAGCTTCTTCCTTACACACCTGTACTTCTCTCTTTCCTCTAGGTGTGTTCCGGGGAGGTCATGATATCTTGGTGCGCTCCAGACTGCTGCTTTTGGACACAGTAACAATGCAGGTGACAGCCAGAAGTTCAGAGGAGCTGCCAGTAGACATCATCTTGGCATCTGTGGGCTAAGGGGCCAAACTGCATGGGCCCTGCTCCTACCCTTTTCCCCTCAACACTACGCAGAAGTCATGCCTTCAACCTGAATTCCAATGGAGACTCCTTCCCAAGCCTCTGCATTCAAAAACAACTAGGAATCACTGGGAAAAAAAATTTTCCCTGCAGGACTGCTAGGGGGTAACTCTTTTTTTCCTTTTTTTAAATAGGGGATGATTTTAGCTTGTCCTAGAACCTGTTGCCCTTCTTGTAGGGTAGGACATCGCAAATGAATAAAATGCTCGCACCTCCTCTTGAATTTATCCCCAAGAAAACCATCTTGTCCATATAAATAAATCAGCATGTATTTATTGAATGGCTGCTACTCTGCAGACTCATGCTTAAGGGCTGCACTTTCCCCTTCCCCCTTCTGAGCCCCATCCCAGGAACACCTGACCTATCCCCTTTACACACACAGCCTTTTGGCTGCTGTACTTGAGGTCAGACGGCTTCCACTCCTCTCCATTCAAGCCCCAGGAACAGGAGCAGCGCAGATTTGTGGAGAAGATGACAGCAGGCACTGAGGTTGCACCTGTTCTTGCTATCCTGACCATTGCTCCCTCTCTAGGTTATGAATGGGGCCCTCAGAGGGTTTGGATGGATGATTTGGGTGTTCTCTAACATGCGCACTGGGGTTTGTCTGCTCCCAATTCAGCCCAATTCTGTGAACACACAGGGGAAGAACAGCCCCCTCTCTAAGGAGAGCACTCTGTTGGCTGAAGACCAGAAAGCCTTGGTTTATGTCCCAAGGGAGCAGGCTCAGAGGCCACCTCAACTTCTGTTAAACTCAAGCCAAGTAGCTTTGCTAATTTCATGCCCGAAATACACCTGCAAGGCCTGTTTTTAAAAAATCTAGGTCTCACCCTTAAAAATTCAGTTTTAGGGTTAGGAAGGGAAGGAAGGGAATTTTCCTGGAAAATTGCATTCTGGTGCCCACTGAAGTATGAGAGTGAAGTATGAAGTTTTCCTGATGGTTTCTCAATTTTTGCCTCAAAATTGAGGCAGTTAGCCTCACTGCGACGTAAAGAGAAGGTTTCCTGTTATCCCCACGAGGATCCGGTGCACTACTTCTGGCTCCCTCTGTGCAGACGGGTACCTCACTCCCTGGGACGCACCGGAGGTCTCGGCCAGCCCATTCCTGCGGCCCGGCCGGGGAGCCGGGGAAGCGGGGCTTAACCTCGCAGGGGGCCGGGCCAAGATGGAGGGAGCCGGCAGCCTCCAAAGCCAGCCGTAGCCTCCTCCTGGGGTACTTTAAGAAGATTCAGATTGCAGCGCGGGCACGGGGCGCTGCGGGAACCTGCGGGAACCTGCTGCCCCTCGGGGGCGGGGCCGGCCGCGCTGGGGGCGGGGCCGGGGCTGGCGCCGGATCGCCGGCCGGCATTGTACTGAGAGCTTGCGGCAGGAGAGCGTTGCCTGCGGTTGGGCGGAGGTGGACGTGAGGCGGGCGAGGTAAGGCGGTCGGGCAACCCGGCCGAGGTGGACGTGGAGCGAGCTGAGGGGACTGGAGGTGAGGTCAGGCGGGGCCGCGGTGGACGGGAGGTGAGGTGAGGCGGGCGGGCCGCGGAGGACGGGAGGGGAGGGGAGGCGGGGCGGGCGGCCGGGCCGCGGAGGACAGGAGGCGAGCCGGAGAGGAGCAGGTGGAGTTTGCGCCGGCAAGGCGGGACCCCGGGCGGCGGCGGCGGCTGCAGTCCCAGAGGTTGGGGCGGGAGCCCCCCCCCTCCCGCCGTGCCCTGTCTCGGCGGTGGAGCCCGGAGGGGAGAGTCTGCAGGGAGGAGGGGAGTGGGGCCGGGACGCCGAGGCCGGAAAGGGTCCCGCGGAGCCGGGGCGTGCGGCTCCTGGCGTGACCGCAGACCGCCCCCCGGCGTCTCCGGGCGCGCCGCCTCCCCGCCGTGCGTCCGGGCCTGGCGAGGCTGTGCCGGGCCGCGGAGGGGGCCCCGCGGGGGATCGGGGCGGTGACCGTCCCCGCTGTGCTCGGGTCTGCAGGCCGCGCCGGGCCGCGCGCGAGCATGTGCGGGCGCACCTCCTGCCACCTGCCTAAGGACGTGCTGGCCCGAGCGTGTGCCTACCGGGACCGGCAGGGCCGGCAGCGGCTCCCCGAGTGGAAGGACCCCGACAAGTACTGCCCGTCGTACAACAAGAGCCCGCAGTCCAGCAGCCCAGTGCTCCTGTCACGACTGCACTTGGAGAAGGTAACCGCCGCTGTGTGAGCCCGCCCGCTTCCGGCTCGGCGGGGGATGCTGTGGCGAGCGCTCCGCCTCGGCTCGCGGGCTCTGGTCTCCACCCCCCACCCCCCGCCCCCGGTGCAAAGGAGAAGCGTCATCCGTGTTTGCTCAGCTTGGAAGATGGCGCCGTGTTCCTCAGGCTCAGTTGAGGGCTAGTCGTAATGCGTGCAAAGGGATTAGAATACGTTTTTTAAGACCACATCTTTGAAACCTTAACTGATTATCAGTCTTTTGAGTATTTAAAAAAAAAAAAAAAAGACTTCCATGCCCCTTACAGGCCCAGCTGACCCAGAATCTCTAGGCTAGAGCAGGATTAAGATGAGCTAATCTGAAACACCTCTGGTGATTTTTTTTTCTGCTTATGTTTTCAGTCGTTTTGTCTTTTACTGAAGCTAGGAACCGATGTGGATGGTTTGGGTATCTGAGGTTTAATTGCACTCATTGTTTCTATAGTACTTACCTCTGTAGTGTTGGCATGCCCAATAATTCAAAATCCTGTTTTGGTTCTTTATCTTCTGAATGTGTGTGTGGGTGTATGTGTATGCAGGTGGGCACCAGTGCGGTAAATAAAATGCTTAATTCCAGAAATCAATGGTTTCTCCATGCCTTAAGCATTTTATTTTACTCAAGATTTTATTTATTTTAAAGAGACAACAGGAACAGAGGGGCAGAGGGAGAGGGGTTAGGGAGATGAAGAGAGAGAGAGAGAGAGAGAATCCCGAGCAAACTCCACACAGGGCACAGAGTTGGTCCCCAGGTTCCATTCCAGAACCCTGAGATCAAGACCTCAACAGAAACCAAGAGTCAGATCCACTACCTGGCTCCACTACCCAGGGGCCCCTCCATGTCTTAAGCATTTTAAGCGGCCTTTATAGGGATAAAAAATCATGATTGTTTCCATCCTGGATTTTTATTGTTTGATCCATAATGCTTAAATCACTTTATAAAGTCAGTTATACCCCTGCTACTTGTCAGAATTCTTGTGATAGGATTCATTTCTATATTATTTGGAATAAGCATACCAAATAACATTGATCTTTTTGGTTGAATGAAGCCATATATATGAAATAGTTTATTCTTGAGCTATTTTTATTGGGTGCAATCCTTCCCTATTGAAACTAAAAAAACTTTTTTTTTTAATGAGACAAATCAAAATTAAATATCATGGGGAGGGGCACCTGGGTGGCCCAGTGGTTGAGCTTCTGCCCTCAGCTCATGTCGTGATCTTGGGATCAAGTCGGGGAGCCTGCTTCTCCCTTTGCTTATGTCTCTGCCTCTTTCTGTGTCTCTCAGGAATAAATAAAGTATTTTAAAAATAAAAAAAAAGTATTTTAAAAATATAAAAAATAAATATCATGGGGAACCTTAACTGAGAAAGGAAAGAATAAAACATGTTTTAAAGGAAGGCCTAGGGATCCCTGGGTGGCGCAGCGGTTTGGCGCCTGCCTTTGGCCCAGGGCGCGATCCTGGAGACCCGGGATCGAATCCCACATCGGGCTTCCGGTGCATGGAGCCTGCTTCTCCCTCTGCCTGTGTCTCTGCCTCTCTCTCTCTCTCTCTCTCTCTCTCTCTCTCTCTCTCTCTCTCTCTGTGACTATCATAAATAAATAAAAATTTAAAAAAAAATAAAAATAAAGGAATGCCTAGGGATCCTTGGGTGGCTCAGCGGTTTAACACCTGCCTTTGGCCCAGGGCGTGATCCTGGAGTCCTGGCTGGGATCGAGTCCCACATCAGGCTCCCTGCATGGAGCCTGCTTCTCCCTCTGCCTGTGTGTGTCTCTGCCTCTCTGTGTCTCTCATGAATAAATAAATAAAATCTTAAATAAAAATAAAAATAAAATAAAGGAAGGCCTAGGGGATCCCTGGGTAGCTCCTTGGTTTAGCACCTGTCTTCGGCCCAGGGCGTGGTCCTGAAGTCCCAGGATGGAGTCCCTCATCAGGCTCCCTGCATGGAGCCTGCTTCTCCCTCTGCCTATGTCTCTGCCTCTCTCTGTCTCTCTCATGAATAGAATCTTTTAAAAAAATAAAAATAAAGGAAGGCCTAATTTGAAGTGAAGACAGATTAAATGTATGTGCCTTTTTTGGCCTTGCTTCTTTGTATATCACGTTTGTAGAATTATAGAATGCACGTTAGCTAGAAGAAAAAATTGTTTAGGGATCCCTGGGTGGCGCAGCGGTTTGGCGCCTGCCTTTGGCCCAGGGCGCGATCCTGGAGACCCGGGATCGAATCCCACGTCGGGCTCCCGGTGCATGGAGCCTGCTTCTCCCTCTGCCTGTGTCTCTGCCTCTCTCTCTCTCTCATTCTATGTGACTATCATAAATAAATAAAAATTTAAAAAAAAAAAGAAAAAATTGTTTAACAGATATAAAGATAGAAACGTAGGGAGATTGTGACTTATCTTAGGTTACCCAGTAAGTGAGGGGACAGAGCTGGGACTGAGGTCCAGACCACTTTCTCCACTCCAGTGGATGCTTCTAGAGCTAGAAATGGAGAAGGTAGAGCCCCTAGTAAACATAGCCCCCTCTCCTTTCCATCAGTGTTATGAATTTACTGATGCAGTGTTTTTTGACTCCACATCTCTAATAAATTTTAAGATTGCTGGAGTTCCCTAATTTTGTTAAATATATGATATTCCATTTGTCTGAAACCTATAAATTATAAAACAAAATTAGAATCATTTCAGGTCTCTGTTAATCCATATCATCAGTGGCCGGCACATGTGTATAGATTGCAACATTTGCGTTTAAAACCACTGGTTTGCAAATTACTTCCTCTTTCATTTATTTACCCCAGCTCTACACAAGTCCAAAAGGGTAGAGGAAAAGATGACTAATATTGAGCAATATTTTCAATATTGTGGCTTCTCAGCTACTTTCTATTTATTGTTCCCAGTAGGGGGAAGCCTCATGTTTGGGTTTGGCTTATAACTGTCCAGTGAACACACTAACATTAAAGGTGAACGGTGGGATTTTTTTTTTTTTTTCAACAGTGGGATTTTAAGATACGATTTATCAACCTTGGCATTATTGACATTTTGGATGGGATGCTGTCCTGTGCATTGCAGAATGTTTAGCAGCATTCCTGGCCTTCACCCACCAGATGCCTCCTTTCTCCCCACTAGATCTTGATGGTGGGGGCGGATTGTCAAAATTGCATGTTAAGGGGTACATAGGTGGCTCAGTTGGTTAACCGTCTGCCTTTGGCTCCAGTCATGATCCTGGGGTCCTGGGATCGAGCCCCACATCAGGCTCTCTGCTCAGTGAGGAGCCTGCAACTGCCTCTTCAGCTCGTGCTCTCTCTCTCTCAAATAAATAAACAAAATCTTAAAAAAAAAAAATAAAAGGGCATGTTGAGAACTTCAAATTTAGAGTATTATTGTCTTGTAAATTCCTGATGAGAGATCATTTAGATCACTATGGTATAATGTTATCTCATTTATCCTTTGGGTAGGGGGCTCTTCTGCTTCACACGTTTGATTCTCAAAGGATTCACAAAAGCGGTTTTTCTTGGTTTGGGGTTTGTTTTTTTGAGATCGATTTATTTCGTAGAGCACACCCAAGTGCCCACAAGTGCAGGGAAGGGCAGAGGGAGAAGCATCTGCCATCCTCTCAGGTCATGATCCCCTGGTCTGCTTCATTATGTTAAAGTCTCTGCCAGTCTCTTAACAGTTAATGAACTGTTAAGTTCATTAACGTAACATCAGATACATTATAGGCATGTTTCCCTGGGTGGCGCAGCGGTTTAGCGCCTGCCTTTGGCCCAGGGCACAATCCTGGAGACCCGGGATCGAATCCCATGTCAGGCTCCCGGTGCATGGAGCCTGCTTCTCCCTCTGCCTGTGTCTCTGCCTCTCTCTCTCTCTCTCTCTCTCTCTCTCTCTGTGACTATCATAAATAAATAAAATAAAAAAAGAAACAAAAACAAAGTACATCTGTGCAACCTTATGCCCACTTTTACATGCAATGACAAAGCTCCACTTTCTGAATATTCATCCTCACCCTAAATAAAAGAAACCTGCTCACTACCACCCCATCTCCACTTACTTCCATATTATTTGCTGCAAATAGTGTCCTTAAAAAAAAAAAAAAAAAGAGTGATCCCTGAGTGGCGCAGCGGTTTGGCCCATGCCTTTGGCCCAGGGCGCGATCCTGGAGACCTGGGATCGAATCCCACATCGAACTCCCGGTGCATGGGGCCTGCTTCTCCCTCTGCCTGTGTCTCTGCCTCTCTCTCTTTGTGTGTCTCATGAATAAATAAAATCTTAAAAAAGATTGATTTATCAATCTGAGAGAGAGAATCTCAAGCAGACTCCCCACTGAGCACCAAGCCCTATGCTGGGCTCAATCTCACAACACTGAGATCATGACCTGAGCCAAAATCAAAAGTTGGACACTTAACCAACTGAGCCACCCAGACACCCTGATGTACTTTCTAAGAAACTTTATCCTCATGGCTTTAACAATCACCTTCACGTAGAAAAATTTTACTGTTTAATTCTAACCTTAGAAAAATATTGAACTATAATTTGTGTATTTCATGTCATGCATTTAAATGATCCTGCAAGGTAGGTATTGTTCACTTTACTTTTATTATAAGGTGACTTTTACTTTTACTTTTCAATAAGGACATTTGAAGGTCCAGGGAGTTCAGACTAGTCCAATCTCATAAGTAGCAGAGACAGGATTTTTGAACAAGGATCTTCTTGCAAAGGCCTTATTCTTTGCTCTATACCAGCAGTTGGCAAACTGGTCCTCAGATCAAATCTAGCCCATTGCCTGTTTTTGTAAATAAAGTTTTATTAGAACACAGCTATGCTCCTTCATTCTTTGCTTTCATCATACCAGTGGTAGTAGAGTTGAGTTGCTTGAGTCATTGCAACAGAAACTATGGATTCACAAAGCCAAAAATATTTACTATCTGCCTTTCACAGAGAAAGTTTGCTGACCCATTCTTTGTACCATGCCGCCTCTTTCCTAAGTTTGTGTAAGATTTTATTTATTTATTCACGAGAGACATAGAAAGAGTCAGTCTCCATGCAGAGCCCCCCAGGTGTCCCTCTCCTAAGTTTTAATTCCATATTTCTAAATGTTTCTTGGACATAATAAACACCTGTACTTGGATTTTATTCAACTGACTTTAAAGGACTTTTGTTACGTTTGTTCACCAGTGAGGGATGAGGACAGGGCATTACAGATATGGTTTGTCTCTTCCCTGAAGTCTTAGTCAGCTGAGAAGGCCTGGCATTTGAGGTTAGAATCATCTAGAGCAGGAATCCGAAAACTAGGGCCCTCTGACTATTACATAAATAAAATATTATGGAACACAACAACATCATTCATTTATCTGTTATCTATGGCTGCTTTGTCCCTGTAACAATAGTTATATTATAATTGCAACAGGGCCTCCAAAATCTTCAATACTTAATATCTGGCCTTTACAGAAAAATTTGCTAACCTCTGATCTAGAAGCATTTTCACTCATTTATCTGGCAGTTGACATTGGTTATCAGTTGAGGCTGTTGACCAGAACATTTACATGTGTCCTCTCCATGCAGTGTTGCGCACTCTGCGGCAACACGATCAGGGTCCTGAGGGTAAGGGGATGAGGAAAATAAAAAAAAAGTAAAGAGATGGGGACAGGAGGGACACAGTGGATGATGTCCAAGCAGTGTCAACTTTATTCAAGGTTCTTACAATATTATATAGCACAAGCAGAACAAAGATAAAGGAATACCTACATGCATGACAGACCCTACTGACACAGGAGGGTCCTAGTTAATAGATAAACATGCTATTCTAGGTACATACATTTTCAAAAGGACAATAGATATGATTAACAGACCAGTAAGAATAGCACAGACCCCTATTTAACTTTACCACCAGGCTAGAACACATTATATCAATTGTATTATGTGGGCGATCACGTATAAGCGAGCTCCAGAAACCATTGCTCAAGCCCTTTCTCAAGCATCAACCAACTATTTACCCTTTGGGCTCCTGAGCCTTATGAGTAAATGCGGGATGCAAGTCCGAGCTTGGTTTGGTTTAGTAATTCTAGCTAGTCGGTGGCCATCCACAATGCAGCCTGGGCTTCCTTGCAGAATGACAGTCTCTAGGGGGGGCTGGATTTCTTCTTTGGCAGCTCAGAGCTTCAGAAGCAATGTCTCCATAAGCAAGGAAGAAGTTGACACACATTTTCTGACCTAGTCTTAGAAATCATATAGTGTCACTTGTGCCACATTATGTTGGTTACAAGTGAATCACAGGCCCATCCAGATTCAGGGGGAGGGAACATTCACCTTCACCTGTCAATGAGAGGAGTATCAAAGATTTTGCAACCATCTCTTTAAACTGCTCCAGACTTCCAGTTATCATTTGAAATTCAACACCTGACCTTTCCCCAAATCATGCCCCTCTTCAGACTTTCCTCTTTAGCTCAGTCATCTAGGCTTGAAAATTTAAACAGTCTTGTTTTCTTTTACATTTACATTCACAATTTTATTTTTAGTATGTCTTTTGTTGTTTTTTATTCTACTACCATCATGAGACCCACCGTATCTTTATCCCTAAACCATTATGATAGCACCCAGAATGTGCTCTCTGCTCATGGTGTCTTCCGACCCATAGTGTACACATACAGAATAGCGGGCGGGGGAGGGGGGGACGCCTGGGTGGCTTAGCAATTGGGCATCTACCTTTGGCCCAGGGTGTGATCCCGGGATCTGGGATCAAGTCCCACATCAGGCTCCTTCCAGGGAGTCTGCTTCTCCCTCTGTGTCTCTGTGTCTCTCATGAATAAATAAATAAAATCTAAAAAAAAAAAATTGTGCATGCAAACAGATATTATAATCTGTAGGTTTCATCAGATTCTCAAGGGGCCAATTACCGCCCAAAAAAGTTAGACAAGGATGTGTCGGAGGCCAAGTGTACCCTCACATTTGGAGATTCGTTAGGAAGGATTCAGCATACAAGGCATATAATGGCTAAGGTTTATTACAGTGAAAAAATACATAATAGAATCAGTAAGGGAGAAACACCAGTAGGAATCTGGAAAAAAAAATCCATGCACAGGCTTCCTTATCTTCCCTTCTTTCTGTGAGAGGATACACCAGGCATGTTGCTTCTCCAGCAGTGAAAAAGTAGTAATGTTTTTACCTGGGGCAACCCCTTAGAAACTGAAAGCCCAACATTGTTTGTTGTTTTTGCTTTGTTTCATTTTATTTTTAAAGATTTTATTTAGGAGCACCTGGGTGGTTCAGTTAGTTAAGCAACCGACTTGATTTCAGCTCGGGTCATGATCTTGGTCCTGGGATCGAGCCCTGCATTGGACTCCATGCTCGGTGGGGAGTCTGCTTGAGGATTCCCTCTCCCTATGTCCTCCCCACACTTGCACACTTTCTTTCTTTCTGAAATCTTTTTTTTTTTTAAAGATTTTTATTTTGGGATGCCTGGGTGGCTCAGCAGTTGAGCATCTGCCTTCAGCTTGGCCCGGGTTCGAGTCCCACATCAGGCTTCCTGCATGGAGCCTGCTTTTCTCTCTGCCTGTGTGTCTCTGCCTGTCTCTGTGTCTCTCATGAATGAATAAATTTTTTTAATGTTTTTATTTTTTTTAAGAGGCTCCACACTCAGTGTAATTCTGTACCTCTTGTGGGATCTGATTTAAGAACCACACCACCCCACCCATGTCATTTCTGTCCCTTCTGAGGAGTTGATACTTCTCCATTCCATCTCTTACAGATCACTCTCCATTGAACTCCTTTGCTGCCACTCCCATGTTTTAATATTTTTGTCTTTGTGGCTTTATATGTTATAGCGCAATCCTTTTGAGGTTAAGCACTCCTTCATTTGCCCCACAGCACCCTGTGTATCCCTAGATCATAGCATTTACCTTATTGTATTATCATTGTCTGTGATATGTAGTTCTTGAGAGCTGGGACCACATACTGCTAGGCCTAGTACTATGACTCTCATAAGAGGCACTAAGTAAACATTTACAGAGACTAAACTTCTTTGGGCACCTGGGTGGCTCAGTGGTTGAGTGTCTGTCTACCTTTGGCTCAGGTCCTGGGATCGAGTCCCTCATGAAGTTCCTCACAGGGAGCCTGCTTCTCCCTCTGCTTATGTCTCTGCTTCTCTCTGTATGTCTCTTAAAAAAAAAATAAACTTCTTTGAAGAGTTTTTTGTGTTTTTAAAGATTTTATTTATTTGAGAGAGAATGAGAATGAGCATGGGGGAGGGTCAGAGAGAGAGGGAGAAACAGATGCCCCACTGAGCAGAGAGCCTGATACAGGGCTCCATCCCAGGCCCCTGGGATCATGACTTGAGCCAAAGGCAGACGCTTAACTGAGCCACCTAGGCGCCCCAGAAACTAAACTGTGTCCCACCCTACCCAAGTAGTATGTCTTACATTCTAATAAATGCTGAAGAACTTAAGTTACTCACATTGTGATAAATCATTAAAATTGTTTTCAAATCGAATCTTTCCCTTTTAATAATCTCTGTATTTTTTGTATTTTTATGCTAATAGTAATATAATGCATGTGCTACATTTGTTTGTTTTTTTTTTTTAAGATTTATTTATTTATTCATGATAGACATAGAGAGAGGCAGAGACACAGACAGAGGGAGAAGCAGGCTCCATGCAGGAGCCCGACGTGAGACTTGATCCCGGGACTCCAGGATCGCATCCCAGGCCAAAGGCAGGCGCCAAACCGTTGAGCCACCCAGGGATTCCCCATTACATTTGTTTTTATGGTTTTTTTTTTTTTAAGATTTTATTTATTTGTTCATGAGAGACAGAGGTAGAGACCCAGGAAGAGGGAGAAGCAGGCTCTTTGTGGGGAGCCCGATGTGGGACTCAATCCTGGAACTCTGGGATCACACCCTGAAGTGAAGGCAGACACTCAACCGCTGAGCCATTGGTTTTCTAAATTTCATTATGATCTCCTCACTGGATCTTATCTTTTCTCATGGCAGGGTGCAGATTCATCTGAGCGTATCATTGCTCCCATGAGGTGGGGATTGGTCCCATCATGGTTCAAAGAGAGTGATCCTTCCAAACTGCCATTCAACATTACCAACTGTCGTAGTGATACCATGATGGAGAAACGTTCCTTTAAGGTAGGTCACAGGTCTATGGAAAATGCGCATATTCTGTTCTTTCTTCCAACAGAGCTATTAATGCCTTATATACCCAAGAAATAAGATTCTCCTGGAAAGTGTGTTCCCAGTTGCTAATAATGTTGAGTGCTATTATATATATTACTGTGTAAGTCATCCCAAAACTTAATGGTTTGAAACAAAACTATTATTTCTTCTCATCCTCTGTAGGTTGAATGGGTCCAGCTAGACAGTTTCCTCTCCCCCCAGGTAGACAGCTTTCATTTGGAGGTTCTCATGCACTTACTTTTTTTTTAAGGTTTTATTTATCCATTTATGACAGAGAAGCAGAGAAGCAGCCTCCCTTGCAGGGAGCCTGATGCGGGACTCAATCCCAGGACCCCGGGATCATGACCTGAGCCTAAGGCAGACACTCAACCACTGAGCCACCCAGGCACCCCTCATGCATTAAAATTAAGTGCAGCTGAGGCTGTAGTACATTATTTAATCTTTTCAAAAGCTGTGTGAATGGTGACTTTATGCATAGGAAAAGTGAGGGACAGAAATAACTGCCCTAAGGTCCTACATTGGTGGACCTGAGATTTCAACTCAAGCCCATGACATTCTCTCACTAAAACTGTATTTTGCTCACATTTTCCCTCAGGTTCCTCTTGGAAAGGGAAGACGCTGTGTTGTTTTAGCAGATGGATTCTACGAGTGGCAGCGATGTCAGGTTACTAGTGAAAGACAGCCATACTTCATCTACTTCCCCCAAGCCAAAACAGAAAAGGTATTGTCAATAGTAGCTAATCCAAAGAGGCACACTTTGTTTCTTTCTTCATAGAATTTCTTTTCAAATAACTGCTTTATTGAGGTATAATTCACCATAAAATTCACCTTTTTAAAGTATGCAAGTCAGTGATTTTTTAGTATATTCAGAGTTGTGCAACCATCGCTGCTAATTTTACATTTTCATCACCCCAGAAAGAAACCCCATGTCCTTTAACTGTCAGTGTCCATGCTGTATTCTCCCCAGCCCTGACAGCCACTAATCTTTTGGTCTCTGTAGATTTGCCTATATTGGACATTTAATATATTTAGACTTCTACAATATATAGTCTTTTGTATCTGGCTTCTTTTACTCAGTATAATGTTTTCAGTGTTGATCCATGTCACTGCTTCATTGCTCATTTATTGCTCGTCCATTATATGGATAGGCCACGTTTTGTTTATTCATTCACCAGTTGTTTCTACTTTTGACTCTTACAAATATTGCTACGTGGACATTCATGTACAAGTTTTCATATGAATATATGTTATAATTTCTCTTGGGTTTATGCCTAGAGGTAGATTTGCTAGGTCACATGGTGATTATATTTAGCATTTCCCTCATAGAACTCCCATTTTAAGACAAAAAAATTAGGCTGTTCACATAACATTTTAAGGAAAAGGTTTTTTAAAGATTTTATTTATTTAAGAGAGAATACAAGTGAGAGAGCACAAGCAGAGGGAGCAGCAGAAGGAGAAAAGGAGAAGCAGACTCCCCACTAAGCAGGGAGCCCAATGTGGGGCTCAATCCCAGGACCCCAAGATCATGACCCAAGCTGAAGGCGGCTGCTTGACCAACTCAGCCACCCAGGGACCCCCATTATAAGGAAATTAAAAACAAATCAGACATACCAGTATCATGTTTTCATTTTAATCACATTTGTTGCTTTGGTGTTGCTAAAGCCTTTGCATTCTCACTAGTTTGCTTTGTTAAAATTGGGAATTATTGTGGGTGGGGGGATGGGGTAACTGGGCCATGGGCATTAAGGAGGGCACATGATGTGATGAGCACTGGGTGTGGTTTTGTTTTGTTTTGTTTTTAAGATTTATTTATTTATTCATGAAAGAGATACAGAGAAAGAGAGACAGAGACATAAGCAGAGGGAGAAGCAGGCTCCCCGCAAGGAATCCAATGCAGGAATCGATCCCAGACTCCAGCATCATGACCTGAGCGGAAGGCAGCTGCTCAACTGCTGAGCCACGCAAGCATCCCGAGCACTGGGTGTTATATGCAACTGGTGAATTACTGAACTCTGCATCTGAAACTAATGATGTACTATATGTTGGCTAATTGAATTTAAATTTTTTAAAAATTGGGAATTATTGGTGGCCTCTGGCTGGCTTAGTCAAGGGAGCATGTGACTCTTGATCTCAGGGTTGTAAGTTCGAGCCCTACTTTAAGTGCAGAGATTACTTAAAAATAAAATCCTTTAGGTGTGCTTCGTGGCTTAGTCACTTGCTCTCAGCTCAGTCTTGATCTGAGACTTGATCACCAGGATGGAGCCTACTTTAAAAAATAATAATAAAATATTTAAGTAAATAAATAAATTAGCAGTAAGTCGGAATTCTGTGGCTTCTTTCTTGAGGGCACCACTCCAGGATTCTAGTGCTTAGCTTTTCTGTTTTTAGGAATTATATATCTTTTCAGAGTCTTTCCCTCTGGCACTCTTCTTGAGAGACTGTTAGGCACTTGTGTGGATTAAGTAGGATGGCACTTTCTCAATTCTGTCCAGTTTTTCTTACCTATCAGAATGTATCTGAGGACAGCCCCAGTGGCTTAGTGGTTTAGCGCCGCCTTCAGCCCATTGAACATTGTCTCTGCCTCTCTCTCTCATGAATAAATAAATAAAATCTTTCAAAAAAAGTCTGCAGAGAATAAACTGCTTCTTGAATAGTGTAAGAATTTTATAATAGTGCATTTCTGAATCCTATCTTTTGGTATATTGTCATACAGTTTACTTTTTCATATGCTATAAACTCACAATACATTGCTACTATTTTGCTTTAGACAATTATTTTATAGTGATAAAAAATAAGTATTACATTTACCTTAATTTTTAGCCATTTCCATGGATCTTTACTTTTTTGGGTAGATCCAAGTTTCTATCTGGTATCCTATTCCTTCAGTCTAAAGAACTCCTTTAATACTTCTTGTAGTTCAGGCCTATTGGTAATGAATTCTATTTTTGTCCAAGAAACTATCTAGTTCATTTTTTTAATCATCATAATTTTCTTTATGAGAAGTAAGTTACATATCATAAAATTCACCCTTTTAAACTGTATAGTGGGGATGCCTGGGTAGCTCAGCAATTGAGCACCTGCCTTTGACTCAGGGCATGATCCTGCGGTCCTGGGATCGAGTCCCACATCAGGCTCCCTGCATGGAACCTGCTTCTCTTGTCTGTCTGTCTGTCTCTCTCTCTCTCTCTCTGTGTGTCTCATGAATTAATTAATTCATTAATTTTAAAAACTATATAGTAGTGGGGATGCCTGGGTGGCTCAGTGATTGAGCATCTGCTTTTGGTTTTGGTATTTTTTGTGTGTGTGTGGTTTTTTTGTTTTTTAAATAATGACTAGAATTTTTCCAGTCCTTTTTTTTTTTTTTTTTTTTTAAGGTTTTATTTCTTCATGAGAGACACAGAGACAGAGAAGCAGAGACACAGGCAGAGGGAGAAGCAGGGTCCATGCAGGGAGCCCGATGTGGGACTGGATCCTGGGTCTCCAGGATCACACCCCGGGCCGCAGGTGGCACTAAACCGCTGCGCCACTGGGGCTGCCCAGTCTTAAAATTTTTGATTGCCAGAGACTGAGATAATTACATCTGGAAATGGATACATTTATTCTTCTAATAGGCCATAAATGTGTGAGATTGAGTCGATTTTATCAGGAGCTAAACTGGTTTTGTTGTTACAATTACCTTTATTCGGGCAGCCCCTGTGGTGCAGCGCTTTAGCGCCGCCTGCAGCCCAGGGCATGATCCTGGAGACCTGGAATCGAGTCCCACGTCAGGCTCTCTGTATGGTGCCTGCTTCTCCCTCTGCCTGTGTCTCTGCCTGCCCCTCTCTCTCTCTCTCTGTCTGTCTGTCTCTATGAATAAATAAATAAAATCTTTAAAAAAAAATTACCTTTATTCACTACAGGGTTTAAATTTCTCCATGCCATTTTGTGTTCAGGGTAAGAGTAATCTTCCAGAGGGTTTTTCTCAGTAGTCCTGCTTCCTTCAACTATAGTACCTCCCTTTAAGCCTGTGCTTTCGAGAGGATCTCTATGCTCTTGCCCCTTCCCCAGAATTAGGCTTCTGTTGCTGTTCATGTGGTACTTGCTGATCTAAAAGGTGGGAGAGTGTTCTTTCTTGTCTTCATACATCCTCAGTCTCAACAGATCTGTGGCCCTTGGTGTCAGGCTCAGGCTTTCTCGGGAATCCTGCTGCTTCCCCAGGGGAGTAGGAGGGATCTTCTACCCTTCCCCAGACTCAGTGGGCCTTACCTGTATCTTACGGGCAACAGGCTTTATTACCTATACCCTGGCCCCTTAAGGCTTTTGCTCCTTAGAGGAGAAGTGATTGGGTGAGGCTTCATGCCTTTCCTTGGTGTAAGAGAGTGAGGCCTCCCTCCTCTAGGCATGAACCAGCAAGAAAGGCTTTCTCTGGTTTCCTGCTCTGCCCCTGTCTTTCTTGTGAGCAGCTGGAGAGGTTCATGGAGAAGAGTTCTGTAAACTGATGTAAACTCCCCTAATGTCTGCAGCTCCCAGGGGTTCTGGACTCTCAGGCTAGCCCATACACTGTTTTTAGCAATTTGGTGATAATTTTACCTGAATGAAGGCCTTGCTTTCCTCCTGTTGCCTCCAGTAAGCCAGTACTTATGTTTCATCTTCCCTTGGAAGCCCCTCTCTTTCCATAAAGTTTATGCCAATTGGTTGCCCAGTGACCTATTTTCTGATGAGTTTAAGGAGTTACTATTTTTGGGCACCCTAGGTGGCTCAGTTGGTTAAGTGTCCAACTCTTAATAGCAGCTCAGATCTGGATCTTAGGTTCATAGATTCAAGCCCCGTGTTGGGCTCCATATGGGGCTTGAACATAAAAAATAAAATAATAAAATAAAAAGGGATCCCTGGGTGGCGCAGCGGTTTGGCGCCTGCCTTTGGCCCAGGGCGCGATCCTGGAGACCAGGGATCGAATCCCACGTCGGGCTCCCGGTGCATGGAGCCTGCTTCTCCCTCTGCCTGTGTCTCTGCCTCTCTCTCTCTCTCTCTCTCTCTCTCTCTCTCTCTGTGTGTGTGTGTGTGTGACTATCATAAATAAATAAAAAAAATAATAATAAAATGAAAGAAAGTTATGACTTTTGTAGATTATCTAGCTTTTTTCTTATTGTTAGAGGGGGTACTCTTTTTTTATTTATGATAGTCACAGAGAGAGAGAGAGAGACACACAGGCAGAGGGAGAGGCAGGCTCCATGCACCGGGAGCCTGATGTGGGACTCGATCCCTGGTCTCCAGGATCGCGCCCTGGGCCAAAGGCAGGCGCCAAACCGCTGCGCCACCCAGGGATCCCGAGGGGGTACTCTTTCCAGCTTTCTAAGTTCTAGGTCTTGAACTGAATCTTAAATGTTAGGTAGGAGCTGGCATGATGAGAAATGGCAGGACATTTTGGGCAGAAGAAGTTGCTCTGGCAAGATACAAGGGCATGAAATTGTACAAGGGCTTTATTTACAAACAGCTGGGTTTGGCTCAAATTAAAATTGTTGTTAAAAGGGCACCTGGGTGGTTCAATCAGTTAAGTATCTGCCTTCAGCTCAGGTCATGATTGGGATTGAGCCCTGTGGCGGGCTCAGTGGGGAATCTGCTTCTCCCTCTCCTGCTGCAGCTCTCCCTGCTTGTGCTCACACTCTCTTCTCTCTGTCAAATAAATAAATATATTTTTTTAAAGACCAAAAAAATAGTAAAAGCTGGAATGATGGGCCAGATCATGGAATGCCTGAATGCCCATTGATGATGTTGGATTGTATTCTGAAAGCATTAAGGAGCCATAAATCCATAGCTTCACTGGGTTCTTGCCATCAAACCTCTTTCTTTTAGCAATAGTGGATCAAGAGGAGCTAACACATGGGCTAAAGTACTTCTAAAATGATTGCTATGTTAAGTCTGTGGTAGTACCCAGCCTGTGTGTAGGAGGGGGCTGCTGAGTATCTAATCTGCCCATGTATTTTTTTCCAGTCAGGTAGCATTGGTGCTGTGGACAGTTCTGAGTACTGGGAGAAAGTCTGGGACAACTGGAGGCTGCTGACAATGGCGGGGATCTTTGACTGCTGGGAGTCCCCAGAAGGAGACCTCCTGTATTCCTACACCATCATCACAGTAGATTCCTGCAAAAGCTTGAATGACATTCACCCTAGGCAAGTTACAGTTCTAATACCTAGGTCCAAAAGCATTCAGAAGAGGATTTGTCCTCTGCTTTTAGATGGGTAGCTTTGGATTCAATGTTTCTATGTATGCAGAAATTTAGAGTAGCAGTTGCTTTGTGGAGTTTGGCTATAATATGAAAAAAAAGTCCCCACACTATGCCAAACTGTACAGTGAAAACCCAAGGACATATGAGAAAAGTATGGGTTAAAACGACAATGCCTAAAAATTCATCAGGAACACATTAAAAAATAATAGGAATTTATTAACAGTTCCACAGTTATCTACATAGATATTACATTAAATATGGCACTTTACCTTAGAAAGTTGCAGAATTTGCTTGTGGAAAATGAGTGTCGGAGTAGTTGTAACTTATGAGCTATTGTGAAGTGGAGGGAAAATTAGGCAAAATGTAGGATCTTTGCGGCCTTAAGTCCTGGGGCAAGTTTTTCTGCCTTTGAAATGTTCCTTCAGGGGGTGCCTGGGTAGCTCATTTCAGTTAAGTGTCTGCCTTAGTCTCAGGTCATGATCTCAGAGTTAAAAAAAGAAATGTTGTTCTTCAGGGCCTGCGTTTATAATAAATACATATTTAATCAAAATTGAACTTTTTAATCCAGTGTATATAGCCCCCTCGTGCAATTAACTTCTGTATTAACTGCTGAAAATTCTTTATTTTTTAAATATTTTATTTATTTATTCATGATAGACATAGAGAGGGTGGGGGGTGCAGAGACACTGGCAGAGGGAGAAGTAGGCTCCATGCTGGGAGCCCAACGTGGGACTCAATCCCAAAACTCCAGGATCACGCCCCAGGCCAAAGGCAGGAGCTAAACGCTGAGCCACCCAGGGATCCCCCTGAAAATTCTTTAGCAGCATTTTCATCCATTCTAATGTCTTCTCCTGACACTGAAAGTTTTGGAAATTTAATCACTGTTTGAAACCACGAAGCCATCCAGGCCTTTAAGTATAAATAAAACTTGTGAGAGCTTGCAGGTTTTTGTTTATGTTTGCTGCTAAAGAGATAGCACACGTTCTCTTTTTTTCAGGACGCTCTAATAGTTCAAGCTTCTCATCAGTAGTCAAAAAATTTTCTACTTACACGTACTCCTTTGCATGTTTTGAACTACAAAGCTTATTAGGCATATTTGAGATGTTGGATGAAGGGTTTTTTTTTAATATAGGGAGAATATATTCAACAAATGCAAAATAAGAGCAAAACATAACTTTGGAAGATAACATACAGTGAGCTGCAGTAGCTGTCAATATTTGAGGTATTTCTGTGTGTTCCTACAAGGTTCCATTCAACTGGATGCAGCTGTCTATTCACCTCACGTTTCCCACAGACAAAACTAAAGTAAACAAGAAATTTACATTATGCTGAAATTGCTCTCTAATATGTCAGTCACATTGGAACAGATCACATTTTAAAAACAAACATTAGTAGAATTGACTGTCTATCACTAACAGGTTTTGCCAGATCCAGGTGCCCTCAGAAGTGATACTTGATGTTTTGCTGAAAAGAATGTAGTGCTGCACATGATAGGATTATCTATTTTAGCCTTGTCCTAAGTATTCATTGTGAAATTATACTTTCATATGATATAGTGGTTGTATTTCTCACTAATTTACGATAAATTCTGGGATGCCTGGGTGGCTCAGTGGTTGAGCGTCTGCCTTCAGCTCAGGTCGTGATCCCGGGGTCGTAGGATTGAGTCCCACATTGGCCTCTCTCTCTGTCTCTCATGAATAAATAAATAAGATCTTTTAAAAAAATAATAAATTCCCATTCATTTTTTTTAATACATTATTTTATACACTGTTAAGAAAAGTTAAGTGCTCCCATTTACTTCCAGTTAAACTATAATACAATGCAGAGATGCCATTCATCAGAAAATGCATCTGGATTTCACAGACTAAATTTTTTTTAAGATTTATTTATTTCAGAGAGGGAGCTAGCAAGAAGGGGGAGGGACAGAGGAAGAGAATCTCAAGCTGACTCCCCACTGAGTGCAGAGCCTGACGTGGGTCTCCATCTCACAACCCTGAGATCATGACCTGAGCCAAAATTGAGAGTCGACGTTTAACCAACAGCCACTCAGATCAGATGTCCCAATTCTAAAGTATTTTTGAAAGTAGACGTTTGATTTGTTGAAGTTATAATAATTATTAAAATAGATGTTTATGCATATATCTCCTAAAATCAAGTGTTCCACCAGTGAATGTGCAGCATGCTTTCCCTTGGTCTAGGACATAAAACTGGAAGCTAAACACAGGGTCTTTTCCTAACATTTCCATGGGTAGATATCAGGAGTCATCTTAGGCAGCATCCTTGCTTTCTGAGGCATAGTTTCTGGTAGTTCACGATTATGTGAATAGCTCTTTCTTACTGTAAATCTAGAGATTATTACTGATAGACAAATTTTCCCTTTAATTTCCCTTTAATCTTAGGCATCTGAGTCATCACAGAATGTTCACCAGTTGGTTAGCTAGTACACTGGGATGCACTGGATCCTGTCATAGCACTATTCACTGTCTTTGCCATAAACTTTGTAAGCTAGCTCCCAAGGGTTGAATGTTGTTCCCTATCTAGTTGTGGTCAGGGAGCACATGGCCTCAGATCAGCACATGAGGTGTAAAAAGAGGACAAGTTTATCCTTAGGATGATTTGTGCTGACTCAAGTCTTCCTTCTGTCTCCCTACCCTCTCTCTACCTCCTAACCAATGTCTCTACCTCACTGGCTAGGATGCCTGCCATATTAGATGGAGAGGAAGAAGTCTCTAAATGGCTTAACTTTGGTGAGGTCTCAACTCAGGAAGCTCTGAAGTTAATCCACCCCACAGAGAACATCACCTTCCATCCAGTCTCTTCCGTGGTGAACAACTCCCGAAACAACACTCCTAAATGTCTTGCTCCTGTCAACCTATTGGTCAAAAAGGTAAGGGCCTGTGACTCTGATAGTCCTTTCTGAGCTTTCTGTCTTCTGCCAGGATAGCTTTTTCAGTTAGAATATGGCCTTTCACAATTAGCTTTAATCTAAACCACCCAAGACTCACATTTCTTTATGTATGGTAAGATGGAGCAGAGCACTATTCTCAAATCTGGCTATGACTCAGACTCCTCAGGAGAACTCTTTCAAGATATAAATGTTGGACTCTATCTAGACCTATTGAGTCAGTATTCAGGGCTGGGCTTGGGCTTCTGTGTCATTAAGCGAATCTGATAAGCCAAATTTGAGGACTCCTACTAATCTGGAGGGTGATTTTAAGAAAGACAAAGGAGCCCTTGTCGGCAATTGTATCTTTGTCTACAACTGTGGAATTTTTTTCTGTCTCTTTTCTGTACCTTTGTTTTCCCAGCTACAAGTTGGAGGAGTTCCAATCCTTATACTCTTTCAGGAGGATTTGAGAACATTCTTGCCATGAACTTTAACTTTTCAGAATTGGAAAGAATAGTTATATTCTGAAGGGGAGGTGAACAGGCCAGAGACCTCCAGTGGGAACAAAAGCTCCAGAGCAAAGGTTTGGGAATAGCAGTTGTTTCCAGGACTTAAGTAGGACATGGCTCTGAGTGTTCAAGAATAGACATCTTAGAATGCCTGAGAAGTGTTAAGGACAATGATTACAAAATAGCTACTACACCTCATTTTTCTGAAAGTTTCTAAGTTTTCAATACACAGTGTCATCTTTTTTCTTTTGTCTCAGTTCTCTGCAAACTCCTGCAATCCTGATCCCTCTATTCCCTAGAGGTCTCTAAAAATGTAATGATACACATTCATTTTGTACTAGATACTGCCCCATTTCTGCCATGGTCTTTACCCCTGAAGAATTCTCATTCTGGAGAGGTGGCATTTAAATGAATATAAAACCTTCAGTTTAGGGTTGAGGTGCAAGTGTAAGAGCTGGAGGGGGGAAGCAGTGCCAGTCGAGGAGAGGCTGCACAGTGGGAAAACAGGTCAGCCTGTTCAGCCTTAGCTGAATCCTTAATCATGGTGACTGCTTGAAGCCATACATCTCCAGTTTGATATCCCCACACTTAGCCTGGGCACACTGAATATACCCTCTTCCCTGAGAATGCTTCTTTCTCTACACCTATTTGGATTGCCCATCAGCTCTTTTCTGACTGGTCCCACACAGTTCATCTGAGGCCTGCTGTAAGAGCCACTCCCTACTCCTTGCACTTCTTGGAGCATACTCAGTTGCTCCTCCCTTCTCCCCACTCCTGACCACTGGGCCCAGTCTGGCTCTCAGTAACCTCTTCCAAGGCTGGGTCAGTACCTAATGCCTCTTCTCTAATTTCTTCCCTTGCAGTTGGCCTTTTCCCAAAAGCTTAAGCTGGGTGGTTTGAGCATTTTCCTCTTTCTTCTAGGATCTCAAGGCAAGTGGTAGTAGCCAGAAGATGATGAAGTGGCTGGCCACAAAGTCACCCAAAAAAGAAGAGTCCAAAACACCCCAAAAGGCAGAGTCAGATGTGCCCCAGTGGTCCAGCCAGTTCCTACAAAAGAGCCCATTCCCCACCAAGAGAGGAAGTGCAGGACTCCTGGAGCGATGGCTGAAGCAGGAGAAGGAAGAGGAGCCTGTAGCCAAGCGGCCTCACAGCCAGTATCAGGGACTTTGAGAGACCAAGACTGTGATTCGCTGTACTCAATTTTGTTGCTTATTATGTGTGTGGATTTGCTTTGGGATGAGATAGCAGTATTGCTTGACAGTTGTGGATTCATGAGTGGATAGCTTTCCTGGCTGCAACTAGGAACCCACAGTGGAGCAGATGGCAGCCTGGGCAGAGGAGGGACCGCCCACCATCAGTAATTCATAGGGGCCTTTATACCTGGTGTGTGGCTGGTGGAGCCTTCTCTCCAAGCTAGACCCCGTGTGGTTCTCAGCCTGACCTGTTACTGCTCACAGAAGGCTGTTTTCTGCTCAGCTTTTGGGTTCTGTCAGCCTTTTGGAATTAAGTTCTTAAAACATTGTATTTTTCTCTTAATAAATTATATTTGATACTGTCTACATTTCAGAAAATGCTGCTGGCAGGGGAAGTTCTGGATCTTACTGTTTTCTCCTGGCATCAGTCCCCAGGAATGGATTTTGTCACAAATATGGAGCCCTGGGGCTTTTTGTGGACAAAGCTGCTTTTTTGGAAACCGCAAAAAGGCTCAGTGTGTGTGTGTGTGTGTCTGTGTGTGTGTGTGTGTGTGTGTGTGTGTGGTGAGGGTGTCTTCGTTGAGGCACTGTTCACTCTTAATACTTGGAAGTTTTGTGAATCCTTTAGCTAAAAACCAAGCTGAGTGGTTGCTAAACACAAAGCTGGGCAGAGAATGGGACACAGAGGTCAAGGCCCTGTCCTGACCACAGGGACCATAGGGTCTGGCTGAGAAGCTCCAGTCACAGCCCACTAAGCTCCACCCAGATTCCCAGCCTCTGGGCAGAGCAGGACACAGAGGGTGACCTGGGCTGCCAAGGGCGCTGGCCAGAGCCCCTGTGATTTGCTTTTGCAGGCTCCTCCTTGGCACTGAACCCTTACTTGGAATGGTTATCTGTTGTCCTCTCCGCACCCTGCCCATTAGTTCTCTGAAAGCAGAGGCCACTGCTTCACCGTTAACAGACGGACGTGTAACTACTTGTTAGGTGACTGCGAGCACTTCCTACGTGCCCTGCTCTGTACGGGCAGAATAGGAATAACCACACCCGCACCCAAAAGGGAAGGTTTCAGCAGGGCTCCGGGGAAGAGGGGATGCACAGGCTGGCGGGGGCGGGGCAGGGCTCCTCTGGAGCAGGCTGCGCAGACGCAGCCCGCAGCGGGCAGGGTGAGAGCCCGAAGCCCTATGCAAATCAAGGATCGCAGTGTCCACCAATCAGAGGGGCGCTCTCGCGCTGTTCGCTAATGGGAGTGCGCGGCGCGCCTCCCAGGGTGCCTGGGGGCGGGGCCAGCCCGGGGTCTCCTTCCCTGCTCTCCGGATTCCTCTGTGGAGCGCCCGCCTTCCCGCGAGGGGCGGGGTGGGCTGTGGTGGGTCGGGCCCCAGCTCCCTGAGCCCTGGAGGTGGGAGCCTTTTCACAGCGGCCTCCATGTTTGTTTGGGCTTACTGAGTTGTTAGTATTACCAAGAGATTTAAAAATACAGATAACTTACCAGAAGGTTGACTGTTATGATTATGTTGCCATAATGCTTCGAATTTAATAAGCAACAAAAGTGAAATTCCCTTTGTTTTTCATTGCTGTCTCTACCGTTTGTCAGGGTTGTAAATCACTGTAACAGGAAAGGACAGCATGTCCTCAGGGGTGTGTATCCTTTTCATTCAGTTTTTACTTGCACATAAATGGGATGTTAAAAGCACATTCTTCAAACAAACAAAAAAGCACATTCTTGAACCTGAAAACATATTTTGTGATTTTTCAGGTTTTTGGAAATGGTATCATTTTGGGCATCTCCCCTTGCATTTTTTTTTCTTAGCTGGGTCATCCAGCTTTAATAGGTATTGCCAAATTGCTCCAAATTTTCACTTATTTCAGGGACACGTGAATCCCACCTTTCAATACTTAGTTTGCTTATTAGAGCAGTGGAGCATCTCCTCCTATCCTTTGTTTTTAAAGAACAGATCTCAGAGACAAACAGGGCAGCCTTCACCTGCCATTCGACGTGGCCAGGTCAGGCCAGGGCCCCAACGGTTTCCCCGAATAGGTGGGACAGGCCTCAAACATGGCTGTCTGGCCCCTTGGCTGGGCTCCCAGATAGCAAGCCCCTCTTGCCCCTGATCAGCCTGTGCAGTGACCAGGCTTGGGTCCAGGCCTTAGGAGATTCCTTGCTCCTCTGTAGCCTTAGAGGAGGGGAGGGTCCTCTGTTCCAGGTCCTAATAGACAGGTATCTGCCCACTCTACCACTCCGCCACCCCCCCACCCCCCCAGCCCGCCTCCTCTGCTCCTGTCTCCAGTCCATCAAGATCCATCTCCTAGTGCAAAGCCTGTGTTCCTAAAGCCCAACCTGCTTCCTACAGAGGCAGAACAAATTCAAGCAAGGGAGGAAGGGAGGGGCTTGGCTAAGGACACAAAGCTAGGCATTAAGTTGAGGACAAATCTAAAGGGCTCCTAGCCTGGGAGGGGTGTTTAAGCTTAGAGTCTGGACAAGCTCCTGTTTGCTGTTGGGAACACCTAGAGGGGGGATTGGTGGTGAGAACCTGAGAATAATGGGAGGCCTCAGACTCCTAAATCCCCACTGGGCCTGAACCTCCTCCCTCCCCCTTCTCAGCCAGAGCAAGAAGCAAGTGGTAGGAAGGGTGGAAGGTCATTCCTTGGAGAAAGGAGCTTTGGCTCAGGTTGTATGGCAGGGTCCCCAGTATAAGAAAAATTGACCAAGTACTTTGGCTCCTCAGAGACTTGATTTGCCCATCTGTGAATCAGGACAGTGGGTACTCACAGTCGAACTCCTAAGAGCCCAGAGAAACAGATCTCATTGTTGTGAGACCAGAATCTACCTCTGGGCTGATGCCCCTCTGAAGAGATAGATGAGGATCTCCCCTTGCATCCAGGACTCCTGGGAGGAGAGGTATACTGCAGACTTCCCAGGCAGTGCTCCTGTGGGCCACAGAGGCCAGAGGACTATTTGGCGGAGCTGGGAGTATCAGTGAAAGGAGTTGGACAATCAAGCTGAACAAAAAGTTTTCAAGGACAGTCAGGCTGAGGCAGGGCCCCAGTGCCACACTCCCGGCCCCTAACAGAAGCTTCCAGAAGAAGGACAGGAGCTAGGAGAGCCAAGGTGAGGTGGGCAAAAAAGGGGCCTCTGGAAGTGTGTATCTGCAGGGTGCACTCACAAGGCTCAGAAATCCTAATGACAACCCTCTGGGGAGAGGTTGTGACCCTTGGTGCCGACCCACAGTACTGGCAGGCTGGGTCTCGCTTTCACCACTTTAGAGCTTCCTTTGGCCTCGTTTCTTGCCACCAGAACATCACCATTCGGGTTTCTTGTCTTGTGAAGCAGCTGGAAGGGCCCTCATAGAAGATCAAGTTGAGTGACCTCAAAAGGTGGGGAGCTGCAGGCCCCACTGAGCTCACACATGGTTTTGTTTGGCTTGTATAGTGTTTTCAGTTGTGATAAAATACATGACATAAAACTTACCATCTTAACCATTTTTAAGTGCACAGTTCTGTAGCATTACATATATTCACATTGTTGTGCAACGGATCTCCAGGACGTTTTCATCTTACAAAACTAAAATTCTGTCCATTAAACAAGTCCCATTTCTGTCTACCCCACCCAGGGCCTGGCAACCACCAGGTTTTCTGTCTATGATTTTCAGTGTCCTAGATATTTCATGTAATCGAGATCATACAGTATTTGTCTTTTTGTGACTGGTTTACTGCACTTAGCACGGTGTCCTCAAGCTTCCTTCATGTTCTAGTGTGTATCAGACTTCTTTCTCTCTTTAAGACGGGCTAATCATCATATGGAGATGCCACATTTTGTTTGTCCATATTGACAGACATGTGTGGTGCTTCCACCTCTTGGTTACTGTGAACAATGCTATGAACATGGGTGTACAAATCTCTTTGAGTTGATACTTGCCATTCTTTCGGGCATGTGTCCAGAAGTAAAACTACTGGATGATATAATAATTCTTTAATTTTTTGAGACACCTCCATAGTGTTTCCCCCCAGTGGCTGCACCATCTCACATTCCTACTGACAGCGTATAAGGGTTATGTCTGTCTCCACGTTCTTGCCACCACTTGTGATTTTTTTTTTAAACTTTTTTTTTTTAATTTTATTTATTTAGGACAGTCACACAGATAGAGAGAGAGAGAGGCAGAGACACAAGCAGAGGGAGAAGCAGGCTCCATGCACCGGGAGCCTGACGTGGGATTCGATCCCAGGTCTCCAGAATCGTGCCCTGGACCAAAGGCGGGCGCCAAACCGCTGCGCCACCCAGGGATCCCCACTTGTGATTTTTTAAAATAGTAGTTGTCCTGATGGTTGTGAGGTGGGGTATTTTTTTTTCTAAAATATTCTTTTTTTTTAAAAGATTTTATTTATTTATTCATAGAGATGCAGAGAGGGAGAGAGAGGCAGAGACACAGGCAGAGGGAGAAGCAGGCTCCATCCAGGGTCTCCAGATCACGCCCTGGGCTGCAGGCGGCGCTAAACCGCTGCGCCACCGGGGCTGCCCCTGGGGTATTTTTTTTAAGCTCTCATTTTACAAGTGGGTTTCAGCCCCCCAAAAAGTATGGTTTCTACATAAATTCTCAAGAAGTGCTTCTGAAATGGAGCCCCTTGTGGGACCACTAGCAGGCAGCTGCACCCTCCTCTGCCCCCTGGATGGCCCAAGCCACTCCCTGCCTCTGGAAGGGGATGTAGACACATTTTCAGGAGGTGCTTCTGACACTTTCTGAGAAAATAGGAAGCAGTTCGCAGAACTGGTAGTCACTGCCTCCCCTTCAGGTGGGGTCTGTGTCCCCTGGTTGGCAAGTCTGCCCTACCTGGCCTGGTGCCTGTGCTCATTTATGTTTGAGACCTCTGGGCCAGTTCCTCCTCACCCTCTCACATGTGCCTGTTCTGTAACAGGGAAACGTGGTGGCAGTGGAGTGTGTCAGCTTGGCCAGGCTGAAAACTACATCTCCCACAACTCCCTTACTCACAGGTTTTCCGCAGGGTGGGCCACAAGCTCAATTCTTGCCAGATTTGGAAGGAAACCACCATTTTGGTTGCTGATCAGCTGATTTACGTCCTTAGTGTGAAACAGCACCAATGACTCCATTTTCCCTGGATTCTCCTTCTGTTTCACTGACCCAGGTTGTATGCCTGGGGGTCTCAGACTTCAGCCTCCACCATGGAAATCCAGTCTTCAGGAACTGGTTCATTAGCCCCTCAAGTGTGCAGCCAGTGGCAGGTGTGTGTATGTGCCAGTTCCCCTGTGGTTCTGCTGCTCCACTGAACTCTCAGAGGGGAACCTGAAGCCCTGCTGACTCTTCCTGCCTCGTGCCTGGTCAGTGTACGTGCCACCTTCGCCATTCTCCAGGCTCAGGAGTGTTGGCCATCCTGGGGGCCTGTGCTGGTGCTCCAGCCTGGATGGTCCTACCCTAAAGCTGCTGGCTTCTCTGTCCTCCTGTGCATCCTCCCCAAGAACAGGAAGCAGGTCTGATGGGTCCCTGTCCCTGCCTCTGTTCATCCAGTGTGTGCTGATGAGTACCTGTGGACTGGGCCATAGAGCCCTCCTGTTCCCTCAGTACCTCTGTAAGGATCAATGGCCCGCTGTGCAAGTGCCAGTGGCCTCAGTAGTGCTCGCTGTAGAAAGACCCAGGGCCTCTCTGCTGCCTCTGACTAATGGAGCTGCCAGAATGGCTAAAGGGCCCTCTGGCTATATCACCCAAGGTCTGATGCCTGGGACAGAGGGATGGCAAGCACCCCTTGTGCTGAGTGCTTGAGCCCCCCAACCCCATCTGATTTCGTGCTCAGCACTAGGCCTTGCCCTGCCAGAGGGACCAGTTCAATTGGGTTAGTCTACTGGAGTCCGCTGGGTGGAGCCCCCAGTGCATGGGTCGCTAAGTCCTGCAGAGCCTGGAAAGAGGCCTTTCCAGTCTTCAGGGCTGTCCTGGGGCCTGGGAAGAGTCAAGCCAAAGACCCAGGAGGTAAACCTGAGAGCTGAGGAGGTTTGCAGGGACACAGGTCCCAGCCCCACCAGAGGCGGCAGGCAGGGGCACAGGAGAGTGGCTACACTGGGGATGCGAGGGCTGGAGGCGGGAAAAGCTGCAGCCCCTGATTGGAGGTGTGTCCACCCTCTCCCAGCTTAGCTGATGGGTGAGTAAAAGAAATCTTTCCTGGCTCCATTTAGAGATAAGGAAGCGGAGGCGTGGGAACAAGAAGCTTGCGTGGACCAAAATCCATGGTGGACCGGACCCAGGATGCTGACCTAGGCCTCCAGAGACCTGTTCCTGCCCAAGTCCCTCCCCTCCTGGTCAGGGAGTACAGAGAGGAGGCTGGGGCCATTGCTAAGCCCCTATTTTACAGACAAGCAAATACATGTGGTCCTTTGCTTCCTCATGGCACTGGGGTCACCCCCTGCACAGGAAGCCCTTCTCCAGAGCCTCACGGGGCTCCTGGAAGTGAGGTCTAAGAGACACAGTAGGTCAACGGTGGGTCCTGGGCTCCCCAGCCCTGTGTAGGAGTGGAGTGTGGGGTCAGGGCAGAAAATACAGCCTTCCAGTCTCAGCACCAGACTAGCAAGACAAGCTTTTGAACCCCGTCTTTGCTGGGGCTGTCCCAAGGCTGAAGGGCGGCCCGTGCAGCCTTCCTTAGAGCACCTGGTATACACCAAGTCTCCATATGGGGCAGGTCACGGCCATCCATTCTTCTTCTTGGGGTGTAGGGCAGAGAGGTGGGACCCACACAGAGGGGCCAGCTGAAGGGCCTAGGGAGCACCCCGAGAGGAGGGCAGGGGCCTGTGGGTAGACAGTGGGACACTGGGGCAGTCCTTTCGGAAGAACAATTTAAAGGAATGACAAGGTCCATTGGGAGCATGGGAGGGTAAAGTGAGTCAACAGAGTGAGACCAGATTGCAAATGACAAAACCAATTCAAGTGAGCCGACATAAAAAGCAAAGTATCAGCTCAGGAGGCAGGTTCACACCAGCTTCAGGCATGGCTGGATCCAGAAGCTCTGTTAATGTCCTCAAGTATCTGTTTCTCCATTTTGTGGTTCCAACTTTCTGTCTTGGCTCCTTTTTCAGATGGGCTCTCACAGTATATTGACAAAGATGGCTGCAATTCTGGCCCCACATCCCCACCTGGGGGAGAGAGCACCTCTTTGTCTACAGCTCCGGGAAGAGTCCCAGGATTGACTCTCACTGAACTCACTGGGGTCAAGAACCTATTTCTGACCCAATGGTTGTGACAAAGGGGACAACGGAACACTCATTGGTCAGGTCTCCAGTCACATGACCATCCCTGGCCTGGAGAGTCCAATCCCCAGAGCCACACGGCCTGAGGGTAGAGTGGTTTGGGTCCTAGAAAACTATCAGTGGCAGCCCTGCCCCCTGCTGCCATCAGACACAGGTGTCTGTACTGCGGATGTGGGGGTAGGGGGGTGTTTCATCTTGTTCTCAAACCTCCCGCCTAGAGAGCAATGATGTGCCGAGGGACCATCTAGGACTTGTGTTCTCCACTGGCAGGGCAGGCACCTGTGCTGTTCCGCCCGCCACTGTGCCCCCCTCATAGCCCAGCCCAGGGTGGGAAGCAGCTCCCAGAGACAGGAGGCAGCTCGGGGACCCAGCAAGACTTTTAAACTGAAAGAGCCCGTGGATTGGCCACTTGCCCTGTGTGGAAGGTCTGCAGGGTGGTGAGTGGCTGAAGCTTTGCCCTGTGACCCCACCATCTGTGCTGGGGGAGGCTAGTGGCTGCCAGGCCAGGGTCAGGGACACCAGCAGGCCAGAGGGGCTTTTCTAGTGATGCTCCTTCCCCTTCCCCCCACGCATAGTCTCTAACCCAGAGATCATCTCCATCTGTCACCTACCCCCAGCCCAGGCTTACCTAGCTTGGTACATGCACATACCCACTCTTCTGGAACATTCCCTAGCTTCCCACTGCCCCAGAGCCTTCCTTTTGCAGGGTTGTCCTCATAGGAACATCTGTCAAGGGCTCACTTGGTCTTAAATACAACCATTACATGTACTGGACGCCAGGGTGTCTCAGGGCTGAGGGTCATCCTTCCAACTTTTAATACTTTTTTTAAATTTTTATTTATTTATGATAGGCACACAGTGAGAGAGAGAGAAAGGCAGAGACACAGGCAGAGGGAGAAGCAGGCTCCATGCACCGGGAGCCCGATGTGGGACTCGACCCCAGGTCCCCAGGATCACGCCCTGGGCCAAAGGCAGGAACCAAACCACTGCGCCTCCCAGGGATCCCCATCCTTCCAACTTGTCCAATAACCCTCGACCATGTACACCCCGGAGCAGCCAGTGAGCTGAGGATCAGCACCTGGCTCAAGCCACACCTAGGGTCGTACTTAGTGAGCCGGGGCCCGAGGCCTCATTTCCAATGTCCTGTTGCATCAACCCAGTCTCCGTGAGTTCAGAAGAACTAACCTGTGCAAATGCCTAGCCTGGTGTGACCTTGTACGTGTTGAGGGGCCCAGGCCAGCAAACCCGGAAGAGCCCGGGCTGCCCCGTCCCCCCTCCCCCAGCCCCGGACCCGCGGGTCTTCAACCTGTCTCCACCTCCGTTCCCAGGAGATCCGTCCCTCGAGGGTCCCTCCAGGATCAGCCGGTCGGCCCCAGGCCCCTGCAGTTACCACCCCCGACGGGGCACTCCGGGCTCCAGGCCCACCTCGCACACATCCCGGGCGCCCAGGGCCCTAGGGACCCACCATCCGACCCCCAGCGCGCGCCGACCGCGCCCATCCCTACTCCACTCGGAAGGAAACGAGAGCGGTTCAAAGGTTTAAACAATTTATTGTGCCCCAAAAAGGCCGGCGGGATGAAGGGAAGGCCGCGCGGGCCGCGCCCCGAGCGATTGTGTGTCGCGCACCCAAAGGCGGAGGGTGGGGAGTGAGAAGAAGGTCCCCCAGAGTACCCGGACCGGGCGGGGCAGGCGCGGTCGCGGCCATTGGCGCCGAGGGGCCGGTAACCATGACGACGGCCGTTGCCAAGGGCGAGAGCCAATAGTGGCGTCGCCAGGCCGTTTCAAAAATCTAAAGGAAAAACAACAAGAAAAAAAAAAAAAAACCACCGCTAGGGCGGCGGGGGAGGGGCGGGGAGGGGATGGAGCGCGGGCCCGGGGCCCTCCGCGCGGCTCAGAGGAGGGGCGGCGGCATCCGTACAAAACCTACATACACTTGGGTAGAAAACCGAGCGTCGCGCGCTCACTTGCGGCCCTTGGGCACCTTGGGGACGCTGGGCTTGGCCGCCTTCTTCACCTTCTTGCCCCCGGCGGCCGCCGCCTTCTTAGCCTTGCTGCCTTTGTCCTTCTTGGAGGCGGCGCCCTTCTTGTGCGAGCGCTTCTCGGCCTTCGGGCCCTTGGGCGGCTTCTTGTCCGCGCGCCGGGGGCCGGGCGGGCCCGGGGCCGCCTTCTTGGCCTTGTGCGCGGCGGGCGCCGGGGCGGTGGCGGCCGCCGTGGCTCCGCGCCGCTCGCTGCCGCCCTCCAGCTTCTTGCGGTTGAGCTTGAACGAGCCGTTGGCGCCGGTGCCCTTCACCTGCAGGAGCGTGTCGTTCTGCACCAGCGCCTTGATGGAGTACTTGAGGTAGGTGCGCCCGTTCTGCTGGTCGAACCACGCCACCTTCTTGGCCTCGGTGTAGATCTTGGCCAGCGACGAGCCGTTGCGCTCCCCCAGCCTGCGGATGGTCTCCACCACCAGCTGGCTGTACTTGCCCGGCTGGTTCTTCTTCTTGTTGTTCTTTTTCTTCTTGGACGGGGACAGTGCGGCCGAGCCGCCGGCCTTGGCCGCCTTCTTGGCCGCCCCCTCGGCGGTCGTCAGCGGCAGGGCCTCCTCGAGCTCCACGGACATGGTGGCGAGCGGGTTGGTGGCGGGCGGGGCGCGAAAGCCCGGGGGCCGCGCCGGGAAGAGGAAGGCGAGGGGCCGAGGGGGCGCCGGGGGACTGGGGGCGCGCGGCGGCTCCAGGCGGGAGCGGCCGCGGCCGGGCCTGGGGCCGGGCGGCAGGGCTGGGGCGGGGGCCGAGCCGGCCGGAGCGGGGGTCCCGAGGCCGGGGCCGGAGCCGGGGCGGGGCCGGGGCCGGGGCCGGAGCCGGAGCCGAAGGCGGAGCGGAGAGGGTCGGGGCGGAGGGGGTCGGAGCCGGGCGCCGGCCGGAGCGGGGGCAGGTCGGCCGGGGGCGCGCCGCGGAAGCCGCTGCCGGAGCTCGCTGGGCGTGCGCGCTGCGCTCTGGCGAGGAGGGCGCTGCGCTCCGCTTTTATAGCTCCGTGGCGGACCACGTTGAGAACAACAACAGCCTGGTCTGGAGCCAGCGCCAACTTGTGCTTCTTGGAGCCCCTTCCTCGGCCGCTGGCTTCCCGGAGCGCGCCTCCCGGGCGCCCCCGAGCCCACGGCCGAGCGCCCCGGACAGGGCCCGAGCCTGCGGCGCAGCGGAGGGGCGGCCTGCGCCCGGGAAGGGCTCGGCAAAGGGGAACGGAGGGGCGCACCCTATGCTGCGGGAGCGCGAGTGGAGGGGGGCACCCGGTTTAGGGGCGAATAGCGCGGGCTCCGGGGGAGGCCACGCGGCCCGGAGCTTTGCGGCCGGCGGCCAAGAGTGCGCCACGGCCGCCCATGCCCTGAGCGCGGTCTGGGGGGCCCTGGCCTGCCCGCAGGACGAGCTTTAATTTGTCCGAACTAACACAGGGCACGCCCTCACGTGGTCGGCTGGGGCAATGTGAAGTGTGCTAGGACATCTTCGAGGGGGGTCTCCACCCGAGTCCGAGGGGCCGGCGGCTGGAGGCGCCCTCCGACTGCGCGCCCGGGGTCCTGCTATGCCAAGGGGCCTGAGCACGGCCCGGGAGGACGTGGGGGCCACTGCAGGTGTCTCCCTGCGGACATTCCTTAACCTCCCCCCACCCCCACCCAACTGGCGCCGATGCTCCAAATGCCCCATTTTGTGGTGCGCAAGTGGCCGCCACCGTTCGCCCCAAAGCCAAATGGCGGTTCCACGGTGGAGCCGGTTGAGTGTCAGGCTGCGACCCCCCAAGGAGTTCTCCGACGTGATGGGGGAGGGGAGGTGCTGGGCCGCACCCCTCCCCCCGCGTGCGGGGAGGGCGATTGCGAGCCGGGCCTGGAGACTGCTTTCCCAGCTCCCTCTCTCCCGGTACCAGGCGAAGTCCCCCGCGGGGGCTTGTGCAAGTCTGGAGGCTCTGATATGGGCGGGATCCAGCGTGACTGGTGCCCTGGAGGCGCCGGAAGGCATTTCACGAAGTGAAAGATGCCTCTACTTGGGGAAGCTGCATCCATGGGGAGACACCCCGGAGGGAGAGCTGATTCCTTCGGGGTAAGTGATTTTAGGCCGAGCATGGAAGAGTGGATGGGAGGGGACGGTAGAAAATTGGAGTTCGGGGTGGAGAGAGGTGGAGGCCGTGAAGTCCGAGAAGGGGGGGAGGGGAGATGTTCTGGGCCTTCTACCCCAAGAGGTCCCTGTCAGTGGGCACCCCTTTTCCAAAGCAGGCACAGACCCCATCTGCCCTCCGACAAGCTAGTGAATAAGACCCAGGAGAGGAGAAAATTGAGGCTATGAACCAGTGAGACGGGGGGTGGAGATTTTTTGCGGGGGAGAGGAGCCAGTGGCCTGGAGGCAGGGGAGGTCTTCAGCCCCCCCCCCCCCCCCCGCAGTGAGTACAACCCATAGGAGAGGAAAGATAAGCTCAGGTCCGTGCAAAGAAGGCCAAGCCTCTCTCCCAGGAAGGACCCTAAGTGGACCTCGAGCCATGGAAAACCTTGCAGGCCTGAGACCTCCCGCAAGGTGAGAAAAGACCATCAGGAATCTCCTAGCAGAGATTGGGGTGAGTTCCTGGAAGTCCTGTTGGCTGAACCCTGGGGGCGGCCCTGGGGAGCTGAAAGGTCTTGCGGAGAGAACCACAGGTTCTGGAAATGCAAGTGTGTGCATGCAGGGCTACACAGAGGATGTAGTGCAGTGAAAGAGAAGTAGTAAGATGGAGCTGCTGCAGCCGCGGAGGAGGTTCTGTCCAGGAACAGAAGCCATCTGAGACTGAGCAGAGGACCTGGCAGGGAGGTGGGTATGGCCGCCCCGCTGCAGTGGACCAGGGTGCTTGGAGCTGGGGCAGGAACACCAGGAAGAGAGCTGGCCCAAGGACCTAGCTGGAGGGCAGGCAGCCAGGTGACTGGCGGGGGTGGGGTGGGGGGTGGGGGGTAGGGGGGTTGGGGGGGACTTGAGCTTGGTCTCAGAAAGGTCAGAGCAGTAGCAGATGGTGATGTCCCTGATGGAACCCCTGCATGGGAGCAAGGGCACCCTCAGACTGATATTGGTCCAGCCATCCCGGAGAGAAGGTCGCTGGAAATGTGAATCTGGAGCTGGTTCAGCAGGAGGCTGGGTCAGGGGTGTCTTCCTGTCTTCCTGGGGTCATGGTGCAGGGAAGAGGAGGATGTGGAAATGGTAGGAAAGGGAAGGTTGCTCTGTGGGAGGCAGAGGAGGAACGTCAGAAAGTAAGGAGGGAATCAGGTGTGGCTGGTGTCTCGGAAGCTAAGGAGGAGAGAGTTTCAAGAAAGAAGGGCTGGTCTGTCACAATGCAGCCCATTCAGAAAGTGGATAGATGGATCAGCAGAGTGGACAGGTTCAGCAGAGCTGGAGAGCCTGGCAGGCTTGCAGCTTCCAAGACCCTCTGGCTAGAATCTGCCTGTTTTTGCCCAGTGTTTTAAAAACAAAAATGAAACGAAACAAACAAATAGGATTGAAAATTCAAGTGATTTCAGATAAAAACGTGTCCAGATTTCAGCTTTCCCTTAAAAAAATCTGAAGATTTACCCTGGGTGGGGGCAGAAATAATGGGGCCTAAAACCATCACCCCTGCGGATGAGCCAGACTCCCAGCACCTGGTCAGTTTGGGGAGTGTGGCCATTGTGGGGCAGCGGGAAGGTTCTCTAGCCCTGGGGGAGGCCTGGTGGTTGGTGACTGGAGGGGAGAAGGAATCAGTGGAGGGAGTGGACACATGCAGGCAGGGCAGTGTGGCTCGGGCTCCTTGGCCTGCTGGTGGAGCAGGTGCTTTTGTGGGGGGGGAGGGGGTTCTGCCTCTGGGCCTGTGGACCAAGCTCTGGGAGACTGATTCCAGGGCCTTGGGAACTAGCAGAGACCAAGTGGTTTCATTCCACTGGCCTCATGAAACAGATGAGGAAAACAGGCTTGGAGGACAGAGGACAGTGGCTTTGTCCAGTTAGCCAGGATTCTAGGCCTGGGGTCCTGCCAGTCTTCAGGGATGCTTCTCAAATCCCACGCTCCCAGCAGCCTCCTGGCACCCTTCCCAGGAAACATAGGTGGGGAAGGCCTCAAGTAACAAATGAAAAATGATAAAATCTGGAAGTGGCCAGGGCCTAGAAGGGTGACCCCCTTCCCTCATCCCCCCAGCACCAGGCCAGTCTTGGAGTTAAGCTGAAGGCAGAATCAGTGTGGGCATGTGGGTCCTCTCTCCCTAGGGGAGTCTTCCAGTCCTGGGGCTCCAAACACCATCCATATACTGATGACACCCATTAATGTCAACCCTCATTTCTGTCTCTCTTCTGACCGACGGACTGGCAGCCAGCTGCTTGCCCCCAACTCCACCTGGATGTCCAAACACATCTCTCGGGTGATGGCTAAAACAGAACTCTTTTCTCTCGCAAATCTGCTCCTCCCCAAGGTTTCCAGGGCAGTTCTAACCCAAAGCACAGACTTGTCCTCATTTTTTCCCTCTACCCTCTCATTCAACCTACAGATTCCTGTCACATCTATCCGCAAACATCCTCCCCGAGCCCCACACCGTCTCCACCTGTCCCCTCTCGGCTTGCCGGGCCCTGGCACACTGCTGGCACGCAGCAGCAGATGGAGCGGCTAACACAGGACTCTGATCTGCATCCCACCTCTGCGGAAGGGCCTCCTGTGGCTGTCATCAGATTTAGGAGGAGTCTGCTCTCAGCCCCACTGGCCATTTCTTTCCTCACACAGACCCAGGGCGTTCCGCCTCAGGGTCTTTGCACCTGCTGTGCGGCTGACTACACTGATTCCCATCTCCATCCTTGAGAGCCTCCCCACGTAGCCGCCTAGGCAGCCAGGCTGCATACCTCTCAGAGTTCCTGTAATCACAGCGCCCTACTTGATTTCCTTCATAGCACTTACTATCATCATCATTTTTTTTTTAAGATTTTTTTTTTTCATGAGAGAGAGAGAGAGAGGGAGGCAGAGGGAGAAGCAGGCCCCATGCAGGGAGCCCGTCCCGGGACTCGATCATGGGACTCCAACCCGGATCTCCAGGATCAGGCCCTGGCCGAAGGCGGCGTTAAACTGCTGAGCCGCCCAGGCTGCCCACTATCATCATCATCATCCCACCGTCTTGGGTCTGTTTACGTGTGTACCGGGTGCTTAGTAAGAAGAACATTGGGTGGGCCTTGCTCCCCGCCAGACCCCAGCCCTGGGTACACCCTGCCGGGCTGCTGCCCCTGCTCACTGCTGCCTGGAGCCAGGACAGGTTTGCCTGCTTCTGCAACAGGAAGGTGGGCTGGGAGTCACAGGAGCTCCCGGCTGCGCTTGGACCCTGGCACTCCCACAAACTCCACGTGTGGCCCCCCGCTCCCCCTACACTACTCTGCCCTTAGTGTCCCAGTTTGTGAAAAGGGGTTGGATGTGTGCCGTGCCCTCCAGCTCTGGCAGCCTGAGTCTGGACTTCTGAACAGAGGACAAGTCAAGAGAAGGGAAGACCCACAAGAATACAACCTTCCTGGAGGATGAGACACGAAACAGAGGAGTCGGCCTGGCCCAGTGGCAAGTCTGGGCCTAGGATGTAGAACCCTAGACTCTGGGTGGGCTCCTCTGCCTCTGCTGGCCTCGGGGTTACCTGTACAGGGGATATCCGTTCTAGAGCTCAAGCGGAGGCCCCTCCGCATGGGAGGGTTTCAGAAGGCCTGGGTGGGTGTCACCAGCCTCAGGGACCGGGTTCAGAGGCCCTGCTGCTGAGGGCACCTCACCAGGGAGGACCCGTTGGCTGTTAACTGCTGAGGGTAACAGTTGAGGGCCAAGAGTGTCTCCCCAAAATGTGTTTTAAACCGAGAGGTTGGCTTCATCCTAGGCCTGGACGGGGGGTGGGGGGTGGGTGGGGGGGGTGGGGGGTGGGTGATGGGGCCCAATTTGGGATTTAAAATGTAAATAGAGAGGCATTAAGTATTTTTCAGCATTTAAGGGGAGACAAAGGGAAATTCACCAGGCAAGACCTTGGGGAAGGTTGCCTTTAAGATGCAAATGTGTAGGGGGATCCCTGGGTCGTGCAGCGGTTTGGTGCCTGCCTTTGGCCCGGGGGCAATTCTGGAGACCTGGGATCGAATCCCACGTCGGGCTCCCGGTGCATGGAGCATGCTTCTCCCTATTTCTCTGCCTCTCTCTCTCTCTCTGTGACTATCATAAAATAAATAAATAAAAATAAATAAAAAAATTAAAAAAAAAAGATGCAAATGTGTATTGTGAAGCCCCGAATGGGGACGTTCTTAGGGGCCCTGGCCCCTGGCCCCCTGTGGCTGTGCAGTGGGCTCTGAGGGGACAGAGGGTCTGAAGAACCCTGGCAAAGCGGCCTGAGATCTAAGGAGTGGACAAGTCGATGCTGAGGCGGAAAGGGTGCGAAACATGTGGACGGAGAGAGCTTAGAGTTCCCGGAGGCCTCACTTGGAGGTAGCTGGCTGGGCCCTCCAGTCTGGGAGGGTCCGGAAGGAGGAGCTGGGCCCCAACTCTGCGAGGAGAATGGGGCAGGCCAGGGGCAGGTTCCCAACCGCAGGCGGCCCAGGCTTAGGGCAGCAGCAAACCCAGTCCGCGGAGGGCTCCCATGCGATTGTCTTGCGAATGGAGGTAAGGAGCGCCCTTGGGGGAAGAAACCAGACCTTTGTGGGAGGGCGCTCAGCGTGAAGCGCCTTGTTCTCTCAAACTGCATTAAGGCCGAAGGGACGGCAGGCCCACGTGCACACGTCTGCGTGCAGCCTCAGGGCAGGGTTTCACCCCAGGCACCTGGGGACCTGGAGTGCCCAGTGAGAATCCTCAACCTAGAGATGAGGCCCACAAAAGGGAGGAGGGTGGAGGATGATCGGAGTTTGAAGCCGCCCGGCCCTGAGGCCCTGAGCCTCCGCCGTCTCTGTCGCTCCTGCCGGGGCTGCGAGGGCTGCTGGGCCGAGCAGGGAGTGGGCCCCGCTGGCGGGCCCTGCAGCAGAGCGCGCTGCTCTTGCCCACGCCTTCGTTTGCCTCATTTCTTCAAAAGCCCACTCGAGGCTTTTCTCAGTAAAGTCATTCGTGGTCTAAGCCCCCACGGTGTAGAAGGAAGCGGAGCGGAAACAAAACCCCGGGCCCTCGGTGCCCCGCGCGGCTGCGGCCCCACTCCCCGCCGTGTCCCGCGGTTACCGAAGCGGCCCCGGGGATGGGCGTGCAGCGCTATTTCCTGCCTCCGTGACTACCCTTTTCCGCTAGCCCAGAAAGACCTAGGAGATTCGTCTGTGAGCGGTTTCTCTGTCAAAGAGAGTTAACTCCTGGTGGCCATGGCCCGGCCGTCCTCCGAGCCAGCCCTTCCCCGTACCCCCTCTTCATCCCCGCCCCGTTTCCTCCTGCCGTGCCCTGTGGCCCCACCTGGGGCCCGTTTCCTTGCACCGGTGCCACCACGGGGCGGGCGGCGCGGGGCGCTCAGCCTCAGGAATTGGTTTTCTTCCTTTTCGTGTTTTGCAGCCCGGCGTGTGAATGTGTGCCTCCCCCGGGCCCCATTTCGCCCTGGCGTCCCCGCGGCCCCCCGCCCCCCACTGCCGTGGCCGAGTCCCGCGCCTGCCCCCTGCCGGCGCTTCTAACTTCATCCCGTCGCAGGCCTAAGCCGCCCGTCTGCCTGCCTGGCCGCCTTGGGCCCTGCGGCTCCCCAGAGCCCTGACTCCCCCGCCCTGGGGTTCCGGGGGCTTGGAAAAGGGCGGGGTGCAGGTGCTGGGAGCTTGCTCGAGGCCTGAGGGTTATTAGGAGGAGGGACTGAGCCGTGGAAGCTGGGAAATGGCTTCTCCAGGCCCCGCCCTTGGGTGGGGACCGTGGAGAGAAGCTCGGAGGAGCCGGGCCAGTCGCGTTTGGGAGGCAAGGCCTGGGAGGAGAGGCGGGTAGCTCCCAGGCGGAAGCCTTCAGGGGGCGTCCTCTCCATGGGCTGCAGGGGTGTCCAGGCCCAGTGTTGGGGCTCCCACCCCCCTCCGAGGGGGAGCATGGCCCGGCTGGGCCTTGCTTCTGCCCCTTTGGGAAGTGCCGCCTCTGGGGGTAGGCTTGGCTTCCTGAGGTGGACAAGGCCACCTCTGACCTGTGGTAGGACTTGACATCTCTTCTCCAGAAGCCTCGGTGTGAGGCCCAAGGAGCTGGGACGGCAGGATGGAAAGACCATTCCGGGAGGGGGCTCCGGACAACCAGGACAAAACCTGACAGACGGAGAAACCACCTCCTTCCCCCTCCTGTGCCATCAAGCACACGCCTGCTTTGGCCGCCGCTGCATCACGATCCCTGCTGCTGAGGTGCAGACAAGGGAATCTTGGCTTTATCTCCCTTTCTTACAAGCAGACTCAGTTTGTGGACACCCTCTTCCTGGGGAAGAACTGAAAGCCCTAATGGGTGGGAGAGCAGCCTGGCCCCTGCTCAAGTACCACGCTGGCCAGGAATTGAACATTCCAGGGCAGGGGGGTGGGGTGGAGTGGGTGTATTTCTACCTCCATTGTCCAGATGAGGAAACTGAGGCTTCAAGGACGTTGGGTAATGTCCCCAATGATAACGGCCAGGAAAAGATGGCAAAGCATTTGCTGTTTACCCCATTGCAAGTGGCCCCTCCTGCTCCCAGGCAGTCTCTGTACTTGGCTGAGATTATCCTGTCTGCTGCCTGGAGTCCCCACAAGAGCAGGGACCCTGTCTAACTCACTGCTGCATAGGGTCTGGCACATAGTAGGCCCTCAATAAATATTTGTTGAATGAATGAGATGGGTGGGATTCAAATCTTAGGTCTGGCCATGAGGCTTGTGCTTCCTGTCACAGTACTGTCCCTACACGTGTCACAACTCAAAAAGTGTGCACTGAGCCTACTAGGCCTCCTAACAGAGCAGCCAAGGGACCCCACAGGATTGTAACACCTTTGGAAAGTCTGGCAGAAAGCCTGTAATCTTTGCAAGGCCCAGAGAATTTTATTTCTGTTACTTGCTCGTCCAGTTTGAGGATCCTGAACTGGTCAAGAACTGGTTAACAAGTGCTCTGGAAGTTTCCTGCTGCAATGAGGCGGAGGTGAGACCTCAAGCCAGACCAACGGCTCCCTAACGGCCATTATCTGAGGGGCCTGAAGAGCGGGACGTGATGGCCGCACTGGGCGGCTGGTCACAAAGACGGGCCACTCTGGACAGCCACCTGCCACTTGGCCCTGCCGCGGCCTTCTCCTCCCCCATGTTCAGTCCAGCTCTTCCTCCCCTTAGAGGCAGCCAGGGCAGCTTTGAGGAGGTGAACCCGAGCTCTTTGCTGTCCTTGAGTGGACCTGCCCCCATGTCCTGCAGCCTCCAGACCCTGCTGACCTCTTTGACTTTATCTCCCGGCGATCCTGCCCTCTCTTTGGGCTCCCTCTCTGTGGGGCACACCCTGAGCAGACTCATGGGGTCCCATTGGGCAGTGGCGCCCTGGGGCCTGCCCCCCACACGAACTCCCTCAATCCTGTCATCCTGATTCCTTTTCTCATAAGATTCCTCTAGCTATGTGGGCTTTCATTTGCTTCCTTCCTATCTGTCCCCCTACCTCCAAGACCTTGTCTGTCTTGTGTAGCATCGAATGACGAGAATCTAGAAATGAGTCTAACTCCTGGCCCTAGTCAGGTTCAGAGATGTATATGGGGATGCGAAAAAAAATCCCAATAAAACCAACACCTAACCTGGAGCCTGACAAATAGCTCTCAGAAAATATGTCCCCCTTCCTTTACCCCCCTCTTCAGGTAATCTCTCCTGAAAGAGGTGGCCTTTGAGGAATGCTTTGGGATGGGCAAGGGATCGAAAGGGAGGACGCTTAGCCCTGGTCCTGTTGTCCCACCTGCCCTGCCCTGCCTCGTTTTACATGAAGCAGCTGAGGTCCAGAGAAGAGGCAGGGCCCGCTGGGGCCATCTGGATATACTCCAAGTCTAATTCCCAGTCCAGTACTCTTGCCCACCCGACCCGCCTCCATCTCCTGTCCAGTTGAGAAAGCCTCCAAGTGGGGCTCCTGGTGCCAGGTCTTCACAGGGGCCAGGTTTCCCCAAATCCTCCATCGGATCCTGCCCACACCCTGCTTCCCATCACACAGTAAGATCCAGGGGTCTCCCCCAGCCCCAAGGCCGGGTGTGGCCTGCGCCCCGCCGGTCTTCCCGCCGTCCCTGCCCCGGACAGCGAGCCGCTCGCCACCGCAGGGCCTTCGCGCTGCTGTTCCCTCTCTTCGCAGACTCACAGTCTTCCCCCCTCTGTGCCAATCAAGTGTCATGTCCCCAGGGAAGCCCTCCCTAAACACCCCATCTGCAGTGGGGTTCCCTGCTTCACCACTTCCCCGAGCCCCCCGCCCCCGCGTCTTTTACAAATCACGTTTCCATCTTTTTCTTCCGTAGCACTTCTCACCACTTGGGAGCTTTTGCACTGATGACCCTAGTTTTCTGCGCCACCCTAAGGTCAGCTTGTCTGGGCTATCACGGACTCCATCGCACCTGGCACACGATAGATGCTCAATAAACATTTGTTTGAATAAATGAAATAAAAAGGGCCCTCGTGGCGTACGGAGGTCTGGCCTGGTCCTTCCTGCCCCACGTGTCAAGCCGGGTGTGTGCAGAGCCCCGGGTTAAGGGCGAGGCTGGGCCAGCATCTCGCCCCTCCCCGACCCCGTGACCGCAGGAACCCCGAGGGGCACCCCGGCTCCCCCGCGCGGTCGGCGAGGACCGAGGCCAGGCCCCGGCGCCGGCCTCTGGGGGCAGCACCAAGAGGTGCCCGGACGCGGCGGCGACCTGTTCCCGCGCTCCCGGCGCCTGCCCGCCTGCCTCGGCCAGCGTCGCCCCCTCCCAGCCCCTCAGGTATGGGGGGCCCTGGCACTGGGGGGCGCCTTTCCTTCCCTCCCGCATCCGCCCCGCCGCCGGCTCCCGCGGTCGTCAGAGACGCCCGAGCCCCGTCGGCTTCTCGGCGCGGCCGTTAAGCGTTGGGCGCGCGCCCCGCCCCCGGCGTCAGCGCTGCGGCGCTCGGCCCCGCCCCCGGCGTCAGCGCTGCGGCGCTCGGCCCCGCCCCCGTCTCCACGGAAACCAGCCCGCTTCCGGCACCGCCTCCCAGCGGCGGCCCGCGCCTGCGCCTGCGCCTGCGCCTGCGCTCCGCGGGCCTGTGCCCCCCAGACGGCCTCTGAGGAGTCAGGTAGTAGGTTCTTTCCTCTGGCAGGGCGGTTCTTAGGGTCGATGAGGATCCGCGCGTTTGGGAAGGGAACTGACCCAAAGTCTAGGGAGTTTCGACCTGCATTAGAGCTTTGCTGCAGCCAGGTTCCCCGGAAACGTCGCTGAGGTTTCCCTGGGGCAGAGCCGAGGTCAGACACCAGGGGTTTGTGGCCTGGGTACAGATCCCCTAGGCGGCTGCAGTGACGGCTCTGAGGCTGCTGGGTCGGGGACTTCCCTCCCCTCCACCCCCACTCCGCTCCCGAAGGCCCCGGGGAAGCCACTGCTGCTTTGGGCACTGCTAGTCCGCAACAAATCTTAGCCAGGCTATCCCAGAAGCTTTGCAAAGCTGACACCGTCTTTGATCTTGAACTCGGAGGCTGGAAGAATACTCTAGCGCTCACTTGTGGTCTCCTCCGCTTCAGGCTAGGCCACATCTAAGCCTAACAAGGAGACCAGCTGCTGATCTTGGAAGACCCCCAGAATAGAATAGTCCCAGCAGAGGAAACTCATGGGTTAAAAATATACATACTGGGGCAGGCTGACCTGAACGCTGACTTCTCGGGTGGCACGGTGAACTTAATGCAGCACCAGCTGGCAGAGCTGGCTTCCAGAATGACCTTTTCACTGATCCCCACTGACCACTGGATAAAGGCTCTATTCCTGATGCTGCCTTCAAGGCCTGTGCAATAAGCACCTGCTGGCCTCTCCGTCTTTAGGATCCATGCCGCCAGTCCCTGTGCTGACACTGGACCCTGGGGACCAGTGCTTCCCAGACTTCCCTGACCAAAAACTACCGGAGACATGATCAGACGCAGAACACCATACTCTGCACGTCTCATTGCCTGGCTCGCGCACCCAGCCCTGAGATGCCTAAACTAAGGTTTAAAAATCTGCAACGGGGCAGCCCCGGGTGGCTCAGCGGTTTAGCGCCATCTTCGGCCCAGGGCCTGATCCTGGAGTCGCGGGATCGAGTCCCGCATCGGGCTCCCTGCAGGGAGCCTGCTTCTCCCTCTGCCTGTGTCTCTGCCTCTCTCTCTCTCTCTCTCTCTCATGAATAAGTAAATAAAATCGTAAAAAAAAAAAAAAAAAAAAAAAAAGATATCTGCGACGAATTCTTGGGCCCCTTTCTGGCTGGCTTATAAGTGCTAATTAGCAACCTGCCTTTGTCGGTAACCCAGCACCCACTCAGGCACACCAGCAATCAATTCAGGGACCACATTGTTCTGGGGGAGTCCTTGCCTCCTTCCTGTCCAGGTGTGGCTTCCCAAAGCGGTGGGATAGTCACAACTTCCTCCAGGGACCATGTTCATGTGCATACAATATGTGAAGAGCAGTTCTGCAGGTTTCAGTCCTTGATTAAGAAAGGAATTTTTTTTTCATTGCCTATGCAGAAGGACACAAAGCAGGAATAGAAATAAACCTCTGTGCCCACTAATACTAGTCTCTTGCCAACCTGTCATCTTACGGGGCCAGGGGTGTCAGAATACAATGACTCCCACTCCTTCCCTACTTCTAGCTCTCCAGTCAAGTCCAAGCATCACCAAGGGGGGAGAACAACTGTCTTGAGATGTTTAAATACTGCCTTGGGAGCTTAAGCTCTGCAGCTCAACCCAAGGAGATGAGAGCTCCAGGGGCTCCCAGTGGTCAAAGAGGCAAGCTTCTGGGCATCCCCGCTTCCAGAATAGCTGTGGGGAGGGGATCCACTCCCAAAAGTAGAGAGCAATCTGAAGCTGGGTAAAAGGGAAGCCTGGGACCTGGGATGGGGGGCGGGAAGAGGGGATGTCACTGCATTTTCCTGGATCATTTCACAGGGGGGTAAGGGTGCCCGACAAGCATTCTCTTTTCCCTTCTGCTTATATGTCCTTTCAGGAGCAAAGCTGGCAGGTGTGGCCCACAGCTTCTCTTCAAGCATCATGGCCAAAGAAATCCTCCCTCCTCACTCCTCCCCAACACTGTAAAAAGCTCACCCTCTATTCCTACAAGGGAGCTGCAAAGGGAAGGCTGCAGAACTCAGAACTCAATAGCTCTCAACCTGGGCTGAGAGCGGAGGTTATATCCTTTGGTCTTGCATCCTGTATGATGTTGAGTGCTCACAACCTCCTTTGCAGCTGGGAGGGCTGATACCAAAGAGGTGTCTGTTTTGGGGAGACATACAGAAGATGGAGAAGTTTTCAACCAGATATGGAGGCAGCTGGGGTTTCTGTGAGGCTAAGCCCTAGTTCATGGACTTTAGGTACTAATTGGCTTTGACCTTTTTTCATCAATGGTATCATTTTTAAAATAAAATGTACGCAACAAAATTCACAGCTCAATGCATTAAGGATATTCACAATGTTGTGCAACCATCATCACTATTTCCAGAATGTTTCCATCATTCCAAATAGAAACTGTACCAACTAAATATTAACTCTCCATTCCCCCTGTCCCTAACTTCTACTTTCAGTCTCTCAGATTTTTCCTCTTCTAGGCACTTCATATAAGTGGAATCCTACACTAGGTATCCCTCTATGTAGGCTTATTTTGCTTAGCATAATGTTTTCAGGGTGCATCTATGTCATAGAAGGATTTGGAATTTTATTCCTTTTAATGGCTGAATAGTATTCCACTGCATATATGTGTGTTTATAAAAATTGGAATATATAGTTAGAATACCATTCAGCCATGTATACATATATGTTACATATACACACATACATATACATATACACACACAGTCATATATACCACATATTTATCCATTCATGGTGCTGATGGGCACTTGGATTATATATATATTTTAAAGATTTTACTTATTTATTCATGAGAGACACATACACACAGAGGCAGAGACACAGAGAGAGGGAGAAGTAGGCTCCCTGTGGGAGTCCAATGTGGGACTTGATCCCAGGACTAGGACCACACCCTGAGCCAAAGGCAGAGGCTTAACCCCTGAGCCACCCAGCAACTCTTTGAAGAGTGACTACTTTCCACAGTAGCTGCACCATTTTATATTCCCTCCATCATGCACAAGGGTGCCAGCTTCTCCACATCATTGTGAACACTTACTGAGTTGTAGGATTTTATATATACTCTGATATTAATCCCTTATCAGATATGATTTACTAAAGTTTTTGATTTTGATGAAGTCAGACTTACCTATTTTGTTGTCATATCCAAGAAATCATCGCCAAAGCCACTGCCATTAAGTGTCCCCCTATGTTTTCTTCTAAGAGTTTTGTAGGTTTAGCTATTGTTCTTTGATCCATTTTGATTTATGTATATGGTGTTAGGTAAGCCAACTTCTTTCCTTTGCATGTGGCTATTCAGTTTTCCCAACATGATTTGTTGAGAAACCTGTCCTTTCCTCACTCAATCATCTTGTCATCATTGTTGAAAATTAACCATACATGTAAGAGGTCTTTTTTCCACCTTTTAGTAGACTCCACACTCAACACGGGGCTTGAACTCACAACCCTGAGATCAAGAGTTGAGTGCTCTACTTGACTGAGCCAGCCAGGCACCCCAACAATGGTTCATTTCTGGGCTCTCAACTCTCTTCCATTAGAGAGTCTGTTATCATGCCAGTACTACACTGTTTTTATTATACTAGTTTTGTTTGTTATTTTGTTTTAAGGAGACAGAAGTTTATTAAACACATTGCAGCAGGCAGGAGAGCAAAAGAGAGATTGCCTACAGTAGTGCGCTTTTTTTTTTTAAGAGAGGGAGTGGGAGGGGCAGAGGAAGAGGGAGAGAGAGAATTTTAAGCAGGCTTCAGATCCCCTGACACAGGGCTGGATCTTACCATCCTGAGATCATGACCTGAGCTGAAATCAAGAGTCAGACACTTGACTGAGCCACCTAGGGTGAAAAACCTGACAGGTTTTTCTGTTGCTACAAAAAAAAAAAAAAAAAGATGAAATTTTGATAAAGACTGCATTGAATCTGTAGTTTTGGGTAGTACTGTTGCCTTAATATTAAGCCTTCCAATCTATGAAGATGGGATGTCTTTCCATTTATTTATATCTTTAATTTCTATCAGTTTTTTAAAAAAATATTTATTTATTCATGAGAGAGACAGAGAGGCAGAGACATAGGCAGAGGGAGAAGCAGGCTCCATGCAGGGAGCCTAATGGGGGACTTAATCCCAGGACCCTGGGATCACAGCCTGAGCCAAAGGCACACACTCAATTGCTGAACCACCCAGGCGTCCCAATCAGCAACGTTTTGTATTTTTCAGTGTGTGAGTCTTTCACCTACCTGGTTTATTTTTAATATTTTATTCCTACTGAAACAATTGTAAATGGAATTATTTAAGATTTTATTTATTTATTCATGAGAGGAGAGAAGAGAGAGAGAGAGAGAGAGAGAGAGAGAAAGAGGCAGAGACACACAGGCAGAGGGAGAAGCAGGCTCTATGCAGGGAGCCTGACGTGGGACTCCATCCCGGGACTCCAGGATCATGCCCTGGGCTAAAGGCAGGCACTTTAACTGTTGAGCCACCCAGGTGTCCCTGGAATTATTTTCTTAAATTTACTTTTTGAATTGTTCACGATTAGTGTATAGAAATCCAACAGATTTTTGTGTATTGACTTTGTAATTTGCAGTGTTACTGAATAATTTGCTACTGCTAACACTGTGTGTATCCTTCAGGGTTTTCTGTATATAAGAGTGTGTTGGGGGGATCCCTGGGTGGCGCAGCGGTCTGGCGCCTGCCTTTGGCCCAGGGCGCGATCCTGGAGACCCGGGATCGAATCCCACATCGGGCTCCCGGTGCATGGAGCCTGCTTCTCTCTCTGCCTATGTCTCTGCCTCTCTCTCTTTCTCTGTGACTATCATAAATAAATAAAAATTAAAAAAAAAAAAGTGTGTTGGGGACACCTGGGTGGCTCAGTGGTTGAGCATCTGCCTTTGGCTCAGATCATGATCCGGGGATCCTGGGATCAAGTCCTGCATTGGGCTCCCTGCAGGGAGCCTGCTTCTCCCTCTGCCTTTCATGAATAAATAAAATCTTTTTTAAAGAAAGTGTTTCATCTGTAAACAGAGATATTTTATTTCTTCCTTTCCAATGTGGTAGTCTTTTACTTGCATAATTGTTCTGCATAAAACCTCCCAATAGTATGTTGAATAGAAGTGATGAAAGTGGACATCCTTGTGTTCTTCCCTGATTTGAGGGAAAAAGCTTTAATGCTTTCACCCCAAGTATGATGTTAGTTGTTGGGTTTTCGTATATGGCCCTTGTTATGTAAAAAAAGTTTCCTTCTCTTGCTAGTTTTTTTTTTTTTTAAGATTTTATTTATTTATTCATGAGACACACAGAGAGGCAGAGACACAGGCAGAGGGAGAAGCAGGCTCCATGCAGGGAGCCAGATGTGGGATTCGATCTCGGGGCTCCAGGATCACGCCCTGGGCTGAAGGCAGCACTAAACCGCTGCGCCACCCAGGGATCCCTAGTTTGTTGTTTTTATCATGAATTGGTGTTGTATTGTTTTGTGAAATTGACATAACACTATATCAATTTCAGGTGCACAAAATGGTTTGATGTTTGTATATATTGTAAAATGATCACAGTATATCTAGTTAGCATCCATCAATACAATTACAAATTTTTTTTCCTTGTTATGAAAACTTTTAACATTTACTCTGAAAAAAAGATTTACTAAGAACTTTCAAATATGTAATACGTTATTATTAACTACAGTCACCATTCTATACATTAATTATATCATGGGCTTCTTTTATAACTGGTATGTACCCTTGACCAACATCACTCATTTCCTTCACTCCCCATCCCCTGCCTCTGGCAACCACCAATCAGTTCTCTATATGACTTTTTTTGTTTTTTAGATTCACATGTGAGATCATACGGTACTTCTTATTTCCCTTAGCACAATGCCCTTAAGGTCTATGTTGACACAAATTGCAAAATTTCCCTCTTTTTATGGCTGTGTACACACACACATAGACCACATCCTATCCATTCATCCATCAATGGACACTTAGATTGCTCCATGTCTTGGTTATCGTAAATAATGCAGTGAACTTTGGGGTGCATATGTCTGACCTTATATTTTCATTTCCCTTGGATAAATACCCAGAAATGGAATTCCTGGATCATAAGGTGGTTCTGTTTTTAATTTTTTGAGGAACCTCCGTATTGTTTTCCACAGTGGCTGCATCAGTTTGTATTCCCACCCACAGTACACAAGGGTTCCTTTTTCTCCACATCCTTACCAACACTTATTTCTCTGCTTTTTGATTTAGCCATTCTGACAGGTAATTTCTCATTGTTTTGATTTGCATTTCCCTCATGATAAGTGATGTTGAGCACTCTTTCATATAGCTATTAGCCATCTTTGGAAAAATGTCTATTTACCTCCTCTGCCCATTTTTTATTTTTATTTATTTTTTTAACTTTTTATTTTATTTATGATAGTCACACAGAGAGAGAGAGAGAGAGAGGCAGAGACATAGGCAGGCAGAGGGAGAAGCAGGCTCCATGCCGGGAGCCCGACATGGGATTCGATCCTGGGTCTCCAGGATCGCGCCCTGGGCCAAAGGCAGGCGCTAAACCGCTGTGCCACCCGGGGATCCCTCTGCCCCTTTTTAAAATAGGATTTTCTTTTTTTGGCTACTGAGCTATATAGTTCTTTATATGTGTTGGATATTAACTCATCAGATATATTATGTGTACATTTTTTTAAGTTTATTTTTAAAATCTTATTTTTTAAAAGATTTTATTTATTCATGAAAGACATACAGAGAGAGGCAGAGACACAGGCAGAGAGAGAAGCAGACTCCCTGCAGGGAGCCCCATGCGGAACTCCATCCCAGGATCACGCCCTGGGCCAAAGGCAGACCTCAACCACTGAGCCATCTAGGCGTCCCTAAATATTGTCTCCATATTTCTTTAGTTATTGTTGAATGTTTTAAAATGCTTTTTCCATATTAATTGGTAGGATCATGTTGTTCCCCCCCCTTCATTCTGTAAATGTGGGATATATATATATATATATATATATATATATAATTATTTTTATTTTTTTAAATGTGGGTTATATTGATGGATTTTCTTGTTGAATCATCCTTGCATTCTAAGAATAAACCCCTCTTGGCCTCAGCAGTTTCCTTTCCTGCAGGGAAAGCAGTCAGAGAATCAATGACTGCTTTTGGTGCTCTTCAGGATAACCTGAATTAATGTCAGAGTTGGAGGATCCTTTCCCAGGGCAAGGAATGAAAATACAGCAAGAAGTTTCTCAGTCCTTCCCCAACTTGTCGACAAAACAATCCCCAAACAGTCCTTTCTAGGGGTAGAAAAATGACTAGAGAGCCAGGGTACTTCCGAACTGACAGCCTTGCTAGCTTCTCAGAGTAGAAGCAACAGATACAGATGCAAACCCAACCATTGAATTCACTTCAATTCAATAGACCCTCCAAGGTGGCTCTTTCCTCCTCTAAAGCTCGACATTTATTATGACCTTTACCCTTTCTCTTCCCTGACCTAGAGTAGGGAGTAATAATTCACCCATGAACTAGACTAAAGCCTAAGTGGCTAACAAAATTCCAGCGCTGGCTCCCTTCGTGTAATTCCAGTAAAATTACACATAACCCAGTAAAAGCGGGCATCTTTAGCCTCGCAGTGTGAGTGGAGGCAGACTTCTGCCACAGAAGAGGGCCAGAAAGGTAATGTGAAGGCACAGGGCTCCTCTCCTTGAAGGAAAGGGGGAGAAGAGAGTGCAGCATGCTGGCACTCAGGCCATCTCCAGACACCCGACATCTCCCGCCTGGCCAGGAAACTAAGGCTATGGAGCGCTGGTCAGCGGGGCGGGTAGAGCAGTCCTGCCAGTGTCCCACCAAAGCCATGGCTCAGATCTCCTGAAGCAGGTGTATTCCACTCAAAATTCTTGGCCAGCACTTACAAAAGACATTTTTTTTTTTTTACAACATATAAGCAAGGTAGGCAAGTTTTAAATGAGGTGGGTCCTCAATTAATGATCATTATGAGGTATTTAGGAATGAAATCAGTGTTACAATGTCTTCTAATATTTTTTAAAATTTATTTTTAGTGTGTTGGCTTTGCAGGTGCTCTCAACAAATTATTTTTTAATAAATAATTTATACACCCAACATGGAATTTAAACTCATGACCCCAAGGTCAACAGTTGGATGCTCTACCAACTGAGCCAGCCAGGCGCCCCTTTCCAAGCTAAAAGCAGCTAGAGAACTGCATATTGTGTGGCAGCTTTCAGTTTAGATATTGGTTGGATGTGCGTAGGGAACGTGGAAAATGGAAAGTCAAAAATTAGTGGGCAAGACTGCAAATTAGTGTGTGTCTAGAATGTAGGGCTAGAGCACACATTTGCGATCTTGCATTTTTAAGGCTAAAAATTCTCTTATCTCTTTAGGAACCAGCAACGGGCTTACACATAATTGTAGCTCATAAAATACTTAGGGTAATAACTTTCACCACTTCAACTCTGGCTGCACATTAGAATTACCTGGCAAGGCTTTAAAACGCTACCCTGGAGGCGCCTGGCTGGCTCAGTTGGTAGAACAAATGACTCCATCTCTAGGTTGTGAGTTTGAGTCTCACATTGGGTGTACAGATTACTTAAAATATTAAAAAAAAAAAACCCAACTTACTGTAAAGTTCAGTAAATTGAGTCGGGCCCAGGCCTTCAGCTGATTTTTTTTAAGATTAGAGAAAGGAGAGGGAGCAAGAGAGAGCACACACACAAGTGAAGGGGAAGGACAGAGGGAGAAAATCTTGAAGATGTCCTGCTAAGTGCAAAGCCTGACGGGGTTCATGATCACAACCCATGAGATCATGGTGAAACCAAGATCTGAGCCAAAACCAAGAGTCAGATCCTTAACTAAGCCACCCAGGTGGCCCCCTCCAGCTAATCCTAATACACAACTAGGCTGTTTTAACTGTTTTTCTATTTTTTTTTTCTTCTCTTTATAGAGGGTAGTTCGTACCTTACAAGGTTTTTAAGGAAAAGAGCAAAGTTTTAAGTCAGGAAAGGGGAAACCTGGCATGAAGCCAGCTTTAAGAAATGAAGACAAGTGAAAAGTTAATGACAGACACGGGAGGTAATATGTAGACAGGATTTGTTACAGGGCTGAATTGTGTCCCCTCCCCAATTCATATGTTGCAGTCCTAACTCCCAATACCTCAGGATGTGAAGATGGCTCTTTATAGAGAAGTAATTAAATTAAAATGAGTTTTTTTAAATCAATTATTTAATTAATTTATGAGAGAGAGAGAGGGGGGCAAAGACCCAGGCAGGCTCCATGCAGAGAGCCCGATGTGGGAGTTGATCCCGGGACTCCAGGATCACGCCCTGGGCCAAAGGAAGACACTCAACTGCTGAGCCACCCAGGCATCCCTAAAATGAGGTTATATACGCAGGTACATCTCACCCAGTATGGCTGGTGTCTTCATAAGAAGAGATTAGGGCACAGACACACAGAGGGAAGACCGTGTGAAGAAACAAGATGCCCACCTACAGGTCAAGGAGAGCAGCCCACAGGAGGAACCAATTCTGCTGACACCTTGATCTTGAACTTTTATCCTCCAAAATTGTGAGAAAATAAAATTGTCACCCAGTCTTTGTAAGATTAGTCCTAGTAAACTAATAATACAGGACATATCCAAGAGAAGGGTCAAGAAAACGAGATCTGTGAGGTGACAGTAGTTTGGGACACAGGAAAAGGCCTCTAGGAGGGCACGTCACGGTCAGAGTTCGCTTCGTGATAAAGTTCAAGGAGTGGCAGATCAGATTATGATCTGTCAGGATGAAGGAGAAGAATAAGGATCAGAGTCAGTGTTATGGTCAATTTTAGGATACTTACCATTTTTTTAAATATTTTATTTATTCATGAGAGACACAGAGAGAGGCAGAGACACAGGCAGAGGGAGAAGGAGGCTCGCCATGAAGAGCCCAATGCAGGACTTGATCCCAGGACCCCAGGATCACAACCTGAGCCAAAGGCAGACGCTCAACCACTGAGCCACCCAGACACCCAATTATCAATCATTTCAAGGTCACAATAGGTTAAAGTATGAATGATGGTCTGTGTACAAAGGATGGTTAAGATATAAGGTACCAGGTTACAGTGGCCTGTCAGCACAGTGGCACAATCAGTATGAAGGCAATGTTATTTGAAGGTCAAGCTGAGAAAGCTTAGAATGACTGTCAATGTCAAAGTGAGAATCTAGAGCAGGGTCAAGGTCAAGTTCAGTATGAAAGGAAGATACAGTCATCATAATTATCAGGGTCAGAACCAGAGTCAGACTGAAGGAAAAATTCAAAATCACTTCAAAGTCACGGTGTCTCAAGATAAGGAAGGTTGTTGGTGTCAGGAAGAGAGCCCTAAAGGGGCACCTGGCTGGCTCAGAAGAGCATGCGACTCTTGATCTCAAGGTCATGTGTTCAAGCCCCACACTGGCTGCAGAGGTTACTTAAAAAAATAATAAAAATAAATAAAAACACTTAATAAATAGTCCTAAGAATTAAGGTCAGGTTCAAGATCAGGTTCAAGTAAAAATTTAGGCTAAGATATGGTCTAAGTGCTGGTTTGCATCAGGGTAAGGGTCAGGTCAAAGGTCTGAATAAAGTGAAGGGCCAGGATTAAAGTGATTTTAAGTTCAGGGCAGCTCAAAATCAGGTCCATCATCAGTGACGCAATGAGCAGATTCAAGGTTAAGTATTAACTCAGGATAATGACATGGTCAGGACAATAACCAGGGTGTTTCAGATTTAGGCTCAAGATCATGAAAATCATCAGTGTCAGTATTTGGTTCAGTACCATAGGCAATGTCACAGTTTCAAGGATAAAACTGAGAATAAAATATCGTAAGAATTATGGTCAGGATGAAAATGAGTCAAAATCAGGGCCTGGTTCAGGACCACTTTCAAATTCAAGGTCAAATTCATAGTCATTCCAAGCTCAGGGAGAATTAAAATCAGGATTATCAGTGTACAAGATAGGTCAAGGTCAAGTTAAAAGGGTGACCTATATATAGAACATTAGATCAAGGTCAGGTTCCAGTTCAATTTCAAAGTAAATACAATGTCATTTCAAGGGGATCAGGATCATTAGTCAGGATCATTAGTGTATGAAGGACAAGATCAGGGTCAAGAAGTTCTGGTTAAAGTCAGCAACTCAGTTTGAGGTGGCAGGGTGATCAAGGTCGGGATAAAGGTCAATTTCAAGGTCACTTCAAGATGATCAAATTTGGGGCACCTGGGTGGCTCAGTTGGTTAAGCATCTGCCTTTGGCTCACGTCATGATCCCAGGATTCCTGTGTCAGGCTCCGCTCTGTGGGGTCTGCTTCTCCCTCTGCCCCTAACCCCCCATGCTGTATCTCTCTCTCAAACCAAACCAAACCAAACAAATTTTAAGGGTAAGTTCAACATTGATCTTGGCTATTTTTAAAAGATTTTTATTTATTCATGAGACACAGAAAGGCAGAGACACAGGCAGAGGGAGAAGCAGGCTCCATGCAGGGAACTCGACGTGGGACTCGATCCCAGGACCCTGGGATCACACCCTGAACCAAAGGCAGACAGACACTCAATCACTGAGCTGCCCAGGTGCCCCATGATCTTGGCTAAGATTTTGAAATTCAAGTTCACTCCAAGGTTGTGATAAATAGTAATATAATATTGAGGGTCAAGTTCAGGCCAAGCTCAAAATTAGGGGAATTCAAGAGAAACATGATTATCTAAAAGGGTAAGACTGGATCAGGGTTAGGATCAAGGGCAGTTTCAATGATAAAATCAAGTCCAAGATCATTTCATAGCCAGGGCGGGTCAAGGCTGGGTTCACGGAAAAGATCCAGTTTGAGGCAAGGTACAGGGTCAATTTAAAATTAGGATGAGACATGGTCAGAATGAGTTTCAAGGTCCTTTCATGCCTGGGAATGGTCAAGGTCAATGTGAGGTACAGGAAGATTATCAAAGTCATAATGAAGGTTAAGGGTTCAACATCAAGGCCAAACTCACATTCAAGGTCAGACTGGGGGAAAAATCATGGGTCTCTGGCGTGTGTCTGGCTGAGCATCAGGGCCTGTGTCAGGATTAGTGAGACAAGAATGAAACTCAGCAATATACATTCACCTCAACAGCCAGCTCTGAGAGTTTGAGTCAACTAAAGGCATCTAATTAAGGTAAGCATTCTCCATCTCAATCATTTGATTTACAAAACTCCTACTGCATACTAGTGTAAACCAAGATGGACTCAAGAAGTGTGCTCCACACATTCATGTAGAGTGAATTAGCATGAACTGAATTAGTGCTATTGAAAAGCATCATTATTTAGTTCAAACAACCTCAATCTCAGACATTCTTCCTAAGGGCAAAACCTTATTGCTGGTTAGTATTAACTAACATGAAAATAAGCAGTGCAACATACATTCATCTCAAAGGCACATTCTTAAGAAGCGGAAGGAATGAGAATCAATCTGAATAGGTGTTTGGAAAAGAATTCCTGTTAACTGCAACAAACCCAGCCCCAGACTCCTTATAGATTGTTGGAGTAAACTTCAAGTAAGCACAGCAATACACATTCATTCTGTGATAGTGAGTTTGGGTCAAACTAAGGCATACTATTTAAATAAATCTATATTAGTGCTGGGCATCTGGGTGGCTTAGTGGTTAAGCTTCTGCCTTCAGCCCAGGACTTGCCCCTGGGGTCTTGGGATGGAGCCCTGCATCAGACTCCCTGCTCAGTGGGGAGCCTGCTTCTCCCTCTCCCTCTGACCCTCCTCTTGCAAATAAATAAAAATCTTTAAGTTCATTCTCATTCTTCTCAAAAGTAACTCCTTACTGTTAGAAAAAATTGAGAGGAATGGAAACAGCAACACACGTTCATCTCAATTCACATTTTAAAAAGATTTTATTTATTCATGAGAGAGAGGCAGAGACATAGGCAGAGGGAGAAGCAGGCTCCCTGCAGGGATTCTAGGACCACATCCTATGAGCCAGCCAGGTGCCCCTCAATTCACATTCTTACTGGGAAGCAGAGAAAATTCATATGAACCCAAGGAGTATTACTGAAAAGAATCCTAAGTATTAATGAAAACAAACTCAATCCCAGACTTTCTTCTCAAAAATAAATCCTTACACTGCTTGTTGAAGCAAAACTATTTGTTTCTCTCAAAAGCACGTTTATGGTGAATCTAATTGGGAACATGGAAAATAGAACACAGAGTTCAGTCTCAGCCATTACTTCTTTTTTTAAACTTATTTTTGCAAAGATTTTATTTATTCATGAGATACACAGAGAGAGGCAGAGACACAGGCAGAAAGAGAAGCAGGCTCCCATTGGGAGCCTGATACAGGACTCATCCCAGGACCCTGGGATCACGACCTGAGCCAAAGGCAGATGCTCAACCACTGACCTACCCAGGCATCTCCCCCCCCCCTCTTTTTTTAAGATTTTATTTATTTGAGAGAGCGAGCACATGCATATGTGTGCATGAGTGGGGGGAAGGAGGAGGGGAAAGAATCTCAAGCAGACTCCCCAGTGAGCAAGGAGTCTGATGTGGAGCTTGGTCCCAGGATCCCGAGATCATGACCTGAGCCAAAACCAAGAGTCAGGGTTCTCAACTGACAGGCACCCAGACATCCTTCAGCTATTACCTCTTGTGTAAGTGGTCATCTCAAAATGAGGAAAGTCAATGTCAGGATGATTATCAGTTTTAGACTGATGGTTGTGATCCGAGGTCAAGATCCGTTTCCACGTCACATTTAAGGTTAAGACTAGAGAACTTGATCACGGAATAGGAGTCTGGTTTGTATACGTGGGCATCACACAGGGTCCATAAACTGGAGAAGATCTAGGCCATGCAGTACTAGCCATGGTGGAGTTGTAGTTGTGAGCTTCTACAAATGCTACTTGTAACACGAAAATTGAGCCATTAGCAGGCACGAGGAGAGGAACCAACTGAGGAGCCTGAGAAGTGGAAATGTAGAAAAGCGGAGCAAAGTAGAATCCAAGAGTTTAGTCATTGTCAGCATTTCTAGAAGCAAAACTTTTACCAACCCTCTACTGAAACACTACTATTTTATACATTTGGTGCTAGGTGGCATATATTCAGTTCTGGCTAGTGACCTAGAATATCGGAATACAGTGCCCTGCGGCTGCCACATCATCTTTCCCTGTGAATAATCAGAAAATCAGAACCATGTGATATCTAAGTATTAGCAACTATGCTGACTACAAAACAACACAAAGGCTAAGTTACACTTGTATCCAATAGGCTGTGCATGCCACAGGCAACCAACAGTTTGCAGTTGCTCCTCTACAGGGACAGTGTTTTCTCCATTCAGAGTCCCCACACCCCATCACTGTAATTAGAAAAAAAACAAACCCAAAAATCAGGGACAGGTATTGCATGCAGGGCTGGATGTGACAAGCCTTTCTGCCTCAAATGCACCACATGTGCCCAGTTACGGAGGGTTCTTTGGCTTGATAAAGCACTGACTATGAAACATGGGCTCTACCGAGCCAAGGATCCAGAAGAAGGAAAAAAGACAGGGCAAAAGCAGATGATCTTTGTTCTTGTTACATTTTATTGGCATCACGTTCATCTCTTTACAGAAGAACTTGGCCCACACCCTAGAATGTAGACCTTTGGAAAAAGGGGAAGTGCTCCGTTAAGCAAGCTACAATGCAGGGGCAGATCCTAGGGAAGGGGCAGGGCTGTCAGGGTTCCATACCAAAGAAACAGGTTAATCAAGAGTGGACAGTACTGGGAGGCGGTGGGGAAAAGGAGAAAAAGGTTTGCTAACCTAAGGATACCACAACCCTGAAAGGAGCGCCTTCTAGAACAAAGGTAAAATCACTAGGACAGATTCGGATTTTCCTTTCCCTCTTATCAGTAGGATGCTGACCTAATAGGGGAGTTTTGAAGTGTGGAGCTGGGGGGAAGGGGGAGAGAAAGAAAAAAAAAAGAATTTTAATTTCTGAAACGACAGCCATTGCACACACCACTGTATTATGCAAATCAACCTTTTGGAAAATTTAGACACAGAAGGGAACTAGACAGTTTTCCCCCTGGAGAGATGAAAAGCTTTTTGGCTCTTAAGTCTTTGATAAAAGGCGTACATAATTCTTGTGTCTACTGTACAGAATACTGCCTCTAGCTGGATTTCTGAATTCTGAGTTGCTAATACTCTGCAATCCAGACAGGGTTCAACCCTCCACCTTACACGCCTGCATTACAGGACTTAAACACATAATCCAAGAATTTCTTACACTAATTTATACATTTTTAATTGGTTGCATATATTAACATGTACTATAAGATTCTTTTCTAAGAAGCATTACATAATAAATGGATACTGTAAAAAGATCTGATTAGTTAAAAGTAACAAGCATTAACAGATACATACAAAACTCAGTCTGATTAGACTGGGTGTGAGCCTGTAATGAAGCACGGGGCACCAGCCTTCCCAAGTGGTAGCCTTCACGGGGGGTGGGGGGGCAGGATAGGGGGTAAAAAGACCACAAGACCGTTAAAAAATCAGATAACTAATTAGACACAGATTAACTGTAAACAGTTCTCTCTCCCCAGTGGACAAAAAGACTAAGCTTCCGATGCCGACTCCACACCAGAATGATTTCTACAGCTTGCCTGTCCTGTGGCCACACGAGGGCTGATGCGGTGGTGGGCAGACCCCAACGGCGTCATCACAGGCCTGGGCTGGAGTCTGCTTGTGTCAGGGGCCTGTGTGTGTGTGTATGTGTGTGTCAGGGTGAATGTGTTTGGTAGGGTCTTTTGGCAGCTGGATTCGAGAGATGACTTTATGTTTTGTTTGGAAGAGGAGAGGGGGCTCGTGTTGGAAGGCCTAAGTGTGTTCTTTGTTTGTGAAGGACTCTGTGCTCTGCTCTCACTGCCCCTTCAGCAACTGCAGCTTTCCGCTGAGGTCTTGGCCCGGTCGTTCTTATCCAGTTTGATGGGTTCGGGGAATTCATTGTACAGCTCCACCTCTGTTTCCTGGGCAGGGAGAGAGAGAGAGAGAGGCCTGTTACTCAGGGTACCGGGTGCCCTCCGAGCCCAGCGGTGGCCCTTAGTGGTGCTCTCCCACGGGTTACTGTGGGCATGGGGCTGCATGCGGCAGTGAAGGGAGGGCTCAGCAGGTTCTGTGATAACCCTGGGACAGCGTGAAGAGAGAAACTGAGCAGGAAGAGCAGCGATCAACACTTTGAGCAGTCGGGACAGAGCTGACTCACGCTTCCATCATGATGGCAATCTGGTGGCGTGGGGACCAAAGCCGGCCCCACAGATGCTCTCTGGTCTCCATATCGGATCATTGCCAACACTCCAGAAGTCAGACTTCAACACGGGCTGGAATGTGGCAGCCCTCAGCACTTCCCCAAGGCAAGAGTGGGCTGGAACAGGAGTGCTACCTGCCTCCTCAGTCCCCAAACATCCTTCTAGCTCCCTGGTTGCCACTAATTTTTCTGGACCGATGGTCTGTTTTTTTTTTTTTTTCTTCCAAAGGTTTAGGAAGGTTTTTGCCTCTAAGCGCTGCATGCTAAGAAACCAGCTATAGATGAATTTTATCACCAACTGGAGATGGTGAGAGGTCATAGGAGATGGACCATGGTCAGCTTAGTGTGACTTTTTGCTGAATTAAAATGTGTCCAGTGAGGAGCAGCTTTTACTTCCTGGTGTAGGAAAACAATGTGTCACTTGACCACTGAGCACCTATGTGTCAGGAACTGTTCTAGGATAAGGAGATAAAGCAGGAATGTTTCATTAAAAATTCTCTGGGGAAAATCATTCCATTCATAATAGCTATAAAAGTAAAAACCTCTAGGAATACACATTAAAAAATTTTTTTAAAAAGGTTTACTGAGATCTACCACAGTGCATATGATTCAGTGGTTTAGTTTTTAGTGCATTCACAAAGTTGGGCAACTATCACCCTTAATTCCACAGATTCTTTACCCCACACGGAAACCCTGCACCCATGAGCAGTCATCCCCCACTCCAACCAGACAGCCCCAGGCTTTGGTGACCAGACATGCTATTTTCTGTCTTAAGAGATTTGTCTATTTTGGACACTTCATTTGATGGACGTTTGTTTCTGCTTTTTGGCCATTATGAATATTCATGTACAAGATTTCATGTGGATAAGATTTTGTTTCTCCTGGCCTATACCTAGGAGTAGAATTGCTGGGTCATACGATAATGCTTTCTGTTTAACTTTTTGAGGAACTGCCACACTGTTTTCCAAAGTGGGTGCACCATTTTACATTCCAATTAACACCTATGAGTATATTTAATATGAAAGGCAAAGGATCTGAAAAATGATAGTTTTATTGAAGGATATCACACAGGACCTAAAATATAATAGCTGTCATGGACTGACTGCTTGTATGTTTCCAAAACTCTTATGTTGAAATCCTAATCCTCAGGGTGCTAGTATTAGGATTAGAAAGTATTTATGGTTAAATGGGGTCACAAAGGTGGGGCCCTGATCCGACACGATCAGTGTGTCCTTTGAGAAGACACCAGAGAGTGGTGGTTTCTCACTTGCTCTAGCTCGCTCTCTGCGAGCACAGAGGAAAAGCCACACACCTGAGGACACAGGGAGAAAGACGGCAGTCTGCAAGTGGGGGAAGAGAGCCCTTAGCAGAAACGGAATCTGCTGGCACTTTAGTTATAAACCTCTGGTCTCTGAATCTGAGAGAAGATAAAACCTGCTGTTTTGCCACTGAGTTTGCAGTAATGCGCAATCTCAATTGTAATGCTTCAATCCACTGGGTAAAGTGGTTTATTTAACAATTTGCTACTCGTATTTCAAAACTGGCTATCCCTCTGAAAGGAAAAGGGGAGTAGCTATTTCCTGCCATAAAGCCAAAATGAATTCTAACTGAATTAGACAATAAATAATCTGGACAGAGGAAACCTACACATTTAAAATGACACACCTATCTAACAAAAATTACTTTTTTTCTATGGCTCAGGGATACAGCAGAGGTGGAAATGTCTCTTGCAACACAGGTAAAGTTAATTCCCATTCAGGGAACGCTCATGGGAAGCGATGGGTGCCTGGGCCAGTGTCATGTACTGGTGGTGGTGTGCAGCGGAGGGAACCCACAGATTGGCAGCAGAGTTACAGGTGGTGCTGGCCACCTGCTGGTGAGTGGATAAGAGGAAGGACTGATGTACTACTGCCCTCGAGGAAAGTAGATCTGGTACCATTTTTTAAAAGCACACATACCTTTCAATCTAATCATCTTAGTCCCGAGAGCTAGCAGGTAGGAACAAAAAAGCACTATAATCAGACTACAGGGACAGCACTATTCAGAGAGAAGAACTGACAGTGGTTCTAGTCAACAGGGAGCTGGTAGAAACAACTCCCCATGCCTGTTTAGATCTGCATGCAAGGATGGGAGAATTAGGAAAAGCACACTGGGTTACTGACCTAAGTGTGAAGGTGGGTTAAAAGGAGGAGGATGGGGGAAGCAAAGGCCTCAGAGCTGCATCCTGCTATCAGTGTTGCTCAGTGGGGGCTCCCAGCATTTCGGGAGGCTTGATTCCTTTCATCAGGGGACACTCGGTGCAGCCTCCAGCCCTTGGAACAACCCAATCCAGTTACTTCCTTTCCCACAGGTTCAGATGCCCTGTTCTACTAAGAACTGCTGCTTTCTATAATCCCAGTTTCCTAGATCTGGCAAAACCTGTTGTGCCCTTTACAGCTAACACATGCTTCCTACCTGTTTGCTGCGCCTTCTGGCGTGCACCTCACCTCTGACCCTCACCCACTCCCCAAGTCTGATCACCACAGATGACCGATGGTGCCTCACGATCTGCCCTAATGCACTGGCCCCAAAAGAGCTGTTGAATCAAGAGAGCTTTCAACTCCCTCATGCCAACAAGAGGTAACGGTCTCTTGTGGGGTCAGCTGAGTAAACAACATAAATAAGAAAGAAAATCTCACTCAAGGAATGCAATTCCTAGAACTTCTGGTTAAGCTTTCCTTCTGGTGATCAAACAGAACCAGTTATGAGAACACCAAGAGTGAGCCCATCTCATTCCATCTTCACAACTACTCTGCAAAGCCAGTATTCACATTTGACAGATGAGGGGATGGAAGCAGAGATGATCAAAACAAAACAAAACAAAACAAAAAAACATACGTAATGATGGGTAGCAGACCTGGGATTTGAATTCAAGTTTATCCCCTCCTTTGGTAGAAGGAACCACCAGACCAAGGGCCTCCTGAAGAATAAAGAACATACCCAAATAATGGTGGCCTCAGCCTGCCTTTGTTGCCTCTGCATTGGATAGATTATTCACAAACAAGTAGGGTTTCTATAGAAGCTTTAACAGAACGTCTCATTACCTTCCCAGATAAACAACACGGGTTCTTCTGGCTACACAGGAAAAAGCACTAAGAAAGATTAAGGACAGGAAAGCCAGGCATGGGGCTGGGTCGATGGTCAGTCACCAGAGGGAGCCAGACAGCTGCCAGAGAGACCCACCTGTTTAAGTGCATTCCTTGCAATCGTCTGGAACGCCTGCTCCACATTGATGGCCTCCTTGGCACTGGTCTCAAAGTAGGGAATGTTGTTTTTGCTGTAGCACCAGGCCTGTGCCCGCTTTGTGGCCACCTGGAAGAGGAAGCAGGATGTACGTATGCTCTTAACAGAAGCTGAGAGCATGGACTGTACCTTCTCTAGGAAAGGTCACAGTACCGAGGCTATACAGGTAGCACAGGGGAGGGAGCAAACTTGGGATGAGGCTGTGCAGGGTTGGAGGAAGGGAGCTGCAGACCTGTCCATGGTCATGCTGCTAGCTCTGTGTGATACAGCTGGGCCTTAAACCCAAGCCCACTCTACAATCCATAGTTTCTGACCCCTAGCTACACTTACAGACAACAGTGAAAGGAATAAGCAGCCTGGGAAGTAGTGAATCGTTTCTCTTGGGACCTCAGAGGTCCCAACCCAGGAAATGCCCAGCAGCTTGGTCTTAAGGTTTGCAGTATATCTTCCTCATTACTGCTAGTATTACACCACCTGTACCACACCCTCTTGCCAAAGAATTCTGCAGCTCTCACTGACACCCCTACCTCTCCTACCCTAATTCCTTCCCCCACCCCTAGTTCATTTTCAGGCACAAGAAGACCATCACCTAGGAAAGGCAGAAAAAGAGATCAATGGCCAGAAATAAACCAAGCTATAATTAAGAGTCTATGCTCCCAAGAAAAAATGTTATTTCAAAGTAAACCAGAGCAATTTTGCTCAGAGCCCAGAGTGCAATCTTCTGCACACATGGAGATCCAGGCAGGCCCCTAAGGGGCAGGAGAGCACTCAAGAATGACAAAATCTAATTCCTTCAAGTGCAGAAGGAGAACTGAGGCTCAGAGGGCAAAGGCAATGGCCCAAAGTCATAGCCAGGCAGAGAAAGCATAGGGATTTAAACCAGATCTCCTGGGCCCCTGCCCTCAAAGGCAGCTGCCCGGAAGGTAGTTCATATTCCCACAGGTACCTTTCTAGAGCCCTTCTGGACTTCACACAGAACCCACGAAACCACAAGTCACTCAGAAGTCAGTGTCCCTCAGAAGGGGAGGAAAACAGCAATGGTCAACTAGAAAGTCACCATTTCCCAAGCTGCTCCTAGGTGCCAGGGCTCTTGGGTATAGTCATCTGATCCCAGAGTATTCTTGTATTCTTGTCATGTAAGTCAAGACTAAGACTCCAAGAAATATTTCCAGATTAAAAGTGCATGAGCCAGGTTTTAAATGCAAGTTTGCCTTTAAATCCAAAAGACCAAAATGCAGACTGCAACCAGCCTCAAGTCAAATTATTTCAGCAGGACCAAAACAATGGCTAGTATGAGCAACTCCACAAAATGGATCTGCTTACTTTGTACCCTTGCAGACTTTCATGGTCTCTGTTTTCCCCCAGCAAAAACAGTATGCCTTTACTAGATTAGGAAGCAAGGCCTGATTCCAAGGCTGGGCAGGAAACTAGTTAGGTCATCCCTCTTTCTCTCCCCCATGGTGGGGTCTCGGTCTCTCTCTCTCTCTCTCTCTCTCTCTCTCTCTCTCTCTCTCTCTCTCACACACACACACACACACACACACACACACACACACACACACACGCACGCACACACACACAGATACTGGATGCTGGTCTCGTTAAGCCACATGGGTTTTTACCAATCAAAACTAAAAACAGTACCTGTCATCTGAAACTTAGCTGCCACTTTTAAAAGAAGATCCTAATGAGGGTAGATTCATGAGCCTCCACATTTAGGATTCCCACTATCTTTAGCACTTACTTGTCTGTTTTCGAGGTCAATCTTGTTTCCCAACACAACGAAAGGGAAGTTTTCAGGATCCCGGGGACTGGCCTGGATGAGAAACTCATCTCTCCAGCTATCGAGGGTTTTGAATGTGTTGGGGGCAGTAACGTCAAATACCAGAACGCAGCAGTCTGCACCTCTGTAGAAGGCCACACCAAGGGACTGGAACCGTTCCTGGCCTGCTGTGTCCCAGATCTGCGAGAGACAAAAACATTATCCTTTCAGGGGTACAGCACTAGGAGTGAGGGGCATCAGAGGAAACGAGCTGCATCATGCAGCCACTCCGAGACAAGCAAAGTCAGATTTCAGAATTCAGGAAGCAGAGTACAGCACCAGAGTATCCCAAACAGCCCGGGAGAGAGAGCATGTGTGAGTACATGTTCTGCAAGGGCTAACACTGAGTCTGAACTCTGTTACAAAACCTTTTTATCTTGACATGGGTGGTGGTCACACGAAGATATTTATGTAACGTTCAGGATGAAAACTTAAGATCTAGTACTCTAGGAACTTTCTGGGAGTGATGGAAATACAGGGAGGTGATTACTCACTGAAATATACATTTAAATCTACATATTTTACTGCATATAAAGTTATCTTTAAAAAAAATCAATGTTTTATTTATATTATAACTCAATAAAAAAAAGCAAAAACCCCTGACAGAGAGATGAAGGGAAAGACAATAAGAACATACTTTAGAATAGAGGAGAAAGCCAGCTTTTAATCAAAAGAACACCAGGTACCACTACTCAACAGCTCAAAAACTTCCTATCCTTCACTGCCTGCTAAGGTTCAAGAGCAAGGATGATTTCCTCATTGCTCTACATCCCTAAGAAGGCCACCCTGGTCAACCTGAGAGATGGTGAGTGTTCCAAGGAATGGTCCCACACACTCCAACAAGTCACCTGGTTTAAAAAAGCGTCTGCTCAGAAGTAGCACACCATTATTTCTAGCTGGCCAGGGTCTTCAACTGCTGGATTCACTGTTTGCAGGGAACCCACTTAGCTTCAGAACAACACAAAAACTTGGACCACCCCTTATAACCCAAATAAATGCCAACTTTAAGTCCAACTCACCAGCCAATCACCCCAAAGACCCAGGGTTTGAACCAAAATGGGGTGTGGACTGGGCCACTATCGTGTTGTCTACAGAACCAGATTTTGCAGAAGGATGGTTGAGTTCCTCTGTGAAGCCATTCTCAGGTGGTCAGTCCTGCCTCCCTCCAAGTGATCCAGAACACTTGCGGAACCTGTCCAGTGTCCCTAGGCCATACACAGATTGAGCTCCCAGTTCAGGTAGCAAGAATATCACAGATGAGGTTATGATTAGAATAATATGCATGGGATGCTTGGCTGGGTAGCTCAGCGGTTGAGCATCTGCCTTTGGCTTATGGCATGATATGATCCTGGAGTTCCAGGATGGAGTCCCACATCGGGCTCCCTGCATGGAGCCTGCTTCTCCCTCTGCCGTGCCGGTGTCTCTCTCTTTTTCTCTCATGAATAAATAAATAAAATCTTAAAAAATTTGCACAAGGGAAATATAACACAGGAGAGGGCAGTAATGCGGGATTCACATTTTCTTAATACTACACCAAGGTAATCAAAGCTCATGATGTTCTACTAAATCTGGTAACATCTCCCAAAATATTCTCTGAAAGAGTCCTAAAACAATGTGTAAACTCAGGCAGTTGGTTTACTCTTGGGGACCGGCTCAAATGACATTGCAGTAAGTAGGAGCAGAGCCAGAACTTAAATACTGACTGGAGGGCTGGAAACATTAGAATCCCCTAAAGGGACACCCGGGTGTGGCTCAGTTGGTTAAGAGTCTGCCTTTGGCTCAGGTCATGAACCAGGGTCCTGGGATAGAGGCCTGCATTGGGCTCCTTGTGCAGCAGGGAGTCTGCTTCTCCTTCTCCCTCTGCCTGATGCTCCCCTTGCTTGTGCACATACTAATATTGGCCCACAGACTGGCTAAGGACAGCTCAGGTCAGCAGCGTGGTGGAGCGGTTACCGACGTCAGTGCTAGGCAAGGACACACTTAAGTTTTCCCCGATGAACAGTCCCCCGAGAGCCCAAGCATTACTCCTAGGAGGACAACAGCTCTGAGAAGCCCGCCTCAGACTCTTCATTCAGTGCACATGGTCCTCCACAGTCATTAATGACGACAGGGCTGACGGAACTTTTGGCCACAGCTCTGGAAGCAGGGAGCCTGACCTTGGCAGCCCACTCCATTCCCAGGAAACCCCAACTACTATATACACTATCTACATGCACTTCACTCTGGGAAGAACCCTTCTAAAATTGGACATGCCCCAGCAGCCATGGGAGGTCAGCGTGACTGCAGAGTAGAGGTAGGAGGTTGTCATAAATGTCTGTGTGTGGCAGAGAAGTGCTCAGCCCACTGGTAAAAGTAGGAACCACTCAGAACCAGAAGGAAGTGAAAATGACTTCGACATAAGGGTTAAGACCATAAAAACAAAGCCAATTCTCTCTTATCAGGATGGGGAACTAAATGCAACCTCCAACGCAACAAGCTGAGTACACACATGTAGACCAAATACAATCTCTGTTGCCAGTGGATAACCAATAGATGGACTGCTGGTGTTATCTGCTTGTGTGCTTTTCTGGTTTCCCAATGTCCTATAGCAAATGTGTGTTTCGCACTGAAAAAACAAACATCTCTCACAAGAGGGAGACTAAGATGGAGTGGGACTCAAGAGCATGGTCATACAATAAGAAAGTAGAAACAGAAAATTACTCCTATAAAGGGACAGTAGGAAAGATTTAAAACCAGAACTTAAGTCTAGGCTTGTAGAAATTAAAAAAAATTTTTTTGCTATTAGAGAAGTAACACTATTATGTAGACATTTGGTTAAGTAAAGCCAAAGCCAATACCCACACCTCAAGACCTGGCACCATCCCACACAGAGGCCATCTTCATTACCTCATTTGTTATTCTAGGTGTCCAATGCTGGGGTGGGGGGGGAGGTTATGGAGCTGAAATTTTTTTTTAAAGATTTTATTTATTTATTTATTCATGACACACAGAGAGAGAGGCAAAGACAGGCAGAGGGAGAAGCAGGCTCCATGTAGGGAGCCTGATGTGGGACTCAATTCTAGGATTCCAGGATCATGCGCTGAGCCGAAGGCAGGCGCTCAACCACTGAGCCACCCAGGCACCCCTATGGAGCTGAAATCTATTTTTTTTAATTTTATTTATTTATGATAGTCACAGAGAGAGAGAGAGAGAGAGAGAGAGAGAGGCAGAGACACAGGCAGAGGAAGAAGCAGGCTCCATGCACCGGGAGCCCGACGTGGGACTCGATCCCGGGTCTCCAGGATCGCGCCCTGGGCCAAAGGCAGGCACTAAACTGCTGCGCCACCCAGGGATCCCCTGGAGCTGAAATCTTTTTTTTTTTTTTTTTTGGAGCTGAAATCTTAAAACCACATGTCACTCTCTGCTCTCCCCCATCACTCCCACTCCTCTCTGTGTGGACCACCTTGGTACTTTCTGACAGCAGCTCACACCTTTATTGCTGCCCAATAAATTCAGCAAACAATTTCATTCTTGTTTTCTAAAAACATATTGCTGGGGTGGCTAGGTGGCTCAGTCTGTTAAATATCTGCCTTTGGCTCAGTTCATGATCCTGGAGTCCTGGGATTGAGCCCCACAATGGGCTCCCCACTCATCAGGGAGTCGGCTTCTTCCTATGCCCCTACTCCTGCTCATGTGTGTGCAAGTGCATCCACTCTCTCTCTTCTCATAAATAAATAAAAATCTTTAGAAGAATAAAAATAACACATTGCTGCCAATTTTCCACAATTTTAAGGACCTCAGAGTCTCTTCTGTGTTTCTGATTGCTTGTTTAGGACAGAAGAATCCCAAGAGGAGAGTAACATAAGAACTCTATGACTCCTGGTGGAACCAAATGGGTATTTGGAATTGGAGTATACAGAAAAGACGAAGTAAGGCTTAAAAAGTTGAAAAACTGGGGATCCCTGGGTGGCTCAGCGGTTTAGCACCTGCCGTTGGCCCAGGGCGCGATCCTGGAGTCCCGGGATCGAGTCCCACGTCGGGCTCCCGACATGGAGCCTGCTTCTCCCTCCTCCTGTGTCTCTGCCTCTCTCTCTATCATAAATAAATAAACAAATCTTAAATAAAAAAAGTTGAAAAACTAGCAGTTATTCTTAGCAACTTTTTTTTTTAAAGATTTTATTTATTTATTCATTCATGAGAGACAGAGAGAGAAAGGGGCAGAGACACAGGCAGAGGGAGAAGCAGGCTCCATGCAGGGAGCCCGACGTGGGACTTGATCCCGGGTCTCCAGGATCATGCCCTGGGCTGAAGGCGGCGCTAAACCACTGAGCCACCGGGGCTGCCCTATTCTCAGCAACTTTCAAAGATTAATTTATTTTCACACCTAGAAAAGTACAGTCCTACGGCTGTGATCTTTTAAAATTTTTAATATTTTAATTGAAATAGTTTATTTTCTACATTCAAAGCACATCCCTATATGTATTTATCCACACTCCAATGTGACAAATATTAACAATGCCACTTTTTAAAAAAATATTTTATTTATTTATTCATGAGAGGCACAGAGAGAGAGGCAGAGACATAGGCAGAGGGAGAAGCAGGGAGTGGCAGGGAGTCACCTGGGCTGCCCAACACTGCCACCTTAATGTCAGGTTTTTTTTTTTTTTTTTTTTTTTTCCAAGAAATGGAGTTAACCCTTCCTCAGCATTCCTTTTCCTTCTTCCCAGATGTAAATGATCCTATACAACTTTTTGCAACTTGTTTCTTTTCTTTTCCAAAAGTTAACAGCTATATAGCATTCCACTGTCTTCATAAAAACACTCTATTCCTTGGTCATCTCAGGGGCAATGAGATTTCTCTTCCTGAGCCCAGAGTTCATTCAGTTCCTCTAGGTTCTCTCTGCCTAGACAGGTAATTGCGCATGCTTAACAATGGAGAGCAAAATGATAGTCTCTAATGAAAAGGGTGGCACTGATACACTCCCATTATCAGCTTGAGAATATTCTACCATTTATATTCCATCCAAAACTTGTTTTTTCTTTCATATCTTTACATTTACAGCAACATGATTAACTTTAAAGTAAAATATAACAAGTTACTATTAAAATACAGTAAGGAATATCTGTGTTTTGTATTTAAGTGACTTTAAAGAACACTATCTACATTAAGAGCTATATAAAATGAGGAATGGATTAGAATTAAAATGCTATCTGGTTTGCATTTTTCTTAAAATGTACATAAATTCTCACTTCCAACTCATTAACTTTAGTATGTCATATCTGAAAATTTACTTTCTACATGAGAGGCTCTTCGCTTTTAAAATGTAGTAGTAGGGGCAGCCCAGGTGGCTCAGCAGTTTAGCGCCGTCTTCAGTCCGGGGCTTGATCCTGGACACCTGGGGTGGAGTTCTCCCTCTGCCCCCCTCCCCTGTGTCTCTCATGAATAAATAAATAAAATCTTTAAAAAAATAAATAAAATGTTGTATTGGATCACCTTTTTGGTTCTGTTGATAAATGTTACTGTTTATGATCAAGAATTTCAAATGAGACTTTATATTGAAATAAGACACTTTTCCCCCATATCCATGATTTACTTATTTTATAACCAGAAGTTTGTCCCTCCTAGTCTCCTTCAACTATTTCTCCCATTTCCTACACCCTCCCCTCTGGCCACCATCAGTTTGTTCTTTGTACTGAGGAGTCTTTGTGTTGTTGCTGTTGGTTCATTTCTTTTCTTAGATTACACATATAAGTGAAATCATGTGGTATTTGTCCCTGATTTCACCAGGTATAATACTCTCTAGGCTCATCTGTGTTATTGGAAGCAGCAAGATCTCATTCTTTTTTATGGTGAGTAATATTCCATTGTGTATATATACTGCACTTTTTTTTTTTTTTTTAAGATTTCATTTATGAGAGACACACAGAGAGAGGCAGAGACACAGGCAGAGGGAGAAGCAGGCTCCATGCCGGGAGCCTGACGCAGGACTTGATCCTGGGACCCAGGCAAACACTCAACCACTAGGCTACCCAGATGTTCCACACACCACATCTTCTTTATCCATTCATCTGTAGATGGACACTTGGGCTGGCTGCTTCCATATGAAATAAGATACTTACTGAATATATTATTATTTTTAGACCAGAGAAGATGGTGTTATCTCAAAGGCTTGTACAAAGTTTTCTTTTTCTCTTATTCCAGTAAGTTTACTTAACAGCAAAAAACCTGAGGTTTCTTAAGTGATATAGAGCAATGATGCTTCTGTCTGTGATAGACCCAGAAGAGATTTCCAACATGTTTTTTTTTTTTTTTTTAAAGATTTTTTAGGGGGCAGCCCCAGTGGCGCAGTGGTTTAGTGCCGCCTGCAGCCCAGAGCGTGATCCTGGAGACCCTGGATCGAGTCCCACGTCAGGCTCTCTGCATGGAGCCTGCTTCTCCCTCTGCCTGTGTCTCTGCCTCTCTCTCTCTCTCTCTATGTCTCTATGAATAAATAAATAAAATCTTTTTTAAAAAAAAGATTTTTTATTTATTCATGAAAGACACAGAGAGAGGCAGAGACATAGGCAGAGGGAGAAGCAGGCTCCCTGGGAACCTGATTTGAGACTCAATCTCAGGGCCTCAGTTTAAAGTTTACTTTAAACTTTTCAAGTTTACAAAATCCCTCCCGTCATGCTCAATACCCAATATAATGACATTTGCATGATCTTGTTTTTCCAGCATGCTGTTAGCCCTTCATGTGTCAAATCTAATGCTCATGATTTAAGAGTGGTAGCATCAACTGCCTGCATTCTGATTGCCCAGAGGGCCTGATGAAAGGTTGCTGTAGTCTTTCTGCCAACTCTCCTGGCCATGGTAGCACTCCACAGCCGCACAGCCACTTGGATGCCACCTGTCAGGGCTGACATCTGCTGGATTCAACCAACCCAAAGTATCCAAAGTCACGTGACCATGGGAGTTTCTTTAAGCCACCCAACCGCTGGGAAATTTTTCTAAAGAGCATCATTTGATAGAGAAAGAGAGAGATCGATCCCCGTATCTACAGCAGCGCTACCCTGTCCTGTCGTTTTTACGTTTACATTTTTACATTTGTTAATTCCCTGAAACCAAGTCACTAGACAGTAAAGGTTTCTTCTAATACTTGCCTGTTCATGTCATTTGTCCAGTTATCCACAGGGCTGTTTGTTGACTGGATATTATTATGCATTATCAACATTTTCTTCTGGTCTGCGGTTTCTGTTATTTGGGAATTTTGTTACTCAAATGTTTAATGTGGTCTACTATCGATCTTTAATCTTTTATGATTTGTGCTTTCTCTATTTTAAACACCTAAGGTAAAACAATTATTTTCATTTCTTTCTTTCTTTCTTTTTTTTTTTTTTAAAGATTGTATTTATTTATCCATGAGAGACACACAGAGAGAGGCAGAGACACAGGCAGAGGGAGAAGCAGCTCCATGCAGGGAGCCCGATGTGGGACTCGATCCCGGGTCTCCAGGATCACGCCCCGGGCTGAAGGTAGGTGCTAAACCGCTGAGCCACCAGGGCTGCCCAATTATTTTCATTTCTAAAGTTTTCATTTTATATTTTTTTCATTCAGGTTTTGAACCCTCTGGTTATTCCCCATCCAAATGGAATACTGGCCCACTCCCATTTACTGTATAACTACCCCTTTCCCTACTCTTCTGGAAGCCACCTGTCTACCCAGTGTCCAACTAGTGTGCCCTGTTTTTGTGTTCTATGTCCCCGATTTGTGAATCTCTGACAATAACACATTGTTTAAATTACCATAACTTCATAGTAAGTTCCCTTTACTTTTTTCAAGCATACTTGATTCCATCTAATGTTTAATACTGATTGATTTCTAGCTTCTTCTTGAACAAGAGATGGAATTTATTTACTTATTATTATTTTTTTAAATTTATTTATTTATGATAGTCACAGAGAGAGAGAGAGAGGCAGAGACACAGGCAGAGGGAGAAGCAGGCTCCATGCACCGGGAGCCCAACATGGGATTCGATCCCGGGTCTCCAGGATCGCGCCCTGAGCCAAAGGCAGGCGCCAAACCGCTGCGCCACCCAGGGATCCCAAGAGAAGGAATTTAAAAAGAAATCCACAGGGATCACTAATCTTCCTCTGCACATTAAATTGTATAGGTCCAATCCCAGTTTTCTGTGATAGTTTGGAAGATACACACTCTATTAGGGTCATAATTCTAATAATATATGCATACAATTAAAGTTTATCTCAGGGATGCCTGGGTGGCTCAGCAGTTGAAAGTCTGCCTTTGGCTCAGGGCGTGGTCCTGGGGTCTGGGATTGAGTCCCTCATCGGGCCCCTTGCAGGGAGCCTGCTTCTCCCTCTGCCTGTGTCTCTGCCTCTCATGAATAAATAAAATCTTTAAAAAAATAAACAAAAAAAAATAAAGTTTATCTTACCATCTCAGATCTTACTAAATGAAATTACTTTCCTTCTGCCTGAAGTACAGCTTTTAGAATTTTCGCCATAGAACCTAAGGATGTAGGTTTTCATTCCTCGGGGTTATTTTTAGCAGAGGCAAAACACTGTGCTGAAGGTTTCTTTCAGAATCTATTCCACCGCCTGTTGATTTCCACTAATACTGTTCAGAGTCAACTGTCAGCCTCATTCTTGTTCCTTTTCAAGGTCATCTTTTCCTCCGATGCTTTCTGAGTTTATCTTTTGTTTTTGCAATTTTATTATGATTTGTCAACATTTCTTTTTTATTTATCCAACCTTGCAATTTGGGCTTCCTCAATCTCTGAATTGGTGCCACGTCAATTCTGGAAAATTTTCGGCAAATACTATCTTTGATCTCTTCTTTTTGAGATTAAAAGGAGGTCTGACCTATCTACTGAATCCTGTTCATGCCTCTTTCCTACCATTCTTCCTTTCAGCTCTTCTGGCATATCTTTTTATTTATTTATTTGTTTGTTTGTTTATTTATTTATTTATTTATTTATTATTTTTTTTTTAAATTTTTTTTTTAATTTTTATTTATTTATGATAGTCACAGAGAGAGGGAGAGAGGCAGAGACACAGGCAGAGGGAGAAGCAGGCTCCATGCACCGGGAGCCCGACGTGGGATTCGATCCCGGGTCTCCAGGATCGTGCCCTGGGCCAAAGGCAGGCGCCAAACCGCTGCGCCACCCAGGGATCCCTATTTATTTATTTTTAATGATAGTCACACACACACAGAGAGAGAGAGAGGCAGAGACATAGGCAGAGGGAGAAGCAGGCTCCATGCACCGGGAGCCCGACGTGGGATTCGATCCCGGGTCTCCAGGATCGCGTCCTGGGCCAAAGGCAGGCACCAAACCGCTGCGCCACCCAGGGATCCCTCTTCTGGCATATCTTAGCTGCTGCTAAAAACATTCTTGGATTTCCACCTTTTGGTTATTGTAGTTTATTTTTAGAAATTCTATTAACCTAAACCACCTGTTTAATTTCTTCTCTCCAGATATATAAGATTGCCTTGTTTCTTTAAATATAAAAATCACTCTGAATGACCAGGGAGCTTTCCATTGGTTCTTGCCTTGTTTTCTTATTTACGAGTTATCTTATTGTATGCTGCTAAAAGCCTGTGAAAAGTATGTGATTATTCCTCTCCTCAAGATCTAGGATGGTGGGCAACCAGGGTGGCTCAGCAGTTTAGCACCACCTTTAGCCCAGGACGTGAGCGTGGAGACCAGGATCGAGTCCCACTTCGGGCTCCCTGCATGGAGCCTGCTTCTCCCTTTGCCTCTCTCTCTCCCCCTCTGTCTCATGAATAAATAAAAATCTTAAAAAAAAAAAGAAAAAGATCTAGGATGGTGATACCTTTGTCCAGAGATGATGGTTTTCATTTCCCTCTAGTCTTTCAAGCTAGCATGAGGGTCAGCCGTTTTTTCAACCTTTCAGGAACACATTCCCTTTCCCACTGTTTCCTGACTCTGATGACCTGTGGTTCTCCATGTGGTGTCCAGTCTTGTGCAGCACCACAGGGTTCTGCTTGGTCGAATACATGGGGTTCTATTATAATGGCCCTACACTCAGGAGGAGCAGGTTTCTGACTCTGGGATCAACGTACATTGCTGTCAAAACCACAGCCTGGCTCCATAGCTCTGTCTCTCCTGGTCCAAGAAGGAGCCTTCAGTCTGGCTGGAACACACGTCAAATTTGCAGGTAGGACTTAACCCCAGCATACGGAAGACATTCCCTTTCCTTCTGCCTCCTGTTGTCCCTGAGAACTCCTCTGTTGTTCCTTAGTAAGTAATCTGTCTTTTCTCTCTAGCTGACCACGTTTTTCACTTCTTCAAGTTCTAAGTTTTCCATATCCTCATTTTTTTTTTACTGTCCTTGTTCATTATGGTTTCTGTTCCTTTTTAAAAAATCTCTAGTCATTGTGAACATTTTTTGTGGTACATTATTTCCTCATGTGGCTATGAGCTCATCTTGTATCCTGAAGTTGCAAGTCTTCCTATAGAATGGTCCTCTCTCTGCTTTTGTCACGAACGACGGGGATTTATGGGTTTATATTGAAGTCATCTATATTTCTGTACCACAGAGTATAAGCTCACAATCCAGACAAGCATAGTGAGAATGACAGTCTCCAAAAAAAAAGGAAAAGAGGCAAAGCCTCAGGCCTTTACTTCATGAGCTCCGCCACTTCCTTGGGCTGAGGTACTTGATCCTGTTTCCACAGCTTTCTGAGGTCCTGGGTGACTGAGTCAGTGACAGAGAGAGGGAGAGAAAGAGGGTGTTTGTGTGTCTCCCCAAGGGAGACAAAAAGATAGCTCCTCTATCTTTTGTAGTCACATCTCCTGCCCCTGGTGAGTGATGAAGTTCTCATCCTGGTTATACACTTGCAAAGCACCATGAGCTCAGAAGCCCCTGAGCGAATCACCGGCTTTCAGTTCTCCCTTCTTTCTGATAATCTCGAAATTCTCTTTCTCTCAAGCTTGGCTTATTAAAACTTCAGTCATATTTTGAACATCTCTTTAATAATTTTTTGAACCCGTATTAAATCCATCCTGGATGTATGGGCCAAGGAAGTGTTGAGTCCTTATCCTCTCAGAGAACATCACAGCTTGAGGTCAATGTGTAAAAGCTTCTACTTGTAACACCTGGATCACCCAAACATTTTGGTGAGCCTGGTTTTTGCTAGGACCACACAGTGGGATTAAGAGTTACATTTGTCTCAAGAGGCCTAGTCTGCCAGGGATCTCATTTAATACAGAAAGGAGGGGATTGGGTGGCTCAGCGGTTTGGTGCCTGGCTTCAGTCCAGGGCATGATCTTGGAGACCTGGGATCGGGTCCCACATCAGGCTCCCTGAATGGAGCCTGCTTTTCCTTCTGCCTGTCTCTGACTCTCTCTGTCTCTCATGAATAAATAAAATCTTAGAAAAAAAAATACAGGAAGGAACAACTGCTGTGGAGATAGGAATTTCAAAAGACAACACCTAGGCTAAAAGTTGGAGACTTTTCAGGATGGATGGAGATGGGACAAAGGGGCTGGGATGGAGGCAGACAGGTGCAATGACAGCTTGTTAAAAGCAGCACATGGTTTGGAAGGACTGGAAAAAGACAAAGTGAAGAATAGTTTGTTGTCAGAATGCAAAGACTTTCAAAAGGTCATATGAAGGAATGTGTATTTTATCCTAACTGTTGCAAGGGAAACCCCCTGAAAATTAAGTAAGGTGATACACAAAAAAGCCAGGCTGACTTAACAGAAATACAAAGTTGGTGGCTATAGATAGGACAGATTAAAAGTCAGAAAAACAGGGAAACTACATTAACAGCTACTATAAGAATCTAGGAGAGACCCAAAGATATTCTGACCTAAAATACTATGTGGCGATTTTTGTTTTTAAGATTTTATTTCTTTATTCATGAGACATGGGGGGGGGGGGCAGAGACACAGACAGAGAGAGAGGCAGGCTCCCCAAGGGGAGCCTGATTTGGGACTTGATCCCAGACCCCGGGATCATGCCCAGAGCCAAAGTCAGACGCTCAACTGCTGAGCCACCCAGGCGTCCCCCATGTGGGGATATTAAGAAAGGAATGACTTAAACATTTTGGAGACCAAAGTTTGGGCCTGTATGTTATCAAATTCAGCAAAAAAAAAAAAAAAAAAAAAAAAAAACAAAACACCAAACCAACAACAAAAAAACAGGAACTCCAATTAAATTTGAACTTTGGAAAACCAATGAAAAATTTCTAGTATGTCTCATGCAATGCCTGGGTCATACCTGATGTCCTGTATTTGTATCTGGCCATCCTACCTGCAACCAATTATCCATGAATATAGTAGTGGGAAATGAAGAATGGGGTGGGAAAATGCTTAGGCATGAACAAAAGAGTTCAGACTGAATGAACAAGGCTTGGGTGACAAAGTTGAGATGTGTGCTTACCTGCATTGTAACTAGTCTGTCATCCACCATCACCTCCTTTGTCAGAAAGTCTGCTCCTATTGTAGCTTTGTACTGATTACTGAATTTCTTGTTCACATACTGGTTCATGAGTGATGTCTTACCAACTCTGAAATTGGAGAAAAACCACAAGTATAGGTCACGTTAGAAGGGGCAGAAAAATGATTCTGATATTTGCAGCTCTGAAGATACTTGCCAGCTTAAAGGATAACAAGCAACTGTAATCACAACAGAGGACAGTGCCAGCAAACTGCTCAGTGTTACTCATTCGAGGTTTTATTTTTTCCTGGAACAAAAGTACGGGCTATAGATGTGGATCAGATGTTGAAAAGCTGCTCTTAAGTTTTGGTACAAGCAACTCAGATGGTAGAACTTAGTATTATTTTTTTCCTTCCAGAAAGATGTCAGCAAATACTCTCCTTCTAAAAGAAGCTACAGCAATAAGATCCTGCCACCATTCTAAAAATATCTCTGCTGTCTTGGGTGTCTCTCCATTTAGGGGCTGCTATTCAGTCCAAGAAAGTAATAGCAGGAGAAAGTCACTGGCTATGAGCAGACATATATGCCAGTCAGCCACCTGCTGCTTCAAAGCTTAAAATCTGAAGTGGGGAAAGTATCAGTATTCCCACCAAATCAGAATCTACCTCAGAGTAAGCTCCTCCAGGGAAGTTTTTCAGTAAGAAAACTCAGTAAGAGACAATGTGTGGATTTTTTTGGTGATGAGATTAGTTAGGGCAGGCTGAAGATAATATAAAAGTCTTCTTCCAAGTCAACAGGATCACCTTCCTTTCCCACTAAGGAACATACTCATCTTCATAGGCAGAGGACCTGGAAGTTATGGCTTAAGGCAGTGTTCTCCAATCCAGGTCACCTGGGTCTGAATTTTCAGGGGAGAGGTCAGGAGGTCTCTCATCAAATAAAGGCCCGGTGATTTTTCCCATGCAAGTTTGGGCCTAAAACAGTACCTTTCAATCCTGACAGCACAGTGGTCACCAGGAAGGAGGGAGGAGGGAGACAGAGAGATGTATGTATTTAAGTACTGCCAATGAGGCCCAACACAATGGTCTGGAAAAATGCTTACTTTTGAAAAGCTCCACAGGGCAATCAGAAAAGCCAGCCAGGGTAGAAAAATCACTGCCTTCTTAAAGGGCAGGGAACTTTCGTGTAAGGAGGCACACCTGCATTTATCTTTATCATCATCATCATCATCATCATCATCATTTAAAAAAAAAATACATAGCTTCTAGTTGGTCTAAGGTTTCCCAGGTCACATCAGATGCTGAGTCTGAAAAGCCTCCCACAGAATCGTTAACAGGTACTGAAGAGTTAGTCACTTATTTAGTGGCAGATCTAGGATCAGAACCCAGTTTTCCAGTCACAAGTTCTTCCATATACACCCCAAATCAGACCCAGTAGTGGGAAGATACTGCACAGCTGTATCCAGACTCCAAACCCACAACTGGTAGGCATGAGTTCAGTGGCAACAAATCTACACATGAACAGAACTCCCTTGTCTAATCAGCTCAGAAAAAAAAGATTCCAGTGAAACCGTTCTTGAGTTTAAATGGCTACTCCTTACCCTAAATCATGCCAAAGACCAGGGAACCAAGGATAACAGACCAAGAGATCATTAAAATTTCTGCTGTGCTAAAAAAAAAAAAAAAAAAAATTCTGCTGTGCTGGAAATGGCAGGAGACCTAGAACCCTACTGCCACTACTATTAGAGAAGTGGCAAATGTCAGCAGGGAGGGCATGGCTTCAATGGCTTCAAAGTCACATTTTAATCCAAACCAATCTGTTACTTCAAACTTACCCAGAATCTCCCAGGATGATAACCTTCAGCAACACTTTCTTCCTAGAGGTCATCCTTCAAACTAAAAGGAGAAAGGAGAAAGTACTTGTGAGCGTGACAGAAATACCCAGGCAAACCTTGTCCCCACAAGCATCAACACAGCCCCAGGAGCACTAAGCCTTCCCATTTAGCTATTTCCCTGCCACCCAGGGGGACCGGACAGAAAGCAGAATCAATCTTAGAACTTTGGACACAAGCTGGGCAAAATCATGAGAGGCAGGGTCATCCTGCCGCTTGGAGCAGTCTAAAAGGATGGATTCTCCCTCTCAGATGTTTCTGGATCACTGTGGATTAATGTTCAATTTAACAACTAGGCCCTGCTTCATTCAAGTCTCTGCTCACATAGCACTTCCTCAGAGACGTGATCACTTTATCTAAAGTGGCACACCCTCTCCCCATCTGCTCTCTAACCCTTTACATTGCCTTACTTTTTTTCTTCAGAGCACTTACCACTACTGGACATCCAAATCTATTAATTTGTTTTCTCCCTTCTCCAACAACTTCCACCAAGACCGTTTTATTCCCCACTGCATCTCCAGTGCCAAGTAGAGAACAATTATCAAATATTGGGGTTGATGTGAGAACAATACTTGTTGACCTGCAGCTCTTGAGATCACCCTTTTCTAGAAAACCTTTCAGGGCAGCCCAGGTAGCTCAGCGGTTTAGGGCTGCCTTCAGCCCGGGGCCTGATCCTGGAGACGGGGGATCGAGTCCCACACTGGGCTCTCTGCATGGAGCTTGCTTCTCCCTCTGCCTGTGTTTCTGCCTCGCTCTTTGTGTGTGCCTCTCATGAATAAATAAATAAAATCTTAAAAAAAAAAAAAAAGAAAGAAAGAAAAAAAAAAAAACCTTTCAGGCAGCCTGGCTAGACAATATGTAAGGTGCCTCATTTTTGCTCATCTCTATTCCAGAAATCTGCCCCTATTTACTTACTAAGGCAGGGTTCCTGTCTTAATTATCCCTTGGTCTCCTGAACCTGATTCTGAGTTTCAGAAAAGTAGGAGTCCTATATTCCGGACTCCAATGTTAGCAACTTACCTAAGACTGCTGGAGGATCACTCCTCAGACAGCTGGATGGAATCCCCAGCAGAAGGCCTGCATTCTTCTCTATAATCAGAAATTCAGGACTGAATCGAGACTGATACCTACACCTGAGAAACCTTAGCTCTGGCCCATTATCCTCAGCAGACAGTGAAAATGCCAGGGCAGGAGACTACAAGGACCCAGGCAAGGGTCAACATCGACCTCCTGCCTTCAGTGGAGCTGGAGGAAATGTGTTTACATATAAAAAAGGCAGGTAAGGAAGTGGGTTCAGTAAAGCCTGTTGTTATTCTTCTTCAGTTTGGGGGAACAATGCTGTCAAAATTCCATTTCAGAAAAGCTAATTTTTAGTCTCATTTTTAACCACCTAGCTTCTAGAAGGCTGAGGCTGATCATACTGGCTATAGTGAGTGAGACTTAAGCATGCAAATACTGATCCTGGACCACTAGATTTTTACTCTGGCTATGCTACTCATTATTAGCTGTGATCTGAGGCAAGTCATGTAACCACTGTGTTGAGCTAGGGATATACAGGTAATGGCTATCATGTCCTAAGGATGCTGTGAGGCCTGAGGGACTAAAATGCTCAGGACAGTCACTAGAATGTAGTAAGTGCTCAGTGAGTACTGGCTGCTATCATTTTAATGTGTGTCAAATACAGAGAGAATAAAAACAGAACATGGACTTCAGAAGGCATTGAGAGAACCAGTAAATCAGAGTCCATGCAAGGCAATTAAGCTACGCTCCCTCATTTCCAGATGCCTCGCTGTCAACTGTTCTCTTTCAACAGGTGGGATTGCACCAAAGACCACAAACTGAAAGGAAATATTACAACTGACTACTGCCCCACAGGGAAGGATTAGATAATGAGCCCTATGCTCCTGAAGGTGGAGCTTTCCAAAAGCTTCTCAAACACTTTGGAAGTGGGAGCGAGACCAGAAGACAGCCTACCAGGCACTTAAACCAGCCCGCACATCACACCCAAGGGTTATGCTGTGTCACTGCCCAAAGTCTCATTTCTCTGGTAGGTCTACTGAAGACACCAACTCTCTGCCCACCAGGATCAGTCTATAAAGTTCCCACTGGTGTGTCAGGGAGCAATATAGGATGCGCTGAGTTTGTTGTAAATTCCATTTCCTTTAGTCTTCCATCATACCTAGTTTTTTTCCCCCCATCCACAGTGAGAGTTATACCCTCAAATCACCTGTTACCTAAGGAGCCCTACCAGCCCTACCTTCCTCCCCAGAGACCGCCTTGACCAACGTTAAAGAATCTCACCCCAAGTTCTGGTCCACATTTTGGGTTGGAGATCAGATTATGACAGGATAGTTTCAAACTTAAAGAAGGGCAACTTAAGGAAAAGGATGAAAAAAGATGAGAAGCTTTACAAAAAAATTCTTGAAGAATATTTAGGAAAGTCATTGATTTTGAGAACGTGAAAAGAGATCTCCATTACTTGGTTTAGTAAACCTACTGGTGTACCAAGTATTGCTTCGTATCTCTTTAATACTGTAAACAATATTAATTTAACAAAATATTTTATAATTTATTATTTTTATTTAAAAAACAAACACAACTCACCTTGTCAGGCAGACTGACTCTCTAGGGCAGGAGAGTCCTAAGTTCTTTCCTCATCTGCAAATCTCAGTCATAAAGATCCCAGAAACACCTGACACAGCCCAAAAGGTTCCTAAGTGCTCACTAGAGCAGGCACATATGCCCAGCACACAATCTATATTCTGTTCCTTCTGTATTATTCTTTATCCTTGTTGCTAGTACTTGCTTCTGTTACAGTCTTAATGCCTCATATTTCTTTGAGTGAATTAAGTGTTTAAATAGCCATTCCTGGGGTGTCTGGGTGGCTCAGTGACTGAGCATTTGCCTTTGGCTCAGGGCATGATCCTGGGGTCCAGGGATGAGTCTGGCATCAGGCTCCGTGCAGGAAGCCTGCTTCTCCCTCTGCCTTGTGTCTCTGTCTCTCTCATGAATAAATAAATAAAATATTAAAAATAAATAAATGGCCATTCCTGCCTTTTACTTAATATACCAAAAATCTGGGGAAAGTAATGCTATAAAAAATACATTTGAACTTGTTTGTAGGATCATTTCCTTGGGACACAGGAACAGCCATGGGGTGGGGAGGATGTTCTTAGACTCACAAGCATATCACAGGGCATACCTGGCACTTGCCAAGGAGAAGGACTGGGACAGGAACACAGCTTGCTGGCTGTTTTTGTAGCAGTCTACACAGAAAGAAGGCTCAGATACAGGGAGACAGTGTGGGTTCAACCCCTGACTTAATACTGACATTGCTGAGGAGCCAATCATCTCTTTTAATAGCTCCTTTGGCTCCTTGTTTTTTTTAATTTATTTTTATTTTATTTATTTATGATAGTCACACAGGGAGAGAGAGAGAGAGGCAGAGACACAGGCAGAGGGAGAAGCAGGCTCCATGCATCGGGAACCCGACGTGGGATTTGATTCCAGGTCTCCAGGATCGCGCCCTGGGCCAAAGGCAGGCGCCAAACCGCTGCGCCACCCAGGGATCCCTCCTTTGGCTCCTTGTGAGGGGCATATCCAGCACAAGAGCCACCGTGCTCTGGGAAGCCCAAGCATGGGGGTCCATTGGGTACTCACAGCCTCTCCCTGTCCAGATGCAATTACCAACCAGGAGACATTTTACTATAAGCCACAGTGCACAGCAACAGAAGTGATAGTCTGCCTTTATCAGGTTCCCCAGGAACAAAGCCACAGGCCAAATTTTCACACTGGCCAAAGGGTTTTGTTAACTTACAGATTTTGTTCATGAATGGGGTTATTGAATCAAAAGTATAAACATTTTCATGACTTTAATTCGCTTTCCTAAAGGATTTTCCAAATTTATTTATTTTAAAATTTTATTTATTCATGAGGGACACACAGAGAGAGAGGCAGAGACACAGGCAGAGGGAGAAGCAGACTCCCTGCAGGGAGCCAGATGTGGGATTCGATCCCAGGACCCTGGGATCACATCCTGAGCCAAAGGCAGACAGTCAACCTCCGAGCCACCCAGGTGTCCCTCCAAATTTATACTATAACCGCTGTTGCAGTGATTAACAGCATTAAATAATGACAATCTTACTGAAACAAAGGAAATCTGAGTAACTGAAGAAATATTTCCAATAGGAAGCTTTAATGAGAGATGTAAATTCTCCCAACTGAAACAATCCCAAGGATTTTTATTCATAAAAATACACGAGTCCCTCTCAATCCTCCCCCAAAAAGAATAATGACAGGACAGCGGACTTGCCTTCATAGTCTTGGGAAAGTATGTTAGAAAAATAGAGTATTAAAAGTATGGGGCTGGAATAGGACTAAAAAGAAAACCCAAAAATGAATAATTTGGGCAAATACGGCATTATAAAATTCAGTAGCAAAAGGATAAAAAAGAATTCACTAAGTGAAGGCAGCCAGAAAAATTCTGATGAGAATTAAGATCTCTACAATGCATGCTCCAAAACAGATTCCCAAAGGAGTAAAGATGTAAATGTAAAAGTTGAAAGGAATACACAGAACTTTAGCACGTTCTTCCTGGGGGACAGAATTACAAATAGCTTAGTTTTCTTTATATTAGCTTATTGTGACCTTTGGAAGAACATGTTACCTTTAAACTGAAAAGGCCTCAATTTTGGAGGAAAATGTTAATATGCTGATTTTTCAAATACGTTTCCTCACTACAAAAATAGTCCTTATTCATCATGAAAGATGAATTACACATGAATGAGGATTTTCATCTTCACTTAGGGCCTATCAAATATTCAAGGGTTGTTGAAAATGGCACTCAACAGTGGATGTGAAGAAACCAACATGTGGTTTCACCAGGACGTTGATGGCTTTAAACTGGCAAAGTTAAGAGCTATGTTTTTGTACTTACTGATCTCCAGGATCAAGAATGGGACACTTGTTTCTACAAAAGAGCTAAGAAAAAAACCATAACAAAACCTGAGTACTTTTCCTGTAATAAGCTGCCCAGGCTGCAATGGCTTTAAAATCTCCACTAGCAGTTTCTTCTTCTTCTTTTTTAAGACTTTATTTGGGGGGAGGAGCAGAGGGAGAGGGGCAAGCAGACTCCTCGCTGAGTGTGGAGCCTGATGTTGGGCTCACACAACCCTGAGATCATGACCTGGGCCGAAATCAAGAATCGGCCACTTGTGCAGCCCAGGTGGCTCAGCGCCTGCCTTCGGCCCAGGGCATGATCCTGGAGTCCAGGGATCGAGTCCCAGGTCAGGCTCCCTGTAGGGAGCCTGCTTCTCCCTCTGCCCGTGTCTCTGTCTCTCTGTCTCTCTCTGTGTGTCTCTCATGAATAAATAAAATCTTAAAAAAAAAAAAATCAGCCACTTAACAGAGCTACCCAGGTGCCCCTAACAATTTCTTTTGTTACTGATTTCCATCAGCACCTTCATGGATTTCTGAGGACTGAAATTACTTTTTGAAATCCTACAAACTTAGGCAACACCGGCTGGCTCAGGTGGTAGAGCATGCGACTTGATCTCAGAGTTGTGAATTCTAGCCCCAGGCTGGGCATAGAGTTTACTTAAAAAAAAAAAAATACTACAAACTAGCAATTTTTAATTGGAAAACAGTTTCTAACCAGAGACCACTCCTTTTACAGGAGAAACCAAGGAGGCAAATAGGAAAAAAAGTTGTATGAGGTCCCTAACTCCTTTTAACATTTCTGATAACATCCATTAATCCATTTATCTATGTTATCTTCTAAAGGTCAGGAAAATACTTTCCAAGGGTCTAGGCTGGGCAGGGTCAATGAGTCAGAAAGGGCTCAATCGAGAATGGTCAAGGGGAGGGCAGCAAGAACAAAGAATTGGTATGGGAAAAACAGAAAGAGCAGGGAAGGGGTAGAAGTTGGCGGTCACGGGGCCACTACAAAGTCTGGCCAATGCAATTTTGCATGGTGGTCACAAACTCATGATGACTGTGCTCAAGTAGAGGTGAGACTCTAGGGAGTTGCAGTATCAAGGAGCTGAGCAAAGTGTTGCAAAGCCATCAATAGTGTAAAACACAGGGAATAAAAGTGAACCAGGTGTTGTATCATATCCAAGATCACACAGCAACTGAGTGGCAGAGCTGGAATTATCAGATATGTCAGCCCAGGCCCCAATCCTCCACCATCATGCCACTCTGCAATACCAGCTCTCACTGCAAGAGGATTCTGGTTCATCAGAGCTGGAGAACAATCCTCATCAAGGCATTCTGAAAAGTTCCCACTGGCAACTGAGGCACACACACTGGGTCTGGAAACCACTGATCTGAGGCCCCATAATTGCTGTTCTGATTTACATGTGTGTCTGACACAGTGATGGCAGAAATGTTAGATGTGCAACAAGGCTAGGACAGTGAAACCAACTGGTTTTCTAGAGCCCTTTAACAGTTTTATTTGCTTGGTGTTGCCAAGTTAGTTGCCTACCTCTAACAGCTAGATCCTAATCAGACAGTTGGCTTTTCTGCCACCCTATCTCTCTTCCACCCCCCAATTAAAGTATTAATTTTAGAAAATTCAAAGGTATATAAAAGAGTGAAGCAAAGACAAAAAGGACCAAGGACCCAAAATTCCAACTCCTCGAAACAATCACTACAGAAACAGCACGGTAGAAGTCTTTCTAGTTTTCCTTCAAATGGTTGAGATTATACTGGTGCATCCTGTTTTTTCTATATTAAATATCCTCCTGTGTTATTAAGGTGGCATGATATTTCAGCATATTGATAATCCCATTAAGCATGCAGTTATTTTTAATTATGAGATGAACCTATGCATATAATCTGTCAGCATATCTCATCAGACACATAAACATAAATGTGTTATCATTCAGCAAAGTAGTATGAATATTTTAAAAGCCCTTGAAATATACTGATAAATTATTTTCCAGAACAGCTTTTATTAACACCCACACCAGCAGTGAACTAGTATTTCCATTTTGCCATACCCCAGCTATCATTAGCACAAATCATTGTTAATCACATAGCTAGAAGAGAGGGTCAACTGGTTCCATCTGCAACTCCTAGATAAGCAGAGGTCAAACATTTCAACCAGGTATCTTTCAGTTGTCTGATGGTCTTTGTCTATTTTACCTACTATAAAGTGATTCACTGCATAGTCTAAATATAGTATTGAGAAGAAAGTATCATGGGGACACAGATTTTAGAAGTTGTAGGCTTTTTTTTTTTTTAAGATTTTATTTATTTGACAGAGAGTGTGAGTGAGCACAAGCAGAGCTGCAGGCAGAGGGAGAAGGAGAGGGAGAATTAAGCCCCAGTGCCGGGCTTGATCCCAGGACTCTGGGATCATGATCTGAGCAGAAGGCAGACACTTAACCAACTAAGCCACCAAACCACCTGGAGCTGTAGGCTTCTGAGCAGATTCTAAAGTACAATTCTAAACTCTAACCAGAATGAAACCTCTCCAATCCATTTTCTTCCAAGACTCTGTGCTCTGTACCCTACTATTAAAGAAGACCAGCAGGGGCTCCTACGTGGCTCAGGGGAAACAGGGGAGGGAAGGGACTGGAAAGGAATTTGAAATCACAGACTATGACTGTGCTGGTTGCCAACCTGAACAGTAATGTCTGCTGTATCCACAGGGTGAGATGGAGTGCACAGCCAAAAGAAGATGGGCATGAGCTATTAACAGGCTGAACAATGGGTACATGGGGGTTCACACTACTTTTGCACATATTTGAAACTTTTCCATAATAAAAACTGTAGGGGCAGCCTCAGTGGCTCAGGGGTTTGGTGCCACCTTCAGCCCGGGACATGATTCTGGAGACCCGGGATCGAGTCCTGCATCAGGCTCCCTGCATGGAGCCTGCTTCTCCCTCTGCCTGTGTCTCTACCTCCTTCTCTGTGTGTCTCTCATGAATAAATAAATTAATTAAATTAAATTAAAAAAAACTGTAAATTCAATTCACATTTTTAACAAATTGGAATGTCTATAGGAAAATCAAGAATGTATACATTTATTTTCATTAATAAAAATACTGTGACAAACTTTTATGGCAATGTATCCCAGATTCTGGCTTGATAATCATCTCTGGTTATCTGTGATAATCAGCCTTTGGTTTGAGGGCAAGAAGACTGTTAGTTTTGTCATGATAGAAATCTTAGGTTAGAAACATCTAGTACATACCTTCTAAAAATGAAGCCTAAATAAAGAACTATGTTATGACTTTGATAAGTAACTTTTTTTAAAAAAAGGGAGAGAGGAGAAAGAATTAGGGGGAAGGACAGAGGGAAAAGCAGACTCCCGCAATGGCTCAATCCCAGGACCCCTGAGATCATGACCTGAGCTGAAGGCAGATGCTTAATCTAATGAGCCACGCAGGTGCCCCAGAAGTAACTTTTTTTTGGAGTAGACTCCCGGCCCAACATGGAATTTGAGACCTGACCCTGAGGATCAAGGCACATAACCTACTGACTGAACTAGCGAGGCACCCCAGAAGTTACTTGTTTTAAGATTAATTTGAGAGAAAAAGGGAGAAGCACAGTATGAATTTGGATTTCCACAACAGAGCAGCTTAAGATGGAAAGAGGGCAGCCTTGGTGGCCCAGCGGTTTAGCGCCACCTTCAGCCCAGGGTGTGATCCTGGAGACCTGGGATCGAGTCCCATGTCGGGCTCCCTGCATGGAGCCTGCTTCTCCCTCTGCCTATGTCTCTGCCTCTCCTCTCTCTCTCTCTCTGTCATGAATAAATAAATCTTTTTTTTTTTTTAAAGGATGGAAAGAGAAGTTTGAACAGGAGCAGAATCTTTTTAAGTAAACTACCCCCAAATTCATGATCCCAAGATCAAGAGTCATATGCTCTACTGTCTGAGCCAGCTAGGCTCCCCAAGAGCAGAATTTTCAACCAATAATAACACCCAGCCAATCCCAATGTCAATGGCTAAAAGGCACTGGCACTGTAGAAGGGTTCTAGAGTAGCAGGAGAGAACCATAAAAGGTCATAAAGATAAATAAAAACAATTCTCAGCAGAAGCTCTAAGCCAGGAGATGAAAGGAAGTAAGTTATACTGGTTGTAGAAGGTAGGTGTGCTTGATGGGCATGGGAAACACTGGTAACAAGTGAAGGAAGACTAGCTACGTGAAAGCCTACAATCAAACATTACTAAGTGCACCTCTTGAAAACTTACTTACTGTGTGCTTGTCTCCAAGCTATGCATCTTACCTGTATCATCTCATCTGGGTAAGCATGAAGATTAAGATAACTTAGTGTTACTTATGGGACAGTTAAAGGATGTTCAGTGTGTCCTTTGGGGATGGGAGTTGGAGCACGGCTACTTTAATAATCCAAGGGTTAGCAAATTCAGAAAATACCCTATTAAAAAATAAATAAATAAAAAAATTTTTTTATTTATTATTTTTTTTTAAATTTTTTTAAAAGAGGAAAAAGGACGGGGTGTAACAGATTGCCTGAGTTAAAAATAAAAATGCTCTCAAAATTCTAGGCCCAGAAGAAAGGCAAGAAAATAACATCTCAAATGATGTTTTGAAAGCTCCCAAATTAAAACTGAAGCCGTAGTTAAAAACAGTAGCAGGAATCCCTTGGTGGCTCAGCGGTTTAGTGCCTGCCTTCGTCCCAGGGCGTGATCCTGGAGTCCCGGGATCAAGTCTCGCATCGGGCTTCCTGCATGGAGCCTGCTTCTCCCTCTGCCTGTGTCTCAGCCTCTTTCTCTCTGTGTCTTTCATGAATAAATAAATAAAATCTTAAAAAAAAAAAAACAGTAGCAAAAATTCCTCCAATAAGGAAATGAGAAAGATGGAAAACTGGAGTTTTTTGGAAACCCCATGATCAGACAGTGCTAGTACCAGGTGCAAGTACACCAAAGTGAATGGGAGAAGAATGTAGGAGGCCACAGCCACATACTTCCAGAAGGGATGCAAAGCTCCAGAGAGGAGGCAGCTCATCCTGGGCGGTGGCACAGGAGTGGAAAGACTGCCAATATGGGAAGGAAGAGGGAAGGACAAAAGCCCTTTCTGTGGAGTTATCAAGTCACTTTGAAGGAGCTCAGGATAATGCTGGTGTTCTAGAAACTCATACAACAAGATTAGGTTGGAAAGAAGAATCTGGCAACTGGTTGGTACAAACTATCACTATCTCCAAATGTACAACAGGCATTCAGGCAGGTAAGCCACCTTTTTACTTTTAACTAGCCTTTGAATAAAGTCACTTGCCTGGTCTGGAGCACCTTTCTTACCCTTCAACTGGCTAAGCTCCAATGCCCTTCATTCAACACAAGTGTATCTCAGAATAATCCTAAAACCTTAAATCTAGGTTCTCTACTCCAGGGCACCAGGGTTTGTCTGTAGCAAGTTTTTTCTTTCCCTTTCAGGTCAAATGCTGCCTTCAGAAGGAAGCCTCCTCTAGCCTCCTCTCCCCAGAACCCAAGACAAACTCAAGGCTTCCTTTCACTAGTTTCCACTACAACCACCCAGTACAAAAATGGATGCTGTGGGTATGACTAAGCTGTGACCAACCCAGGGTGGAATGCCCTAAGAGGGAGCCCACACCTGGGACAAAGATGGCTGGGAGAAGTGGGCAGGGCCTGTGGAATTTCTTGCCATGCCGAACCAGTTTGTACTCTGGAAAGTTCAAGAGCCACTGATTTCTCTCTTTCTCTCTCTCTCTCCTATGAATAAATAAATAAAATCTTAAAAAAAAAAAAGAGCCACTGATTTAACAGAGTCAAAGATCTGGTCAGGAACATGGATTCTGAAGTTCATATTTCAATAACTTTCATGTTACAGCTTAAGGGGACTTCCAAGTCTAGGAAAAAACATGAGCTCAGTTGAATTTTATCGTATTCCCCTTTCTTCGTAAATAGAGGGCCCGGAGTAATTTTGCAATCAAATCTTTTAAAAATTTTATTTTATTTTATTTATTCATGAGAGACACACAGAGAGGCAGAGACCTGGGCAGAGGGAGAAGTAGGCTCCCTATGGGAGCCAGATACGGGACTTGATCCCAGGACCGCGGGATCACACCCTGAGCTAAAGGCAGATGCTCAACTACTGAGCCAGCCAGGCATCCCTATTTTTTATATAGATATACTATATTAAAAAAAAAAGATATACTATATTTAGTTGTATCTCAAATTTCACTGCTGAGGAATGTTTTTTGTGCTAGGATTTTATGACTTCAGTTTAGATGCCTGTGCTAAAATGGGAATGTCAACATTCACTGGACACACAGGGCAGTTCAAAGAACAGTAATAGATGGCTGGCCTTGCCTTCTAGAGGTGTGCTGTTTGGTGGCAAGAAGACATGATCATTCCACAGGGCAGTATAAATACAGGAGTTTAAGGGAAAGAACACTACCAGCAGAAATACTGGAACAGTTTCAAAAGCAAGGCTGAACAGCTGTACACACAATGTGTAAGGAGGAATGTCCAATGTGTCAAAACTAATTGGTCAGGATGTTTTACTTGTTTTCTATCCCTTACAAGCTTCAGAGAAGTTCCCAGGAAGTCTAGTGGGAAATATTAAAGGACTGAAAAGAGAGAGCAAGACTGTGAAGGGTCAGGTCTGAGGAGCAGCTGGACCAGAGGGATGAAAAACAGCTGAGGTCAAGACAGCGGGCATGCCCACAGGACCTGAGAGTATGAATTCACCAAGACTAGAGTGGGCACACAAAAGCTACAGCCCAGCCTGCCATGGGCCCTCCAGACGACCATGGGAGGCAGGTATCAAGTCTAATCTTATAATATTTCTCCAGATTATGCATCATTTCCACCCCTATATTCCTTCTATCTCAAGTGCGCTTGCCACTCCTCCCCCAGGGTCCTACCCTCTTCATGTACCAGGAGCTTGCTCCTCTGGGAGGGGGTAATGGCTAGGTAATGTGGAGAACCTGTCTTCCTGGACACCACTCCCCAAACTCCAGAGCATTTGGGTCTCAGAGCCCCCTTCATCATACTGAATCAGGCCTTCCTGCATAACTGCCTCCCACGCAAACGGGACAAAGGCGAGTTCTCCTTGAAGGCAGTCTCTCCTCCATCCCTGAATCCCCAATTCCAACAGTGTGCACCCCACATGAGGGCTTGGTAAACAGCTACTGCTTGGACAGGGCACATGTCCTGTACAGTAGTTACTAACCACAGGTGGCTATTTAAATGAAACTAAATGAGGTCAAATATAGTTCCCAGCCACACTAGCCACATTTTAGGCACTTGACACCCACCTGTGGCTGGCACCTAGCATACTGAACAGTGCAGATATAGAACATTTCCATTATCACAGAAAGTGTTATTGTATAGGGCTGGTCTAAATTCCAGAGCATTTCACTAGGATGTGTACAGTCCTCAAACATCTCAAATCTCAATTTACGGCTATTCCTTGTTTCATCTTGTCTTTCACTCTTGACAACACAATAAAAATACTAGTTCTTTTTACCACAACACACCAATCCCACCTCTCCAAAAAATAAGATCTGTTAAAAAACAAGATAACAGGCATAAAACGAAGTCACTTATGCTAAGCCCAGCATCACCAAATTGAGATGTAATTACAGTTCTGGCCTCTTCCAGAATGGAATCTTAAACCAGTCAGTCAGGAATTACCTGGTCAACACCAGTGAGGTAATCTGCCTGAAGACCCCTCTGTCTCCCATAGAAAAGTGACCTTCTCACAACCAATCCACTTATTACTAGTTACTTATTTAATAACTTAATAACTTATTATTAGTTATTACTAATATATAACTTCCCTGTCCCACTCCCTTCTGCCAATAAAAGTCTTTTCATTTTGTACAGCTCTTTGGAGTTCCCTTCGCTGCTAAATGGGATGCTGCCTGGTTCATGACTTCAATAAAACCAGTAAAATCTTTAGTTTACTCAGTTGAATTTTCTTTTCAATAGGTCAAAGGAGGGTGCACTTGGGTGGCTCAGTTGTTGGGTGTCTGCCTTTGGCTCGGGTTGTGATCCTGGAGTTCCAGGATTGGTTCATCAGGCTCCCAGGGGGAGCCTGCCTCTCCCTTTCTGCCTCTCATGAATAAATAAATAAAAACTTAAAAAAAAATAGATCAAAGGAATAAAAAAACTGTAGCTATACAACATTTCTCTCTCTGATATTAGAAGGGGGGAGGAGGCAAGTTACCTCTAGGGAAATACAAGTTAGAGCAGCAAACTCTTACCCAATGTTTAAGGTTCTACAGGGTTCTAAACCCTTGATTCTTTCTTCAAGTCAGATACTAGGAATGCAGGAATACTGCAAGTCTGACAACTTGTCTGAAGGGCTGAAGCTCAGTGGCTGTAATTCTCAAAACAGATGCTCAAAGTAGTAAATGCTTCTAAGTACACCGGCTTGCTTGCTTGATTTATTTAAAGTTTGTTTTAAGATTTTATCTATTCATCACACACACACACACACACACACACGCAGAGGGAGAAGTAGACTCCTCAAGAGGAGCCCAATGTGGGACTTGATCCCAGAATCATGCCTTAAGCTGAAGGGAGATGCTCAACCACTGAGCCGCCCACGTGTCCCTAAGTACACCAGCTTTAAAACAAAGATCTTACTTCATATAATGTCTCCAAAATACATGAACAGAATAGATTAAGCCTAATATGCAATCACTGGGGCTTAAAATCATAAAGCCTCACCACCAAAACCATTTTTAAACAAGTACTTAATATATGAAACAAAAGAAAGAGAAAACAATATTATAGATTCTCATATTCTGTAAGTAAACTTGAATTTAAAAGCAGCATGGGATGTCTCCAGTGGGAAACTATGCATTACTTAGACTCTAAATCTAGAGCACTTTCTTTTGGGTTGACTCTAGCTTTCCATTGCCTGTAACCCAACTGTAAATTGTAGAGAACTTGTTTGTGGATATGCAAATGAATTCTAGCTGGAGAATTCTCTTTTCCCCTCTGGATGAGCAGGTTTTATGTTCATTTGCATGTTCCTTTCACTTTACTGACCTACAATTATATCTGTTCTTTGTATTCTTTGGTTGTAACATTTTCCCCCTGCTTTATTCAATCAATATGCTAAACAAAATTTTTGACATGTGTTCATTTCATATTTAAATGACGGTCATGATCTTACCTTTTCTTGAAAAGGATAAGAGATTTAAGCGCTAACATTTCTTTTTTTTTTTTTTTTAAGATTATTTATTTATGATGGGGGGGGGGGAGAGACACAGGAGGGAGAGGCAGGCTCCATGCCAGGAGCCCGACGCAGGACTCGATCCTGGGACTCCAGGATAGCGCCCTGGGCCAAAGGCAGGCGCTAAACCGCAGAGCCACCCAGGGATCCCCTACAGCTAACATTTCTAACAAAGCTTTAAGAGTGTTTGTTTTATCTTCAGAGGCAAAAAGCAATACTCTTAAGGAAAGAATGTGAGGAGTGATGGGATTCCTTAATAATCCACAGCTGGTCATACAAAGGTTGGTCGGAATGCTGTGGCTTAGGGGGTGTTCTCAATACTATTCCCCAAAAGCAGATCTGATCCTTATCCAGATGCAAGACAAACTGGGATAACAGACCAACCAAGCAAGGGCTTTGGGACCTGAGAGGCTCTGGTTCAAATCAGGGCTTTGAAACCTACTAGTTGTGCAAGTTGGGGTAAATAATCTGCCTTTCTTGGGCCTTTTATAGTGAATTCCTAAATGTGTAAAAAGTTGTAGTTTTATCTTTTTGTGCTCCTTGAAGAATGAGAATGAAGATGTAAAAGAACCAGAGACACCAATGTCTGATACATTATCATTAAGGGGTGGTGGTGGGACCCCTGGCTGGCTCAGTTGGTTAAGCATCTGCCTTTGGCTCAGGTTATGAAGTTAAGGTCCTGGGATCGAGCACCACATCTGGCTCCCTGCTCAGTGGGGAGCCTGCTTTTCCCTCTCTCTCTGCCTCCTCTCTCCTGCTGCTCATGCTCATGTTGTCTTTCTATCTCTCAAAAAAATAAATGAATATGATCTTTAAAAAAAAAAAAGTGGTGGTAGCTCATTACTATTAAGATCAGTATCTCCCCACCTCTTGAATTCTTGGAGCTACTACTGGTTAGTGGTAAAATGGAGTGAGTCCCTAATAAACGCAATACAATTTTCTCCAATTCAGTTTGCTACGGGATTGTCCTTCAACCAATGTAACTTTAGTCTTCACTCTTCTTGCTGAGATGATCCCCATGACTGAGGACATTTTCCAATTACAGAACTTAAAATTAAAACATATCCTTTCTTGGGGCACCTGGGTAGCTTGGTCGGTTAAACATCTAACTGGTGATTTCAGCTCAGCTGATGATCTCAGGGTCATGGGATGGAGTCCAACATCAGGTTCCGCCCTCAGCAGGGAGTCTGCTTGAGATTCCCTCTCCCTCTGCCCCTCCCTGCCTCCAGTGCAAATGTACATGCTCTTTCTCTCAATAAATAAATCTTTTTTTAAAAAGATTTTATTTATTTATTCATGAGACAGAGAAAGAGAGAGAGGCAAAGACATAGGCAGAGGGAGAAGCAGGCTCCCTGCAGGGAATCCAATGTGGAACTTGATCCTGGTCTCCAGGATCACACCCTGAGCCAAAGGCAGAGGCCCAACCACTGAGCCACCCAGGTGTCCCAGAATAAAAAAATACATCCTTTAACATTTAATGAAAAGAAAAACAGCAGCAAGAGTCCAATCAAGAGGGATCCCTGGGTGGCGCAGCGGTTTAGCGCCTGCCTTTGGCCCAGGGCGCGATCCTGGAGACCCGGGATCGAATCCCGCGTCGGGCTCTCGGTGCATGGAGCCTGCTTCTCCCTCTGCCTATGTCTCTGCCTCTCTCTCTCTCTCTCACTGTGTGCCTATCATAAAAAAAAAAAAAAAAAAAAGAGTCCAATCAAGAAATGAACATCTACACGGGACGCCTGGGTGGCTCAGTGGTTGAGCGTCTGCCTTTGGCTCAGGTCATGATCCCAGGGTCCTGGGATAGAGCCCCACATTGGGCTCCTCGCAGGAAGCTTGCTTCTCTCTCTGCCTCTGTGTGTCTCTCACGAGTAAATAAATAAAATCTTAAAAAAAAAGAAAAAAGAAATGAACATCTACAATAAGCAAACATAGCCCTCAGGGATATCAATATGCCTCAGTCAAGATACCTATGTCAGAGTACAATCTACAACGACGAAGCCTAAACATACTAATGGGCCAATAAATTTAGGTCTCCTTAGGAATTTAGGAGGTAAGAGAGGAAATATGGCTAGAAAGAAAAGGAAGAAAAACTCAAAGACCTGAAAACTGGGAACATCTAGGTGACAGGAGCAAGAACACAAGAGAGGCTTAGGGAAAGAGTATGTAGAAGCTACTGATCAAGCGCTTCCTCATCTCAAGCATAATAGGATTCCTTCTCTAGCAAAGCAAGGTATGGAGCAGGAAGACAATAAGAAAAGGGCAATCCTCATACCTTCAGAGTTTTAACGGGCTCTGTAACTACAACTTTTATAAAAGGAGTCTAACCATACTCAGAGATGGAAGACTACAGAGGAGACTTGGATTTTTTCGAAAGAGAAAGGGGATGTGCCTTCCAAATTTTATTTTTCTTAAGGTAACATTTATATTTTTTCTTTAGGCATCCGTTTGACAGGAGGAAGAGCCAGTTCAGAAAACACGGGAGACAGATGGGGATGAAGAACCCTGTATCATTTTAGAGTTGGCTAAGTACAGGCATGCTCACATAACTGACAGGTGACTGAGCAACTGACTACTTTGATAACTGGCTTATTTATTAACCCGACAATTTCTGACTCTCCAGTGTATCCAGTGAGGGACATAGACGACAAATGTAAATGCCCCCTGGGTACCTGAGACCCTACCTCAGTTTAAAATCTAGTCCTGGGACTCCTGGGTGGCTCAGTAGATGGGCATCTGCCTTCGGCTTGGGTCGTGATACCAGGGTCCTTGGATCGAGTCCCACATCCGGCTCCTCATGGAGAGCCTGCTTCTCTTTCTGCCTCTGTCTCATGAATAAATAAATAATATCTTTCAAAAAAAACCAATAAAATAAAATAAAATACAATAAAACCTAGTCCTATTTCAAGACTGTCGGAAATTTGAGGTAGGCAGATTTCCTATACATCACAACAAAAGCACAATGTACAGAAGGATTGACAAACTGGACTTTATAAGGGTTAAGAACTTCTGCTCTTCAAAAGACACTGTTAATGGAAAGACAAAGATGGAAAACATGTGCAAACCATGTATCTAACAGACTTAGAACTCTAAAACTCAGTACGAAAACAACTCAATAAGCAAAAGATTAACCAGATACTTCATCAAAGATGAGTAAACATGTGAAAAGATGAGCCACATTATTACTCATTAAGGAAATGCAAAAACCATGAGATAAAACTACCCACCTGGGCAGCCCAGGTGGCTCAGCAGTTTAGTGCAGCCTTCAGCCCAGGGTGTGGTCCTGGAGACCCAGGATCAAGTCCCATGTCAGGCTCTGTGCATGGAGCCTGCTTCTCCCTCTGCCTGTGTCTGTTCCCGTGTCTCTTATGAATAAATAAAATCTTTAAAAACAAAAAAACAAAAACAAAAAAAAGCTACCCACCTGTTTGAATGCCTAGAAATTTTAAATGACCATACTGAATGTTGGTGAAGATATGGAACAATTGGAGGATATGGAACAGTACTGCTAGTGGGAATGTAAGACACAGAAAAACCATTTTAAAAATTAAACATACATTTTGGGGTGATGAAAATATAAAATATGTTCCCAGAATGACAGAGTTGTGTTGGTTGCACAATCTTGTGAATATATACTAAGCAAACCTTGAAAGGGTGAGACTTAACAATTCCCCTAAGTAGCTGCCCAAGAGAAATGAAAGCATATATCCAGACTTGTACACAAATGTTCATAGCAGGTTTGTGTGTGTTTTTTTTTAAGATTTATTTATTTATGAGAGAGAGAGAAAGAGAGAGAGAGAGAGGCAGGCAGAGAAGCAGGCTCCCTGGGATCACGCGCTTATTAGACAAAGGCAGACCAACCGTTGAGCCACTCAGGCGTCCCACAGCAGGTTTATTTGTAATAGCCAAAACCTGGAAGAAATGGCCATCAATCAGAGAACAGAGAACTGTGACACATCTATATAATAGAATACCATTTGGTTTCAAAAAGGTATGAACTACTTGATACATTTAACATGGATGAATCTCAAAATAACAACGTTGAAAGAAGTCAAACACCTCTCCCTCAAAAGTATATCCACAGTATGTGCATATACATAAAGTACATACATAGATTCCATTTAAATGAAATGGAAAGAAAATGCAAACTAGAAAGCAAGTCAGTCAGTGATTGCCTGGGGATGGATAAGGAAGGGGCAGTAGGCAGGAGGGAGGATTTGTAAAGGGGCATTAGGAGACTTTTGGGATAATGCATTTGTTGATCATCTTGATTGTGGTGACAGTTTCACAGACATATGCATATGTCAAAACTCAACATATATAAACACGTCCAGTTTACTATATGGCAATTATACCTCAATTAAGCTGTTCTATAAAAAAGAGAAGGTAATCAGAGGCCATCTGCAGATATTTGAGGAGATGACCTGGAAGAACTGGTGACCTTGCAATGCTTCACTTCCTACTTCATTCAGGGCATCAAACCTGGATTCCAGTTTATGCTTTTATCTGCCGCACACACATTTGTCATGTGTTCTGTGAGCACCTAGAGTCACATCACATATAAAACATTCCATCCACCCAAATCTGTCCAAGGGGAACATTCTCTCCTCTTCTCAAACGTAAAACTATTTCCTATGCTCCTCTACCCTAACCATTACATCTGACCTAGTCCTACCCATAAACTAATCTTCCCTAAACTTTTCAAAAACTTGCACAGCCCCAGTGAGAATCCTCGTTATTTCCTGCTTCTTTATTTCTTCAGCCCCAGAGTTGCCCTGCTCTGCTCTATATACATGGTGTTAGCAATCACAGAGCACCTTGGGCTTACTTTTCCAGCCCTCCCAGGGGTTGGCCCCAGCTCCCTTTTGGTCTATTTGCTTAACACATTCAACTTCCCCCTCCAATGTAACCTGCCTCTTCACACTCTGCCAGCCTCAGCTCCCACCAGGAGCATCCCTGTTGTACTGTGACCCAAACCCAGCAACTCCTGATTAGACTAGAAGTAAACAACTGACTGAACCGAAAGCCAACCATAGTAGGGGCTGAGCCACGCAGATTCTCAATGGAATCTGAATCCCAGCATGCAGTCTGGTTAAATAGTGCCAAGTACTGGGCACAAAAAGTCCAGCAACAGATGGTGTCAGGCAAGCCAGCCCCAGGTGTAAGTCAAAAGACAAGAAGAACCCACGTCATACCCACTAGGATGACTATAATTGAAAGGACAGACCATAACAAGTGCTGATGAGCACATGGAAAAACTAGACCTCCATACACTGCTGGGGCAAAGGTGAATGGGTGCAGTCACTCTGCAAAAGTCTGGCAGTCCCTCAGAAAGTTCAACAGAGTCACCCTATGACCCAGCAATTTCATTCCTAGAGTTGAACCCAAGAGAAATGAAACATACATCCACACAAAAACCTGCTCACAAATGTTGACAGCATCATTATCCACGATAGCCAAAAAAAATAGGAAACCACCTGTGTACCAACATCTGGTGTTGAACACAGAAAAAGCTGAGTAAGCAAAATCATCTGGACCCTTAGGGAACCTAAAGAAATAAAAAAAGGAGAGATGAGAATCCATGAGACATTCCACAGAGAGGACTACCTTTCCCCCTCCCATTAAGTTGGGCTGGAAATGAATTCCCTAAGATTCTCTCCACTATCCTCCTGGCAATTCTTCCCAGCCTGTCCACGTGAGTCATGAGTAATGTGGAGGCAGTCTAGACTGCACACACTGTTCCCATCCTCAGAAAGAAACAGTTCCCTTAGCCACAACTTTCTTACTTTGCCAAACTCAGTCCCTTTCCAGTGCCCTAGACTTTTCTACTGCTGATTCTGCCAGTGATGCTGCTTTTAACTCCAATGGCCTTCCTGCCCCTTCTCAAGGGTACCACCAACCCTCCCTAATCCAACTCGAAAAACACAATTAAATAATGCCTCCTAAACTGAACACATCTAAAAAAAATAAAAAATAAAAAAATAAACTGAACACATCTCTTCAGTTGGCCTCTCTACCTACATAGGCAAATAAATTAACATTATTTTTTTTTAAATTTTTATTTACTTAGGATAGTCACAGAGAGAGAGAGAGAGAGGCAGAGACACAGGCAGAGGGAGAAGCAGGCTCCATGCACTGGGAGCCCGATGTGGGATTCGATCCCGGGTCTCCAGGATCGCGCCCTGGGCCAAAGGCAGGCGCCAAACCGCTGCGCCACCCAGGGATCCCTAAATTAATATTATAACATTAACATGATAACATTAACATTGAATACAGATACTCAAACATGGTAGCCTTAGAATATAATAAATGTTTGCCAAATTGCATTACTCTGGATGACAGAACCTGAACTAGCTGTTTAACGAATAATTTTGAGGGGTGTCTGGGTGCCTCAGTCAGTTGGGTGTCCGATTCTTGATTTCAGCTCAGTCAGGATCTCAGTTTGAGTTCAAGCCCCGAGTTGGGCATGGAGCCTACTTTAAAAAAAAAAAAAAAAAGGAACATATAAAGAATAACTGAAATAAAAAAAAAATCATCTTGCAACCCTTAATGAAAACAAAAGGTTAAGGTCAGTATCATCAATGATGCTAATACCACAGGTGAAGGGGGGGATGGGGAACTAAAGCTGTACATGTCACCAAAATAGCACCTCACAGATCATTTCCTAATCACAGAGGTTGGGAAAGAAGAGCAGTACATATCTGTGACCATTTTAATATAGTGATTAAACTAATCTTCACTAACAGTGGGACAATCAGACATTATGAAATATTCTCATCAAAAACATATAACCTGGGACACCTGGGTGGCTCAGGGGTTGAGCATCTGCCTTTGGCTCAGCACGTGCTCCTGGAGTCCCACATCAGGCTCCACGCAGGGAGCCTGCTTCTCCCTCTGCCTGTGTCTCTGCCCCCACCCCTCTCTGTGTCACTCATGAATAAATAAATAAAATCTTAAAAAAAATTTTTTTAACCTAAATTCACCCAAACTTTTAGATCTAACTTTCAGTGCACAAGAAATATCAGGGCTAGAGGAACATTCAATATCAAAGGATATACCCAGAATGTGGAACATTCTGTTAAAGCAACTGGCTTGATGTTTTCAAGTTAAAGGGAATGGCATAAGTGGGGGGGAGGGGACCACATTCTAGATGAAAAGACTTGAGCATTTAGGGGTAAAGTGTCATGAAAAGATCTAATTTGCTTTGTATTAGTTTAACCAAAATAATAGAGTTGACCGCTGAACAACACGGTCTGAACTGTGTGGGTCAACTTATATGTGGACTTTTTACAGAATGGTACTAAAAATATTTTATTTTTTCTCTAGCTTACTTTATTGTAAAAAATACTGTATATAAGTCATAAACAAGTGTTAATCGACTCTTTATTGGTGAGGCTTCTGGTCAACAGTCTACCGGTACTTAAGTTTGCAGGGAGTCAGAAATTATACTGGAATTTGACCAACATGGGGGTTCGTACCCCTAAGCCCTGCATTGTTCAAGGGTCAACTGCTGAAATTAGGTATAAGTGTGTGTGTTCGTGTATTTTATGATTCTATTTACTTGAATTTTTTTCATAATAGAACATTTTAAAAAGAGACAGCTACTCCACATTAGAGGAAGAGTGGCTTCCTGAAGCAGCGCTGTTAGAGCATGATCTCTGATCAAATCAAAATCTGGTTAAACAGTTTCTGATACTTAATCCCCAGAATCCCCCAACTTCACCATGGGCTTTCAACATGCAGAACTTCAACATGTAGAAATGCCTCAAACTAAACTAAACCTTCTATAGTACTTCAGGTGTCCTTAACCAGTAGCTAGTTCTCCCCAGGCAAGAAGGCTCTCCACTACTAATTCAGGTTTAAGTAATGATTCACGTCATTATATTATTCCCATTTTTTTTGTTTTAGAGTGCTGTGTGATAAGACTTCAGAAAGTTAAGAAGTGTGGGAGAGATTTGTAATAAAGAATAAACAACACTGTTTAGTTTACTGCGTTGGGGCAGAAGGGCCTGAAAGGGAATGAATACCAGTATAAGGATGCTCTGGGACCTGTCCTTAGGAAAGAGGGACTCTTAATGCCAAATGTATTAGGGTTCTCCAAAGAAACCGAACCAGCAGACCACCAAGATGGAGGAAGAGAATCTATTAGCTCTGTTGCACCATATATAAGCCCATATTCTGCCAGTCACCTTCAAGCAAGATTTAAAATATGTTAAAAATAATCTTTATATATGGAAGATTTATATATGTTAATAATGTATAAGATCACATGAATACATACAAGATTGTATATATACATACATAAACTTTATATATCTAACATTTATTACAAGGAATTAGCTTGCACAATTACGGAAGCCAAGAAGTCCCAAGATCTGCAGTCTGAGGGCTTGACAACCAGGAGAACCAGTGGTGTAAGATCCAGTCTGAATCTGAAGGCAGGAAAAGGCATTCAAATAGAGTGAATTCTCTCTTGCTCAGCCTTTTGTTCTCTTCAGGCCTCTAATGAATGGATGAGGGCAATCTGCTTTGCTCTGCTCAGTCTACAGATTCAAATTCAAATTAATCTCATCCAGAAAGACCCTCACAGATACATCCAGAGTAGTGCTTTAATCAAATACCTGGGCATCCCTGCCCCAGTCAAGCTGCCACATAAAATTAACCAGGCCAGGGTTAGATATGAAAAGCTAACAGAGCTCACCTATTTGAGGTTTCAGGTAAAATGGGGAACTGTAATGCTCAAGCACAGGCCCAGCTCTTTAGGTTAAAAAGGAAATGCTAAAAAGAACAGTAATGTCAAAAGTTTCACAACACTTTGCTTCTATTTCAAAGATTACATTATTGAAGAGAAGGTTTAACGGGACAGAAATTATGCTAGTAAGATTTTGGCAAAATAAAGATCTGTCTGCCAAACTGTGTATCACCAACACATAGCTTGCTTCGGACATTGAGAGACATCATTGCTAAATACTCAAGGTGAAAACACAAAACTACCATGACAAAAAAGGAAAAGGGATGAACATTCCACCACATTCCATAACTATACTTGCTTTTCCACCACACCATACTGCACAGCTGAGCACACTATGTGGTAATACATGGTTTATAAAATCATACTTCAATATCAATGATCTGTCAGTTAAGATGCAGTCTGGCTGGGACACCTGGGTGGCTGAGCATCTGTCTGTGGCTCAGGGCATAATCCCAGGGTCCTGGGATCGAGTCCCACATCAGGCTCCCCACAGAAAGCCTGCTTCTTCCTCTCCCTATGTCTCTGCCTCTCTCTGCATATCTCACAAATAAATAAAATCTTTTAAAAAAATGTAGTCTGGCTTTATCTGAGGAAGAGTTTATATGAAGAGAAGATACTGATTTTTTTTGAAGATACTGATCTTAATTTCCTCGTTTTTTTTTTAATTTTTTTATTTATTTATGATACTCACACACACAGAGAGAGAGAGAGGCAGAGACATAGGCAGAGGGAGAAGCAGGCTCCATGCACCGGGAGCCCGACGTGGGATTCAATCCCGGGTCTCCGGGATCGCGCCCCGGGCCAAAGGCAGGCGCTAAACCGCTGCGCCACCTAGGGATCCCAATTTCCTTGTTTGTAAGAACATCACCAGCATCTATTTCCAGAGCTTTCTCATCACAGCAAACAGAAACTCCATACAAGTTAAGCAGCAATTCCCCAGGTCCCACTCCCTTAGCCCTTAGTAATCTCTATTCTATGAATTTTCCTTTCTTAAAATAGCCCATGCAAGTGGGATCATACAATATTTGTCCTCATGTCTGGCATATCTCAGCATGTTCTCTCAAGGTTCATCCACGTTATAAAATGCATCAGAACTTCATCAATCTTTATAAATAAATAAATTCAAGTTAGTTAACATATAGTGTATTTTGGGGACACCCAGGTGCTTCAGGTGGTTGGGCATCTGCCTTCAGTTCAGGTCATGATCTCCAGGTCCTGGGAGAGAGCCCCCCCCCCCCATTGGGCTTCCTGCTCAGCAGGGTGTCTGCTTCTACCCAACCCCCACCGCACTCATTCTCTCTGAAATAAAATCTTAAAGCCAAAAAAAAATATAGTGTATTTTGCTTATCCTTTTATCTGCTGATGATGTGGGTTGTTTCTACTTTTTGATTATTGTAAAAAATTTTGCTATGAACAACAGTGTATCATTAACTGTTTTCAAATCTTTTGGGTACATACCTAAGAGTGGGTTTGCCAAGACATATAGTTTGTCTTTCCTTCCAAGCTAATTCTAGTTTTTTTGGACGCTATTTTAAGTGGAACTGTTTTCTTGCTTTCCTTTTTGGATAGTTCATTGTTAGTATATCAAAATGCAACCAGTTTTTGTATGTTCATTTTCTATCCTGCAAACTTTGCTGAATTAGTTTATTAGCTCCAAGATATATTTTTATTTTTAGGTAGGAAATCTTTAGATACTCTACATATATAAGATCATGTTATCTGCAACAGAGATAATTTCACTCCTTCCTTTCCCATTTGGATGCCTTTTATTTCTTTTTCTTGCCAAACTGCTGTGGTTAGAACTTCCAATATTATTATGACTAGAAGTGGTAGCAGTGGGCATCCTTGCCTTCTTCCTGAACTAAATCGGAGGAAAAGCTATCAGTCTTTCACCAATGACTATGCTGTTCGCTGTGTGCTTTTCCTATGTGGCTTTTATTATGGTGAAGTAATTGCCTTCTATTCCTAGTGTTTTGCGTCATGAAAGGCTGAATTTTGTCAAAGGCTTTTCCTGCATCAACTGAGATGACCATGTATTTTTCTTGTTCTTTTCACTCCATTAATGTGGTATATACTATACTGATCACTTTTTCAATGTGCAATCATCCTACCTCTCAGAACAAATCCCACTGCTCATGTGTGTAATCCGTTTAATAGGCTAAATTTGATTTGCTGGTATTTTGTTCAATATTTTTGAATCATCATAAGGGCTACTGACCTGTAGTTTCCCTTTCTTTGTAGGGTTTGCCTGGCCTTGGTATCAGAGCAATGCTGGCTCACACAATGATTTATTATTGTTCCCTTCTCTTTGATTTCTGGGAATAATGTGAGGATTGGTGTTAGTTCTTTCAATGTTAGAATTCACCAGTGAAGACATCAGGTCCAGGGCTTTTCTTTGTCAGTAGATTTTGGGTAACTGATTCGATCTCCTCACTTGACAACAAAGTATGATTTTTATTGAGACAGTTTTGGTAGTTTGTGTTTCTATGAACTTATTAATTTCATCCAGGTTATTAAATTTGTTGGAGTACAAATGTTCACAGGACCCTCTTACAATGTTTCTTTTTTTCCCCCCTGCAGAATTGATAGTAACATTCTCATAAAGTTCGTTTCTGATTTTAGGAATATTTGGCTTTTTCCTTAGTCAATCCAACCAGAAATCTATCTGCTATAATCTATATCACTTCCTTTCCTTCTACTAGTTTTGGGTTTGGTTTGTTCTGTTTCTAATTCTGTAGGAAGTAAAGTTAGGTTGCTGATTAGAGAGGTTTCTTCAGGGGATCCCTGGGTGGTGCAGTGGTTTGGCGCCTGCCTTTGGCCCAGGGCACGATCCTGGAGACCCAGGATCGAATCCCACGTTGGGCTCCCGGTGCATGGAGCCTGCTTCTCCCTCTACCTATGTCTCTGCCTCTCTCTCTCTCTCTCTCTCTCTGTGACTATCATAAATAAATAAAAGTTTAAAAAAAAAAAAAAGAGGTTTCTTCATGGGGTACCAGGGTGGCTCAGTCAGTTAAGAGTCTGACTCTTGGTTTCAGCTCAGGTCATGATCTCAGGGTGGTGAGACTGAGTCCTGCATGGGGCTCCACCCTCAGCACGGACTCTCCTTGAGATTTTCTCTCTCTCCTTCCCCCTCTGCTCCACCCCTGCATTTGTGTGCACTCCCTCTCAAATACATAAAATCTTTAAAAAAAGATGTTTCATTTTTTCTTTTTTTTAAGACTATTTATTTATTCATTCATGAGAGACTCAGAAAGAGAGAGAGAGAGGCAGAGACACAGACAGAGGGAGAAGCAGGCTCCACGCAGGGAGCCCAACATGGGACTCAATCCCGGGACCCCAGGATCCCATGCCCTGTTTCTTCATTTTCAATGTTAGTATTTATCACTATAAATCTTTCCCTTAACACTGCTTTGCTATGCCCTGTAAGTTTTGGTATGTGTGTTTTCAATTTATTCATCTCTAAGTATTTAAAAATTTCCCTTGTGATTTCATCTTTGGTCTATTGGTTCTTTAAAAGTGTGTTGTTAGGGCAGCCCGGGGGGCTCAGTGGTTTAGTGCCACCTTCAGCCCAGGGCCTGATCCTGGAGGCCCGGGATCAAGTCCCACGTCAGGGTTCCTGCATGGAGCCTGCTTCTCCCTCTGCCCCTCTCTCTCTCTCTGTGTCTCTCATGAATAAATAAATAAAATCTTAAAAAAAAATAAATAAAAGTGTGTTGTTTAGGGACGCCTGGGTGGCTCAGCAGTTGAGTGTCTGCCTTCAGCTCAGAGCATAATCTGAAGTTCTGGGATCAAGTCCTGCATCGGGCTCCTGTATGAAGCCTGCTTCTCCTCCCTCTGCCTCTGTCTCTCTCATGAATAAATAAATAAAACCTTTAATAAATATATAAAGGTGTGTTAATATTCATAGATCTGAATTTTAGTTTTCCACCTGTTACTGATTTCTAACTTCAGCTCATTGTGGTCAGAAAAGTTATTTTGCATGGCATCTACCTTGCTATTGAAACTTAAATTGTGGCCTAACACCAGGTGTCCTAAAGAAGGTCCCATGTTCACTTGAGAAGAACACATGTGCTGTTGTTGGGTGGAGTCCTGTATACGTCTGTTAGATCTGATTGGGTTATTCAAGTTCTCTATTTCCTTACTTCTCTGTTCTCTGGTTCTATTCACTCTCGAGTATCATGGTAAAATTGTCTATCTCTCCCTTCAGTTCTGTCAATTTTTGCTTCATATAACTTGATGGCCTGTCATTAGATGTATAAATGTTTACCATTATTTTATTTTCTTGCTGTACTGAGACTTTTATTAATATATGTCCTTCTTTGTCTCTTGTATTTTTTTCTTGTAAGTATTTTTAATTTAAAATCTATCTTGAAGAAAAAATAAAATCTGTCTTAACTCATATTTGTACAGCCATCTTAGCTCTCTTTTGGTTACTATTTGCATTGATTATCTTTTCCCACTATTTCATATTCAAATTTTTTTGTGTCTTTGGATCTAAACTGAAAACTGTCTATTTGTAGACAACAAATAGTTGGATCAGGTTTTTCTATCCAATATGTCAATCTGTCTTTTTGGAGAGTTCAATGCATTGACATTTAAGAAATTACTGGTAAGGAAGGACTTATTTCAGTCACGTTAGCATTTGTGTTCTATATGTCTTACAATTTTTTTGTTATTCTACATGACTATCTTCTTTTGTGTTCACTTGATAAAAAGTAAAATTTTTTAATCCTTTCTCATTTCTTTTGTGGGTATTCTATAGCTATTTTCCTTGTCATTATCCCTGGATTACCTTTAACATCCTAAATTATTTTTATGTGTATTTATACCAGCTTAACTTCAGTAACATAAAAACTCGGCTCTTTGGGGCACCTGCGTGGCTCAGTGGGTTAAGCACCTGCCTTCAGCTCAGGTCATGATCCCACAGTCCTAGGACTGAGACTGTTCTGGTCTCTCTGCTCAACGGGGAGCCTGCTTCTCCTTCTCCCTCTGCCGCTTGCCCTGCTTGTGGGCTTGCTCTCTCTCTGTTCTTAAAAAAAAAAAAAAAAATTAAAACAAAAAGAACCCACCCCCAAAACCTCAATTCCTTTATAGCTCCAAACCACACCCTTTCAGTAACTAATGTCACACATTTATGCATGTGTCCAAAAATATTTATTTCTTAAATGCCCTTTTTAAAAATTTTTATTTATTTATTCATGGGAGAGAGAGAGAGAGAGAAAGAGGCAGAGACACAGGCAGAGGGAGAAGCAGGCTCCATGCAGGCTGGAGCCCGATGAGGGACTTGATCCCGGGCTTCCAGGATCACACCCTGTGCCGAAGGCAGGCACTAAACCACTGAGCCACCCAGGGATCCCCATGTCCAAAAATATTTAATTTAAAAAAATATAGGGGTAGCCTGGGTATTTAGATATGGCCTAAATGAAGAGAATCCTTCAGGTTGAAAAGAAAGGACACTAGACAGTAACTCAGAACATAATAAATAAGGCCACTTGGATGGCTTAGTTGGTTAAGTGTCTGGTAAAGTAAATACTTGGAAAATGATAAAAGCTAGAATCTACTGTAACTTGGGTCTTTCCACTTTGGTTTATCTGGGAATGCCTTAATTTCCTCCTCACTTTTGAAGAATAGTCTTGCCAGATAAAGGTTTCTTGATTGACAGGTTTTTCCCTTCAACATTTTGAACATGTCCAACCCAAGGCTGGCCTCCAAGGTTTCTGATGAGAAATCTACTCATGACCTTATTGTTGAAAATAACATGAAAGAAAGCTATCTTCCTCTTGGCTTAACAGATAATAGACCTTATTGTGTTGTATGCAACAAAACCCTTTCCTATACTGTGACAAAAACAGAGTTGCAGGGTCATTTTGAGGCCAATCACAGTTTAAGTGAAAGGAAATGGATATTTTTTTTATTTTTTTTTTGTTTTATTTATTTATGATAGGCACACAGTGAGAGAGAGAGAGAGGCAGAGACACAGGCAGAGGGAGAAGCAGGCTCCATACACCGGGAGCCCGACGTGGGATTCGATCCCGGGTCTCCAGGATTGTGCCCTGGGCCAAAGGCAGGCGCTAAACCGCTGCGCCACCCAGGGATCCCAGGAAATGGATATTTTAAGTGTAAACACTGAGGTCTTTAAAGCTAGAAATTGGGATCCCTGGGTGGCTCAGCGGTTTAGTGCCTGCCTTCTGCCTAGGGCGTGATCCTGGAAGCCCGGGATCAATTCCCGCATCAGGCTCCCTGCATGGAGCCTGCTTCTCCTTCTGCCTGTGTCTCTGCCTCTCTCTCTGTGTCTCTCATGTAAAAATAAATAAAATCTTAAAAAAAAAAAAAAGCTAGAAATTATCACAGATTTCCAAAGTAGAAAGGAAAAGCCCACTGAAGCATCACAGATTTAAATTTTCAATAAAGCAAATATTTGTTTTTTAAGATTTATTTTTTTATTCATGAGACACAGACTGAGAGAGAAAGAGGGAGAGACAGACAGAGGGAGTAGCAGGCTCCTTGCAGGGAGCCCAATGCAGGACTTGATCCCAGATCCTGGGACCACAACCTGAGCCGAAGGCAGGTGCCTAACTGCCGAGCCACCCAGGAGTCCCATAAATATTACTTAGTAATAACTCACCTAAACAAAGAGCTCTTTGGAGTCCCTTGGGGGGAAAAAAAAAAAAGGCAAGGTGCCTGGCTGGCTCGGATGGTTAAGCATCTGACTCTGGATTTCAGCTCAGGTCATGATCTCAGGGTTGTGAGACTGACCCTTGCATTGGGCTCCCCACTCAGCTGGGAATCTGCTTCAGATTCTCTCTCCCCCTCTTCCTCCTCTCTACTAAATAAATAAAATCTTAAAAAAAAAAAAGAAAAAAGGAACACAAAGTCTTGAAACCAAAAAGCGAGAAAGCCACTGTAGATGATCCCCAGCCATTATTGGTTCATTTCTTGCTACACACCATTGTGATGGAATTACAAACACGCATATCTAGCCCCCAGCTGGGCCCAGGTTTTTGGTCCTTACAGCCCAGAAAGCTGATTTTTGGTGACCTGATGGACTTTGGTAACGTGACAGGTTGTTTTTTCTTTTTCTTCTATCTTGTTTCTTTTTTCTTTATTCTCCATTCTTTTGTTTTTCCCATTTTTTCTTATTTCTCTTTGTTCCATTTTCTTGTCTTTTTTCATTTTTCCTTTCTATTCTTTAATTAGCATAGTTAGTATAATTATTATTTTGTATCATTAGTATTAGTGTTGTTAGCAAAACTGGCATTGTCAGTACAGTTAGCAGCAGAGTCTTACAGCCATCTCTAACAAATTACCCATATCTACAATTATGAGCTCCTCGATACCAATGGCCAGGGTAACTCTGCCAATGGTGAGGTTGGCCCAGCACATCTTGACTGGACAGAGGCTGTGAAGGTCATTGAAAAGAATCATCCAGAACTCCTCCAGTCTCCAGGGACTTTTCTAAGAAGCACACAGCACAAAGACCTTGAATCACACCAATATTGTAAGGTTATTTGAGGTGATTGACACTGAGGAAGCACTATTCCTTATCTCAGAGTACATTAGTGGAGGAGACATAATTGGCTATTTATTGGACCTTGGCCACATGACCAAGAAAGAGGCCAGAGACAACTCCAGCAGCTAGAATCCACTGTATAGTACTGCCACCGGAATGGTATAATCCACAGGGACCTGAAGCCAGAGAACCTACTTTGTGACACTCTGCTGACTGTAAAAATTGCAGACTTTGGCCTCAGTAATGAGTTCCCCACTGGAGATAAGCAGAGCACCTACTCTATTAGTCTCCCTTATACTACCCCAGAACCCTTCCTATGCCGAAGTACAATGATCCAGGGTCACCTGGGTGGCTCAGTCAGTTAAGCGTCCAATTCTTGATTTTGGTTCAGGTCATGATGTCAGGGTTGTGAGAACAAGCCCCACATTGCCCAGCATGAAGTGTTCTTACGATTCACTCTCAAAAAAAAAAAAACTCTTTCCCTCTCCCTCTGCCCGGCCCCACTACTCTCTCTAAAACCCATTAAAAAAAAAAAAAGGTACACAATCCACTATGATATGTAAAGCATGGGAATCATTCTGTCACCCTGGTCACCGGTATCCCTGCCTTTTGTGGGAGAGGACTTCAGGTGGACCAGATCCAGGACTCACCAAGAGGCTGGAGGTACAACAGTGTGATGGCCACCTAACTGACCCTAAGCTCAAGAAACCCAAGGTGGAGGGCCATTCCATCATAGTAAGTCCCTCCTTCCCTTCTGCTGACCTTAACAGCTACATTCTTCCCCAACATAGAAGGTTCAGCAGGTGTCTGATAATACAGTAAAAAATACAGGCAGCAAGTCTGCTATATCCACCTGGTTCTACAAGGAAGATCAGGGGCTGGAGGAGCACGAGAACTTGAAGTAGAAGGCCACAGTGATTGCCAGTTCCCCACCCAGTCTGGAGTCAAGGAACACCATCCCAGCTCAGTCCCTTAGCAGTGGCCCTGGGGCCTCCTCCTCCACCCCTAGCACCAGGAGCAGTACAGCAGCATCAGAGAGAACTAACTGTCCTCAACATATGTCTTTGAAATCCTCTGCAAATAAGGCAGCCTGATGGTATGACCCAAATCTCTCCCTCTGGTCACAGCCAGGGCCAACAGGAATGGCTGTCAGGTTCCTCAACTTTTCTATTCTATTCTATTCTATTCTATTCTATTCTATTCTATTCTATTCTATTCTTTCTATTCATTCATTCATGAGAGAGACACACACAGAGAGAGAGAGAGAGAGAGAGAGAGAGAGAGAGAGAGAGAGAGAAAGAAAGAGAAACAGAGACACAGGCAGAGGGAGAAGTAGGCTCCATGCAGGGAGCCCGACGCGGGACTCGATCCCAAGTCTCCAGGATCACACCCTGGGCTGAAGGTGGCGCTAAACCGTTGAGCCACCCAGGCTGCCCCCTCAACTTTATTCTAAGACACTTCTGTTCTAGCCTGCCCAGCAAGAATGAGAATGGCAAACAAAATAGAGTGAAGTCAATTTAATCTCTCATAGTGGATGGCCAAGGGAGAAATCAAGAGGAGGTGGAGCTGCACTCCCTGGATTTTAAATGAAAAGAAAGAAAAAAGGGGGGAGGGGGGCCTGGGTGGCTCAGTGGCTGAGTGGCTAAGCGGCTGCCTTTGGCTCTGGTCGAGATCCCAGGGTCCCCTGGAAACCTGCTTCTCCCTCTGCCTGTGTCTCTACCTCTGTGTATTTCATGAATAAATAAGTATGGAGAAAGAAAAAGAGAATGAGAGAGAGAAAGAGAAGAAAGACAAATACCTGGGTGGCTCAGTGGTTGAGCATCTGCCTTCAGCTCAGGGCACGACCCCAAGGTCCGGGAATCCCGGGAATCAAGCCTTCCATCAGGCTCCTGGCGGGGAACCTGCTTCTCCCTCTGCCTGTGTCTCCACCTCTCGCTGTGTATCTCATGAATAAATAAGAGAGAAAGAAAGAAGAGAAAGAGAAAGAGAAAGAGAAAGAGAAAGAGAAAGAGAAAGAGAAAGAGAAAGAGAAAGAGAAAGAAAGAGAAAGAGAAAGAGAAAGAGAAAGAGAAAGAGAAAGAGAAAAAGACAGACGGATACCTGGATGGCTCAATGGTTGAGCATCTGCCTTCGGCTCTGGGCGTGATCCCAGGGTCCAGGGATGGAGCCCTACATCGGGCTCCCCATAGGGAGCCTGCATCTCCCTCTCTCTGCGTCTCTCATGAATAAATAAATAAAATCTTTAAAAAAAAAAAAAAAAAAGAAGTACATGTTGTGTGTGCAAGATGCTTGGGGAAGAAAACTTGGTAATTATTGATAAGAAATATTTACTTCTGAGTAACATTTGTTTTCTGTACGTCTCTTTTTTGTTGTTCAGTTCTTCTTCACTTACTGATTTTTTTGTATCTAGTTGAATTTTTTTTTTTTTTTTTTTTTTTTTTTTTTTTTATTAATTTATTTATTTACGATAGTCACAGAGAGAGAGAGAGAGAGGCAGAGACACAGGCAGAGGGAGAAGCAGGCTCCATGCACCGGGAGCCCGACGTGGGATTCGATCCCGGGTCTCCAGGATCGCGCCCTGGGCCAAAGGCAGGCGCTAAACCGCTGCGCCACCCAGGGATCCCTCTAGTTGAATTTTTAATGTAGTTTTATGTACCATTGATTCCCTCTTCTTTCCTCTTCTGTTTATTATTATTTTAGTGGTTACCTGGGGGATGACAATTAACATCTTTTTAGTTTCAATGGTATGCACTTTCTAATCTGTCCCTTCTCCTTTACATTGTTATTATCACAGATTACATCTATATACATTGTGTGCCTGTTATGACAAACTTGTAACTTTTATGTTTTTGTCATTTATTTATTTTTAAAAGATTTTACTTATTTTTTTTAAAGATTTTATTTTATTTATTCATAGAGACAGAGAGAGAGAGAGAGAGAGGCAGACACAGGCAGAGGGAGAAGCAGGCACCACACAGAGAGCCTGATGTGGGACTCGATCCCGGGTCTCCGGGATCACGCCTTGGGCTGCAGGCGGCGCTAAACCGCTGCACCACCGGGGCTGCCCAAGATTTTACTTATTTATGGGGGTGGGGCATGAGTGGTGGGGATAGGCAGAGGAAGGAGAAGTTTCCCAGCTGAGCAGGGAGCCCTACTCAGGGCTTGATCCCAGGACCCTGAGTTCATGATCTGAGCCAAAGACAGATGCTTAATTGACTGAACCACCCAGGCACCCCCATGTTCCTGTCTTTTTAAAATCATATATTTAGGGGCACCTGGGTGGCCCAGGGTCCTGGGATTGAGTCCCACATCGGGCTCCCCAGAGGGAGCCTGCTTCTCCCTCTGCCTATGTCTCTGCCTCTCTGTGTCTCTCATGAAGGAATACAATCTTTTAAAAAATCATATATTTACAAAAAGGACAGAACAAAAGAGCAATAATATTGGCTTTTATAGTTACCTTTACCAGTACTATTTCTTCTTATGGCTTTGAGTTAGTGTCGGTGTCTTTTCACTTCAGACTGAAGGACTCCCTTTAGCATTTCCTGTGGGGCAGGCATACCTATGATGAATAACCTCAACTTTTGTTCATCTGGAAATATCTTAATTTCTCCTTCAATCTTGAAGAGTAGGTTCTACCAGATACAGTATTCTCAGTTGATAAGGTTTTGTTCCCCCTCTCAGGACTTTAAAATGTCATTTGTACTGTCTTCTGGCAGCCATGAATATTCGTTTTTAAGATTTATTTATTTGAGGGATCCCTGGGTGGCACAGCGGTTTGGCGCCTGCCTTTGGCCCAGGGCGCGATCCTGGAGACCCGGGATCGAATCCCACGTCAGGCTCCCGGTGCATGGAGCCTGCTTCTCCCTCTGCCTGTGTCTCTGCCTCTCTCTCTCTCTCTGTATGACTATCGTAAATAAAAAAAAAAAAAATTAAAAAAAAAAGATTTATTTATTTGAGAGACAGAGAGTGCATGAGCAGGGTGGAGAGGGAGGAGAGGGAAAAGCAGAGTCCCCACTGAGCAGGGAGCCTGACATGGGGCTCAATCCCAGCACCCCCTGCGCCTATGATTTCTGATGAGAAATCAACTGTTATAAACCTTATTCAAAATTCCTTATATATGACAGGTTGATTCTCTTGCTTTCAAGTTCTTCTTGCTTTGCAAATTCAAGTTACAATTTGACTATAACATGTCTTGGTGTAAATTTCTTGAGTTTATTCTCCTTCGACTTCATTAAGCTTTTTGGATGTGTAAATTCCTTAGATCCTGGAAGTTTTTGGCCATTAGATTTTCACAAATGTATTGTTCCTCTCTACGTATTCTCCTTCTGGAGCTTCTATGAAGTGTATCTGGCATGCTTGATGGTGCCCTGCAGGTCCCTCAGACTGTGTTCATTTTTTATAATTCTCTTCTCTTTCTGTTCCTCAGACTGAATAATTTTGATGGTCTTACCTTTAGCTTGCTGATCTTTTCTTCCGTCTGTTCACATCTGCTGCTAAACCCTTCTAATAAATTTCATTTCAGGGGCATCTGGATGGCTCAGTCAATTGAAAGTCCGAATTTTGATTTTGGCTCAGGTGATGACCTCAGGGTCAGAAGATGAAGCCCCATTAGGCTCCCTTCTCAGGGAGTCTACCTGAGATTCTCTCTCCATCTGTCCACCCCCCATCCCCACTCACAGGTGCTCTCTCTAAAATAAATAAATAAATAAATAAATCTTTGTTTAAAAAAAAAAAAAAACTTTGCTACTGTACCTTTTTTCTACTCCAGGAGGTTTCCTTTTTAGAATTTCTTTCTTGATGGTTTTATGCAGACACTATTCTCAATTGCCCTTAATTCTTTGTCCGTGAATTCCTTTAACTCACTGAGTATATTTAACACAGTTGATTCAGTGTCTTAAAAAAAAAAAAAAAAAAAAAGATTGAGGGACACCTGGGTGGCTCAGCAGTTGAGCATCTGCCTTTGGCTCAAGGCGTGATCCCAGGGTCGGGGATCAAGTCCCACATGGGGCTCTTTGCAGGGAGACTGCTTCTCCCTCTGCCTGTATCTCTGCCTGCCTCTCTCTTTCTCTCTCTGTGTCACTCATGAATAAATAAAATCTTAAAAAAAAAAAGATGGATTTATTTTAAGGAGAGAGAAAGCATAGGCAAGTAGGGAGAGTGGGAGTGAGAAAGAGAAGTAAACTCCCTGCTGAGTGCAGAGCCCAATGTGTGGCTCAAGCCCATGACCCCAAGAAAATGACCTGGGGAGAAATTAAGAGTTGGATGCTCAGCCACTCAGACACTCCAATTTAATGTCTTTAACTTACAATTCCAATGTCTGAGCTTCCTCTGAGATGGTTTCTGTCCAATTCCTTTTTTTCCCTGTGAATGGGTCACAGTTTCCTGTTTTTTTTTATGTTTCGTATTTTTTTCTTGTTGAGAAATGAACATTCTAAGCATTATAATGTGGTATATCTCCAACCAAGTAGGTCCCGGAGTTCCAAGACAGTTGATTCCAACTGCTCTTTCCAGGTCAATAGCGGACTAGGTAGAGGGGTTGCCCTCTAAAGATTCCCATTCAAGTCATTTTGTGTGACATCACTGCAGTCTATAATCTTTTATTTATTTTTTTAGTCTATAATCTTTTAATGTAAATAGTCAATCAGTCCAATTTTCAGACCTTGATCAAACTCATTCAAGCCCCTGAATCACTGCTAATTCGCTCAGCAGAAAATGCCAAATACATGAATATTTTTTGGACATAAATATGACCTGTTTTCTAGTTCTGGTGAAGGATCGAGATGAGTCATTCCTTCCTTAAATGTAACATCTTTCTTAAATCTCTTGTGACTATAGAAGACCATCACGGGAAAGAATATGACATGCAGAAGACAAAGATAATCTAATAACACAGACTTAAAATATGAAACTAGGGGCTCCTGAGTTTAGGTATTGTTCAAAATACTAGGAGTGAAATGTAGTATATTAAGAGGTGGTTGGAAAAAAAAAAAGAGGTGGTTGGAAAAAAAAAAGAGGTGATTGACTAGGAGTAGGGCAGAGAATGTACTTCAAGAGTTTTTGTTTTGTTTTGTAGATTCCACTTATTTATTCATGAGAAACACAGAGAGAGAGAGGCAGAGACATAGGCAGAGGGAGAAGCAGGCTTCCAGTGGGGAGCCCGAAGCTTCAAAAGTTTTGATTTCTGGATACAACCATCCAGTGCTCTAAAGGTACAGCTGGAGTTAATATTTCTAACTCTGTGCTCAGCACATATTAGGGATTTAAATATTTGCTAAAATATTTAGCTTCCTTTGTCTTAATAGAAGCAACTTTCTGGAAGCATACATAAGAAAGGATACAAAGAATGCTCCATACAGGTAAAGTACTTAGCTCACACTCCAGAAACCTTCTCTCTCTAAAATATGCCTTTTGGGGGGGCACCTGGGTAGCTCAGTCAGTTGACCATGCAACTCTTGATTTCGGTTCAGGTCATGATCTCGAGGCCCCAGTGAGGCTCCACGCTCAGCACAAAGTCTGCTTGTCCCTCTTCCTCTGCTCCTCCCCCTGTTCACTCTCCAATAAATAAAACTTTAAAACACACCTTTTTTAAAATTTATTGTTTTTATTGGAGTTCAATTTGCCAACATAGAGCATATTACCCAGTGCTCATCCCGTCAAGTGCCCCCCTCAGTGCCCATCACCCAGTGACCCCAACTCCCCGCCCACCTTCCTTTCCACCATCCCTTGTTCGTTTCCGTAAGTTAGGAGTCTCTCGTTTCTGTCATCCTCACTGATATTTTCACTCATTTTCTCTCCTTTCCCCTTTATTCCCTTTCAGTATTTTTTATATTCTCCAAATGAATGAGACCATATAGTGTTTGTCCCTCTCTGACTTCACTCAGCATAATACCCTCCATTTCCATCCACGTCAAAGCAAATGGTGGGTATGTATTTGTTGTTTCTAATGTAAAACATGCCTTTTTTAAAGCAATACATTTATATTAGTAGAATAAGCCAGGAGTTACAATGTTTGAGAAATTAATGTTCTAACAGTCAGCAATTTCCAACAAGTACCAAATAAATGCTTCCTCCAAAAACAGCCAAACTACCTCAACAATTAACCAGTCAGTGGCTGTGAATATGAGTTCACTATGAATATGACATAATCATTGGTTAGGAGCAATCAATGGATACAAATCGGTACCACACCGTGCCCACACTGCCCAGGTATCTTCAGTTAATGGTTAATCCTGTTTTTTTCAGGAGCTGCCAGCTGTTTCCTCTTTCACCAACACCCTGTGCTTGCCCATGCCTACCCCTATGTGTCGCAAAACCTGTCAAATAGGTGTCCCTGCACAGTCACCATCTTAGACCAAGCTTGTAGGTCAAAACCAAGCAAATTTATAGGGTTCACGGTCTCTACAGTAGGAAGGACTGAGGTAGGAAAATATTTGTTTTCAAGGCTTCCTTCTGTACTACTGGATGTATGAAGTATATCATTACATCTTCACATACAAAAACTGACACCTGTCCAGAAGCCTACTATCAAATCTTTTTCCTACTACATCACCACCTTTTGTGGGTGGCTCCTCACATGTCACAGTCAAAAGGAAAAATTCCTCCAGGCAGGAACTACCTCACTCCTCTGGCATTTCCCTATAGCACTTGATACAAAGCATCCTTTGGATGCTTGATGTCTGAATGACTACATTTCCACTTCCTCTGTCACCAGGGGTAGAACTTGCTCTCTACTACAGCAGTGGGAAGCAGAAAAACCAACTCATTTTTCAGATTCTGACATGCACTGTTTGATTTTGGCCTGGGAACACCACAGAACCACAGATGAATTATTCATTAACTGTATACACCATCTGTCTAGGGAGCAGGTACATTAAAAGGCTGACCAATAGGAGCTCCTCACTCCTCTCTCACCCCCCCCCCCCTTCCCAAACTCACAAGGGGAATCCTGCTACTGCCTCACTTCTCCAGTGGTCTAACAGAAGTCTGGCCACAAGGCTCCACCCTTCACAGAAACAGCATGCCTTTCTCTCCTCCAAGTAGATCATGGATGCTCTATAACTCCAGATGACTTTATGGGTGCATAGAAATGCAAGCCAGAGAAGACTGCCATTTGGCAGGGGAGCTGGCCAGTCACGTGCAGACAAGATTTCATGTTGTTGTCATGCAGAAATGATTAGCTATAACTTTAGAATAAGCAAGGGAAAAAAAGAATTGCCTGATCCAATGTACTTTTTCCCTAAAACACAATCGTTTCTCCCAATTCAAACTGCTAACAGTCTTTCAACAGCCCTAAAAATAAAGACTGGGCCACTGGTCTACTCCTTATCTGTAAAGATTAATTAACTCACTCTTTATCTGTTACAATTTAAAAAAAGAAAAAAACATTTTAACTCATGCCAAGTCTCAGACACTCCTATGGAATCTGGTTTTACACTCCTCCACCAGAAGTGACAAACAAATCTCATTTGCCAGAGTTAGACCAAAAAAGTTGGTAAAGGGATGCCTGGGTGGCTCAGTGGTTGACCATCTGTCTTCAGCCCAGGGCATGATCCTAGAGTCCTGGGATAGAGTCCTGCATTGGGCTCCCTGCACGGGGCTTGCTTCTCTCTCTGCCTCTCTGTGTTTCTCATGAATAAATACATAAAATCTTTAAAAAAAAAAAAAAAAAAAAAAAGGTTGGTAAAAAAATCCATCTAGAGTGCAGATTATAAACTGTGTATGTTCAAATACCACAAGAAATGACCATAGAAGTCAAAACATGAAATGCATAAAAGCTTCATGAACCTAATTTAAATATTTGCTTTCCAAAGTCTTTTTCCAATCCATTACATAAGGCACATGGGTTGTAAGGACTGAGAGATACTGCCCCATCAAATCAAAGGCTCCTTGGATTTCCAAGGCTTCCTCAGAAACCAGGTTTTCTATGGTTTGTAGAGCTACTACCTTGCACAAGGCTTGGGATATGGTGGTACTCAATAAAACCTACTGACTTGTATGAGCAATTATACAGATACATATACAGATACATATTTGTCCCAGATACTTAAGAGAGAGAATTTAGCTGCCTCCCTATGCCAGGGCACCTTAGAAATGCTGCTTCTAAATTTCTTGATGGATGAAACTGCCAGACAAACTGATTAAAGAACCAGGACAAGGGGTAGAAAGAACACCAATTTAATGAGAAACAAAAGTGTTTAGCCTAACTCCAACAAAGTTCTATTAAAGATGGAAAACTGCTGAGCTTGCCAAAATGTATTATGAAGCAGAAGCAAATAAGACAATAGTACTGTCCCACAAAGAATAGATCAGAAGAGTTAAAAAAAAAAAAAAGACACAAGTAGGTGGGTAATTAGTTTGGATAAAAAGATTTCTAGTCAGTGAGGAAAGGATGACAATACAACGAAATACTGGGACAACCACATGTTTGGAAAGATTCTGATGTCATACTGCATCATATGTAAGAATTCCAATGTACTAAGTATCAGGGGAAAACATCGTTTTTATTGCCCTTAGGATAGGGAAGGCTTAAGTATATTTAACATAAAACCCCAAAACTAGGGATCCCTGGGTTTGCGCCCTGGGTTAGGCGCAGCGGTTTGGCGCCTGCCTTTGGCCCAGGGCGCGATCCTGGAGACCCGGGATCGAATCCCACGTCAGGCTCCCGGTGCATGGAGCCTGCTTCTCCCTCTGCCTGTGTCTCTGCCCCCCTCTCTCTCTCTGTATGACTATCGTAAATAAATAAAAAAAATTAAAAAAAAAACCCAAAACTAAAACAAATCAACAGATGTTGACTATAGCAAAGTTTCTTTACTACAAAAACACACCATTAACCAAACCAAGCCATATATAACAAGCCTGGAATGTTTGCACCATGAAAAAGGTCAATATTCTTGCTCTATAAAAAGTTTAGTTTAAAACAAAACTAAAAAACCTCACTTGAGCTTTAGAGAAAACAGTCAATTCACAGAATAAAAAGAAATGGCTAACATTTTTAAAAAGCTACATCTATTCATCAATAAAATAAAAATGAGGTATCATTTAAATTTCCTCATTAGGGGATGCCTGGGTGGCTCAGTGATTAAGCAAGCGTGTCTGCCTTCCAACTTAGGGCACGATCCCTGAGTGCTGGGATAGAGTCCTGCCCCAGGCTCCCTGTATGGAGCCTGCTTCTCCCTCTGCCTGTCTCTTTCTGTGTCTCTCATGAATAAAATATTTTTTAAAAATTTAAAATAAATAAATAAATTTCCCATTAGTTAAACTAGCAACCATGAAGAAAATTGACAATTGGCAACTATATAAATAGAATTCTCAAGCTACAAATGTAAAGTAGACAACCTTCTTGGAGGCAGTATGATAATGAATACCAAATTTTAAGTATGAATAACAACTATAAGGTAATGATCAAAGAAGTGGATAAAGATAAATACTAAATCACTAGGGGTTTTTTTTAGATTTTGTTTTATTTTTTAAAGACTTTGTTTATTCATGAGAGACACAGATAGAGAGGCAGAGATATAGGGAGAGGGAGAAGCGGGGTCCCTGCAGGGAGCCAGATGCGGGACTCAATCCCAGGACTCCTGGATCACACACTGAGCCAGAGGCAGATGCTCAACCACTGAGCCACCCAGGCATCCCTAGATTTTATTTTTAAGTAATCTCTAGGCCCAGCATGGGGCTCTAACTCACAACCCTGAAATCAAGAGTCACATACTCCACGGACTCAGCCAGCCTGGTGCCCCTTAAATAAATTTTTTTTAAGATTTATTCATGAGAGACACACAGAAAGAGGCAGAGACAGGCAGAGAGAGAAGCAAGCTCCCACAGACAGCTGGACATGGGATCATGCCCTGAGCTGAAGGCAGACGCTCAACTGCTGAGCCACTCAAATAATTTTCTTAAAGAGGAAAGTTGGAACTAACTGAAATGTTCATTTAGAGGATGGTGTAACTTGGTAAATGTGGTATTACACAGCCATTAAAAACAGTATGTACTGGGGGGCACTTGGGTGGTGAAGCTGGTTAAGCACCTGACTCTTGGTTTTGGCTCAGGTCATGATCTCAGGGTCATGAGATTGACCCCTGTGTCAGGCTCTGCCCTCAATAAAGTCTGCTTGAGATTCTCCCTCTCTCTCCCTCTGCTAATTGCCCCCCAACGGCTGCGTGTGCACACTTTCTCTAAAATAAATCTTAAAAGAAAATAACAGTAGGTAATGACAAAAAAAAAAAGGTGTGTAGTATATACAATATACTTTTTTTTAAAAAAAGCAAGTTACAGAAGAGTGTACATTGTATGATCCCATTTAAATATAAACAAGATTGGAAGTATAACCACCAAATTACCCAGAAGGGTGAGAAAGAACTATTCACTTACCACTGTAATTTAGAAACAAATCCGTTTTAGGAAAAATCTAACCACCTGTATAGTGCGATAACTCTTGCCCCTCATAAAGTCGTCAATGAGCAGGACCTCCATGTGGGTGATAGCTTTTAAAATGGCTTAAAGGGTCCTCAAAGTTTCCTGTAGCGTCATCTTGTCAGTTGGGATATTGCAAAAGCCACTGCAGTATGATCAAAAGCCAAAGAAAGCCAAAATATAAAATGATCTTGAGAAGAGCCAATCTGCTACTCTTGTTTTGCAGAAGTGGAAACGGAAGCTTAGTAACTTATTTAAGAGCCATACTGTGGCCCTGCTTAAGAAAGTCTCTTCAGGGACGCCTGGGTGGCTCAGTGGTTGAGTGTGTGTCTTCGGCTCAGGGCATGATCCTGGAGTCCCACATCGGGCTCCCTGCATGAAGCCTGCTTCTCCCTCTACTTATGTCTCTGCCCCTCCCTCCCTCCCTCCCTCTCTCTCTCTCTGTGTGTCCCTCATGAATTAAAAAAAAATCTTAGGGCAGCCCAGGTGGCTCAACAGTTTAGCACCGCCTTCAGCCCAGGGCGTGATCCTGGAGACCCAGGATCGAGTCCCACGTCAGGCTCCCTGCATGGAACCTGCTTCTCCCTCTGCCTGTGACTTTGCCTCTTTCTCTCTATGAGTCTCTCAGAGAAAGAGGCAAAGTCACACGTGAATGAATGAATGAAAGAAAGAAAGAAAGAAAGAAAGAAAGAAAGAAAGAAAGAAAGAAAGAAAGAAAGACTGACTCTGCAATCCTATAGCTTCTGGCCTACTGATTTCAAGCAACGTGAAGAATTTACAGATATTTCTTTTTTTTTCAGCCAGAGAACGCAACAGATGTGCATAAACACATACACACACACACACACACACACACATCAAAAGCCATTTGGAGGACATATTTTCAGTTCTTTCCTTCAAATGATGAGCTTTGGGGGAAAACATAAATTAATATCTACCCTGAATCTCCTCTCCTAGAGTAGGCAAATGCATACACAAAATGAACATAAGACACATTTATGAAATACAAGTCACAGGCGTTCAGTGAAAGCCACAAAAAGCTTTAAAAATGGAGCTCGTGGGGATCCCTGGGTGGCTCAGTGGTTTGGCGCCTGCCTTTGGCCCAGGGCGCGATCCTGGAGTCCCGGGATCGAGTCCCACGTCAGGCTCCCGGCATGGAGCCTGCTTCTCCCTCCTCCTGTGTCTCTGCCTCTTTCTCTCTATCACAAATAAAAATAAATAAATCTTTAAAAAAAAAAAAAAATGGAGCTCGTGGTACCTGAGCCAGGCAGGATGCCAAAAGAAGAACACTGAAATGAAGGGAAGTGACAGGAGCCAAGCTAAGGAAGCAGGGAATGTGTGGCAAGGAACAAGTAAGTAAAACAATTTAGGATAAATAAAACAATATAAGGTGTGCATCAGAGAAAGGACAAAATCAGGAAGACAAACCAGAGGCAGTGTGTGAAGAGACATAACCAAGGGCAATGGAAAACCAAGGGTTCTCTGGGCAGGGAAGCAACAACCTAAAGAGTACTTTTAAGACTATCTGATAGTGCTTTACAAGAAGGGGGGCGGGGGGCTGAGAAATCAGTAAAAAGATATCTACTAAGTCTATAGGATTCCAGCACTAAAAACATGGAAGGCAAGGGAATACTCAGACTCAATGGTTTCTTTCACACCTGCTTCTGCAAAAGGTATTTCAAGGCACTTGAATTGAGATTATCACACATCATTTAAAAGAAATACAGATTTCTTAGGATAGGTGATCTGTCAGTGAGGCAAGGTGGTATCCTTTTCCGCATTTAAATTGCCACTTCAGGGATCCCTGGGTGGCGCAGCGGTTTGGCGCCTGCCTTTGGCCCAGGGCGTGATCCTGGAGACCCGGGATCGAATCCCACGTCGGGCTCCCAGTGCATGGAGCCTGCTTCTCCCTCTGCCTGTGTCTCTGCCTCTCTCTCTCTCTGTAGCTATCATAAATAAATAAAAAAAAATTTAAAAAAAAAAAGAAGAAAAAAAATAAATAAATTGCCACTTGACTGGAATGAGAATCTACAAATGAGGCATTCTTTCCCCCAACAGCTATTACCTATTAACAGCAAGCCACTGTAAAACTAGTACTATTTCCCAAATATTTCCAACTCTGTGCTTTCCGGGTCCACAGCAGAATCACAGTTCTTGATCTCTTGTGTGGTGTGACTCATTCTGGCCAGTGAGCTGGAAGCTGAAGTGACGTGTCATTCTGGGGTGGAACATTAACTGCAGGAGCAAGACCCTCCAGTATTTCTTTTCCACTTTGCCAAGATACGCAACAATATTCCATACCATGGCTGCCCCTTCAACTGAAGTAGGAATGATGCAAAGCCTCTGGAAAATTTATGTTGCACATGCTGCATAAACAGAAAATAAACCTATGTTGCTTTCAACCATTTTGAGGTTATTATTTGTTGCAGAATAACCTAGCCTATTCAGTCTCATACAGCTGGAAAATTCACTACCTGGAAAAAACTTACATTTCAAAAGAAGTAGTCAAAGCATCCCTCTTTAAAAAAAAAAAAAAAAAAAAAAAAAAACTTACTAGGGATGCCTGGATAGCTCAGCGATTGAGTGTCTGCCTTCAGCTCAGGGTGTGATCCCGGGTTTGGGGATCAAGTCCCACATCAGGCACCCTGAGAGGAGTGTGCTTCTCCCTCTGTCTGTATCTCTGCCTCTCTTCTCTGTATCTCTCATAAATAAATAAATAAATAAAACTCTTAAAAAAAAAAAAACTTAAACTGAACAATAAAATTTACATAGGCTGTTCTTCCAGAGAAGACGTTATTTTCCTCATGACCATTAGGGTTAAAGAAACATCTGACAACTTGGAATATGGAGTGCCAGTTCCAATCTCACTACTCAGGCCTCCATGATACTGAGCATGTCCTTTTGGGCCATTTCCTCATCTGAAAAGAGATGGTCACAATTCATGCTGCTTGAATTGAACACTGAAGTGAAGCTGAAAACAAGGTAACAGGTGAGCTCTGTAAGAGACTGATCATACATACCTTTTTGTTCCTTGTATCAGTCATGTGGAAGGGGGAAAAACAAAACTAAAGCAACTTTTACAAAGGAGTAAGTTCCCTGCAAAGCAATTCTCGTTAAGAGGACTTTGCCCAGCCTATATTCTTGACTATGATGCACCCCACTGCTCTCAAGCTTTCTAAAGGCAGGTACCAAATCAAGAGCTGAGTTTTTAGCCAGAGACCTGGACGATGGTGTCTTTTCCCTTTTTTTTGGTAAAACAGATTGGAAAGCAGAGATAGTAAAACAGTTACACAGAACTATTTCCTATAGCTCAAAGCTTTTGTTAGCAACCTTAGTTTATCTCAAGCATTTACCTAGTAAAATAGATTATCCATAAATTGGTAAGAGGAGCTCAAAATGGGCCAGCAGGCTAAAGAGGAAAATCAAATTGTTCTGTCTCCATCCCATCTGTCCCAAGCCAACTCCTTTTAATGTGTTAAAGGCACTTATGTGGAAGCATCTCTTTCAAGGTTTAAACACGTTTGTATTTGAGTTCTAGTCCCACTAATCTCTCAACACGTATTTCTCTAATAACATCAAAGTCATTCCTTATCCGTAACTGGGATACCACCTGCCTTACTCAGTAGGGTACTGAGGTTTAAGTGAAAGGATGCCCTACCTAGTGAAGTACCACTTTGTTAAACATAAACCCTTCAAGAAGGCACTGGAGTGCCTCCCCTCCCCCACTCCATCTGGTCCCCATACATACAGTCTTTCCCAATTTGGAGATACTGCAGCTACTCCATCTGCCTTAGCATTTCCCTACCTCCATTCATTTGCTTGTGCCATTCTCTCCAACTATAATGGGTTTCCCAAGTCTCCTTCCATACCAAAACTCCACTCAGCATCTACCGAACCAAGACATCTGAACACCTCTGGCATTTTCTTTAAGCTATTTCTATGACTTCCATCTGCCTTGTTTTACAATTATTTCTAAACCTCCAGTGATCTTTATTTTATATTCCCCACAGCTGCCAGCAGTGTTTTCTTACACCAGACAATAAAAATCTGTCAAATGAATACAGAACACAGTTTAGCATCCAAAAAAGCTCTACATATTAATCACTGGCCCAGAAGCATAACTTACAAATAGTAACTTACTGTGCAAAGTTAGAACTGGAAAAAAAAAATTGAAGTTTACTGAGTAGTGTTTCAAGATCTATCCTAGAATGATTCATCCCTGCTCTCCAGGAGTTTAGAGGTTTTTTTTTGGGGGGGGGGGGGCAGGTAGGGAGGGAGGAAAAGTCATGTAATATTATTTTAACCAAACTAGGTCTATAGTAGATGTACAAAGCTCAAGATCACTCAGCCAGAAAACTGCTGGTCAAACACCAATATCTAAATGGTCAGTCAGAGACACCTGGGTGCTCAGCGGTTGAGCATCTGTCTGCCTCTGGCTCAGGGTGTGATCCTGGAGACCCGGGATCGAGTCCTGCATCGGGCTCCCTGCATGGAGCCTGCCTCTCCCTCTGCCTGTGTGTCTCTGCCCCTCTCTCTGTCTCTCTCTCTCTCTCGAATAAATAAATCTATAAAAAAAATAAAATAAATGGTCAGCCAGAATATGCAAACAGACCTATTTCTAGTATGTGTATGAATGAATCCAATATTTTCAGGGCTCAAGCTTAGATCAAAGAAGAATCTGAATGAAAGCACTGTTTATTATGGCTAGATTTATACCCTACAGATGATACTTTTGGGCCAATTCCACCACCAGGAATGGATCCAGATCATAAATGCAAAAACTAATCCACAACTATGGAGGACTAACCACTCACTAGACAGAAACCAATCTGCGTTTCTAACCCTAACAGATTTACGAAGCATTTACAAGAGGTTGTCTCAAACTTTAACACGCTTAGCTCCTTAAACAACTTCTCTACTCCCTCAAGGATTGCCTATAAAAAGTAGGCTCCTACCTGGGCGGCAAGAAAAAAAAAGAAAAAAGAAAAAGACGACAATTGTTAACAAAGATGTGCCATATTTGGAACTCTCAATACTGCTGGTGGGAGTGAAAGCTGGTACAATAATTGGATAATTGAAAGTATCTACCAAAGTGTAATACACTTATGGGCTGAATTGTATCCCCACCAAATTCATTTGTTAAAGTCCTAACCCCCAACACCTCAAAATGTGATGATCTTTGGAGACAGGGACTTTAAAGATATGATTTGAGGTTAAATGAGGTCATGAGGGTGAGCTCTAGTCAATATGACTGATGCCCTTATAAGAGATTAGGATACAACAGGTACAGTGGAAAGACCATGTGAGGACACAGGAAGACAGCCACATACAAGCTAAGAAGACAAGTCTCTAAACAAGTCAAACCTACTAACACCTTGATCTTGAGCTTCTAGTTTCCAGAATTATAGGAAAAGAAATTTCTTTTGGTTAAGCCTATGGTATTTGCTACAGCACTCCCACAAAAGAATACAGATACATACCCTAAAACTCAGCCTTTCCACTGCTTGGTATTAACGTAACAGAAATATGTTAGTTAAAAGACAGACACAAGAACATTCATACAGCATGATTTGTAACAGCCATAAATTTAAAACTATCCAAATGCACATCAATAAATTAATAAATACATTATGGTAACCACATAATAGAATACTTCTGAGCAATGAAGATGGAGTTTACAGCTGCACTGAATGCAAAACACAACAATGGATCGAAGAAATCAAACAAGAATATGTAGTGTGTGATTCCATTTATACAAAGTCCAAATGCAGCAAAATCACACTATAATGTTCAAAATCAGCAGACTCATTACGCTGGGAGGATGGGAGGATAATGACTTGAAGGAGTCACAAGGAGGCTTCTAAGTCTATAAAAAATATCCAAGTTCACTTATTTGTGTACTTTTCCGTATGTCCTACTTCAAATTCAAAGTTTACTAACATACAGAAATGAAAAATTACTTAAAAATAGGAGCAACACTTTACTTATCAAGTGTCACCACACCAAATAACTTTATTCTTGAACTGGATGCATCAGGTTCTTTACCAGTTGCCATTAAACATATGAAAAACACAGCTAGTCTCATGATGCCCAGCTTCCTATCACTGAGCGTTTTTTTAGGAAGATCCCATAGGTCAAAGACCCAAGAGTGTTCAGTCCCCCCATATAGTTAAATTACCATATCTTATTCAACTGCATAAAAGAAAGATTAAAGTATACATTCATAGGAAGAAAATAACCAGTTAACACTGTGGTCTTCCTCTGGGTAGTGAATCGATTTCTTTTTACTTCTTCTTTTCCCTGGGGGGGGGGGTGTTCCCCCTCTTCTTTTCTTAAAAATAATTGACTTGTTTACTAATCAACAAAAGAGAAACATAATTTTATTAAAGATTTATTTATTTTAGAGAGAGCACATGTGGGCATAAGCAGGTGGTAGGGGAGAGGGAGAGAATCCTAGAGCCCCCTCCCTGCTAAGCGCAGAGCCCCAAGGTGGGGCTCTATTGCAGGACCCCAAGATCATGACTTGAGCCAGAAATGAAAGAGCCACTTAACCAAGCCACCCAGGGGTCCCAAGAAATGTCATCCTAAATAAAAGGTACTGGGGGGTGCCTGGCTGGCTCAGTGGGAGGAACACGTAACTCTTAATCTCGGAGTTGTAAATTTAAGCCCCATGTCGAGTGTAGAGATAACAAGAAAAAACCAAAACTTTAAAATGGTAAGTACTACACAAACACTGAAAAGCATTTAGAAACAAGTATTGTGTAAGAAGGTTTCTACAGAATGTTAATACTCTTTAGCAACGGTAAACTGAATGGCAACAGGTCATAGGATGAGTGGCTCTTAACTTGTAGGCTGTCCAAATGACCCAGGGTAATTTCCGGGGTCCTCAGATCTGTAAGTGCATAGAGCACTGCTGGTAGATTGACTAAATACCATATGTAAGAGGCACTACTTTTTAAATAAATTCTATGCTGTTACAATTGGGTTTTTAAAAGGTTAATTCATATTGGCTTTATCATGTACTCTCAAATTACTCAAACTAAAAGTTCATCAAATGGAAATAAACTTTTAACTAAAATTGCACACAAAAATTAGAAACCAACAATGTAGCTATTTAGCTCACAATGTAATTTTTAAAGGATTACCAACCCAACTGAGCTGAACAACTCCAGGAAAGCCAGTAGCAAGTACAAGCCATCTTTACTTGAAGGGTCAGGGAGAACAGAGAAGCTCCACCGTTTCTGGCAGCAATCACACAAGCAAGCTCATTTGAGAGCCAAGTGAGGTTACAGAATTCCTAACACTGTCAGGTCCCCAGGCCTCCCTTACCATGCCTCCTCAGTCTTGCTCTGCCCGAACAGCAAGCCGTCTGAGTCGACCAGGAAATAGACAACAAAGTCAGACTGAGCTCCACAGCAGTGACGACATCACCAAAACAGCCTAGGAGAGGCTTGAGGTCCCTTGCATTAAGAACTGCATCCTCAGGCAAATGAGCAAGGCCAACACTGTATGCCACCACTGGAACCAAGTCCCAAGCTTTCTTCCTCCCCTACAGAGACATTCTGTAAGTAGTTATTCTTAAATTTGTTTTTGAAATCACAGCCTGAGTACTAAAATTGAAACTAGTCAGAGGCACTGCTAAAAAGCCTACTCTGATTTCAACCACCACACATCACGTTTACCTTTGATTCATAGGTATCACACTGACCACAACCACCATGAAGAAGTTTTAAAACACAAATGCAAGCTATTTTTCTGTGTTTAGGAAAAAGCAGAAAATAGAAGGAAGATGTGAGAGCAAAAAACTGAAGAGATCAACACGTTGCAAAATGTGTCTACAGCAAACTGCAGACAGGCATGGAGATCTGGGAGATGGCAGTAACAGATGATTGTCTGCTAACACACGATGGCTGACCCGGAACACAATAGCAACCTTACATGGGTGATGAGAGTCTGCAGAAAGCCAGCAGCCACAAGGGGGGTGGCGGGGTGCTCATCTCTACAGTTTTGGTCTCCTTCAGAGGATGACATCAGTACCAAGGGGAATCACCGGTTATTAGCCTTACTCTGGAGGACTCGTCCTTACTTCCCCAGAAAACGCTGCCTGTCTGTATGTAACTCCTAGTCCAGTATTTGGTCAAATCCAAAGCCTTATGTGTTGAATTGTACAGATGTAGAGTTAAACACTTTATCACAGAATAATGGTAAATACTTATGTCAAATCTCAGAAAGAAACAGTGCATAAGAAGACTATCACAAGAGTGTGGTCTGAGTTTGCTACACCTTTGCACGGAAAGGCTAATACTAAATAGGACAGCACAATTCTCTTGGAGATTAGAAGCTAATCAATAATCAAAACCAAGTTTTTGTTTCACTTGGTGGTGGGATCGGGAATCGGCTTCAAAGCCACACTTTATTATAAAACAATGCTCTTGATTACAGGGTTTGGGGCTTTAGGCCTCGTTGGCATGAAAAAACGTAACAAAACAAGCAAATGCCCAAGTGACTGCTAACAATTACCTAGAGAGATATACTAACAAAACTATTTTTAGAGTGTCTTCTCTACATTCCACCCTTCTGTTTGTTTACTCATGCAGTTCTACACAAACATAAAACTTACATCTCCTTTTAAAGAAGGGGAGGGGATCCCTCGGTGGCGCAGCGGTTTGGCGCCTGCCTTTGGCCCAGGGCGCGATCCTGGAGACCCGGGATCGAATCCCACATCAGGCTCCCGGTGCATGGAGCCTGCTTCTCCCTCTGCCTGTGTCTCTGCCTCTCTCTCTCTCTCTGTGACTATCATAAATAAATAAAAATTAAAAAAAAATTAAAAAAAATAAATAAATAAAGAAGGGGAGCCAGAGCAGTGGCAGGAGTTGGGGTGGTGTAGGGCTTTATTTAGTAAAATACTGGGACTATATATGGTGGACACTATATTAAACTTTCTTCATCGGCTAAAAAAAATAAATAAATAATAATAATCCAGCATGCCAAATGTGCTTTTGCTCCAAGAGCACAGCAACAGCAAACGTTTACAGTGTCAAATAGCAGTGACAAGAATTCCCTCAAGTGAAGGACAAAATGCCAGTGCAGCAAAAGGAAAAACATATTTAGTCTTGAAGGTTTCTCTTCCAAAGACATGACCAATTTGAAACTGTAACATTATCCTCTATACTCTCAAGAGCAAATCATACAAATGCTATTACAATTAACAAAGCCTTCAAGTTGGCCAGAACATCAGACTGCCTACTATGGATTCACATGCAGTGATGAGAAAAGATTCCTTTTCCAAAAGCCTCAGGTTCTATCACTAAGCCATTCCACAACAGAATTCCTGGCCATGATCAAACGCCATTTTTAAATTCCTTCAGGACAATAACCACACCTGTCTCCCTGAGTCAATAACAAGTGATGCCTAATACATGGTAGATACTCAAAACATCTCTGAATGAAAAGGTGCTCATCATTACTCTCTAAATTCAAACATTATTTAAGACTACCGTATTTATTACTCACTTAAATATATCAGTTTGCCGATATATTTAACTGAGTGATACCCAAATGTAACTTTGGGTAGCAAAGTTTAAAAAGAAACTAAATTAGAATACAATAGGATTGGGAGAACGAAGCTTTAGCTTGGACAGTATCTTCAGAAATACTCACAACTCACCTTCCAGTTCTCAGACTCAAATCTGAACAAAGTCTCCCAAGTCTGAAGAGAAACACACTAATAGGAGACTCTATTAATCCATGGATGATAAGTCATGAGGCTAATCAGCTGCTTAAGTCACAAGGAAAAGACAAGAGGCTGTTCTTTTGGAATCCAAAGAGAAGATACAGTATTTTCAACAGGACAGAACCAACTGACTAGACACCCATGTACTAAGGTTTTAAGAAAGGTTCACATGGCAGGATTGCCAGGCTTAATTCATTTCACAAAACATTTACTTATCAAAATTTTTCAGACCTCAATTAAGCACTTTGCTAAAACTGCAGAGCTTCTAATCTACTGCCACTACAGTACAAAAAAAAAGTTGTGTTAAAAGTCACAACCGCAAATGGAACATTTTATGATTTTAAGGTAGCACTAAGTTGGCTGTAGGGTAGAACCGAAGGAGGCTTTCAAATGGCATCACTGGAAACAAAGGAGGCGGAGAGAGGAAGATGCCAGGTGACAAAAGATAGATCACAAACTTCGGGAGCATCGGAAAGCAATACAACCCAGAGACTGAGCACAGTACTCCCGAGTCTGCCTGCCTGGGCTGGACTCTCCGCTCCATTACTTATTAGCTGGATGACCTTGGACAAACAACTTAACCTCTCCATTCTTGGACAGTTACGGTACCTCAGAGGGCTGTTCTGAGAATCAAACACAAAAATCTATGCAAAGGTCTTGCCACGCTGCCCAGAGTACAACCAGCGCTCAAATGTTTGCAATTCTTCTTCTCAATTTTCCACCTTTACGAACCACTAGGCATCAAGCTTCGATGTAATGCAGTAAGAGGCCCCCAATGCGGTGGGATCCGAGCATAGCTCTAGAGTCAGCCACCATCTCTCACCCAGTAAGTTTGACAACTTCCTTCGGGATTGACCACAACACAGTTACGACAACAAGCCCCCTGTCTCCCAGAGCCAGAGGCGTCTCACATGTATACAAGCGCTTGGGGCGAGCCCAGTGCACGTGACCTGACTCACCGCCTTGACTCAGTTGCCGTCAGGGAACCTCCCGCACTAACAGGGTCAGGAACGTGCCTCGGCCCCGGGCGCCTGTCGGCAAGGCCCGCGCGGTCGGCGGCGCCCCGGGCCAGCGTCCCCGGACGAGGCGGCGGGCGGGTCGGCTCCGACACACTCCGCTCGCGGCTCCCAGGGACTCGGCCCAGCGCGTCCCACCGCGGCGCAGGCCCTCAGTGTCCGAAGACCACCCAAACCAGGAGACACTCCGGGCCTGGGGTCTTGACGCTACCGGCAAACCAGGCGTCCCAGACAGCCGGCCCGCGGTCCGCAACCCGACCAGAGGTCACACCCGGCGACCTCTGACCTCCTCCCCGGCCGGGTGCGGTCCGGGCCTGGTCTCGGGCCCCGAGCTCCGCAGGGTTTCCCCACGGGGCCTGTACCGGGCCCAGAGCCGCCCCAAACTACAGGCGACGGGAGGCCCAGGCGACCGAGGAGCTAAGGAGGGGGATGGGGCCAGGCCACCGGCCAGGCTGGGCCCGCTGCTTACCGCAGCCGCTCCGCTGGAGGCTCCGGGCCGGGCGCGTCGCTAGGGCTCCCGCGGAGGAAGAGGAGCAAGGATGGACTGGGGCCGAGGACAAGTCAAAATTCCGGTTCCAGCGGACTCCTCGGCACTCCCCAGGCCTTCAACGCCGCCGCTGCCGCTGCCGCCGCCTTGGGCTTTATGGCCAAGACTCCGGCTCCGCTCCCACTTCCGCCACCGCCGCCGCCCCGAGCGGAAGTACCTGTCACGAGACTCTAGACGCCAAGAGTGCGGGGAAGGAGCCCCGCCTCAATATTGCGTCACGTTCCGGCCGCCTCTGGGCTGAACCTGGATCACGTGGTGCAAACATGTCTGCCCCCAGGCAGTTGTCGCCATCTTTGAGGCTCGTACAATGAGGAGGACGACGCCATGTTGAATCCAAGAACCGATGTCTCGGCCCTCTCCCCGGTGTCCCCGGAATAACGAAAGCCAGGGAAGAGGACGAGATTAAACTGGCTCTAACAGTAGTGTCCCTCTGCAGAAGGCTTTCTCACTGAGAAAGTAGTGGGAGATAAGAGAGTGATTATTTGACACACTTGCAATGCTTTGGGAAAGGGTACCCCTATTTACTGAACACCTACCGTGGCCCTGTACTGCACCTTTGGATCATCTCTATTTGTCCTCACTTTAGCCGCTTAAGGAGAGATTATTTTCACCATTTTGCAAATAGGGAACAGAGACCCACCACACGTCACTTGACCTCACTCTCACACTTAGGTGGTAGAGTGAGATGAGAACCAAGGGGTTTCTGATGTCAATGTGCATGATCTAGTAGACCGAAAACAACTGCACCGATGGTGTAACAGAGTGGTAGAGACACAAAGGTGAATTAAAACTGAAGAAAAGTAATAATAAAAATTATATCAGAAACCAGGATGCCTGGGTGGTTCACTAGTTGGGCAGAACATTTCCTATGGCAGAAGAGAGGGTCCAAGAAAATGGAAAAAATAGTGTAACCCAACTAATCTGAGGTTGCTCCTTAATGAGTCACAGATACACCAGATGGAGTTGTCTCACAAAGTAAACTTTATTTGCAGCAAATAAGGAAATTGCTGGGAAATAACTGCCAAATCCATGGCTCATGGATCAAGGGAGAATGGGTTCCTATTATTTGGGGTTAGGATGATTGTTTAGATAGGGAAGCCTTGTCATCGAATGTAGAGGTGGGCAAAAGGAGGTGCTTGTGTCTTAAGGAAACATGCCTACACAAACATACATGGTATTTTATATATATAAAGCTTGTGCTCCTCCTTGGGTCGAGATTTTACTATTATAACGAGGTAACTTGGTCACTCTGTGGGTCACTCCATGGTCCATCTGCATAGGCATGAGGGTTAAGTTCAAACTGGTCTGTGTGATCTGGGCAGTTGTTATTGTTTGAGGGGTATTTTGGTTTCCATCAGGGAATATTATGCCCCTCGGATCTTTTGCCTGAGTTAAGAGATAAGCTGGAAAGAAGAACCTAAGGAAAAATGTGAGACCCATCAGTGAGTACAATAAGCAGGTAGACAGTAAAGGTCAGGTTTCAGAGTCCAGCTGGTGACAACAGCTCAAGACTCTGAGCTTACTATTAAAGGTGAGACAATAGGGCAGCCCGGGTGGCCCAGCCCTTTAGCGCCTCCTTCTGCCCAGGGCATGATCCTGGAGACCTGGGATTGAGTGGAGTCCCACGTCAGGCTCCCTGCATGGAGCCTGCTTCTCCCTCTGCCTGTGTCTCTGCCTCTCTCTCTGTGTGTCTCTCATGAATAAATAAATAAAATATAAATAAATAAATAAATAAATAAATAAATAAATAAATAAATACAATAAAGTTGTACACTATACAGCTCTTAAGAGGATAGGACATACTACCAAAGACCCACCCCATCTGAACACATTCAGATCAACTCAGAACTTTATCTCCATCTTCAACATCATACTCTTCTCATAGTTTTTTCCTGTCTTGGTTCATGAAAACTTTATTCTTTCAGTTGCTCACTCCACAAAAAACTTTGGAATCATTCTTGTTTTCTTTTTTTTTTTAAGTTTTATTTTTTTTATTTTCTTTTATTTATTTTATTTATTTATGATAGGCACACAGTGAGAGAGAGAGAGGTAGAGACATAGGCAGAGGAAGAAGCAGTCTCCATGCACCGGGAGCCCGACGTGGGACTCGATTCTGGGTCTCCAGGATCGCGCCCTGGGCCAAAGGCAGGCGCTAAACCGCTGCACCACCCAGGGATCCCTCATTCTTGTCTTCTGTGATGGGTTGAATAAGTGACCTACAAAAAGATAAGCCTACATCCTGGAACCTGTGGATATGGTTCGATTTACAAAACGTCACTTGCAAATGTAATTAAGGATCTCAAGATGAGAGCATCCTGGATTATCAGGTGAGTCCTACATCCAATGACAAGTTTCCTTATAAGATACACATGGAGTGCAAACACACAGAGAAAAGAAGTCCACGTGAAGATGGAGTCAAAGATTGGAATGAGTAGCCACAAGCCGAAGAATGCTGACAGCCGTCAGAAGCTGAAAAAGCCAAGGAAAAGGAGGGGTGTTGATTTTGAATTTCCTATTTAGGTTGTATGAGAGAATACATTTTTGTTGTTTTAAGCCACCAAGCTTGTGGTGATTTCTTACAGAAGTCCTAGAAAATGAATTTAACTCCTTTTTCTCTGGTACCCCTCATCCACAGCCTTCAAAAGATATTCAGAACATGACTACTTTTTACTATCTCTGCTATTACCACCTGGTCTGAACCTCTATCATTTCTCCCCTGCAGTATTGCAAAAAAACCTTGGTTTCCCACTCCCATGTGACCCTTTGCCATTTCTTAAACAGCAGCCAAAGTAATTCTATAAAAATGTCAAACCATTATTCTCCTCCTCAAATTCTTCCCATAAATCAGACTAAAACTAAAAGCTTTGACCCCAAAATACCTCTCTGACCTCATCTCCTTCTAATATCCCCTCAGATCAGCCTTCTCAAACTATACTAGTTTATGAAAAGAGAAGGGATATATCTAACTCGGGCATTTTCAGTTGTATTTCTATCTTTCTAGAATGCTCTTCCCCCAGATACATGTATAGCCAATCCCTCACTTTGACTTAAATGTCATCTTCCCATTGAGAATGGCTTTTCCTATTTAAAATGGAAGTTGCCCTTCCTATCAACATTTAGACACAAAACACCACATGCTATTTTCCTGCTTGCCTTTTTTTTTTTAAGATTTTTATTCGAGATAGAGGGAATGGAAGAGGGAGAGAATCTTCAAGTAGACTCCCTGCTTAGTGTAGAGCCCAGTGCAGGGCTTGATCCCACGACCATGAGATCATGACCTGACCTAAAACCAAGAGTCAGATGCTTAACCTACTGAGTCACCCAGGCACTTGTTTTGTTTCTTTATATTGTTTTCTTGCTTATTGCCCATCTCTCCCACTATATGGCTGTTCTATAGGGCAGGCACTTTTGTCTATTTCATTCAGTGCTATATCCCTGATCCCCTAGAATAGTGCTGGGGCACAGTAGGTGTTCAATGAGGACCATTTGCAGAATATTTGGGAGAATAGAAACTGGAAATGGTCTCAAAGGCCAAGAATTATGAAAATTCCACCCTATTCTGCAGCCATATAAAATGCTAGGTCTGAAGATAAAGAAGCAATTAGAGAACACAGGAAAAGGCAAAGCAAAATATAGAGAGCTGTGAGCCCCAGCCTTCTAAAAAGCTGACTGAGGAGGCTATTCAGATATAAACATGGGCCATTTCTTTTTCTTTAAAGATTTATTTATTTGAGAGAGAGAGAGAAAGTATGAGCAGGGAGAGGGGCAGAGAGAGAAGCAACAGACTCCGTGCTGAGCAGGGAGCCCAACTCAGGGTTCTATTGCAGGACCCCGGGATCATGACCTGAGCTGAAGGCAGACACTTAACTAAGTCACCCAGGTGCCCCAACATGGGCTGTTTCTTATGGAAAAGAAGGGATGACTTAGAAGAAGCACATGAGCCAAGAGGATAGAGTCAAGAGCTGCACAGAATCATTAACAGGGAGCAAGACTGAACCCCTGTCAAAGAGCTGGCAATGTGTGCTTAACTGGATTTCAGAATTGCTATGACCCAGTGGTAGTTATGTTACTCCTGTTTTTCCCGTTTTTGAACAGAAGTGTTTGCTCTGGGGGCACGTGGGTGGTGCAGTGTTCAACTCTTGGTTTCAGCTCAAGTTGCAATCAATCTCAGGGTCCTAAGATCTGGCCCGTGTCAGGCTCTGGACTCAGTGGGGAGTCTGCTTAGGACTCTCTCTCTGTCTCCCTCTGCACCCCCCTTCAAATAAATAAATAAATCTTTTCAAAAAAGTGTCTGGTCTGGTAATCTCAAGCCCATCAATTCTGTTGGGTTTCTGGAGAGCAGAAGACCTATCTGTAGCTTACAGGTCTTCAAGAAGAATAGTACTCAAGAATCTGTTCTTGAGGAATCATGCCTAATCTGTACTGGGACTTGATTTATATGATAAGATACATTATGAGCCAGCGATGTTTTAGAATGAGACCTTAAGGGTCCTTGGGAGGAGGTGAATATATTTTGCACATGGAAGGAGTGTAAATAATGTGTGTCCAGAAGGTGGACTATGGTAGACTAAAGATGGTGGCAAATTCTTTGCTCCTCCTTCGAGATGTTGAATCTACTTCCCTTCCTTTTGAATTTGGGTTGGCCTTCCTGATTTATTTGGCCCATAGAATGTAGGAGAAGTAATATCCTGTGACTTTCACAGCTAGATCATAAGAAGCCTTAGAGGTTTTTTTTTTAAGATTTTTATTTATTTATTCCTGAGAGACACAGAGAGAGGCAGAGAGAAAAGCAAGCTCCCTTTGGGGAGCCCAATGCGGGAATCGATCCCAGGATCCTGGGATCACGCCCTGAGCCAAAGGCAGATGCTCAACCGCTGAGCCACCCAGGTGCCCCAGCCTTACAGTTTTCAACCAGAAGTTTTGAAAGGCTCAGGCAGTAGAGGCTCCTCCTCAGAAACCAGCCTTCATGCTTTGGGAACCCCAAACCATCACAGGTGTTCTTAACAACAGCCCCAGCTGAGCCCCCAGGAGGCAGTCAGCGTTAGTTGCCAGCCACGTAACTGTACCATGTGGGATGTCTAGCCATGTTAAACTTAAAAAGATTATAGCCCCAACTAAAAGTTGACTGCAATCATACAAAAGGCTCCAAGTGAGACATACCCCATTGAGCCTAGCCAGCCTATAGAACCAAGAGATGCTAATAAATTTTTGTTTTAAGCTGCCATGTTTTGGGCTGCTTTTTTTTTTTTAGATATTATGATTATTTTTAAAGATTTTATTTATTTGAGAGAGAGAAAGCAAGAGACCAAGTACAGAAGGAGAGGGAGAAGCAGATTCCCTGCTGAGCAGGGACCCCCCCCCCCCCAATGCAGGGCTCAATCCCAAGACCCTGGGATCATGATCTGAGCTGAAGGCAGACACTTAACCCACTGAGCCACCCAGGTACTCCTGGGCTGCTTTGTTATATAGCAACAGATAACCAGAATAGGGCCTATAGAAAATGAAGGGGGAAAAAAAGAAAATGAAGGGGAAGGGAACAGTTATATAAAAGACTTTTAGTAGAACAGATTTGGGTTGAGGGAGACAGACCTCAGAGTTGTTAGTTTTTTTAAAATTTTTATTTATCTATGATAGTCACAGAGAGAGAGGCAGAGGGAGAAGCAGGCTCCATGCACCAGTCACACAGAGAGAGATAGAGGCAGAGACACAGGCAGAGGGAGAGGGAGAAGCAGGCTCCATGCACAGGGAGCCTGATGTGGGATTTGATCCCAGATCTCCAGGATCGCACCCTGGGCCAAAGGCAGGCGCCAAACCGCTGCGCCACCCAGGGATCCCTCCCAGAGTTGTTAATTAAGGGAATGACATGCTGACAGCTGTTTTAAGAGTCTTCACTAAATTGGGGTCCTGCAGGAAGTGAGAGAGGAAGCCCAACCTGGGACTGCATGTGAGGCTGAGTGGGCAGGGAATGAGAGATTGTGACTTATTGATCCATGCAGAAAACTCACTTAAGGAAGTTTGTCAGTGGGTCACAGATGGGACCTGGTGCTCTGACTGAGTTTGTGAGGCCAGAGGATAAGAGAGATTGGAGCCTGGAAGGTTCAAAGGAGGTTAAAGTGAGGTTAGGAGTAAGGAGCTCAGTTCTGGAAATACTGATTCAGAGGATGTCTGTGGAACATGTAAGTAGAGATGTGGAGGAAACTGAGGAAGAGAGAGGGCAGTTAGCAATCTGGGTCCCTCAGTGTGGATTTGGATGACAGTAGAGATTGGAGAGTAGTGATGGGTGTGACTAAGATAACCTATGAAAAAAGTCTAGAGGTGGTTGATTTTTCAATAAACTATTTACTGAGATTCCCTTATGTGCTAAGCATTGTTACATGCTAAGGACACGAGAAAAGCAAGGCCTCTGCTCTCAAGGTCCTTACTACTTTGTGTGGTAAACAATGCATAAGTAAACACCTCCCCACATACACAGAATTTCACTCAAATTTCCATCAAGGGGAAACTTGGTTAAATAAAGTACAATACATCCAGTCAATGGAATACTATGCAACTATAAAAATGAATGAGAATTATCTGTGTATTGATATGAAAACATCTGTAAGAATTTTATTAAGTGACAAGCAAAATACAGAACAGAATATACCATATGTTGCTTTTCAGGAGGGGGGAAGAGTGAAGGTAGAATAAGAACATACTTCAGCAAATAAAACATGTGATTAACTGGTGTATCAATTAAGATCTTTATTTAATTTATTTATTTGTCAGAGAATGAGAGAGAGAGAGAGAGAGAGCACAAGCAGGCAGAGAGGCAGGCAGAGAGAGAGAGAGAGAGAGAGAGAAGCAGGCCCCCAATGAGCAGGGAGCTCGATGTGGGACTTGATCCCAGGACCCTGGGATCATGACCTGAGCTGAAGCCAGATGCTTAACTTACTGAGCCACCTAGGCACCCTCAATTAAGACTTTTTTAAAAAGGTTATTTATTTATTTAGTCATTCATTCATTCATTCATTCATTCATTCATTCATTCATTCATGAGAGAGGCAGAGACACAGGCAGAGAGAGAAGCAGGCTCCATGTAGGAGCCCGATGTGGGACTCGATTCCGGGACTCCAAGATCATGGCCTGGGATGAAGGCAGACACTCCTGAGTCACCCAGGTGTCCCTTAATTAATATTTAATCAGATAAATTAGAATAGGAAATTAATGGTAGGGGTTAGACCTGCCCAATTGTTGGAGTTGTTAAAAAAGTTTATGCAGGCTGTTGTTTCTGTGTTCAGTGTTGGACCAACATTGATCACCATAGGTCAGGTATGGAGGAGGGCAATGACACACTGGACCCCATAAAGATAATTAGAATCCACAAGGACCAAATAGAACCCATGTCTGTCTTCTCACCTCTAACTTCAGTGCCACGAGTAGATGACATGCAGCATAACCTAGTGTCTGTCCTTTGCCATAAAGCTGCACACATGCTTGGCCCAGGATTAAAAGAAGCTGAAGGGGGAGATCTGATGGAGGGCTGGAGAGGGTGCTGACTCAAGCCAACAAGACCACCAGACTAGTGACACTATGAGCTGCCCCAGGAGCAGGCGCCCTGTATGATTTTCAGAGGATAAACAGTATAATTGCTGTTTCACTTTTGCCTTCCAAATCTCATGCAAATGTCTCTTACGACCAATGTGACCACAGATCCACATAGAGAAAGAGAATTCTGGGAAATGTAGTTCCAGCTTAGTTGTACTACAAAGCCACCATAATACCTGGTGAATGAAATAAAGCTGGGAGCTAGATTTTCAGTGCATGCCCTTTTTATTATCTTTAAATTTTAACCATGAGATTATATTATCTATCAGATATTTAAATTAAAAAAAAGAAATCCATAAAGTGATGAAGGGATGCAGATGGTAAGATGGTATATGAAGCAGTGATGGAGGGATGTCTGGGTGGCTTAGCGGTTGAGCGTCTGCCTTTGGCTCAGGTTGTGATCCCAGAGTGCCGGATTGAGTCCCACATGGGATTCCCTGCATGGAGCCTGCTTCTCCCTCTGCCTGTGTCTCTGCCTTCTCTCTGTGTCTCTCATGAATAAATAAATAAAATCTTAAAAAAAAAACAACAAAGAAACAGTGATGGAAGTTGGGGGAAAAGTGATATTAGACACAGGTGGTAAGAAAGGCTCCCTGAGGAGGTGACATTTCTGCAGACACCTGTTAACAAGGGGGGAGCCAGCCTGTTGACAGTACCTGAGCAGAAGACATTACAGGTAGATGGAACAGCAAGGGCAAAAACTTTGTGAAGAAACAAGTGTCCTGCTCAAGGAAGAGCAAAGACCCCAGTGTGGTTAGAGCAGATTGAGGAAGGGAGAATGTACAAAGAGGTGAGGCTGGAGAAATGGGCAGAGCAGGTCACATGGGGTCTCATGGTCATGGTAAGACCTCTGAAATACATACTAGCTGTGATGAAGCCCCTGGAAGTTAGGCAAAGAGTGTGTGCATGTATGTGTCTATGTATGAGAGTTGTCTCCCATCACAGGTCACTTGCACTGTAGTGCTTTTTCTGGCCATCACTCTCTTGTCTCATGTTTCCACAGTGAAGCTATAGCCCTGGTAGGCCCCTGTCACAGCCCCATGAAACTGCTTACTTGATGTCTGCTTATTCCTCTGCTCCTCAACTAGACTGAGGGGCTTCTCAAGGGCCAGCACTTGTTCTGATCTGCCTTAATGTCCCCAGTGCCCCAATAGGCATTGCCAAACCTCACCACACAACCGTACCATTCAAAACAGAGTCAACTGTTGCATTATTCTCTCTGACACAGCTTAACATGATTTATGAAGTTCTTTGGGGTTTGCTATGTAAACATGGCCAGTTTTGCTCAAGAGTTCCTTCCTTGGCAGTTTTTACTAATCCAGGAGTCACTGACTGGCTGTCCCTCCATGCCCGCTCTAGTCTTCCCTTCTTGGTACTTTCCCAGTCTAATCCCTTTGAGCAACTCACTTGAGCAATTTGGGCCTCAATTTCCTCATTCTAAAATGGTGTTAATATCCCCAACTCTGAGATATTGTGGGAACCAGATGTGAAAGTGATTTATCAAGTGCTCTATCACACATAGAATGGCTGAAGTTACATATCAGTTGCTGGTTGAGATAAATCTGGGATGGTAGCTTCAGGCATTTTCCTGTTAGATGTGGTGAAGAAAACAAAGATTCATTCATTGATTCATCCAAAATAAATCAGTCCTCAGCTTCCAGGACAACCCTAAGGAACACAGAGATGAACCAGCCACAGTCCCTATGTTCCAAGAGGTCCCAGTTGTGTGTGTGTGTGTGTGTGTGTGTAGCCCGGGGTACACCCCCAAAAAGACAATCTCACATCATACTAGGTCCTCTTCCTCCTCCCATAACTCTAGCCATGGGCTGCTTTCCAGAGCCTTCCTGCTCACAAAGCTACACTGCAGCCCCCTCTCTGCCCACAGTAACCCTTTCGGAACAGGCACTCAACCAGCTCCAGGGCAATCAAGGCCAGTAACTCTCAGATCTGCTTATTTTTTAGGGTGGAGGGAGGCAGATAGATTGGAAGGAAGAAGATCTTTTCCCTGTGAAGAAAGAATAAGACATGTCTAGAATTGCTGGGGGACTTCGTATCACCTCAAGGGCAGAACCTATTGGAGAGTAAAGCTAAATACTAAGTAAAAACAGAGGAGGGGTGCCTGTGTGGCTCAAATGGTTAAGCATCTGCCTTTGGCTCAGGTTGTGATCTCTGGATCCTGGGATTGAGCCCTGTATCAGGATCCCTGCTCAGCGGGGAGTCTGCTTCCCCCCTCCCTCTGTCCTTTCTCACCACTCATGCTCTCTCTCTCTCTCTCAGATAAATAAATAAAATCCTGGGACGCCTGGGTGGCTCAGTGGTTGAGCCTCTGTCTTTGGCCCAGGGTGTGATCCCAGATCATGCCTGGGATCCGGGATTCAGTCCCACATTAGACTCCTTGCAAGGAGCCTGCTTCTCCCTCAGCCTATGTCTCTGCCTCTCTCTCTCACTGTGTCTCCCATGAATAATTAAAAAAAAAAAACTTTAAAAAAATAAATAGATAAATAAATAAATAAATAAAATCTTAAAAAATTAAAAAGAGGAGAACAGGGGTGCTTAGCTGGCTCAGTCAGTAGAGCATGCAATCTTTATACTGGGATCGTGAGTTTGAGCCCCATGTTGGGTGTAGAGCCTACTTAAAAAATAAAAATAAATTAAAAATAAAAGCAGGGGAAAACAAAGAGATGGTGAGGGACATGTACATCTTAAGGTTAAAATCTGGGCACTTGTATCCAGTGATGCCTGAACTCACCTGCCTTTCTCCCTCCCCCATTTCCCCAACCTCATTTCCACTCCACACTCCAACCTTTACCACTTGCTTAAAAGAAAATCTCACCTGCATCAGGGGCTAGTCTTAGCTGGAACTGGAGCAGCTTTCTGTCCCAGGTCCTGCCTGAATGGACTCACAGAGGCTTTGGTGACTCTTCTAGTGACTGCTCAGGAAAGTCAAGGGATACAGCCCAGAGATGTGGGGGAGTGAACATCCCCAATGGGACTCAGGATTTGGGGAGGAGCTGAGAGGTAAAGTCTTTGCTTTTACCTTTCCCCAGTGGATGGTTCCGAATGCCTTTCTGGCGACATCTCATGGGACTAAAGTTGTCAGAATTAGCCAATAAAAACACTTGGCGTAAAATACTGTTTGTGTTCATCTGGAATTCAAATTTACCCAGGGGTCCTATATTGGTCTGGCAGCCCTGTATGAGACCCAGCAACAAGCTGTGTCTGCTGAGACTGTGGTCAGTGTGATAACGGTGTGACAACCTTGTGTTTCTTTTCTTTTCTTTCCTCATCACTCTTTGTCCTTCGCTCTTGCTGCCCCGGTACGGAACTCCACAATAAAGTGGCAGCACGTTAGCTTTGTTCTCAAGGGCTGGTTTCTAAGAGCTAAGCCAAGGTAAGGCAGTTCAAGTTAGGTTTCTTTCACTTACATCCAAGAGTCCTGAGGAAAACTCACCTGTTTCCTCTTCTGTGGAATGAGGATAAGAGTTCCTACCCCATTGACACCCCAGGATGGACAAAAAGGTCAAAAGACCTTATGACCCACACAGCCAGAGCCAATGGGTCAGTGCAGTCACTCTGGAACACAGGAGGCTGAGTCCCAGAGCTGCCCCCTGACACACTGAGTTAATGGGGCTGGGAGACAGGGCTGCTATCTCCTCAGTGGCTGCAGGCTCCATCTGTGTTCTCCTGTGTAAGCAATGTCTCCCCTGGCTCCACTTCATTGGGCCACTGCACCTGACTGTTTCAGACTTTGCCCTTCAGGAGACCAGGGAGCCCTGCTTCCACACAGTCATTCTTCTATGGTGTGGATTGAAGCCGTCCTCTGGCTCCATTCTGACAATGCTGTGGGTGCTTCGTCCTGCCTTTACCAACACATGCCCATCCCTGTGTGTGCCTCTGTCCCCTTTGCCTGGAATGGCCCTACTACTGAGGTCTTTGAGGCCCAACATCATTTGGTCTTTGTCACCCTTTCATGGATTTATTCATGCAATAAGCTTAGTTTGAGCATTTACTGAGTGGCAGGCATTGTTCTGAGCCCTGGAGAGAGAGAGCAGTGAACAAATCGGACAAAACCTCTTCCTTCATGGAACTTACATTCTAGTGGAAGCCCCTGAAAATAAATCATGTAAATAAGTGAACTATGTAGTATATTAGATGGTGTAAGTGACAGAGAAAAACAAAGCAGGGAAGCAGGGTGGCAACGGACCCTGTCCCCTGCCATAAATACAGCATGATAATGCTACATAAAGGAAGCAAAGGACTGAGAGTGGCCTAGCAGAGGCACCTATGTAGCCTGGGAGACTACATCAGGTGCCTCCAGGGGCCTTCCCAGAGGAGGCAGTGCTGAGGTGGCTCATGAAGGGTAAGAAAGAATCTGCTGGGCAAAGGAAGGAGGACATTACTGCCAACAGAGGGACAGCTATGTGCAAAAATTTGAAGAAAAGAGAGAGCATGTCATAACTCATTCTAGAAACTGCTGACAGGGGGATCCCTGGGTGGCGCAGCGGTTTAGCGCCTGCCTTTGGCCCAGGGCGCGATCCTGGAGACCCGGGATCGAGTCCCACGTCGGGCTCCCGGTGCATGGAGCCTGCTTCTCCCTCTGCCTATGTCTCTCTCTCTCTCTCTCTCTCTCTCTCTGTGACTATCATAAATAAATAAAAAAAATTTAAAAAAAAGAAAAAAAAAAGAAACTGCTGACAGTTCAGTGTTCCTAGAGAACAGAGTTAGAGGAAGGAAGCAGGAGCAGCAAGGAAACCGAAGAAGAAACAGCAGTCATGATAGGTTGTGAATGCCTTTCATCTAGATGTTGACGGAAATTTTTCCTGTTTTCCTGGTATTGACAATGAGATACAAGATTGAGGACAGAGTTGAGGACCTCACATTTAAGGATGATTAAGGATTTCTGCTAAGACTTGGGCAAGAACAGGCACTGCCCTGGGAGGATACGGAGAAGTGGCAGGACTGGCCCTACAACAGTCACTCACCCTCCTCCCCCGCTCTCAATGAGCAAAAGTGTGGGAAGAGTTGAGACAGGGAATCTGAGTAGGCCTGGGCTACTCCCACTGGGGAATACTGGGTTTTTCCCCTTCACCACTGCCAAGTTGAGGGGGTTCTGGGAGATTTAAAGGTAGGGTGGCGGGGCTACAAACAAGATTGATGAGCATCTCATTTCCTAGTGGAACCCCTGATTAGGCAGATGTACTGATCCTGCCTTCCGCTTCCCTAGACAGGGAAAGGAGAGGGATAAAAGGACAAGAGGAGGCTGCAGGGGAGCTGCCGATGAACCCACGTGGGTGAGGCTAATGTGCAAGAGTTTCCCAGGTTTGGTCCAGAAGTGCATCAAGCATGAGCCATTGTATTAGCTACCTATTGCTGCAAAACAAAACACTCCAAAATTTAGTGCCATGAACCAACAGATGATAAGTCTCATGATTTCCATGGACCAGAAGTTCAGATGGAGCACAGTGTGCATGACATATCTCTACTCCATGATGTTTGGGACCTCAGCTTAAAGACACAAAGCTAGAAGCTAGAATCATCTGAACGGTTACCTGGGGCTAGAGAGTCAATCTGTTTCCAAGGAGGCTTAATCGCATGGCCAGCAAACTGGTACCAACAAATTGGTTTTTTCATATGGGCCACTCATAGAGCGGTTTGATTGTCCTTATGACATGGCAGCTGACTTCTCCCTGAGAAAACAACCCAAAGGACCAAGGTAGAAGCTGTAATGTGTGATATGACCAAGCTTCAGAAGCCATTCATCATCACCTCTACAGAATTCTTTTTTTTTTTTTAACTCTTCTTTTTTTTTTTTTTTTTTATTTATGATAGGCACACAGTGAGAGAGAGAGAGGCAGAGACACAGGCAGAGGGAGAAGCAGGCTCCATGCACCGGGAGCCCGATGTGGGATTCGATCCCGGGTCTCCAGGATCGCGCCCTGGGCCAAAGGCAGGCGCCAAACCGCTGCGCCACCCAGGGATCCCACCTCTACAGAATTCTACTAGCTATACAGCTCAGCTTTGATTCAGTGTGAGATGAAACTGCAGAAGGAAATGAATACCAGGAAGTTAAGCTCATTGGACCCAATATGGAGACTGGAGACCACATCCTTCTTTTGGCTCCTCACCCAAGAGGGCTGGTGAGGGAATGGAAGAAACTTAAGAGGATTGGGAATATTTCCTCAGTAGAGCTAAGGGGTAGAAATAGTTCAAGCATGAGTCAGATCTCCCTTATAATGGTGTTGAACTATGGGAAGGCCCCATAGGGCTCTGTGCATAACTCACATGTGCCCTGTGTAGAAATGCAGCTCCCACAGAGGATGTTCGGGATCACTGAGCATAGCCAGAGAAGCAGCCATGACCCGGTATCATCTATTAAAAAGATCATCTGGGACGCCTGGGTGGCTCAGCGGTTAAGTGTTTACCTTTGGCCCAGGGCATGATCCCAGAGTTCATGGATGGAGTCCCACATTCGACTCCCTGCGGGGAGCCTGCTTCTCCCTCTGCCTGTGTCTCTGCTTTCTCTGTGTGTCTCTCATGAATAAATAAATAAAAATCTTTTTTAAGGGATCCCTGGGTGGCTCAGTGGTTTGGCACCTGCCTTTGGCCCGGGGCATGATCCTGGGGTCCTCAGATTGAGTCCTGTGTCGGGCTCCTTGCAATGGAGCCTGTGTCTCCCTCTGCCTGTGTCTCTGCCTCTCTCTCTCTCATGAATGAATAAATAAAATCTTTTTTAAAAATCTTTTTTAAAAAATTTTTTTAAAAAGATCATCTTGGGGTGCCTGGGTGGCTCAGTCGGTTAAGCAACCAATTCTTGGTTTTGGCTCAGACGATGGTCCTGGGATTGAGCCCCTTGTCAGGCTCTGTCCTCAGCAAGGAGTCTACTTCAGGATTCTCTGTCTCCTTCTGCCCCTCCCTTCGCTCTCCCTCCCTCTAAAATAAGTAAATAAAATATATTTTAAAAATATTTTATTTATTTGAGACACAGAGCACAAGCAAGAGAGAGAGTGAGAGAGCATCCATGAGGTAGGGGGAGGGGCAAAGGGAGAGGGAGAAGCAGACTTCCCAGTGAGTAAGGAGCCCCTCACAGGGCTCAATCCCAGAACCCTGGAATAATGACTTGAGCTGAAGGCAGATGCTTTTCTTTTCTTTTCTTTTCTTTCTTTTTTAAAGATTTTATTTATTTATTCATGAGAGACACACACAGAGAGAGAGGCAGAGAGAGAGACAGAGGGAAAAGCAGGATCCATGCAGGAAGCCCTATGCAGGACTTGATCCCGGGACTCCAGGATCACGCCCTGGGCCGAAGGCAGGCATCAAACCACTGAGCCACCCAGGGATCCCCAAAGTTCCTCAGTTTTACATGTGTTCATTTGTGTGTATGTATGTGTGTGTACTAAATTCTATACAATTTGATCCCCTGTCTAGGTTTGTGTCTCTATCATCACAGACCATGTGTTTTTTAATGGTATATCTTGCCCCAACTTGTCCTAATTTAGGAACCTGGGCTGATGGAGCCAGCCTCCACCTCCTGACATATCACATGTTACTGCATTACAGAGGTGTGACTATGCAAACTATGCTCTGGCCACCACCCAGATGTGAAACATTTTGCTTCCATTTGTGTTTTCTTAGACAAAGCCTGTCACATGGCCATGCCCTAACCTCAATGAGGCAGAGAAGTATGATATTACTATGTCTTTGAAAGGAGGAGAATCTAGGGATCCCAAGGTGGCTCAGGGGTTTAGCGTCTGCCTTTGGCCCAGGGCGTGATCCTGGGGTCCTGGGATCAAGTCCCGCATTGGGCTCCCTGCATAGAGCCTGCTTCTCCCTCTGTCTGTATCTCTGTCTCTCTCTCTCTCATGAGTAAATAAATAAAATCTTAAAAAAGAAAAGAAAAGAAAGAAAGGAGGAGAATTTGAATACTAGTGACCACGATCACAATATATGTTTTTCTCCCACTGTGTACATTGGTGAATATCCTGAAAGGGCCAGGTCTCTAATCCACTCTTGGGGGAAGTAAGGCAAATAGAACACAAACAATTATGTAAAGCTTTCAAATAACTTGAAATTAATAGCACTAGCGATGTGAAAGAGTAGATCAATTTCCCTTCTCAGGTGTCTTTGGAGATTATGTCAAGCGTCAGACAGTTATTTTGGTCATTTCTCTGCCTTCAATTTTTTTAAGGTTTTATTTATTTATTCATGAGAGATGCAGAGACATAGGCAGAGGGAGAAGCAGGCTCCCTGCAGGGAGCCCCATGCAGGACTTCATCCCAGGACCCTAGGACCACGCCATGAGTCGAAGGCAGACGCTCAACCGCTGAGCCACCCAGGTGCCCTTCATGCATCTTTGTACATACCTTGTTTCTTGCAACCTTGATAAGCTTGTTATTAGCTCTAATAGTGTACATTGTTTAGTGTGCACTTATTCCTTAGGAGTCTCTATTATATGCAAGATCATGTCATCTTTCTTTCCAATCTGAATACTTTTTATTTCCTTATTCTTGCCTAACTTCCCTGGCAAAAACTTCCAGAACAATGTTGACTGGAAGTAATGAGAGCAGATGTCCTTGCCTTGTTCCTGATCTTAGGGGAAATCTCTCATTCTTTCACTATTAAGCATGATATTAGCTGTGGGTTTTTCTTAGATGTCCTTTATCAAATTCATGGAGCTCTCCTCTATTTCTATTTTGTTAATTTTTTTTTAATCATAAAGGGTGTTGGATTTTGTCAAATGCTTTTTTGCATTTATTGAGATGGTCATTTTTCCCCATTAAATTAATTAATTGATTTTTTTTAAGATTCCATTCGTTTATTCATGAAAGACACACAGAGAGGCAGAGACATAGGCAGAGGGAGAAGCAGGCTCCCTGCAGGGAGCCTGATGCAGGACAGGATCCCGGAACCCTGCGCCAAAGGCAGATGCTTAACTGCTGAGCCACCCAGGCGTCCCCCATTTTATCTTAATAATATGGTGCATTACCTTAATTGATTTTCATATGTTGAGTAAACTTTGCATTCCTGGGATAAATCTCAGTTGGTCATGGTATATAATTCTTTTTATATGCTACTGAATTTGGTTTGCTGCTAATTTGTTGTGGATTTTTATTTTTATAATCACAAAAGATGCTGGTCTGTAGTTTTTTTTTTTTTCTCTTTTCTTGTGATGTCTTTCTCTGGTTTTGTGTCAGGGTAATACTGATCTCATAGATTGAATTGGGAAGTGTTCTCATATTTTCTTGTTGAAAACTAGACATTTTAAATAACTGAATGTGCAACTCTAGAAATCACATTCTCTCCCTCCTCAAGGTCTTTTGTCATTACTGCTTGTTGTGGTAGTTGTCTGTTTGTTAAGTGACTATCCTGAACTATATTGTCTGTATTCTTTGTTATATAGGGCCACTGACGTCTACTCAGATTAGTGGTCAGCTGATGATGGGACAGAGATTTCTATAAATGCCTGGAATCAATAAATCTCCAAGTTTGTCAAGGGGCTCTGAGTGTATATTAGGACATGCTTTCAATGTTCAGGCAAGCAGTTACAACTACACCTTAACATTCACTTCCTGCTTGAGCAGTGCTTCAAGAGCAACTAAAGATGAGAGCTTAGGGCGTTTTTGATTCTTTCCTGAGCATGTGCATCCCTGGGCACATAGACCTATGCAAGTACATGAACTTCTAGACTTCCTAGAATATGTCAAAGCTTTCAAAGCCCCTATGGACATCTATTCCCTAATTTTTCCTTTTTCACTCTTTTTTTCATCTATTGTGTGACCCAACTCTTATCTACTAACTCCAGCAGTCACAAAGTTAAAATACCTGCCTGTATTTGTTTTTTAAAAAAATATCCCCCAGGGGTACCTGAGTGGCTCAGTTGGTTCAGCATCCAACTTCTTGATTTTGGCTCAGGTCACAATCTCAATGTCATGATCTCAAGGTCGTGAGATGGAGCCCTGTGTTTGGGGGGGGGGGTCCCTAGCTCAGCGGGGAGTCTGCTTGAGATTCTCTCTTCCTGTGTCTCACCCTGCTACTTTCTCTCTTTCTAAAATAAATAAATCTTAAAAACAAACAAACAAACAAACAAATAAATAAATCACCTAAAGAGAAAACTTTTCACACTGAGTGAGCTCCAAGTGAGCCAAATACAATCTTGCCACTGAAGTCTTTTAGGGAACCACCAGACAAGTCAAATAATGAAAATCATTTGGAAATGCATCTTTTAAAGAGTTCCAGCTCCATTCTTCTTCCTCTGGTATCTGCCACACTATACCAGGATGGCAGGTTGTTGTTTTTTTGTTGTTGTTGTTGTTGTTGTTTTAGGATTTATTTATTTTTAGCGAAAGAGAGAGAGTGTGTGATAGGGAAAAGCAGAGGGAGAGGGATAGTCTCATGCAGACTCTGTGCTGAGCATGGAGCCCAATGCAGGGCTTGATCCCATGACCCTGGGATCACAATTTGAGCTGAAATCAAGAGTGGAATGCTCAATCCACTGACCCATCCAGGCACCCTGCAGACTGTTATTTTCGAAGGCTACTGAGGACCTGGAGAACAGGAGATAGGTCTAGGGCAAGTTAAAATGTCATAAAACTCACTGTTCTTACTGATATTCACCTTTATTCTTGAATAAATTTTCTTCAGATGTTCCAAGCCTTTGGCTAATTTCCACACTCCTCAAAAAGTTGATTCTGATAATTTTTGCCAGTTTTCTGGTTGGTTTTATGGAGGAGACAATTTTTTGAGTCCTTGTATTGTCATTTTCATTGACCTCACTCACACATACTTGTTTTTTAAACTTGAAAATGAACCCTGAACTTTTTAAAATAAGACTAATTATCCTAAAGTATGATGTTCTCATGACTGAGTTGCATTCCATTCCATGAATAAATTATTGTTTCTTTAAGAACCACCTCCCAACTGTTAGACATTAGGAGGTGGAAATCTCCAGGCATATGCTGGAGCCAGTATGCACTGACTTTCAAGACCCATTTGTATACATCTCTTCCCAATTCTCTGTTCAGAGAGAGTTCATTGATAGCTTGAAATCACCCATGGTTGAAAGGCTTACACCACAGAAATAGGCAAAAATATAAAATGTTTCTCTCCACCCCCAACTGATAGGTAGCTGTTAAACAATCAACAGCACATCACTAGGTACAAGTACCATAACAGAAAGCCATATTAGGACCACATTTTATTCATTTGTGTATTCTTAAGACTCAGAAGAGGGCCAAGCACACTGTAAGTGATCATGAGTTTTTTGGATTTTTTGTGTGTGCATGTTTCTTAACAGAGTCAGATTTTCAATTTGAGTACTATTTTATAATCTTTCTTGATTCAGAAAAACTTCAAAGCTTATTATATTTTGACACATAATTGTCATTATTTTAATACCTGCAATTTTCCTTTCAATGAATGAATCATATTTCTTTAATCCTTCTGATGTCGATTTACTATTAGGTTATTTCCGATGTTTCACAGTGATGGACATCTTTGCATAATGACCATTTTATATCTTTTTACAACTCCTTTAAATCTGGGAACAAATTATCTTGTCAAAACGAACAAACAAACAACATCTGAGGGGCACCTGAATGGTTCAGTTGATTAAGCATTGAACTCTTGATTTTGGCTCAGGTCATGATCTCAGGGTCATGGGATCAAGCCCCATGTCAGGTTCTACACTCAGTATAGAGTCTGCTTGTCCCTTTCCCTCTGTTCCTCCCCCACTCATGCTCTCTCTCTCTCTCTCAAATAAAGAAATAAATAAAATAATTTTAAAAGCCCCACCTCCTGGGATGCCTGGGTGGCTCAGTGGTTGAGCATCTGCCTTTGGCTCAAGGCATGACCCTGGGGTTCCAGGATCGAGTCCCACATCAAGCTCCTTGCATGAAGTCTGCTTCTCCTCCCTCTGCCTCTGTCTCTCATGAATAAATAAATAAAATCTAAAAAAAAAAAAAGCCCCACCTGAGATAGAGTAAAAAACACATATGACCTCTTAGATTATTCTTTTCTACAGTGAGTGTCTTTTCTGGGCCTAAGTCTAGCACCTGTTACAGGGACTCAGGAATAAAACCCTACATTTAGAATTTTACCAATATTTCCAAATGAAATTATACCTGCCAAAGAGTAGTACTCATATAATTCCATAGTTCTGAACCAGGAACAATTAGGGTGTAGTTTTAATTGCTCTAAGAGAGACCCTAAATACTTGCACATTAAAGAGATAGAAGTTTCTTTTTTATCTGTTAATAGTCTTGCTTTGCAGTATCAGGGAGCCAGCCTCCAAATGTATCATTGTTCACCTGTACCTAGGCATGCCCAAGTTTGTTCAGCCCAATATGGCTTACTGCCTATTGGAAGCAAGAAAACACCTTTTCCCTTTTAGAGCATCTGAAGTTGTGTATATCACTTGCTCCCGCATTCTAGAGGCCAGACTTAATTATATGGCCACACATAGCTGCAAGGGAGTCTGGGAAGTGTAGTATTTGACCTGGTTGATCATAAATACAGCTAATAATTGAGGAACATGGGCAGCCTGGGTGGCTCAGCGGTTTAGTGCCACCTTCAGCCCAGGGCCTGATCCTGAAGACCTGACCTGGGATCAAGTCCCACGTCAGGCTCCCTGCATGGAGCCTGCTTCTCCTTCTGCCTGTGTCTCTGCCTCTCTCTCTCTCTCTCATGAATAAATAAATAAAATCTTTGAAAAAAATAAAATAAAAATTGAGGATCATGATAACATAAAAAGTAGAGAACTGATTTGGAATAAAATTAACATTTTTCTCCTGGAGTTTCTAATACTTTTTTAATGTTAAAGCATTAAGTTGGTAAACTTAAACCTTTAAACTGTAGCAGCAATTTTGCTACCCTGTTTCTGTCTTCTTTCTCTTTTTTGTATGCCAGGAGCTAAAAGGAATTGCCCCCAACTTTGCTCAGCTGTGTAAACAGAGACAGGTGAGACCTAGTCCCTGCCCTCTTGGACTAGTACAGGAGAAAAACAAGTAAATAAATAATTGGAGAAGGTATACATATAGAAGCCAAGAACAAGACTTTTCCCCAGGAGGTAAGAGAAAGCTTCTAAGAAGAGACAATCCAGGAACACCTGGTTTGTTTAATTGGTAGAGTATGTGACTCTCAAACTTGGGGTTGTGAGTTCAAGCCCCACATTGGGCATAGAGCCTACTTAAAAAAAATAGAACAGGCCATCCAAATTTATCTGGTAGGAAAAGTAAGAGTGTTACCAACAAAGGGCTCATCTTGAGAAAATGCATTGAGTATTGGAGGTACCCCAGCAATTCAATTGAACACAGTGTGGATGGGTTGTAACCCACAACCCATGGCTGGAGATGATGCTGGGGAGATTGGCTGGGCCTCATTTTTCCAACCGTGGTAGGCAAGATAAACTGACTCTCATTGTCCATTCCAGTATCCTAGTGTGCCTTCAACATGTTTCAGAGTTTAGAAAACCAAAAATTTCACTGCCTTCCTTGCAGGTGGAATTCTGGGTAAGAGTTAGCTCTACCAGTTAAACTGATGCAACTAGGAGTGAAGTGGAGGCCATTATTTTGCTTCTCTGGCTGACAATGCCTGGGAGACACTAGGTTTCAATTCAGCAGCAGTTCACAGCAGCTCCTTGTGGGAGCTAAAAGAGATTAAGGGAGAGTTGCAGTGAGGCAAAACCTTCCTTATATCCAGATCACAGTTCAAGTGACAGTCTCCTGACTCCCCCACTTCCTAAGGGAGAAACTGCAGTTCCTCTGGTAGGTCAGCTCTGCTGCGTCATTCTGGGTGCTGGCTTAGAGACCCAGCAAAGCCATTCCTCTAGGCCCTCCAATGATTTTATAAGCATCTAATCCCCTGTATTAAATCTCTGTCTGGTTAAAATCGCTAGAATGGGTTCTGCTTCTCATATTTGAATTCTGATTAATGCAGAGCGATAGTCAGTTGGAAATGACTATCTAGCTGTATTCCACCTGAAATGTAGACCCAAATCAGGCTCTGACTTACGTCTGGAGAGCCTGTTACTGTTATGCCTAAGAGGCAATGTGATCACCCCCTACCAGAAAGCTCTCCTGGCCTGGCCTGCTATAAGTGGAGAATAGGCCACTTCTGAGAGTTAGTTAGGGTAAGTGTAAACACAGCCTGCTCTGCAGAGATCCTGCTTCTGATATATCAATTGTAGGGGTGGGAGATTTTTCCCTTGTTCCCTTCTAGGTTTTTTGGCTGATCTAATAAACTGACATAAGACAGATTAACATGAGAAAAACAAATTTACTTTCATACCTAAGGGAGCCCAAAATATATGAGACTCAAAGGCAAGTCAGGCAATTGAGGCTTATATGCCATCCTGAGCTAAGGAATGGGATGGAGGTCTGGAGCTTCAAAGGGGAGAAGGATAATTCAAAGGACAATCAGAAGAGCAGGTGTTTGGTAATTAGGTGTTTGTCCTGCCATACAGATAGATCTTTCAGCTAAAAAGTTACCTCTAGTAAGAGCCCTCTTTCTCATCCAGGCTCTCCCTATCTTAAATTATTTTAGGTAGTTAAGGGAGAAGTAAACATTTTCTTGAGTCTACTGGGTCTTGATTGCCTTCAATTGAAAATAATCCATATGCCAAAGTGGCATATTTTGGGGTGATATAGTCTGCTCTCTCTCATGGTCCTCCCTTCCACACCCAAAGGTAGGGGTTGTACAATCTTGGCCATTACTCAGGCCACTTGAGTTTCTGCAAAAATATACTGAATGGGTTAAAATACCTATCATTACAGAGATTTGGGGCCTCTTTCTTTTCCATACAAACAAAGCTATGGACATTAAATCAGAGACTGTAGGGGGAGGGGAGGGGAGAGGTATAAAATCTTTTAAAAAATCATTGTTTATTTCTTTTAAGGTAGAGTAGAAAAATATAACACATGAAATAAAGCCAATTTCATGAGCAGTATTTTTTTTTAAGATTTTATTTATTTATTCATGAGAGGCAGAGAGAGAGAGGCAGAGACACAGGCAGAGGGAGAAGCAGGCTCCACACAGGGAGCCCGATTGGGACTCTATCCTGGGACTCCAGGATCATGCCCTGGGCCTAAGGCAGACGCTCAACTGCTGAGCCATCCAGGTGTCCCATGAGCAGTATTTCTTCAGGACATGTTTATTTTATTTTTATTTTTTAAAATATTTTATTTATTTATTTATTTATTTATTTATTTATTTATTTATTTATTTATTTATGAGAGACAGAGAGAGAAGCAGAGACACAGGAAGAGGGAGGATAAGCAGGTTCCACGCAGAGAACCTGACGCGGGACTCAATCTGGGGACCCCAGATCACACCCTGAACGAAAGCAGATGCTCAACCGCTGAAGCCACCCAGGCATCCCCTCAGGACATGTTTAAAAGGCAAACCAATTAGGGGGAGTTATCAGGTAAGTAGTAGTAGAGCTGGCATGAAGACATGGCCCAAACCATGTGGGTGGCATGGCATTTCCTAAAATTTGGAAAGCCCACTGCAGGATCAGTTATTTCTCCAAGACAGCTGTTGGAGTTGCTAATTTTTTGCCCCTATTTTATTTTATTAAAGATTTTATTTATTTATTCATGAGAGTTACAGAGAGAGAGAGGCAGAGACCCAGGCAGAGGGAGAAGCAGGCTCCATGCAGGGAGCCCGATGTGGGACTCCATCCCAGGACCCCAGGGTCACGACCCGAGCCAAAGGCGGACGCTCAACCGCTGAGCCACCCAGGGGCGTCCCTCCTGCCCCTGTTTTCGAATGGCAACTGAGGGTCCAGAAACACAAGTGACCTGTCAGGGTCACATGGCTGCTATGTTTAGTGACAAAGTTGAGATTCATTCCTGGCCAACGTTTTTTACCCCCTCTTTCCCCCATCTTATTTGTCATGTAGGCTCTGCAAGGCACCAGGACAGACGACTTTGGAGAAGTGAAAATTCCTCCAGCTCACTTCCTCCTGGTGACTGAGGTCATCCACCTGATCCCGGTTCCCCTCTGTTGGGGCTGGTCTGTTGCACAGAACGCTCAGGAAATCTGCCAGGTTTGGGGTGTGGACATCCAACCTGGCTGCCTCCTCCAGCATCCCAGGCTGGAAGGTTCAAGGCCAGAGAGATGGGAGCCTCTCTCTGTTCCTTCTCCTTGCCCTTGTCTCTGGACTATGGTCTATATTTTAGGAAAATAAAAGAGAAAGTGCAGTGGGGATGGCACAAGGGGGTTGGGATGGTGCTTGAGCACAGGCTGAGAATTCCTTCTCCAAAGTCAGTGACCCATGTGGCCCCAGGATTCAAAGTCAGAGCTGTTTGAGGAAATGGAAGAGGGGCGGGTAAGATCCAAGCCAGCTTTCCCAAGGATCCAGTGGCCATTGGTATGTCTCTTGGGCCAGAAGTTTCTTTCTTTCTTTCTTTCTTTTTTAAGATTTTATTTATTTATTCATGAGAGACAGAGAGAGAGAGAGGCAGAGACACAAGCAGAGGGAGAAGCAGGCTCCCCATGGGGAGCCCGACACGGGACGCCATCCCAGGACCTTAGGATCACGACCTGAGCCAAAGGCAGAGACACTCAACCACTGAGCCATCCAGGCGTCCAGGCCAGAAGTTTCGACACTGTCATAGGCTTCAGGTTGGGAAGCCCTCAACCCAAACAGCAGGGAAAGAAGGTCTTTTGGGGCACTGCCCTTGTTCCAACCCAAACAACTTCTGTTTTATGTCTTAGATTCAAAAACAGTTTGAGAACCATTGCCCTAGGATCTTCTAGGCCTCGGGTTCAAAGAAATGATCACAGGGCCTCATTCAGCCACTGGCTCTGAAGATACCCAAGGCAGAAATGGATGACTTAGAGGAGACCAATGGCAAGTCATGGTAGAGCTCTCCAGGCTGGGAGAACCAGGTGAACAGAAAGGATACTGGGTCCCAGAAGCTAGCCTTTACCAAACCCTCTTCTCAAGTGCCTTCTGTCATTCCCCTAACTAGCTTAGGAAAAAAAGTACACATTTGTCTCCAATATCTCCCTATAACTTACTAATTACAAAACACTGACGTACTAAAAACTGGTGGACATCTACCTTAACCAAATGATCGTACTTAATGTCAGCAATATTGAAATAAAGTAACATCAGGGACCTCCTGATAAGATGAACCTAGACAGTTCACATACAGTATTTCTGCCAAAAATGTAAAGCCTGGATCTACCCAACAAGAAGGAAATATCAGGCAGGCTCAAACTGAGGGACAATCTACAGAATAATTGGCCTATGCTCTTAAATCTACTCATGGATATATGAATGATGTTATCAACATCCTGCTCTGTGTGGGGATTTAAGTCACTTATACCTTGCCATCTCCCACTCTTTCCAATAGAGTTTTTATCACTATTTTTCATCCTTGTAACTTTAGGTTTTCTGTTTTTCTATCAAATCTAGACAGTATCTAAGGTACAAGTTTATCAGATATGGCTGTTCTGGCACCTACTCTTCCCATTGCCTCATTCTCTTGCCTCCCTACTTCCATGATCTGTGATTTTAATTTTATACTGTCAAATTGGATAGTGTTTATGTCTTTGTTCTATAACCACAACTGTCTTCTCTGCTGAGTCTACAGGTTGGCTTTCAGATTCGAAAAGTCAGATGCCTGGGTGGCTCAGTGGTTGAACGTCTGCCTTTGGCTCAGGTCATGATCCTGGGATATGGTCCCACATCGGGCTCCCTGTGAGGAGCCTGTTCTCCCTCTGCCTGTGTCTTTGCCTCTCTCTGTGTGTCTCTCATGAACAAATAAATTTTAAAAAAGTTGAAAAGTCAATAAATATTGCTCATATGATTAAGACTATATAAACTTTATTACCTGCACAACCAAGCAGTGTACAATGATTACATTTACTTTCTTGGGATCCTTTGACTTCTCTTGTATTCAATTATTTTTAGAGGCACCCGACTAGCTCAGTCTTGAGGTCATGAGTTCAAGCCCCATGGTGGGTGTAGTTTACTTACAAGAATAAAATAAAATAAAATAGGGGCACCAGGGTGGCTCAGTTGGTTAAGCATCTGACTCTTGATTTCAGCTCAGGGTCAGGATCTTGGGCTCTGAGCTCAGCATGGAGTCTGCCTGAGATTCTCTCTCTCCCTCTTCCTCCACTCCCAACCCTGCTTGCACTCCCTCTCTCAAATAAATAAATTAAATCTTTTTAAAAATAAAATATTTTGGGGAATCTCTGGGTGGCTCAGAGGTTTTGCGCCTGCCTTTGGCCCAGGGTGTGATTCTGGAGTCCCGGGATCAAGTCCCACATCAGGCTCCTGGCATGGAGCCTGCTTCTCCCTCTGCCTGTGTCTGCCTCTCTCTCTCTGTCTATCATAAATAAATAAATAAAAATAAATCTTAAAAAAATAAAAATAAAATATTTTAAAAAGCAAATAAGGGATCCCTGGGTGGCGCAGCGGTTTGGCGCCTGCCTTTGGCCCAGGGCGCGATCATGGAGTCCCCGGATCGAGTCCCGCATCAGGCTCCTGGCATGGAGCCTGCTTCTCCCTCTGCCTGTGTCTCTGCCTCTCTCTCTCTCTCTCTGTGACTATCATTAAAAAATAATAATAATAAAAAATAAAAAGCAAATAAAAATCAACTATTTCTACTTAATGATGTCTGAAAAGTCTTCCATTTTTTACAATGACTATATGGTAATTCAAGTCTGTAGATTTAAATTTTTGATTTTTTGACTATTATAAAAGTTTAACAAAAAAAGTTTAACATGAAAACACACATGACTTTATTTTTATATTGCAGTAAAAACAGGTACTATATGGAGAGAGGACATGTGGAAGCAGTTGATTTCTTCTAATGAACACACTCATTCCAAGGCTCCTAACATGATGATACTATTTCCTCATATTACCACTATTCCAATATGGTTCTTTTTCCCACTAGTTGCCATCCCCACACATTCATCTATCACAAGATTCATAAACAGATCGAACTCCTGTAATATTCCTTGGACATGTTGGCCACCACTTAACTTCAATGATAATTTCTTGCCCATAAGTTTTTCAACTTGGGAGGGTGAGCTTTGCTCATGGTGTCTACCGAGTAAGCTTAAATATGCCTCCAAATGGAATTTGGTTTACATTTTTAAAATTAAATTAAAATTTTTATTGTGGTAAAGCACATGTAACATAACATTTGCCATCTTGTCCATTTCCAAGTGTTTAATTCAGTGGCATTAAGTACATTCATACTGTTCTGCAACCGTCACCAACCATCTACAGAACTTTCCCATCATTCTGTACTAAACCTCTGTACCTACTAACAACTCCCCATTTGCCTCTCCCCAGCCCTTGGTAACTACTGTTCTACTCCGTCTCTATGAATTTGACTATTTCAAGAACCTCACATAAATGGAATCATATGAAAGGGAGCAAAATACATGATCCCAAAATATGTCAATTTGGCATGTGGATTATTTTGAACTGAAGGCAATCACCTGCATACTCAACAAAAATTTCTCTCTCTTAACTACTTAAACTACTTAAATTAATTTAGTAACAGTCTTGACCTAGAAAGAGAGCTCTTACCAAAGGTAACTTTTTTAATTGAAAGATTAATCTGTACAGCAGGGCAATCACCTAATTCCCTAATATCTGCTCTTCTTATGGTCTTCTTATGGCCCCAGGCTCCCATCCCATTTCTTAGTTTAGGATGGCATTTAAGCCTCAACTGACTGACTAGTCTTTGGACTCTAATGGTCTTTGTGGGGTCCTCATATGTATGAAATTAAATGTTTTTCTCCTATTAGTCTGTCTTATATCAATTTAGCAGCCAAGGGTAGAGGAAAGATTTTTCCTTCCCAATAGTCAGCACAGGTGGCAGGATGAACCATTGACTGGACACTACTTGCTTTGAAGCTGCTGCAGCAGAGAGCTCCTGGGATCTCTGATAAGCACTAGCAGAAGGCAAGAATTGTTACTTCAGTCTCCCACATCTCTGCCCACAGCTACTGGTAGAAGAATGAGTGGTGACTCTTTTTCTCCCCTCTTTTTTTCTTTTTTAAAATTTAGGTAAGTGGGAGAAAATATTTGTGCAACTAGTTCCTTGGATTTATTGACTCAGCTAAAGAATTGTTAGGAGTACTCTTGATTTTTGTTGATCATTTTCCTCCTAGAGATGGTCACTGTTTTCCTTTGTCTCTATTGTGTCATTTGTCATGAGGAAGAAAACCATTGGGAAGAATGCAGGTGTAAGGCCTGTGAGCCTGCTGTTTGACCTGGCCTCACAGCACAGTGAGTCCATGGTTTTCACCAGACCAATGTTCACTTAGACAAACTCTGCTGTGGGCATGGTCTAGCACATTATGGCTATTAGAGCAAATGCTACCTAACTCAAAGACTCTTGTGTTAGGATAAGTTAGTCACAGAACAGGTTGGACTGACCATAGGTTAGCTGCCAACCGCAAAAAACATTTCTGTGTAATGAGGCACACTGTAAACCACCACACAATCCCTACCCCTGGGGCACATATCCCTCCTATGTGTTAGTTTGGCTGAGAGACCCTTTTAGCTTAGCTAAAGCTGTTGATATACGTATAAGAAATATAAGAAAACCCGAATATGGTTTCTCTTTTGCCCTGTTCTGTGTTTTGAGGGCTTGGCTTTATGAATAGTGAGAATATTCTCTCGGGTCTCTGCCAACTGGAGGACGCATGTACAGGTGTGCATTCAGGGGATAACCACTGCCTGTGGATTTGATAAGCAGAATTCTCCTTGTCCAACTGTACCAGCTTTCAAGGGAATTTATCATAAGGGGTCCTGGTCCATGAGGGGCCTTTGTTGTCTCAACCTTTGTTGTCACTAATTTGGCTGGACAGAAATGTGGATGTACTCCATTTGCAGCTAGATCTTTTTCAGGCTAACTTCAGGAGTGAACTTTTTGGACCTTGTTAGGGCCGCATTTTTGTACTCTCCTTGAGTACAAACCTCTTGAGTTTATGGTTATCACAAAAAGGCTTATTGGTTTGAGTTATTATTGAAATTAATGTAAAATCCTACTTGTCAATGACCAGATGATGGAGCCTCTGAATTGGCTATATTTAAAAGAAAAAAATTGTTTTAGAGAGCTCTCATCCTACCAATTATTTTATTGGTACCTATACAAAGACCAAATTTAAAAAAGGACACAAAAAATTATAATGGTTAGACTCAGGGACTCTCTTAACAAGATGAAAGAACACAAATTTGACTTAAAAATTAAATTTGATGCGAATTCCTCTTCTTTTTTTTTTTTTTTTCGAATTCCTCTTCTTAAAATCTGGCCCCATCTGCCTATTTTAACTTTCTTTTCCCCGTAAGATTTACAGAGAGCACTGTGGCCTAATCTCCAGGCCCATGATTATGTAAGTTACTCAGGAAGTGAATTTAACAGAAGCATCCAGGACAGGGAATAGGGCTTGGTTTGCTGGGCTCTACAATCAGGTTCTGCCAATGTCAGGCTTTCCTACTAATGTCCTTTGCAGGTATATTGTAGACTCCCATCCAAATAATTCATGTTCTCAAGATGGCAGAAAATAAAATTTCACGTTATTTCTTCCTTTGCAAATCCAGAACTGTTGGTTTTTATCCTTTTACTCCCAGGGATAACTGTTTACTCTTGCTTGCCTAGTTTTGTGTCCTAAGAACTTGGTTTGGCTTTCTGTTTGCCTGGGACATATAGCTTGTTGGTTTTTTCTTTTGGCTACCTTTGGGAGTGACTCTGGATCTTGGGAAGGTAATATTTTTGGCACCCTCTTTGGGGACTCCTCTTACATCCAAGGTGAGAATTTGTTTAATACTGACGGAAATATTTGCTGTTTGTTCTGGCTGAAAACTAACATGATACAGGCATACCTTGGAGATATTGCAGGTTTGGTTCCAGACCGCCACAATAAAACGAGTATCATAATACAGTCAGCCAAATGAATTTTTTAGTTTCCCAGTGAATATAAGTTATGTTTATACTATACTTCAGCCTATTAAATGCACATTATGTCTAAAAAAAACCAATGTACACACCTAATTTAAAAATACTTTATTTTGGGACAGCCCGAGTGGCTCAGCGGTTTAGCGTCTGCCTTCAGCCCAGGGCGAGATCCTGGAGACCTGGGATCAAGTCCCATGTCAGGTTCCCTACATGGAGCCTGCTTCTCCCTCTGCCTGTGTCTCTGCCTCTCTCTCTCTCTTTGTGTCTCTCATGAATAAATAAATAAAATCGTAAAAAAAAAAAAAGGAATTCCTATTGTTCCAAAAAAATCATATTTTTAAAATTTTATTTATTTATTCATGAGAGACACAGGCAGAAGGAGAAGCAGGCTCCATGCAGGGAGCCCAATGTGGGACTCGATCCTGTGTCTCCAGGATCACACCCTGGGCTGAGGGCAGCACTAAACCGCTGAGCCACCCTGGCTGCCCTAAAAATACTTATTGCTAGAAAAATGTTAACCATCACCTGAGCTTTCAGGGATTCATAATCTCATCGTTGGTAGAGGGTCTTAACTTGATGTTGATGGCTGTTGGTGGTGGTGGCTGTCCAAGGCTAAGGTGGCTGTAGCAACTTCTTAAAATAAGACAACAATGAAGTTTGCTGCATTGATTGACTCTCCTTCTCACAAACCATTTTTCTGTAGTATGGGATGCTCTTTGGTAACATTTTATCCACAGTAGAAATTCTTTCAAAACTATAGTTAATCATCTCAAACCCTGATACTGCCTTATCAACTAAGTTTATGTTATCTAAATCTCCTGTTATTTCAACAACCTTCACAGCATCTCCGTGAGAAATAGATTTCATCTCAGGAGACCACTTTCTTTTCATCCATTAGAAGCAACTTATCCATTCAAGTTTGATCATGAGATGGCAGCAATTCAGTCACGTCTTCAGGCTCACTTCTAATTTTCTTGCTACTTCCACCACTTCTGCAGTTACTTCCTGCCTTAAAGTCTTAAACCGGGATCCCTGGGTGGCGCAGCAGTTTGGCGCCTGCCTTTGGCCCAGGGCGCGATCCTGGAGACCCGGGATCGAATCCCACATCGGGCTCCCGGTGCATGGAGCCTGCTTGTGTCTCTGCCTCTCTCTCTCTCTCTCTCGGTGACTATAAAAAAAAAGTCTTAAACCTTCAAGGATTGCATGAGGATTGCAATCCTCATGAGGATCTTTCCTTGAGGACTGCAGTCAACTTCTTCCAAACACCTGTTCAAATTGGTATTTTGAGTGCCTCCTATGAATCATGAATGTTTTTAATGGCATCTAGAATGGTGAATCTTTTCCAGAAGATTTTCAATTGACTTTGCCCAGATCTATCAGAGGAATCACTGTTTGTGGCAGCTATAGCTTTACACAGTATTTATTAAATAATAAGACTTGAAAGTTGAAATCACTCCTTGATCCCTGGGCTGCAGAATGGATGTTATGGTCGCAGACATGAAAACAACATTAACCTCACACAATTTCATCAGAGCACTTGGGTGACCAGGTACATTGTCAGTGAGCAGTAGTATTTTGAAAGGAATCTTTTTTTTCTGAGCAGCAGGTCTCAACAGTGGGGTTAAAATATTCAGTAAACCACGTTGTAAACAGATGTGCTGTCATCCAGGCTTTGTTATTCCATTTATAAAGCACAGGTAGAGTTGACTTAGCATAATTCTTAAGGGCCCTAGGATTTTCTGCATGGTAAATGAGCATGGCTTCAACTTAATGTCACCAGCTGCATTAGCCCCTAACAAGAGAGTCAGCCTGGCTTTGAAGCTTTGAAGCCAGGCACTGACTTCTGTCTCGCTGTGAAACTCCTTGATCCTATCTTCTTTCAATGGAAAGCTGTTCATATACGTTGCTAATCTGTTTAGTGAAGCCACCTTCATTAAAGATCTCAGCTAGATCTTCTGAATGACTTGTTGCAGCTTCTACATCAGCACTTGCTGCTTCACTTTACACTTTTAGGTTATGGAGACGGCTTCTTCCTTAACCCTTAGGAACCACCTCCGGCTAGCTTCAGACTTCTCTCACGTAGCTTGCTCACCTGTCTCAGTCTTCACCTAATTACAGTTAGGGCCTTGCTTTCAATTAGGTTTTGACTTAAGAGAATGGTGGTGGTTTTATCCAGAACACTAAAACTTTCTCTATATCGAAAGAAGGTTGTTTTGCTTTCTTATCATTCACAGATTTGTTGGAGTAGCACTTTTAATTTCCTTCAAGAACTTTTCCTTTGCATTCACAACTCTGGCTGTTTAGCATACATAAGAGGCCTAGCTTCCAGCCTCTATCTGAGCTTTCGACATGCCTTAATCATTACATTTAATCATTCCTAGCTTTTGATTTAAAATGAGAGACGTGTGACTTTTTCACTTGAACTCTTAGAAGCCATTGTAGGTTTATTAATTGACCGAATTTCAGTTTTGTTGTACCTCAAGGAATAGGGTGACCTGAGGAGAGGGATAAAGAGAGGGGGAAATGGCTGGTTGGTGGAATAGTCAAGAACACATATAATACTTACCAATTAAATTTGCTACCTTATGTGGGCTCATTTTTTGGTGCTCCAAAACAATTACAATAGTAACATAATAGAACACCATTCACAGATCACCATAACAAATATAATAATGAGACAGTTTGACATACTTTAAGAATTACCAAAATGTGACACAAAGACATGAAGTGGGCATGGCGCCAATAGACTTGCTCAATGCCAGGGTGACCAGGAACCTTCAATTCATAAAAACCACAGTATCTGCAAAACATAATAAAGTGCAGCACAATAATGTACCCAGAGGGAAGGGAAACATTCTAATATAGGTGTATGGGTGTGTTGGTTCCTTATTATCCAGGCTACAAACCAATTCTTTGAGGAATTTTGGACGACTGTTCTTATCTTACAAATCTTTACAAAACTAGAAATACAGCTCTAGAGGCATTTCAAACTCCACCTATTCCTTTTTACCAATCCTGAAACCTAAGTACTAAAAAAACTCTTAAGAAACCAAAGGTCTTGAAAGAACTTGCATTAAGATTACTTGTCAAGAACAAATACAAATCTTAAGTATCTTCTAAAAGGCTTTAGCCATCTGAGCAAACTTATTTCAACTGTTCTTTTGTAACATGAATTTTACATTATTATACCTATTTCATGCCTGAAATTTTAAAATGAAACTATAAGGTTTCTGTGTCTGTCTGTAGTTTTATGTGTGTCCATATATGGATATTGTAGATGTGTACCACCTTATCCCTGTGGATGGTATTGCCAAAATTAAGAAAATGAAGTGCTTACATAATCAAGTTCTCAGAAATATGTAACCCAAATATTTTTCCGGTTCAAGCGGTCTGGAGAAACATTTAGTATTAAAGCTAGTTTAAGTTTGTTGGTGTAATTAAAATAGGCATATCTTCAGAATTATCAGCATAAAATATACCTTTATTCTACCTAAGTTTACCAAAAGTCAAATAAGTTCATGCCATCTCTGTTATAGAATTTGTCAGCAAGAAAGATGCTTTAAGATGGTTAGCTTTTTAATGTCTCATGAAATTTTCCTGAATAATCTAAACATAATTGTTAAGAACAAGTGAATTAAATGTAAGGTAACAGTTTATAAATCAACTTTTGAGCAATATTTATGGTTTTTTTTTTAAGATATGTCTACTTAGCTTCCCCAAATCTTTTCAGTAACTTACAACTTGAGAGTTTTGCTAAGTTAAATCAAAGGATGTATAGTCACCAAATATCTAGATCATTCTTTTTTTTTAAAGATCTTATTTCTTTTTTTTTTAAGATTTTATTTATTTATTCATGAGAGACACACATACACACACACACACACACAGAGAGGCAGAGACACAGGCAGAGGGAGAAGAGGGCTCCATGCAGGGAGCCCGACATGGAACTTGATCCAGGGTCTCCAGGATCAGGCCCTGGGCTGAAGGCGGCACTAAACCGCTGAGCCACCTGGGCTGCCCCAAGATTATATTTCTTTATTCATGAGAGACACAGAGAGAGAGGCAGAGACATAGGCAGAAGGAGAAGCAGGCTCCCTGCAGGGAGCCTGATGTAGGACTTGATCCTGGGACCCAGGATCAGGACCTGAGCCAAAGGCAGACAGACATTCAACTGCTGAGCTACTTAGGTGCCCTGAGATCATTTTCAAATAAGATAAAATACTGAATAGTAATTATTGTCTTTTCTGCCTGTAAAAGCCTTCCTTTAAAAAAAAGAGATTTACTTATTTTGGAGAGAGAGAGAATGCAGAAGGGAGGGGCAGAAAGAGAATTCCAAGCAGAGTCCCCAGGGAGCATGGAGCCTGACATGGGGCTCCATCCATCCCACAACCCTGAGATCATGGCCCAAGGAGAAATCAAGAGTTGGACACCCAACAGATTGAGCTACCCGGGTGCCCTCCAAGCCTTCCATTTTGTATAGCTCCTTGGATGTTGTTCTATTCCTGAATCTTGCCAATTAGACATTTACATTTTACTCAGCTGAATTTTTTAAGTGTATCACATAGGAATTAAAGATATTTGGGTCTTTTTGTAAACACATCTTGTGTCATGTTGAAAGATTACACTGTGAAGAAGCATGTGTTTCTAGAAATTATGAAATGTATTCATAAATTTGTCACTTTAAAGAACACTGGTATAATACAATTCACAGTTGCTTATTCTTATTTTTCATTAGAAATTAAGATTTCTAAGGGTTAAGAATTCTAATTAATATATGTAATTAAAGTTACTAGAAATAAGGGAAATATCTCCATATGCAAGGAAAGTAGGATGTGTGTTTCTGGTAAACTAGATATGAAGAAAGAAAATGAATTTCTGTTGAAGGAAAAGAAGGTGTAGAAGGTTTGTGGAAAAATAATCTTTGGAAAGAAATTTTAATATGCGGTCAAGCTTGCTAATGTTAGAGTAACTTTAATTAAGTGAGTTTTACTTTATTTTTTAAAATATTTATTTATTTGAGAGAGAGAGGGAAAGAGAATGCATGTATGAGCAACATGGGAGGGGCAGAGAGATAGAACTCCAAGCAGACTCCCTACTGAGTGCAGAGCCCAACAGAGGTTCAATCTCATGACCACGAGGTCATGACCTGAGCCGAAACCAAGAACCCATGACTTAACTGACTGAGGCACCCAGGCAGCCCAAGTAAGTGAATTTTAATATCAAAAATAAGCTAGTGAAAAATTAGAATTGATTTTCTCTCTCTTAAAAGGACAAAGTTTTCTTGGACTTTTGGTCTGCTGTTTGTAACAGATCGCAAAAGAAGTTTGCCTTTTAAATAATCTGCCTAGAAAGTAGAGATTCTGTGTTTTATCAAAATAATTTTCTGTGCTTTACTAGGTCTTTCGTTGGTTTTGCTCACAACTACATAACATTTTGTATTTGCCTTTAAAATCTTTTGTCATTGGTTCAATAGATAATTAAGAATTGTTTCATAGTGATCTGTGATCCTATTTGGTTAAGTGTCCAAACCATTTTATATATATATATTTTTCCATTTTATATTTTTGAAAAGTTTCTACAATAAAATTCTCAGTAAAATCTTTTTTGATCTCAGGGACACCTGGACAGCACAGCTAATTGAGCATCTGACTCCGGGTTTCAGCTCAGGTAGTGGTCTCAGGGTCATGGGATCGAGCCCAGCATTGGGCTCCCTGCTTAATGTGCTGTCTGCTAGAGATTCTTTCTCCCTCTTCCTCTGCCCCTCCCTCTTTCTCTCTTAAATAAATAGATCTTTCTAAAAATCTTTTTTTGGGGCACCTGGGTGGCTCAGTCGGTTGAGTGTCTGCCTTTGGCTCAGGTCATGATCCCAAGGTCCTGGGATCAAGCCCCGAATTAGGCTCCCTGCTCAGTGGAGAGCCTGCTTCTCCCTCTTCCTGTGCTGTTCACCTGCTTGTGCTGTCAAATAAATAAATAAAATCTTTTAAAAACAATCTTTTTTTACCTCAAACTAAGTTTTGAGAATTTCAGAGGGTCCCTGTAATATCTCAAAAGATTTGTTCTCTTTTATAAAAAGAGAGCTATTAAAATTAATTGGGCTTATTTGGTATGTTAAAACTACAGGGGAAGGATTGTCAAATAAGTGATGATAAAAGGCAGCCCTGGTGGCTTAGTGGTTTAGTGCCGCCTTTGGCCCAGGGCATGATCCTGGAGACCCCGGATTGAGTCCCATGTCAGGCTCCCTGTGTGGAGACTGCTTCTCCTCTGCCTCTCTCTCTGTGTGTCTCTAATAAATAAATAAAAAATCTTAGAGGTCTTAAAAAAAATAAGTGATGATAAACCTTCTTAGATTATGTTGTATGTTATTGTTATTAATATAAATATTACAGAAGTTGTATGAAATTCCTAAAATTCTAATATGTACTGGTATAACGTTATCAGTCATAATTCTAGTTACTACCTTAAAATATTGTATGTCATATATAACCACATTTATGTGTTTATGTGTAAATTCCACTATAATAAACTCTCAACAGATCTTTAACAAGAGGCATTTAATTTTTTTAATAAATTTATTTTTTATTGGTGTTCAATTTGCCAACATACAGAATAACACCCAGTGCTCATCCCGTCAAGTGCCCCGCTCAGTGCCCATCACCCAGTCACCCCCACCCCCCGCCCTCCTCCCCTTCCACTACCCGTAGTTCATTTCCCAGAGTTAGGAGTCTTTATGTTCTGTCTCCCTTTCTGCTATTTCCCACACATTTCTTCTCCCTTCTCTTATATTCCCTTTCACTATTATTTATATTCCCCAAACGAATGAGACCACACAATGTTTGTCCTTCTCCTTCTGACTTACTTCACTCAGCATAATACCCTCCAGTTCCATCCATATTGAAGCAAACGGTGGGTATTCGTCGCTTCTAATGGCTGAGTAATATTCCATTGTATACATAGACCACATCTTCTTTATCCATTCATCTTTCGATGGACACCGAGGCTCCTTCCACAGTTTGGCTATTGTGGACATTGCTGCTAGAAACATCGGGTGGGGGCAGCCCTGATGGCACAGCGGTTTAGCGCCGCCTGCAGCCCACAGCGTGATCCTGGAGACCCTGGATCAAGTCCCACATCAGGCTCTCTGCGTGGAGCCTGCTTCTCTCTCTCTGTGTGTGTGTCTATGAATAAATAAATAAAATCTTAAAAAAAAAAAAAAGAAACATCGGGGTGCAGGTGTCCCGGCGTTTCATTGCATCTGTATCTTTGGGGTAAATCCCCAACAGAGCAATTGCTGGGTCATAGGGCAGATCTATTTTTAACTCTTTGAGGAACCTCCACACAGTTTTCCAGAGTGGCTGCACCAGTTCACATTCCCACCAACAGTGTAAGAGGGTTCCCTTTTCTCCGCATCCTCTCCAACATTTGCTGTTTCCTGCCTTGTTAATTGTCCCCATTCTCACTGGTGTGAGGTGGTATCTCATTGTGGTTTTGATTTGTATTTCAACAAGGGGCATTTAAAATGTTTTTGCCATTTACAGATAGTTGTTTTACTCTGATGCTCTGCAAAGTGTTCTTGCAAAAGTACTCCTTTTTCAAGGAGATTCAAGAGAGTAACTATTGACAAGTACAGGTTTCTGATAACTTGAGATTATGAAACTGGGCTGGATAATGGTGGCACCTGTTTGTCTCAGTAGAGCATGTAACTCTTAATCTCAGGGTTGTGAGTTCAATGTCCATATTTGGCATGGAACCTACATAAAATAAAAATAAATAAAAATAAATAAATAAAATAAAATAAAATAAATAAAAAATAAAATAAAATAAAATAAAATAAAAATAAAATAAAACCCTCACCAAAAAAAATTGTGCTAAGGAAGAATTTCCAGAACCAATAGAAAAACTGGATTAGGTGGAACAAGTCTTAATTATTTGGAAATGACTGAACTAAGGGGAATGATTATAATTTTTATGAGTTTTGGGAAACATTTTATGACTTTCTGTTTCTCCAGACTTAAGGAAACCTTTTGTTAATAACAATTTGGTAAGATATATCTTTGTGAACAAAGATGTAACAATTTTTCTCCCTACCTGACCCCTCTAGAATTTGGTGAATGAGTATTCTTATATTCACAGCAATATAATTATTTGCAAAATCAGTAAGAACCCATTCTCCTTGTAATAGGACACAATTGAAAACACAGGTTATAAAAAATAATAATAATAATAAATAAATAAGAGAAAAGAAAAAAGAAAAGAAAGAAAAGAAAAGAAAAGAAAAGAAAAGAAAACACAGGTTATATTACCAATGCTTTGACTGGAATGTCACATTTGAGAGAGAGATGTATATAGACTCATATATGACCAGACAGATTTTTTTTAAGTTTTTTAAAAAATTTATTTAAGTGATCTCTATGTCAAATGTGGGGCTTGAACTCACGACCCTGAGATCAAGAGTCAGATGCTCTTCTGAATGAGCCAGCCAGGTGTCCCATGACCAGACAGCTTTAAGGAACTAAGAGTAACTTTATGGAGCCAATAAAGTCTCATGGAAAAATTGGCCTGGTACCTTGCCTACAGGGTTCCTACCAGCCTCACCAGGTGAATAAAGAAGGGCACATCCTGGCAGGTGTAGGACCTTAGGATATTTTGAAGACCTCAAAAAAAAAAAAAAAAAAAAAAAAAAGAATTCACCCAAATCTATAGGTATCGCAGACTCAATCTGATGTTACTTCTTGGCATGGCTTGCTAACCTCAAGAAGCTTTTAAAAGTTCAATCTGAGATTCCTTATTAAAAGTTCCAGCAAAGTAGATTTAAAAGACCTTATACAGTCAATCACTACTCTTGCTGCACCTCTGTAAACAATCAGGCCAAGTTGATTTAAGCTAGGCTTGGTTTTCAGATGAATTAGTCTTGCTGTGGTTATCTTTGGTGAAAATGGGGGCGATCGAAGAGAGAAAAATTACGTTTTAGTAGTATACCTTTGTGGATATCAAATTCTAGTGTCTAGTGTTAATTGTCTTTGGGATTTTGTTTTCTACCTGTAAACTGGACCAGATCCTGAATTTTTCTAGTTTTCTCTAATATTTGGCTACAACTGTCCAAACGAAGGTTTCTAGCGTTCCTCCCACACTTCTGACATGGAATCCTTGAGAACTAAAACTGCTATTTTGCTGAAGCTATGCAAGTTCACTATGCAAGTTGCACAAGCTATGCAAGTTGGACAACTTAATATAAACTTCAGAGAAGTCAGGCAGCCCTGGTGCCTCAGTGGTTTAGCGCCGCCTTCAGCCCAGGGTGTGATCCTGGAGACCTGGGATCAAGTCCCATGTCGGGCTCCATGCACGGAGCCTGCTTCTCCCACTGTGTCTCTGCCTCTCTCCGTGTGTCTCTCATGAATAAATAAAATCTTTAAAAAACAAACAAACAACAGCAAAAAAAAAAAAAACTTCAGAGAAATCACAACAGTTCATGTACAGAAAATCTTGATGCCTGTTGTAGTGTGTCCCCTCAAAAAGATCACCAGTGATATTCAAACTACAAACCAGAAAAATCTGTCAGATTGCCTCTGTCTGAAGATATTTTGAGCCAGATATTTAGAAATCTTCCTGTCTAACTGACTTCAGAACTCAGCAACAGGGATTATAATCTGCTCCCAATCATTAATATTTGTTTTTCTTTTGTTTCCATAGAAATGCTTCTTGTACCATAGCCCTAACTTTGTGAGTGCACCTGAATCATCACCTTCTGAAATGAGATACAACTGTTTAACTGAACTGACTAGTCTCAGTATTAAGAGAGTGGTTCAGTGAGATGGCGCAATCTACCAACTTAATTTTAGAATTGTGAAACATCTTGGGGACATTTCCAAGGTGGGATGGAGGGGACGGGCAAATTTTGTGACTCCAAAATATGCCATTTTGGCTTACGGGTTATTTTGAGTTGAAGACAGATTCAAGAAAAACTTTTATTTCTCCAAAATCACATAAAAGAATTTAGATAAGGAACCTGGCCCAGAAAGAGCGATTACCAGAGATAAATTTTTATTTGAAAGACTTATTATATGGTAGAGCAAACATCTAATTACCAAACACTTATTCCTCTTATTGTCCTGTCACCATCCTTCCCTTTGAAGCCCCAGGCCCCTATCTCATTCCTTAGTTCAGGATGCCACATAAGCCTCAACAGATGGGCTTGTCTTTGGGTCTCCTATTCTTTTTTTTTTTTTTAGATTCATTCATTCATTCATTCATTCATTTATTATAGACATGCGGGGGGGGGGGCAGAGACACAGGCAGAGGGAGAAGCAGGCTCTATGCTGGGACCCCAACGCGGGACTCGATCCCGGGACCCCAGGATTGCGCCCCGGGCCAAAGGCAGGCGCCAAACCGCTAAGCCACCCAGGGATCCCCTGGGTCTCCTATTCTGATGGGACTTCTGTATGTAATTAAATGTTTTTCTCCTGTTAATATGTTTTATATCAAATTACCAGCCAAAGAACCTAGAAGGGTGGAAAAGAAATTCTTCCTCCCAACACATGCAGTATTTGTTCTTTCATCCTTTTGGCTTATTTTGCTTAATGTACTTTCCTTAGGTTCATCAATATTGTAGCACATGTTAGATTTCCTTCCTTTTTAAAGATGAGTAATATTCTATGATATTATATGTATACACTAAATTTTGTTTATTCATTCACTGATGGACATTTGGGTCCATCATTTGGGCCACCTTTTGGCTCTTGTGAATATATTGTTATGAACACTGGTATACAAATATGCATTTGAATACCTGCTTTCAATTCTTTGGGAATATACCCATAAATGGAATTACTGAATCATATGGTAATTCTGTTTAAATTTTGATGAAGTCCAATTTTTTGCCTATGCCTTTTGTTTCAGATCCACAAAATCATTGTTGAATCAATTGTTAAGAAGGTTTTGTACTGTTTTCTCCTAAGAGTTTTATAGTTTTACCTCTTCCATTAAGGTCTTTGATCCACAGTTTTTAGGTTTTATAACTTGTTAAATTAGTGATCTTTAAAAAAATATAAACACAGGGGCACCTGGGTGGCTCAGTTGCCTAAGCATCTGCCTTCAGCTTGGGTCATGATCCATGGGTCCTGGGATCCAGTCCCACACTGGGGCTTCCTACTAGCGGGGAGTCTGCTTCTCTGTCTCCCTCTGCTACTCCCCCTGCTTGTGCTCTCTCACTCTCTTGTTCTCCCTCTCAAGTACATAAATTTTCAAAATCTTAAAAAAAAAAATCATGTCAATACGATCAGAAACTTCCTGAGGTCTTTACCTCAATCAAATTAAAAATCATTCTTATTCTAGCCTGCAGGCCTTTACATGATCCAGTTTACACTTTTCTGATTTCAACAAATTCTAGGAACACTGCCCACACCACGCCGTTTCTCAAACACGCCAAGCACATTCCCACCTCAAACATTTATATTTGCTGTTCCTTCTTCCAGGAACATACTGCCTTCCTATCTCTGATTATTCATCCTCTTCTCACTGAGGTCTTTCCTGAGCACCATATCTAAAGTGCCATCTTCATCTCTATTCCATTACCTTGCTTTTGTTTTATTAGCATTTGTCATTGCCTGACACGTCATCTGTTTTTACCTTCTGTTCCTCAAAGAGAATATAAACTTCAAGAAGGCAAAGATCTTGGCCTCCCTCTTACTGTAATAGGATCCTCACACTTTTATCTGAATATATAGATGCTCAGAATAAAAGCACTTAGTGATGGCCAATGGGCGAAAAACTCCTAGGTCATATCCTTGAAAACAAGGAGTGTATCTCCTTTACTCTTTCCCCACTTTCCACTGGCTAGAATTGGATGTGGTGGCAACCAGTTTTAGACTCTTTAGATAATGACAACTCCTTAGAGATGACAAAGAAACATGACTGATGGAACCTAGCTACCTATTGATTTCTTGAATCAAAGCTGTTGAAAAAGCTTGGACTTTTCTTTTTTTGAGAAAGAGCACACTTTATTTGAAAGAGAGCATTGCACATGACAAAAAGGTGTAGGCAACACAGAGGGCATCCTACACATCACGTTCTAAAGGATACAAAGGATGATAGGTGAAGAAAATTAAGAGTACACTTAATATGATGAGCACTGAGTAATGTATAGAATTATTGAATCACTATATCATACTCCTGAAACTAATATAACATTGTATAAATAATACTTGAATAAAAAAGTTTTAAAGATACACAGGATGTTTTGCTAAGAAAGATCAACTGGAATACATATTCCTTTGGGACCCCTCCCCAATCATATCTCTCTGAGGGGTTGGTGTACTCCTAACCATTTCTCTGAAAGAGATTGTGGTTTGCTAAAGATAAAGCCACTCAAGGGTGACTTCTTGTTTTTCATAAAAACATTTTTAGGTTTTTTTTTTTGAAGTCTTCATTTGTTACTTTTTTTTTTCATTTGTTACTTTTATTTTATGTTCTCTCAAGGTCATCAGACTAGACATACAGATATAGATTACCTTGATGTCAACACCAGGGAGGTCATCTTTGACCATGATCAAAGCCATCTAGGGTTATATCAGCAGCAGCCAGCCTCATCCTGCTTGCATGAATCATATTTCTTAGTCCTTTCACTGGGCATGGGGACCTTGCTCTCCCCGTCAATGAGGCCTGATCTGATAAGTGCTGGATCCACATTTCTTTTTTTTTTAATTTTTATTTTTATTTATGATAGTCACAGAGAGAGAGAGAGAGAGAGAGAGAGAGAGAGGCAGAGACATAGGCAGAGGGAGAAGCAGGCTCCATGCACCGGGAGCCCGACGTGGGATTCGATTCCGGGTCTCCAGGATCGCGCCCTGGGCCAAAGGCAGGCGCTAAACCGCTGCGCCACCCAGGGATCCCCACATTTCTTTTTTTAAAAAATATTTTATTTATTTATTCATGAGAGACACAAAGGAAGAGGCAGAGAGATACGCAGAGGGAGAAGCAGGCTCCCTGTGGGAGCCTGATGTGCGACTCCATCCCAGGACCTGGGGATCACAATCTGAGCCAAAGGTAGATGCTCAACCACTGAGCCACCCAGGTGCCCATGGATCCACATTTCCTACTTGGTTTGTGGCCATGATACAAACATGGTTTGTGTATCATGTATCATGATACATGATACAAGGGCATGTCTCCCTTGAATTAAATCCATTCAATTGCTTCCTCAGTTCTATTATTGTTTGCTGAATATCTCTCTCACCACCAGAATTTGAATAATATTTTTTGTCCCAATAGCACCAATTTCATCAATAAAAAATGCTGGATGGTACATGTTCTTCAGCAACTTGAAACAATTCCTGTACAAGTTTGGGCCAATCACCTCGGTACTTCTGAATAATTCAGAGCCAGCTATTCTCAAGAAAGTGGCTGAGGTCTGGTTTGCTATTGCTTTGGCCAGTAAGGTTTTACCTGTGCCAGGTGGCCCATAGAGAATGACTCCCTTGGGTGCTTTATATCCATTTTTTTTCCCATAATATTCAGGATGAGCAAGAGGAAACTCACAGATTCCTTAATTCCCTGATCTGGTTGTCCAACATCCTAATAACAGCATAGGTCTCCTGGAGGGACTTTTCCACCTTCTTCACTGTGACCAGGGGATCCATGTCATCCATTAACACCCCATCACAGCATGCAGCTTGTGGTTGAGCAGGGCTGAGCAGTTGGATTCCAGCAGATTGCTGTCAACAAATGAAAGAATGCTGATTTGGTATTCTGAGCCCACAGATGTAGACACAATGGCTTTGACCATCAACGACCTCTTCTAAGGTTCCTACCAACTTTTGGTAGGAACTGCGATCCCCAGATAATTCACCTTCGATCTTTCCTCCCCTTGCTTTTCTCCTAAAGTCTTCAATTATTCCTGATTTTTTAAAAAAGATTTTATTTATTCATGACAGACACAGAAGGATCGAGAGGCAGAGACACAGGAAGAGGGAGAAGCAGGCTCCCTGCAGGGAGCCTGATGTGGGACTCGATCCCGGGTCTCCAGGATCAGGCCCTGGGCTGAGAGTGGCACTAACCTGCTGAACCACCCAGGGATCCCTTATTCCTCATTTCTAATGAATTCTTCCTCCTCTAACTTCAATAATTTTAACTGGCACTGAATGGGAGGATCACCAGTGGCGGTTTGTTGCCAGTATCTGATCCCTTGGTTTCCTTCTTTTCCCCACTCTAGTTGATACACAAGGTTCATATTTCTTTTTCTTGTCCTTGTCATCCTTCTTGCTACCTCCAAGACCATGACCACTACTACTCTGACTTTGACCCATCTTGCTTCAGCCATTGGAGCCCCAAGATTGGACTTTTATGTGGAGACATATTTTCATCTTAATAAAATAACTATTATTTTGCATCTCTGTCATAGTAGCTGTATCTATTTCTTAACTCTGAGCTTTCTAACCAGTGTGCCTCCACCAGAGAAAGGAGGAATATCAATCAACAGAGCTTACCCTAGTGACCAAAAACTTTCTTCTTGTATTAATCTCTGTGTATACCTGGTCTTAAAACAGGCAATGGGAAAAAAAAAAAAAAAAAAAAAGAACAGGCAATGGAAAGGAAAAAAAAAAACCCCAAAATATCATTCTTGCTGCTGCATATATGCATATGATCTCAACTATTTATAAAAATACATATACCCATGCATATAAAAAAAGACTAGGGAAAAAAAAAAGACTAGGAGGAAATACATAAAAATGTTAAGGGTGAAGACTTGTTTCAAGAGTCCAAGGGAAAAAAAATGGAAAAAATCCATTTCCCTGTGAAAGGGAAAAAATACTGAAAATGACCAGAAGCTTTTTGGATTAGGAAATGGAAAGAAAATGGGACGCCTGGGTGGCTCAGTGGTTGAGCGTCTGTATTTGGCTCAGGTCGTGACCCTGGGGTCCTCGGATTGAGTCCTGCATTGGGCTCCCTGTAGGGAGCTTGCTTCTCTCCTTGCCTATGTCTCTCTGTGTGTCTCTCATGAATAAATAAATAAAATCTTTTAAAAAAATGAAATGAAAAAAAAAAAGGAAATGGAAAGAATAATGATATTAATTATTATGAAAATATTAAATCAATAGTACCAAAAATACCTTAACAAATCCACCCTGGATTCAGATAAAATTTTTTTTTGAAAGAATTAGAGAGATACTGTATTTGTTCTGTGCTTCCTTAAACATGTAGCATGAAACGGTATTCCTTATTCCTGAGACACTACCACTGCAAAAAGTATTTTTTCCATGGATACATACAGTATCTTTCCCTGGAATTTTTCTTTTTTTCTTTTTTTAAGATTTTATTTATTTATGAATGAGCAACACAGAGAGAGGCAGAGACACAGGCAGAGGGAGAAGCAGGCTCCCTGTGGGGAACCCGATGTGGGACTTGATCCCGGGACTCCGGGATCACGCCCTCCACCAAAGGCAGGTGCTAAACCGCTGAGCCACCCAGGCATCCCTCTCCCTGGAATTTTAAAGACTCTGAGAAATCCTGCAACTAGGAAACCTGATTCATGTTGCTCAATGCAGCATTACTGTGACAGACATTACTGTTCACATATATACTCTCCTCTTTGTTCTTACAACCCTGATTTGTTCAACAATGTGCCCGGCTAAAGTCCCATATTTTTCAGCATTCCTTGTAGTTAGAGGCTGGGTGACATGGTTCTAGGCAATGAGGTGGAAGTGGCAGTTGCTGAATGGAGCTTCTTGAGTAGTTCATAAAAGACCAACCAAGCTGTCAAGTATGGTTGCTATTTTCCCTTCGTGTTTACCTTGGCTGAAACATGCATGTGACAGAGGAGACAAGCCTGAAGATGAAAGACACAGGATAAGAATAATTGACAGAAAGTATAAAAGTAGCTTCGACCTCTGATGGCTTCATGGGTTGACTGCACTTCTCAGAACTTCTCAAACCATGAGAAAAAGGAAATCTCTGTTTGGCTAAGGTACTATGGGTTTCCCGTCAAAACACAGGAACCTGGGTCTTTGTTGGCACTATAGGGTAGTCACATTTGCCTAAATCCGAACTTTTTACAAAAGGTAAAAAGAAAGTCCTAATTTGTTTGTTACTTGTACCAGATACAAATAGCAAAGGGCACTCACTGTGCTTGGGTTCTGGATAAGGAAGGAGGAGAGAACAGTCATGCTTTGGAAATGTTGAGTCTGAGATCCTTGTGGGATAGCCATTTGTGGAGGACCAGGAGACAGCAGGATATGTAGGTCAGGAACTTGGGAAAAAGATTGGGCTAGAAAAAAACAAGTCACAAGAGTTCAGGGTGGATACTTTAAAGTCCCTCGTTATCTGTCTTGGATTAGGCACTACACATTCTGCGCATCTCTAAGGAACAGAGCAAGGGATCAGATTTGGCTCCAAGTGGGTGAATACTTTCCCATAGCCAGAGCTCTCTAAAAATGGAACAGACTCTCTGAGTTTGCGTCCTTTTCCTTGAGCAACACAGGTAGAAACTGGGTACTCAAGCGGTAGGCAAGATGTCCAGAGCATTAGGTAATTGGAGTTGATGACTTAAATATCTTTCAAACCTTGAACAGCTAATACTCTAAGCATTTAATTTGGTTCTCAAGTGTGATGTCATCAACCTTGTGAAAAGGATTCAACCAACCATGAGCCCATGATCCTTCACTGTTGTTGTACCTATTCTTGCTCTGAACTGTACGCTTTTAAAAAGTTAATTTTACTTTTCCACAATTAAAAATCCTTAAACATATGTAGTAGGCACTTCATATTAAACTCTGAAGTATAAGGAATAAGCCTTGGAAATAGTAGCTGGTGCCTCTTAGAGGCATTGTAAATGCTCCAAAGAGGTGATTGTGAGTTAGAATAGTGCAAGTGGCTGTTGGCAAGGGGGTGTCTCTGCAAACGGTCTGCAGACCATATCTGCTTGGGGTGGAGGCCTTGCAATTTTCCCAATGGAGGCAAGAAGGCTGAGGGACGGAAGCCAGTGGACCTGCCATCCCTCCAACTTCTCCTTGTAGCTTCCTGTGGTAACTGTCACCCTGTGGCCACCTGCTCCTGTCCCTTGACCAGAGTTCTCCTGCCTCTGAGTGCACTATTAGTTCCTTAACTCTGAGGTTGAAATATTGCAGAATTAGAGACCACTTATTGAGTTCTACTATATGTAGAAAGAACTGCACAAAGTTCTTTACATATTGTTTCTATTATTTTCACAGTGACTTTATGAAAGAGGTCTTGTGATTCTTGTCTTATTCATGAGAGACCAAAGTCCCGAAGGTTAAGTAACTTACTCAAAGATGCACAATAAGAAGCTAAATTCTTTCCATTATATCATGTGGCTCCTATGATAATAATAATAATAATAAAACCTCTACAGTACTTGGGATATTTTTAAAGCCCCTATAAGGTCTCAGAGGGAAAAATATACTGTAAGTAACTCAGAGTTGCCACAAAGTAGTAATTGCTAATACTCTAGTAATCTAGTAGTAATTGCTCTATAAAAGAGCATTTAGTACAGGTTAGGAACTTGGTGAAACCCTCATCACATTACCACATTTAATACATCCAATAACCCAGAGTGGTATGTCTAAGAGTGCCCATTTGTCCAGTGCCTTGCACATTGGCTAAGTCTCAGCAATGGTCAGTTATCTCAGGACAGAGGATTTCTTAAGATTTTATTTATTTGAGAGAGAGAGAGAAAGAGAGCATGGGGGGGGGTGGTTAGAGGGAGGAGACTCCCTGCCCAGTGGAGTACCCGATGTGAGGCTCCATCTTGGGATTCATGCCCACCTGACTAAGCCACTGAGGTGCCCACAGGACAGAGGATAAATACTTCTTTCACATTGAAATATATGATTCCCAAGATCAATGCCAATTCTGGAACTGTGACTGATGTAGGAAAGACATTAGGGTTTGAAGCTGATGACCAAGAAAGAATTCTTGAGATGTTTTTGATGCAAAAAGATGGTTTTATTAAAGCATGGGGACGGGACCCATGGGCAGAAAGAGCTGCAATGGGGTTGTGAGGGGCAGTGATAATATGTCGTCAACTTGGGAGGGGGTTTGAGATAGCCTAAGCTTCCCGTGTATTTTGGAAACAAGGTTTCCAGGACCTTGAGGGGGCTAGCTATTTTTTGGAAGGATCATTATTGTTTAGTAAGCCTTCAGTCATGAGACACTTCAGATGTCTATCAGTGGGCCATATGCCTGGAGGATGATTCTTAATGTGTACCTGGGGGAGGGGGGTAAAGAGAAAGGGAGCTTCCAAAGGAATTTCTGTATGTTTAGAGTAGACTCACAGGATCCTGGAGGGTCAGGTTAAGTTTGCCTTTTGGTCACAGCAGTGTCAACACTGAGGCAGCTGAGCTTCCAGAAGAAGTTCACCCTGTCTGTTTCAAGGACTTGTCAATGGGCTAGAAGTAGTAAGGAAATTTAATAATTTTTCTTCTCCCTTTGTTTCCCACGTTACTAATACTTTATTTTTTGAGCACTGGAAACACATTTCTGGATGATTTTAAGGCAGAACTTGCTTTGAATGCTAGCTCAAAGTTGCCACTGTTTTCCATGATACCCTAAAACCAGGAAGATATACCAGATGCCGATAAGGACATGTGTCTTTATAGTAAAAAGGCACTCATTCATTCAACAAATAAGTTTGAGTGTCTTCTGTTTGCCAGGCCAAACCTCTTGTTTCCCCCACCTCCCCTCAAAAAGCAAACAGATGTGTGCACGGGTGACTCAGTGGTTGAATGTCTGTTTTTGGCTCAGGGCATGATCCCGAGGTCCTGGGATTGAGTCCTGCATCAGGCTCCTCATGGGGAGCCTGCTTCTCCCTCTGCCTAGTCTCTGCCTTTCTGTGTCTCTCATGAATAAATAAAATCTTAAAAAACAAACAAAAAAATAAAACAGACAAAACCACCCTAAAACAAAAAAGCAACAAACCACCCCCATCCCACATATCTAGCCTTCAAAAGGGCTATGGTTGTCACATGGATATAGAATAGATCCTTTGCACTAAGTGCTATACCATTGACCTTGAAAATCTTATCCTTACAAATTGAATCCTATGGATCTTTATTAAATTCATGGTTAAAGCTGAAAAATGTCACTTTCTTTTGCCATTGTCCTTTAATGATATGATGACCTTATAAAGAATCTTTGTATGATTAAATCACATATTTAAATATTCATAGAACTTATCTTTCCTTCTATTCCTGTTCCTCACCTTTTCATATCTATTCCTTTTGTTAGATGAGGCAATTACTGTTACCAGTTCCTCTGCGGAGATATTTTATACCTATGCAAGTGTCAGGGCAGAAAAATTTTCCTTCCACTCTCCTAGGTTCTTTGTCTAATAATTAAATTGACATGAAACAGATTAATTGGGGGGGGGTAGTTAATTTTGTATATACAGAAGCCCCATAAAAATGTGAAACCCGGGATCCCTGGGTGGCGCAGCGGTTTGGCGCCTGCCTTTGGCCCAGGGCGCGATCCTGGAGACCCGGGATCGAATCCCACGTCGGGCTCCCGGTGCATGGAGCCTGCTTCTCCCTCTGCCTATGTCTCTGCCTCTCTCTCTCTGTGTGACTATCATAAATAAATAAAAAAAATAAAAAATAAATAAAATAAAATTTAAAAATGTGAAACCCAAAGACACCCAGGCAATTGAAACTTATATGCCATTTCTGAGCTAAGGAATGGGTTAAGGGCTTGCGACTTCAAAGAGGAGGAGGGCAATTCACAGAAA